>NW_003852408.1:26319803-26320239 GCF_000181295.1 Otolemur garnettii
AAAAAAAAAAAAAGAGTCCAAAACTTTATGCAACTTGTTAACTTGATTTAAACCAAACTCTTACTTAATATAATTCCATGAAAGACACAGCACAAGGCACAGTGGGATGGAAAGATTCTGGGAAAGCATTCATTCCCTTTCTTCACTATTTGTGACTCTATGTGGTGGGAACAAGCACACGCACACACACACAAATTTGAGGCTATAAGAGAATCTACTATAAGATCTGTGACAAAGTTGAAAGCATGAGTGAATGAATGGGAAGGTGGAAAAGTGGGTTTTTCTATTGGATGCGAGATGCCCCCAGGTGATTTAGATAAACATGCCTAACAAGCAGCTAAAAATGTGGGAAATGAAGTTCAGAAGAGAGGCCAAACTTAGGACACACACATTTATATGTGAACTATATAGAGCAGGCGTCCTCAAACTACGGCCC
>NW_003852408.1:26324631-26348900 GCF_000181295.1 Otolemur garnettii
ACTAATGCCCAATAAACATGGTGAAGAATGAGATGATAGAAAGGGGGAGAGCAGGGAGACGCTGATTACGCTTCAGCCTGCTCCATTCCACCTCATCCCACATGCATTCACTAATGAGCACGGGAGACAAATTCGGACTACTTTGCTCTTTGACATTCTCCTATCCAACAGAAAACTATTACCAGAAATATCACCAAAGGAATAAGGCCTGCTAATGAGCCCAACTTCTCAAAAACTATTTGCCTACAAGTTCTTCAGAACGGATTTGACCAGAGCTTAAATGTGCTTAGAAGAGAAAAGTTCTTTAAAACTCAGGATCAATTTTCAAATGTGGAAATAAAAAATAACCTTTTATAATAAATGCTTTTGTACAAATGCTTCCCATTCACTATCATGTCAAACAGGAAAAAAAAAATCAGCATTTATTACATTAGACAAATGATCAACAAATAACTTTCAAGGACAGAAGCATTTAGTTATGCCCCTGCTTGCAAGAATTTTATTCGCCTTGTGTTATATGCAGGCCACAACTTCTATAGTTCATGCAAACACTCCCCGATAAAAATACAGGTTGAAAATTTTTACTTGAAAAAAAGACTAGTATATGAGAACAAAAAATTGATGCTTTATTCCATATGCAGTCGCATCACTCCACATATTTTCTGCCTTTCCATCTACTTTGGGATTTGAATTAAGAACAAAGATTCTCAGAATAAAACCTATTCATTGGCACGACTAACGGGTATGTATGTAAGCTATTAGACAGCTATGAGGTTAGGATATTTCCAAGCCACAATACTACCCTCAGATCATGAATCAAATAAAAATCCCATTCAATTAGGAGCATTACTCTTTGAATCCCAGGAGTTTATTTACTGTCATATGTGGATATTAAAAAAGAGCTCTTGCATTTTGTTTCTCATCTGCTGTCCATTACCTTCACACTTAAAAAATGTTTTTCATGAATTCAGTGAATGCACATGTGCCAGAAAACACTTTTCTAAATCATGAGGGCACAATTCCACTCTAGAATAATGTAAGTGTATGTGACAGCTAAAACCAGAACACATAAAAGTCTAATTACCAAATTCATAAATTATTATAATTCTATAAGTAGCTATCCACTATGTGCAATGCATCATGGTAGCTGCTGTCTACAAAATGAGATTAGTCATCCATACAGCCTCACAGGCAACATTAGCACTCTCAGTCTCCCATTCAGCCCTCACAGGTGACATTAATACCCTCATACAGACAAGAAAAATAAGGCTCAAAGAGACAGCACACCTCATAGAAGGTCAAAGAGCCAGTAAGTGGAGGAATCGCACGGATAGTTTAGAAGCCCAAGACCAACCCCACATATCAGATTCTTCACACCCTACCCATCCACCTTCAATATCAGCTTTGTATTTTAAAATCAAAGCCAACTAATAATTGTAATCATTTCCCTCAATTGGTGAAAACCAGTAAAGCAGATAAGAGTTTAGCTTCCAGAAGTGTGTTTGACCTTAGCATTCATATTTCATAGCACGGATGCAGGTTCAGCAAATACTTTTAAGCACTGACACTGCAGCCAAGGGACAGAGTGATAGTCCCACCAACACAGTGTTAAATTCAGAAGGATATCTCCATGTGGAGCTCATAACCCATGGGTAACCTCAGACCCTGACTGGAGGTCACATCCTAAAGGCAAGGCAGGCAGAGGTGGGCACAAGGGGACATATGAGCCAACTGCAGCCTGATGAGTGGGGCCAGCCTGGGGAAAATGGTAACCAAGGTTACAGCTTGGATCAAGCCCATGCCAACCTACTCATCATGGTAAACTGGGATGAGAAATTACTAAAATGTGGCAAAGGTGGGGATACCTACTTGCTTGGTTTGGGTGTTTTGACACGCAGCAATGGTACATAACACTGTTGCAATGTGAAGGTGAATCTGATCATGCAGCCCAGGGATGTAGAAGATAATGTGACAGAGCACGTAACAGAGCAGCAGTTCTCGATGTCGGTCAATAGACTTGTGTTTGTTTGTTTCCAAGACCTTTTCAGGGGGGTCCAAAATGGTCAAAATTACTTCTATGATAATTCTACAATGTTATTTGCCTTATCTGTTAGCATTTTGACTGACAATGGGTAAAAGTGATGGTGTCTTAGGATGAATGAATAATGAGCCACCAAACTATACATATAATCATTTTATTTTGCGCCACTAGCCATTTACCAGGTTAAAAACAGAACAAGGAGTTTCACTCTAGAAGCCTTTCTGTGAAGCACTCAGAATTGTAAATTTTATTAAACCTCAACTCTTGAAGTTACATATTTTTAATATTCTGTGCAACAAAATAGGAAGTATGCATACAGCTCTTCTGATACGTGATGGTTCCACATGTCTCAAGCTGAACTAGCTGCTGTTTCCATGCAACACCATTTTTACTTGAACAAATAACTGATAAACAACCTGTGATTTTCCAGACTTTGCATTTGGCAGACATTTTTTTGAAAATAAAGTAAGCCTGCAGTCATGTCAAGCAAAACAATTGAAAGCACTTGTTGTCAATAATCATATTCCAACTTTCGGATAAAAATTAGAAGTTGCCACTGTGATCTTAATAGCTTCCCAAAAGATTGGTGGTAACATTAGTGAATCAGATGATTCTGATATTGTAGGAAAAAATGTGCCAACATCTGGAAGATCTGCATAACTCAAGCTAGCAATATTTTCCCAGGGACAAACGTATGAGGCCAGAAAACCAGACCCTCCATGAATGAAGGATCCAGTCACATGGCAAGGCGGAACAGCGTGTTTTAACATCAGAGTACGAAAAGTTCATCAATGTCTCAGTTCTCTCCTTGTAAGAAATTCTTAAGAAACTACTATTTGGGGCCATAATCTCAGCCCTTTAGAGGCCAAGGTGGGAGGATCACCTGGGAATCATAGTAAGACCCCATATCAAAAAATTTGTTTAATTAAAAAAAAACTACTGGTTTTCAAGTTTTGGTGTAGTATTAGAGAACAATATCCAAAATTACCTGAAAAAAACTATGAAAATGGCCCCTTCTTTTCCAACTATACAGTTGTGTGAGACCCAGTTTTCTTCAGCTGCTGGGCCTCCTACAGCAGCAGCGTCTGGACTTTCCCTCACGTGTTCTCATTTAGCAGGTGGGGAACAAGCAAGGGGGAAACAGAAAAATCAATCAGCAGCAGAACTGTGGCTGGGGGCAAAGCTGAGCACCCTCACTGCGCGGGAATCGTTTCACTGGGTATTGTTTGGGGCAACGCCCTTCTGGGGGGTAAGATGCGGAAAGAGGAAGGATTGCTGCCCGTTCCTGAGAGTAACAAAGGAGCAAAAAGTGAAGATGAAGTGAGTGAAGCAAATCCCTCATAAACATCCTTGGAAACACCAGTTCTCCCAGGGAGAATGACTGCTACCTGCTGGCCTGGCTTCAAAGAGACCTGACCTCGGAACAGTGGGGCAATGAGCAGGCAGGACTCCCTGGGCAAAGCACCGATACTCAACCACCCACCCAATGCAGAAGTATTCCGGCTGAGGTAAGAAAGAAAATTAGTATGTTAATTCATCTTGGGAAAGGAAGTGGCTTCATTTTGGCATTCTTCACAAAGCAGCATGACATGTTCTATAAATTCATTCATTAATACAGTAAAATTAAAGCTACATAGAGGAAAAATCCACTAGATTCTGATAGCACTTGTCTTTAGGAATCATATAATTGGTATCATAACTGGCAATTAATGACTTATGTTTCTAAAAGGAAATGAAGAACAAAAAATAATTTTATGGCGGGGGGAGGGGATAAGGTGGACAGTGGAAGACAACCAAACAGACAAAGCTGTCAGTTGTTTAAAGGATCAAAATTTAATACAGGAGTCAACTCAGAAATAGACTTCCATGACCTCATAGAACACAGATCTGTGCTGAACTAGATGTTGGCTTGGTCCACCAGTGATTTATTACACATAATTTGAACTCCTTCCAGAGATAGTAAGTTAGCATCTTTTTTAAAGATCATACATTTCTATGTCTTATGTTTTCACAGGCCATCCCCTCCCCTCCTTAGCATATACCCTGGCAAACTACAGATACTCAATAAAGAACTTCATTTCTTTTAAACATTTAATAGCTGCGGCTGGAATGGAGAGGGTATTTTTCTTTAGAAGACTTGGAAGTATCTCTTGGTTGCTTTCATAAAAAGAAACTGCAAAGGGTAGTTGGAAGGGATGGCTAATTGCAATAATAAACATGGTTGAAATGGAAACTATTGATTGAAGGAGAAAACCTTCAGACCAAGGGACATGAGATGGGGATGGAAATATATAATTTAGGAGGTTAGCTACTCAATAAGCACTTGTAGAATGGCTTCTCCCCGAGGGGAACAGATGAAAAGGGAGTACATCACCCAGAGATCTCGCTGGGAGCTACTAGCACGCACTTCACACCTCTCTCTCCACACTTGTCCCTTTAAGGCTGAGCAGAATATCTGTGGGGGCTTGTTCAAGTAGAACCACATTGCTCTTAGGCTCCCATGCAGAATGAAACAGGTTTAGCTCAAAGTCTTTCAATCTTAGAAAGGGAATCTCATTAATGCCAGAATCATATTAAACAGTAACGCTTGCTGCTTTATGTTTCGCATGAAAAGGAACTTTGGCTAGAACCTAGGTAGTTGTATTATAATCTTTTTTGTAAATAGCATCCATTGTTTATAGAGACAGATTAATGTTATTGCAATGCTGCTGTTAAATAATGTATGAAAGTACTTAAGGTGATATTACAGAATGGTCTCAGATGTCACCATTCACACGTGGGGAAGCCGGGGTCATGGTACCAACCATGCTTGACACACTGAAGTATTTTGTTTGAATTGCACAGTATTCACAGGTGAGAAATTTTGCGTGGATATCTGGCCTTTCAGATCTTCTTGGGAGGAAGACTTGCAATCTGTCAAGTGGGCCTGCATTCCAGCATGACAGCAATCAACTGGAAGTGATCCATGACCCCACAGACACAGGTGACTTACTGTTCCACACTGTCTCCAGGCAGCTTACTTCACATGAAAAATTTGCTTTCCCTGCCCAGCTCCACTGGTAGTTTAGTTAGAAACCCGCTGGCCTGGCCCGATGTTTCACATAAGAACATCTCAGGGCATCCCTCTCACTGGTGCCACTCACCACCTAAAATGTAGCTGAGAATGCAGAAAGAAATGGCATCTCTGGAGCTACCATTGGAAGCCAAATCTGAATGTAATGAAAATAATACAATTGGCCAATTATGTTAAAATTACTAAAATTCTTCCAACTAAGTAATAGAAAGCTAAAATCTCTGCTATTGATTGCTCTTTGGGTCAAGAGCATGTGATAACACTCAATAAAGCCTAAGAATACAAATTGAGGAGTCTGCATTTCCTGAGATCAGCATATCTGGACTGTGAGTCCAGCCACGGAATGCTAAGACACCTGGTATGATGGGCTAGCTGGCCTGGTTACTTAAACTTTCAAGGGCAAAAACATCTGCTGTGTATACCCTAAAGAAATGGAACCAAGATAGTGCATTTTAATACTTATAAGCTTTTAAATGTCTGCAAAGATCATGGGGATTGATTGGGCCGTTGACTACTTCTTTTCATAAGTTATTAGGAAAGAATCAAATCCTCATAGACATGTTGATAATAGCACATTGCACCCTGGAAATGAAAGTTGGGATCCTTAAATATGATGACTTTTGAGGATCTTGGAGTAAGATTTTTATTAATATTAAAAGCTGACATAATAGGAATGTATAAAAATTATCTGAAATTCATGGGAGCTTTACCCATAATTTCTAGAAATCTTTTAATGCACAAAGGTGGCATCTTTATGTTAAGTAACCTGTGTTAAGTTCTCTGAAGTTTGAAAAGGAAAAAAAAAAAAAACCCAACAATGCTGAATGCATGCCCTAAAGGTTATACGCCCATTCCTCAGTGTTGAGGTAACTGTCAAAAAGAATGGTCACCAATTTTTACAAGAGGCTTATGTCTCATGTGGTAGCTGTGAAGAGTGAGGACAGTATTGCCTACAATCTTTCGCTCACCCTTCTTATTTACTAAGACGAAGATACATTTTTAAAAACTTAGGGATAATAATTAATAATCCTTTTTATGACTTTTAAGCTGTATAATCTAATAAGGTGAAAAATTTATCTATCTGTGGGAGCAAAGAAGAAAATGTATAAACCAACTCCAGGCCTAGTACTCAATCCTAACTTATTATGTAAAGCAACTCAGTTTGCCTGTTCCCTCAGGCAACAGTTTGACTTGAAAGATCTAATAAGGTAGGGTTTTTCTTTTTTTAAAAGACTTTTAGTCTTCAAAGTGTCTTTGAATAAAGGTCAAAATATAAAATTCTAGCAAATCCCAAATGCAAAATGGAAAATTAATATCATCTAGCAATCAGAAAAAAATATCTGCCTTCACAGAGCCCTTTATAATAGCTGCTCATTTGTCTGTCCTGACCTGATGGGTGTGAATCATGTCTAAGTCATCCCTGTACCATTCACAGCTTCTAGCACAGGGCTTTGTACCCGAGAGGTGTCAGTAAATGCTTAACACCCACAAGCTGTAGAAAATATGCAAGTCAAATGTGTATAAATATTAACAAAATGTTTAGAAGTTTTTAAAAATTATTTAAAATTAAATTGTATCTTGCAAAGCTCCTCACATCTTAGTCGCATGCACTCATGGCTTATCAAAAAACACCATCAAAATAATGTATGAGAGAAAAATCATAACCACAGACCCTACTTAAAAGTAAGAGGTGTTTCCATTAATTGAGCTATTCGTTCTAAGCATGCTCTTCACAAAAACATTCATAGGAATGTGAGCGGTCATGCTTTCATTTCTATATGATCACCTGAAAATGTATGGCTCACAAAAGCCAGGCTTCAAAAAAATGTAAGCGCACAGCCATGATGAAGCTATCAATCCAATTCCAATTCTCTTCATCTTATCTTAGTTTCGCCAGAAGAAATTAAAAGGTGAATCACTATTCTTAGTTAGTTGCTAAGTATAAACATGTGTAAGATATTAAGGAGCACACTCAGAGTCCATCCCGCTCTTTTCCCTCCAGATCTTGCTCAAGAAAGTTACAGGGCAGTAGAATGGAATCTGTGCGTCCAACAGTGTGTCCTAGAAACCAACCAAAGTTGACTACAAACACTTGACCCAGCAGTTCTAAATTTCAAAATAGCGTGTCCTAGAAATCAACCAAAGTTTATATAAACACTTGACCCAGCGGTTCTAAATTTCAAAATAACTGAATTTTGAAAATTTTAAATGTCTTACCACAAAAGATAAGTAAGGTGATGGCTATGTTAATCAGTTTCATTTAAGCATTCCACATTGTATATCAAATCATCACAACGTACCCCATATATTTATACAGTTATGATTTTAATTAAAATTAATAATAAGACCAGTGCACATACTCCGAGTATCTAGTGTTATCTTTACCTGACCCTCAGTGGCTCAGGTTGTGACCTCAGAACTCTATACCTGTGCCTCACACACAAAGGCACAGATGCCAGAGTGAGAGAATACCACTTAAATCATATAAAACTTACCAAAAAATCTCAAAACGAGGAAGAGGTGGTACATGAGGGTTTAGGCATTTGCCCTTACAATTTGCAGAAGTCTTTCTGACGAACCCCCAGAGAGAGATACTGTGAATAATATTTAGAATGCAGAAGGCAGGTGACACTGAGGAAACAGTACGTAAAACATCCCTACCTTTCAAAAAAGTGAAGCTGGAAGCATTGACAGTGCTTATGGAGAATGCATGGGAAGAAGAGATCTGAGTTAATAGTTCCGCTTCTGTCAAGAATGTGAGTTAAGAACTGGACAGGTCTCAATGTTCCGAGGTAGTTCCTCATTTATCAGAGATTGGCCTAAGACCTTCTCTTCAGGCCCCAAACTTTAAGCCTGCAAACACTGACGTAGATCTGAAAGTGATACTAAACCACGTTACTGTCCCAGGAACAACTGTGAACGTAAGCTGCCCATGCTGTACACGTGTCTTTTCTCATCTGGAACTCTCCGTATGTCCACGTTCAATGCCTTCTGCACAGTTTTCCCTCACAGAAGTCCAATTACCTAGTAAAGCCCCAATTCAAATGTACTTTTTTTGTAGTATGATGGTAGATGGATTGTGAATATGGTCCCTGTAATTCATAGCCTTTGCCTTGCAGCTTTCACGCACTTCTCATCAAAAGGTGGAGTCTATTTCCATCCCCTCTGAATATTGGCTGGCTTTGCGGCTTGCTACAGCCAAAGGAGTGGGGCAGAAATGACCATGCGCCAGTTATGAGCCTAGACCTCAAAGGGCCCTAAGCTCTTCTGCTTGCTCCTTGCCATGAGAAAAAGCCCAGAAACCTCCAAAGTCCTCCCCACTGACTGCATCCTAGACCAGCCTGCTGACCCCCACCTGAACGAGCCCAAATAAGATCAGCAGAGATAAGCCCCTAACCTGTGGCTGACCACAGATGAGTCAACACTGTCCACACCCGAATAGTCCCGCTGACCCACAGACTGGTGGGAACAGTAAGTGCTCGCTGTTTTAAGCTACTGACTTGTGTGGTGCTTTGTTACAGAGATGTACATGCTGACCCCAAAGTCTCCATAACAGACTAAGCACATCTTCTGCACTCCTGCCACACAACTAGACCTCATCACATCATAGAACAACTATACATGAGCACATCCTGGGTCAGGATCTCAGTTCACCTTCATCTTTGTATTCTCCCACTTGTTGTATGAAGATGCTTAACGCACATCGACTCAAATTGAACAAATAAAGCATAAGTTCAGGAAATATTCTAATTAACAAAAGGACACTTCAAGCTTCTGCAAGGTGAAATGATTTTCCTACTTGTTTAGCAGCAGGGAGAAAATGCAGCTGGGAACTCAGGCAACAAAGGGGGTCATCTTCTGGGAAACAGACAAGCAGAGCTCAGGAGAGCTGAGCAGAGAGGGGCAGGGTTCTGACGGAGACAAGAAAGAAATGTAGTTACAAGGGGGAGAAGCAGGCCATATTAGTATCAGTTGCCTAAAACCCTGAGCAATCTACAGCCTTGAATGTAAGAGTGTAGCTTAAAAACATAGTTCTCCAAAACACTCTCCTAGTACCTGGACCAGGAATTTAGGTACAGAACAAAGGGAAGAGCCAAGCGTAAAAGATGTGTACTTTTGAGAAATGAAAGAATGACAAGTCTCTAAACTCATAAAGCTTCTCTTTACTGTCAGATAAGAACTACAGTGTGTGCAACCCACAGTAAAAGCAGCAAAACTAATTACAGCAGACCCTCCCTACTTGACCACCTCCCTACATTGACCACTTCCTTAAGTCAACCCAATTTTCACAGACCTGACACGTGGCACATGTACGTATCAGTACAGCAGGCCTAGTTCCTGGTGTTGACCACCTCTGTATGTTGACCAGTCTGTTAGAGTCCCTTGGGTGGTCAACTTACAGAGTTTCTGCTGCATTTCAGGGGGAAAAGGTGCCGCTCCCTCAGAGCTGCTATTGCACAGCAATAGATTTCAAGACCCTATTGTGTCAGAGAGGTCTCTCTAAGAGTTCTGTTCCCAATGTGTTGGGTAGTCTGCTCAGTCCACTAGAGGCTATGAAAAATCTACCATTTCAGAAATTAGTTTCTTTAGGGGATAAATGTGTTTCCATCAAGAAACCTGGCACTGCTCCCAGAAATAAACAAAGGATTTATTCCCATTCAAATGGCTGTATGTTTCAAAATAAAAACTCCACAAAAAAAGAGCTTATGACCAACTCTGAAGTTCCAGTTCCTTATAAATCCCTTCCCTCAAGAGGCCCCCCTAAAACCTCAACTTCAGAGATACCTTTTAGAGTTTACTCCCCATTATCCATGCTCTAGGAGAAATGTGAAACCCACTATGTGGATATATTAATAAAAGGTACTGCTTTAGTCCTCCTGGCAGGAGGACTTCTCTATACAAGGCCAATTTCCTCCAATCAGCCAATGGCAGAATAACCCAATGTCTCCGCATTCAGTTTTCCTCCCAGTGGAGCTCTTCACAACCAAGTAACCAGAGTTAACCACAGTGGTGCTCAAGGAATCTCCATAAGGAACGCTCCAGAATGCAAGCTTCCATTCACCATCACACTAGAAATGAATCCTTAGATTTATGGTTCCATGTCAAAGCTGGAACTAAACTCCTTTTTTTCAAGAACCTATATTAGGTTGCTGTAACATTTTCTTGCTCTCACAGTTTTCCTCAGCCTAGATAAATCATCTTGCCTTCCTTATATGAAGGGATTTGAATGAACTCAGGTACCCCCCACCATATGAGTTAGCAAAGAAGTAGGGTCTCAGGCAAATGCTGATCTTCCTCAAAACTCAACATATTGCAAGATTATCCTCACATCAGGACTTTGCTGCAGACTGGGTAAAGAGAGATACACAATAAAGAAATGCTAGGTCTTTATAAGCAATGAAGGCACATACGGTAGCCCAGGAAGACACAGAAAGGCATATTTATTGCAGATGCTTGTAAACTAGGGTCTCGATGAGCTTCAGGGGCTCAGGAGACCCATATGATTATATGAAAAATTATCTGTATAATGCACACTTATAAATGCACATTTTTATATGTGGAAAGAATGTGTAGCTATCATCAGATTCTCAAATTTTCTCCCAAAACTTAACAGCCAGTGCATTATGAAGGCAAACTAGTCCCAGACATCAGGTCTCTTTGAATAAGTAATTTAATAATTTTTTTTAAACCAACCCAATGCTGAAATACGCCATGAGAGGCTATGTGAAGAGTTTCAATGCCATTTAAAGCAACAAACTGCAGTGACAGATGTTCATCAAAAATGCATCGTATTTACAACTGAACAAGTCACTTTTATACTTTAAAATCAGATCTAACAGAAAGTGTTAAGATAGGCTTCTTTTTTGCCATAGTAGCGATCTTTCTCTCTTATCTTCTCAGACACACTTATAAACACAAGAGAAAAAAAAATGAGACCTTTTTGGGGGGTGGGGTGGTTTAGGAGTCACACAACCGAAACAGACAAGAAAGTAGACAAACATTTCTAATGGCATGATGATCACAACATTTTGAAGTTATCCTTGGAAAACAGTGCAACAAAGAACTAGTACCAAGAATTAATTTTTTTAAAAAGAATCCCTCAAAACTCAATAATAAGGCAAAAAGACAAATAAAATGATGGACAAAAGACCCAAACAAACTCTTTAAAGAACATGTGGAACATCACTTGACATCACAAGTACTGGCAAGGGTGTGGGACTAAAATGCCACACACTGCTGGTGGAAAATGAATTAGAAGTATCTTATAAAGTTAAAGAAATTTTTGCCATACAACCTACTATTTTCACTAAGTATTTACCTAAAGAAATGAGCCACATGTCTAAAGGTAAACTTGTACATGAATATGCATAACACCTTTATTAATAACAGCAAAAAACTTAAAAACAACTGAACTGTGGTATACCCAACCAAGGATTACCACCGGCAGATAGCCAATGGTGGATGTATGGAAGCTTATATGTCTGCCAAAACTCAAAAGGTGCACTTAAAATAGATGCATTTTATTCTATGTAAATTATACCTAAATAAATTTTTTAAAATAAATTATTTTTACTTTTTTCTTTTTTAAAATTAATTTTTAATCAAAAACATAACTATATACATTTATGGGATACAATGTGATGATTTGATAAACAATGTGAAATGCTTAAATCAAACTGATTATTATCACCATCACCTCACTTATTTTTTGTGATATGACATTTAAAATTTACTCTTAATGATTTTGAAATATACCTTTGCATGGTGCACATTACTTGAGATCCCACCAAATGCCCTCCCTCCTCCCACCAATCTCCTTTCCTCTCCCCTCTTCCGCCTCACCCCACCCCCTTGCTAGAGTGTATCTGTGGTTATAAAGAAATGAGATTAAATTATCATAATAAATTGACCAATGTATTAAATATCTATACTTTATATGGTTATGAATATAATTTTAAAGATGCATTCAAAATTTGAGTAGTAGCATTTTCTAAATTCATAAACTCAAAAATCGCTTCGCTGAAAGACACACAATTTTTTTGCATATTTAAGCAGAAAATCAGTCTTACTATTATGTAATCACCTTATCAAAATACACATTAAAAATTACCCCTTTAAAAAGTATAATTATAATACTCATAATATTCATAATATATAAGACTCACAATGCCAATAAATAATAAAGCGAAGTAATGTGAAGGTCGACTCCAGATTTATATTATAGCTCAGTGTGTTCGCACCCAAAGTTTAATCTCTCCCTGAGGCAACAGATCTTCTGCCTTCTTATTAATTACATTATTTGTTCTTTTCAATGGTTTACAGCTTTTAAATCAAGTTTTGGCACTTTATCCCCTCCAAAAAGAGATAAGTTAACACTGTGCATATATTGTATTTAATTACCCATTGCAAATTCTATGTCTGCTCCTCCTAAAGAACATTCTGAGAACTGAAGCCCTTAAAAACATTTAAATTATACTTCTAAAATATGTGCTCCAATTACTATTGGATATTGCATATGATCACAGTGTAGCACTCCAGGGTAGTTTAGAGACAGCGCAATCTGGCAATTTTTCTTCCAGCTTTATTACGCACATTTTAATGTGAATCCAACATTTTTCAGTGAATTGGAAATGACAAGGAGTGAAAACAATCTTCTAAATTAAGAAAGGTATAAACCACATGGAAAAGACATTGATAAATTTAAACTAAACTTCTGATCATAAAATATAAATGAACCACAAAATAGCAGAATACAACAATATCCAAAGAACAGAAATCTAGAATATATAATGAACAACTCAACAAGCAAACAAAAAACCAGACAACCCAAAGGAAAAAGACTTGAACTAACAACTACAGAAAAAAAAAAAAAAAGGCCAGTAAACATATGAAAAGGTAGTCAGCTCTACCGGTTATCTGGAAAATACAAATTAAAACTACAATGAGATACCACTGCAAACACATCCAAATACCAAAAGCAATAATTAACACAAATAATCCTCAACATTTTATGGTTTGATTTAACAATGATTCAGCTTACAATTTTTCACTTTATGATAGTGAAAAGACAATATCCATTGGGTTGAAGTTCTCCTTTGAATTTTGATCTTTGCCAGGCTAGCGTTATTCAGTCGGATACTCTTACATGAGATATTCAACCCTTTATTCCAAAATAGGTTTTGTGTTAGGTAATTTTGTCCAACTGTAAGCTAGAGTAAATGTTCTGAGAGCATTTAAGGCAGGCTAGGCTAAGCTATGATATTTTGTAGCTTAGGTTAGGTGTCTTGAATGTGCTTTTGACGTATTGTATTTTCAATTTGCAATGGATTTATAGGGACATAACTCCATTGTAAGTCAAGGAGCAACTGTGATAAGAAAGTGTAGACTAGGACATGGATGAACCAGAACTCTGGTGATGGAAATGTGAATTGGTGCAACTAATTTGCCAAACTATTTTCATTATCTGGTGAAACTGAAAATTAAATTACTGTAACTTGATGATTCACTGGTATACATGTGTGAGAGAATGTTCACGGCAACCTTGTTCACAAATGCCTCAAATTAGAAACAACACAGATAGTCATCAAGAGAATGGGTAATTCAAGTTTGATATATTGGGATGAGAAAATTTCATACAACTATGAAAAATAGCAAATTACAGCTCCAAGCCACAACTTGGAAGAATTTCATCATATTGGATGAAAGCACTCAGATAGTACCATGTATGTTCTTATGTAATTCAAAAAATATATGAAACAAAAGCAAAACGTTTAGAATCCTATATTTAGATAGAAATTAAAAGAAACAAGGAATAATAACCACAAAATGCACGATAGTGCTTTCCTCTACAATAGGGGAATTCGATTTCAGCAGTGGCACTTGAGAACTCCCGGAGCACAAGCAACATTCCATTTTTTGACAAGGAAGGTGGTTATACAGGTATAGAGATGCACACTTTATAATTTACAGTTTTTCTTGGAGATATACATACTTTAGGCATATATGTAATCTCCTTATTTTAAAACGTGTTTAAATGGAGGAACTTTGACCAAAACCAAATATACCAATAAACCCAGAATATTAAGTTGACTATTAAACAAATTCGTTACCTGTGAGAGCAACAAAGCATGCTCCTTATCTAAGGATGCTTTAGAGAAGCATCCTTTCGAGATGCATCCTTAGAGAGGGAGGAAAGGAGAAATTTCATTACAATTACATCTAATAATAAAATTCACCGAAAAAGCCATGAAAAGACATTGATTGTCCCCATATCCTCTATCTCAAAGATATTATGCTTCCATGTCAAGAGAACAAGCAAAAAACAAGGGAAAAGTGCTTTCTTCAGATGTTTCTGGAATTTCAAATTGCCCTCTTTACTAAAAATGTATTTGCCTCTAGTTCGCAAAAAGAAGTGCAATGATCATTCTGTATTTTTGCATCTAAGTAATTGAGTCATCATTTATGAAATACTTAGGTAGTAAAGTACTCTCACAAAAATGGATTACTTTGTGAGTCTCACGGAGTTAACACCAAAATTTGGCTGTTAACTTACAGGCTGATGCACTGTAATATCTACAAGCAAAAGTTTAAGAGACCCAGAGTAGGAATACACAGGTAAATTCCTTAACTAATTTGTCACATTAAGCAAAAGTGTAGGTTATCGTCTAAGAACCCATGAAGCCAAAAATGCTTTTCCCCTTTCATATAATTAGTGAACTGCTTAAGGAAGAAACTATATAGGTATGAATATTTCTTTTGAATAATTTTGGTTACTGAAAGAATCACTTTTAAAAAAAAAAATCTAAGTCATTACCTAAATTCTACCTAGAACCCTCAATGGACACACTTTATGTTTTCCTTTTTATAATACATCATCATGCTTGAGAAATTGCATATTTTATATCACAGAGCCTGAGGGTTCCCAACGTTTGTTTAGTGCCATTAAACAAGCACTGTAGAGCCAGCAAAGTAGTAAGGCTCAGTGTGCTCCAAGCTCAGCCTCGGTGACAGAATAGGAGTGGTTGTCAAATACATTTACATTCTCACAGCTTTAATGCCAAATAAAAATTCTCCAGGAATCTTTTAATAATCTAAAGGCACTTCTGCATAAATCCCGCCTATACCACACAAGATTTTGAAAATATACTTTGGTCAACAGTTTTCACCAAGTATCTCTATCTCAGGGAAGTAGCAACAAAGAACAAAAACATAATTGTATAGGTTCCCAATATTTAAAACATCTTTATATCTGTTGTTTATGTTTATTCCCTAGTTCTTTAAGGAGCATTTTATTTTTTAAGAGTATCATGAGACTATACGGCAAATACATGCAGACCTAATTCTTCCCGTGAATTATGACATCATGTACAATAAACCTCATTTGGTATTCAGTATATTCTAATATTTTTCAAATTGAATAGTCTCAGTGAAAAAAAAACCCACTTTATCCTAAGAATAATCTTATAAGACACAGACACACACAAACATACTTTTTCCTTTATTAATTAGTATATATTAACATCCAATTAAACTATTTTAAAATTTAAAATTATTCTAACCACCAAACTAGGGAGAAGTTTCTAATTCTGAAAAAGACAACCTGTTTTGCATTCATTGTTAAAATGGTCAATGGAATTATTTTTCACTTTCAATTAATATAATAATATGTTCATAAGAATCTATTTGAGTACATAAAAAAAAGATTGTCAAGACCACACGTGAAGGTAAAGTTATCAGTAGGATTGAGATGTACACGTGTGCACACACACAACCAAAACTATTTGCTGGGATGTGTACCAAGCACCCTGGGGTCATAAAATAAAGAAATGACGCTCCCTGTCCTGGAGAAAGTTTCCATCTCTAGGTGGAGAAATGTGTCCAGATAAAAACGCAATATAAAACAATATTATCCAAAGGACATAATTCCAACTGTATAGAAGGTGTAACTTGGCTGGGCTTGAGGTGTAGGCAAAGGCCACTGGACCAAGAGAATGAACTGCTATCAAAACATTCTAGGTGGGATGGGATGCACGGCCACAGGAGTGGCAAAAGGACAAGTCTCCTACAGAAGACAAGTCAGTCACTCTTACTGAGGGAGGAAGTTCTCACAAGGGCCACAGGATGGGGAAGAGCGCTCGGGGCAGCAGTCTGCCACGGCCAGATGTGCAATACCAGCAGGCTCACTGCATCTTCCTCCCAGTCAGGCTTTCATTGATTTATGTTTAAATTGCTATATGTTTAGGCCGGCTTCAATGGGACCAGAAACCAACGTTGAGTCTTAGGCAAAGCATTATGTGTATGAACTTTTGCTGGGGAATATAACCAAAAGTATTTCCAATTCCTAATCTGAATAAGTGGGCAATTAGGAGTATCCTTTAGTATCATTTGCAACTTCAAGTTATCTAAAGAGTCAAATTCATAGAGAGGTAACCAGTTCTATTTGAGACATGCCGTATCTGACATGGCAGTGAGATAATCAAGCAACAAGGTCCAGCCAGAGGTCAGAAAAGAGGAATAAAGCGAGGACAAGCCCAGCAATCGCTGGAAGCCTGTGGGCAGGTAAGATGTAACCATACTCTCTACAGAAGAATACAACGATGACCGTTTTGTCCCACCAGGCACAATATATTTCTCTTGTCTCTTGATAAAAGGATGCATGTTTCAATAGTTAAAGCCTCACGTAGATGTCCATATGCCACCATGGGCAAAAATCAGAACTGTCTCTAGTATCATGAAACCAACTTTAAAAGTTTTCTATGTAATGCTGGTGCTGAATTGGCAGTGTCCCCTATGAAGACGTCCATTTTTGAACACTAGGAAAAATACACATCCTTAAATTCCTATGTATAGCTAATAAAAATAATACTAATCTAAAACTAATACATAAACATCCAGACACCCACAGAAAAGAAGAACGCAAGTGAATTTAAAGGGGGGAAGGAGAGGGAAGAGGAAAAGGAGGTAGGAGGGTGACTGGCAAGCCCTCCCCTAAGGTGCACGATGTAAGGGGATACAGCACACCCTTGAGTGAAGGGCTCAACTACAACTTGGACTTTACCTAACGAGGCAAACAATGTAACCTAAATATGGAAAATTCTAAAAAATTAGTTTAGTGAAAAAGAAACAAACACACTGACCAATTTGCAATTCATGCAATGGCCTGGGATAAAAGCATCCCTGAGCACCGCGTTGCCTGCTCTGGTATCCAAGCATCTCTGCTCCCCTCCAGGTTTGGTTCAATGGTTTGGGTATACACCATTTACTCCAGGGCCCAAGTGGACTCTGTCGCAGAGACCAGCATACTCCCAGATATTCAACAGAACCAAGTTCAAGTGGAATTACATATTGCTTTCTAGGTCTACAGCAGAAAGGTTCAGAGGATGAAATGGGCTGGCCCCATCCCACATGCATGAGTTCCCTCCTAAAGCCCCACCTGCTGTTAGGTTTATGCTTGAGCCAATTTAATTTCCAAATAATGCAAAACATTAATATATCCTTCAGCCTCCAGGCTATTTCTTTTCCTGAGGTACATTTATGATTCCCTCTTCTTTCTCAATATTTCTAAATAGAAGAACACAAGTCTACATAAGTCCTTTTGTGAATATTCTTTTTGATTTAAAGTTTTCTTTTGCAGGTTCTACAAAGAACTGCCGTCTCCAAAAGGAGAATTTTATTAGACATCAGCTTTGTTTTGAAGTACAATGAAAGCTGATTTCTTAGAAATTCATGCATTGGAAAAAACATGGTGACAACTGGTACTAAGCACATTTATTTTCAGTATTCTAAACACTGGAATAGTTCCCAAAGAATGGATTTTATTGCTGTAATTACAAAGTAGTGATAATTATATATAGAAGTGTTGTTAAAACCAAGAACATGAATTACAACCATGGTGTGTCCAAACACAACTGCAAGCCTGACTCACGGAGTAAACAGATCTGCAGAGACCCGGCTGCCTCTCCAAAGGGCCTATAGGGGCATCATAACTACTTCAGTCCAGTATTTATTTACATAATGTGTGAACTATAAATATAACACTAACTTACATACAAGGAGAGGGAACAGTTACCCAAATCCTGGGGCGGGGGTTGGGGGTGGCTTCCTGACAGGAGGTGTGGCCCTTAGTAGAGTGATGGCAGCCAACCCCTCGGGGGGGGGGAAGGGGCACAAGGTTTACTCAGGCCTAGCCACTCTCTCCCTTTGCCCTGACACGACTCCTCCCAAGGGCTGAACTGTATAGGAAGTCAAGGTAAGGGAACCTGCTGATCCCTCCTGAGGGGCCACCGTCCTTTCTGGACATGGGCGGTGAAGAGAAGGGGTGAGGAATGTACATGTACTAGGAAGGGCAAGCAGAAGACACACAGCTCGGGGTGGGTTAAACTGAAGACCCCGCATCAGACAGGCTGTGCCCCTATTTCATATCCACCACCTGGGCAGCACATAATAACAAATTTCCTAGGATCAGTTTCCTCATGCGATACATAATAACAGGACCTATCTTCCAAAAATCATTGACAGAATTAATCTGATTACACAGTAGTCCCTCAGTATCTGCAGAAGATTGCCCCACAAATACTAAAATCCACAGACATTCAATTCCCTGATATAAAATGGTGTAGCATTTTAACATAACCTACACACAGCCTCCTGTACACTTTAAATCATCTCTAGATCACTTATAATACCCAATGCAATGGGAATGCTATGTAAATAGTTGTTATACTATATTGTTGAGAGAATGACATGAAAAAAGGTCTGCACATATATAGTGACAGATACAACTATCCATTTTTTCCCCAAATATTGTCTAGCCACAGTTGGCTGACAGAATCTATACACACAGAGGGCCAACTGTATATATAAAAGTATTTGTAATAGTGCCTGGTACTGATTAAGTAGCCGAATAAAGGTTATTCATAACTATAGTTATGAATAGTTATAAAATTTTGCTTTCCTAAAAATTTTATTCTAAAATTTAAGCTTAATTTTGTACCCAATCTTCCACAATACATGCTTGTATGAATGAGGCTTGAACCATAAGACTATCTGTGATGCTGCCCTCCAACTTCTACCCCCCAAAGAGAAGATTCTCGCTGCTCTTTCCCTAACTTCTAGACCCCACGGCTTGGTCCCTGAGTGCTCCCTGCCCACTCTAGCTATAGGTCCCAGGGTAGTCTTGGCTCCAGCCTCAGAAGACTTAAGAAACCCTTGCGTAGGACACATAGCTAATGAGCCCCTGAGACAGGGCTGTAAGCTTTTCCATAGAGGAACTAAAAAAAGACCTACTAAAAAAGGATAGAATGGGTCCTAGAATTAAAGGATAATACTGTCAGAGCTTCAAAGGTATCTAAAATTCTACAAAACAGACTGTTATGAACTAAGTGTCATCATTTCCATCAGGTTATAGGCTGAATATCATATGAAAAAGCATCAAAAAAATACATACTAAACATAAGGTGCAATTAATGCATACATTTGAAGGTTTCCCCCCAAAAATATTGGCATCGTTTCTGAAGGTATATCCTATATAATAATGAAATGGTTTAATGTTATAGTCAAAATGTCTTATTTGCATTAGTACTCAATAAAATGTTCTTACTAGAATCTTAAACGGCTGAAAGCAATATCATTCCAAAGTCCAGTTTACCCTAAATAACAAAATTACACTTCGCTAAAGCCAGCTTAGATATATAGTGAGCAGTAATGCTCAACATGTGAAAATCAATTCACCACACTGCAGTGTTAGATTATAGTTGTCTGGTTCTTTATCTGCACATGACCACATTCATTCATTCCGACACTGAAGTACCTAATGACTAGAGCATAAACTAGTAGACGTATCTATAAAATCGTTTTAATAAACTTGTGAGGTTGCTAAGCAATGCAGGTAGGTTCTTTACTGATTTTCTGGGGGAATTGTACATGTCTGCCTTCATACATGCCTAATACTCAGTAGGTTCCTAACTACGAAACCTGGGTACAGCATCTTCAGTATACAAGTCACAGCCTATTCCTTATAAACCTAGAGACCATTTTTTGTTGCTTTTTCAATTTTTTTTTTAATTTTTAAAACCTAGTCACAGGTTAATTCCTTAACATAGGACACTAGCACTTCTACATCTTAGGGACGGTTTCTGATCAGGGATAATGCCAAAAGAAACTGGAAAGTCAGTTTCAGTTTTACTTTGCCACCCTCACAACCATCCCCTCTCCTGCCAGGTCCTTCTGTTACTGCGTGTCTATTCAGCATCTCAGCCCCTAGGCCCCACTGCAGTACAAGGTGCATTCTCCTTTCCTGAAGCCAAAGGAAAGAATTTAACTGTTTTGAAGGACATATTAAACCTCCAACCAAGAAATGAACAAATGTGCATGGGAGTCAGGGAGAGGAGAGATTATACAAAAGTGAAAGCTATAACCAATTTGCTAAAAGTGTCATAAACTCTTACCACACTTATAGAAGGCTATCCAGAAATGTGTATCAGGAGCCATAAAAATATCATTACTTTCACCTAGTTGTTTTACTTCTGGGACTCTAATCTAAAGAAATAAGCTAAAAGGTGAAAAATCTTTGTGCACGAAAATTTTCACCTTAAGTATTTCTGACAGTGAAAATATTACAATTTAGTAAATGTCTAATAATACAGAAACAGTTAAATCCTATGCAATCATTAAAGTAATGGTCATATTAAATCTAGAGGTATATTAAATCTGGAGGTATATAAAATCTGGAAGGAAATATAATGAACTGTTAACAATGGGACAGGAGTGCAACAATTGAAGACTTCATAAAATGCTCACTAATATAGCTATCCTTAAAAACTATTAGTTCATTGTACCTCAAGAACATACAATAAACTATTTAATTTTATCTTTCACTGTTAATTTAAAATCCTATGGAGGCGATGCCACATTCTTCTGGTATTCTCTTAGTCTATAGGGGCATGAGAATAAAAACGGAAAACAAAAATGTACTCTAGAACAAATGTACAAAGTGGTCCAAAAATTAATGGGGAAAAGGCAAAAGGGAGAAAACAAAAAATAACGGAGTATGAAAGAGGAATGAAATCATGTGTTTCCCTTATTTTTCAAAATTTTGGAATGTAGTTATTTTATTTCATAATGGAAATACCAAATAATAGTTTCAAATTTTTAACTCCTTATAGGGACAAACATAATTGTTGGTAAAATGCAAATGAGCACAACATATCTATTGTAAAGGGTTTTCAAAGATCAGGCTGCACAAAGAAGGCCATTGCCAACTTCAAGGGCTGGCTAAAATTGCTGGAAGGGGTAGAATGCAGTTATGGAAGAGTAAAGTATGAGCTTTAAAAAAATAATCATAGACACATGGAAAAAAAATAGAAATCAAGTACCAGAAATCTAGGTTGGAATAATCTAAGGCAATAAAAACACAGAGAAGACTAAATTCAGGGCCATATGAGCAAAAGGTGACAGGAAGTTAATTTAAAAAGGACTCCTGAAGGCAGGGCAAAAAAGCACCATTAGAGTTAGGAAGGTCATGCGGGCTACTGTCCTATTACATTTTAAGTATATAAACATGGTATATGTGGCTCCGAGATTGAAAAGGACACTGTTCTTTTATAATTTGAACAGAATAAGTACAGACAGAAAGGAAAAAAAAACACCCCAAACTGTAGAGTCTTAGCTAAGAAAGAAAGGCCTCTCAGCCAAATAAGGATGACGACCAGCCCAGGAACACCAAACGACAGAACACATGCGTCCAGCTTGATCACCTGACCGTCCTTGCCAGTTGTTTCCAACTATGAAATCAGTACTCTGAAGGTAAATCCTTCCAAGGAAAGAGTAGGTACATACACACCTCTAGATTTAATATATCCATTCAAGTCATGAGTATACTATAATGCTGGAAGAGAAAAATAAGGCATCATCAAAATAAGGAATAGGCCTTGATGGAAAAAAAAATCTCTTCTACTTTGATCCTTCTTTCTATACCTATTCTATAACATTATAAATTAATTTAAAAAATATTGAATTAACATTTAAGGCAAACAAATATTTAAGCCAAAGAGTATTCGCCTCAAGAGAAGAATATACACGTATACATCTAACTAAAGAGAAGAAGAGTCATTAAGGAAGATAATTAGGAAGGGTATCCTGGCAACTTAGCAAAGAAGAGAAATATGCCTTACAAGAGTAAACAAACCTTGGGAAAAAACTAATCAAAAGTCCAGTGGTTCCAAGACTATCTGATTATTTTTTAATAGGATAGGGAAATGATTTCTATTATGATACATTAATAATTTACAAAGCATTTTCACATATATTATCTTCCACAAAAAGCTTAGGAGGTAGATTATCATTACCCTCATTTTACAAGACAGGGAAATCAAGGAACAGGTTAGTTGGCAGAGCCAGTCCTCAATTCCATGTCCCAGGATTTGTCTTTAACACCTACAGAGATAGGACATTTGGAGCACGGCTCAGAAGTCCGGTCCTCGCTGAGAGTGAAACTGAAGCTCCTTCAACACTCAAAGCTTCTAAAGTTGTCCATCAGTGTTCTACCTACCTTAAAGATGAACAGATACTATTTCCAAACCAACTATGGCAATTCTTTAGGAACCAAGATAAATTAAAGAAATGAAAACATAAAATCAAATTGGGTAAAACCATATAATCCTAAATTTTGACTGCAAATATCGGTAAGAACTCCAGAGACATGTGTTATCTTTAATTGTGTTCACTGAAAAGACTCAGACACAGTGACCAATTCAGTAACAATGATCACTCCTTGCTCCCAAATCCTGGTTCTCAAAATACCATTTCCCACTGAAAGACACCTGGGCTCCATGGAGAAACAGTGGATCTCAGGCTGGGGAAGGAGAAGTACAGAGTGAACCTGAAATATCTCGTAGCAGAAAGCAAAGTCTCCATCAAATCCTGTCGAGATCCTGTCAACTGGAAGAGACTCCAGTCCTGGAAACATGGGCAAAGGTAATAATTGACAAACTCATCAAATATGTTACATCCATGTGTTCATAGTAACATTTTTTAAAAAGATGCTCAGTTGTCACTTCCGTGGAATCTAGCGAATTCACTCATCTAGAGAATCAACCAGTACAAAGGGGAAAGAATAAAGTTATTAAATTTGCCTTTCCTCTACAAACTGTCCATTGACATAGGCAAATGGCTGATGACCATTTCTCTTTAAAGCTACTCTAGCAAGTAAATGAAGAAATAATAATGGAATCAATATTACCATTGTGCTAAACCCTAATGAAACAAGGTTTCTGGCCACTAATAGCAGAAAGAGGAATAGCTACACAATGTGATTCCTGATGGAAGTACAAAAAACAGCTATGAAATATTCCCAGAAAAGCTCATTTCATTACACGTATAGACCTAAATATCAATTTAAATAAATACAGAGAACAGACAAACACATTAAATAACACCATAGAATTCAGTCAGCAAAATACAGATTCTGGAGAATAGAGGACAAATGGTTCTGTCTCTTTAACAGACAAATTGCAAAACCAAAAGGAGAATTTTGACTTAAGAGATGTGAATCAAATGCAATGCGTTAACTTTATGTGAATCCTGATTCAGGAAAATTGAATATTAAAAAAATAAATTAAAAAAGGGAAGGCAAGGGGAGAAGGAGGGAAGGAAAGGGAGAAGGGAAGGGAGGGAGGGGAGGGGAGGGAAGGGAAGGGAACATCAGTGAAATTTGAACTTTGACCTACCAATTGATGATATTAAATTATTAATTTCAGGTTTAATGATATGATGAAATTTTTAGAAGAATCCTCATGTTTTAAAGATGCAAACAAAAATATTTATTTATGTTTATAAAAATGTAACATCTAAGATTTCGCTGACAATAAGCCAAGGATGTTGGGAGAATGTTTCAGATTGATAAAATAAGCAAGGATAGGAATCAAATATTTTTGTAGCAAAATATGGAGTATACAGAGATATGTTGTCCTCTTATCTACTTTTCTATATGTTTTAAAGTTTAGCACAAAAATTCTTGTAGCTAAACAGTATGGAGTTTCCTGAAAACATTCAAAATTCAACTACCATCTGAGCTAGCAACCCCATTGCTGGGTATATATCCAAAGGAAATGAAATCAGTAGATATCCGCACTAAATGAAATTAGTAGATATCTGCAC
>NW_003852408.1:26349166-26350771 GCF_000181295.1 Otolemur garnettii
AAGAACATGGATGAGCCCAGAGAACATTAAGACAGGCACAGAAAGACCAATACCACATGATATCACTTACACACAGAATCTAAAAAAGCCCAACTGTGGTCATGGTCGGGGCTGGAAAGAAGAGACGCTGATTGAAGGACACAAAGTTTCGGTTACACAGGATAAATAAGTTCAAGACAATTGATTGTACATCATGGTGACTATAGTTAAAAATGTATTCTATACTTGAAAATTAGTAAAAGTAGATTTTAAGGGGTCTCACCACAAAACAATTATGTGCAGTAACATATACATTAGCTTAATTTGTTCATTTCACAATGTATACACATATCAAAAATCATGCTATACTCCATAAATACACTTTGTTCCATTTTTAAAAAGTTCCCCAGCTACTAGAAATGCCTATTTATCCTTTATTCTGTCCTTATTAGAAACTAAAGTTCCTTTCATTGAGGACTTTTGAAATGTGATCATTAATTTGATACCCAAAATGAAAAAGTTAACAAATCTTCCTGAAGAAAGAAAACCTAATAATGTTAAAATATTAATGTAAATATGGACATTAAGGAATAGGGCACTTCCATCACAACCCAATTATATTCAAAGAATTAATGAATAGGATCTTCCTACCACACACACAAAATGACCGCTATGCTGTAAGATGTACACATGCACATACATCGAAGTGTTGATTAAACCACAATATCATCAGGAACAGATCGTTATGAAACAACATATTGAATTTTTTTTTTACCAAAACAAAGTATCTATGTGCAGAATAAGACGCATAAAAAAGATGTTAGAAAACACAAATCTCCACAAACATTTACCTCTTGTCTTTTTTCCTGGAAAACATACTATTCTGAATCATTCACCATGTTTCCAAAATATTACAAACTTCCCTAAGCATACTGTTCAACACTTTTTCAAATAGAATCCTTCACAACCCCTATGAAATCCTTACCTTATCCTTACCATAGCACAGTGGTGATGGCACCAGACACACACACTGGAGCTGGTAGATTTGAATCTAGCCCAGGCCTGCCAAACAACAATGACAACTACAACCAAAAAACAGCTGGGCATTGTAGTGGGCACCTGCAGTCCCAGCTACTCAGGAGGCATAGGCAAGAGAATCGGCTAAGCCCAGGAGTTAGAGGTTGCTATGAGCTGTGATACTACGGGACTCTACTGAGGGCAAACATAGTGAGACTCTGTCTCAAAAAAAAAAGAACAAAAAAAAAAGAAAAATCCTTCCCTTATGGTTAGCCCACACACAAAAAAACCCATTATCCCTGCCCTGCCATTTACATTTCTTACAAGCATACATGCTGATATTGCCTGTGGTAATTTATAAAACCCAGTTTGGGTAAGACTGACTCTAATTATTTTTTATTAAATAATAGCTATGTACATTAATGCAGTCATGGGGTACAGTGTGCTGGTTTTATATACAATTTGAAATATTTTCATCATACTGCTTAACATAGCCTTCATGGCATTTTCTTACTTATTGTGTTAAGACACTTATATTCTACTTTTAGAAAGATTCACATGTACCCTTGTAAGATGAACCATAGGTGTGGTCCCACCAATCACCCTCCC
>NW_003852408.1:26352449-26393548 GCF_000181295.1 Otolemur garnettii
TATGACTGCAATACTCCACAGAGGATCTAATTTTTCCTCCTATTCTACTATGTATTAAAGAAACATGATTTTAATTCACAAAATGTCTTCTTTCTCCACACAATCTGTCCAGGAGGGTGTCCCGATATTTGTTCTCCAGTCATTTCTTATCCACAGATAACATTATTAATACACATTCAAACTCTTACAGAAAACTGTCCAAAGGCAGCCTCCCAAGTAAATAAGTGCTCTTAGTAGCCTGAAAATGCCTATTGGCAAAGTTTTAGTTATTTAAAATGCCATCATACTTTTAATACATTCTTTTTATATAAGCTCAACTTTCTCTAACATCACAAAAATGTAGCCACTGATAAGTTTTCAAAATAATTGAGTATGTGCTTATTATGTTCAGTTGCTATTTGGGCCATAGGAATACTGATCAAGTGACAATGATATTGCAGGAGAAGAATCAGCAGAAAAAGAATCAAAACAGAGGAGCTATTTTCATGTTGTTCTTACTCCCTTTCAGTTTAACCATTCACATATTACCCTTGGGGCATATAACATATTTTAGGTATGTTGATCTACATACCTACCAACTGCCCTGACAGAACCTGTTCCACAGAACAGTAACTTTACTTCTTTTTCTAAAAATAGAATGGGAATTTAGGTCCAAGTTTATAAATACCACACACGGACTCTGCAGTGACAGTTTCTAAGATAATATTCAGGGTTTTGCTCAAGAAAACCAAGTTAGACATAGACACAAAGATCCAGATTATAAGTTTTACATACAAATATCAAGGAGTTTTTAAAACTGAAATTGAGATAATAATGTAAAAATTAAAAGGCAGTTTTAAATGAGATGCTACTGCACAATATTAAAAAGTCATTTCGTGGATTAAACACCTGGAATTTCAGAAGCCTATCATTAGGAAAATGTGCAAACAAACTGTGGTCTGTCCATGCAAGGAAATAGTATGTAAGAATAAAAATTAAGAGAACTATTAAAGCACATGGCAACAGGGATGAGCCTAAAAACATTAAGCTGAACAAAAGAAGTGAGGCATAAAACAGGATGTATTGTATGATTTCTTTCATATAAAATTCTGAAACAAGCACACTCATCTCTGGGAGAGGGGTACTACTGTGAAATGGCATGGAGGAACTTTCTGGAGTGACAATAACATTCTGTGACCTGAGAACAGTTTGGGTTACAAAAGTATACATTTGTGTCAAGTCTTAGCTAATGTATACAATAGATTTGTATACCCTCTTGTTATGAAAATTGAAAATAAAAATGGAAACAATGTTGAACTTACATGCAATTTGCAATTTATTTTGAAACACACCAAAATATAAGATGGGTTAATAGATATAATGTAGGTCTCGGGTATCTAGGTATTCCTGGAAAATTCTTTTACCCTTGCTCTACTTTTGAAAAAAATACGTAGAATATCTTAGGGGGGAAACCCATTTTCCTAAAGTGGGAGTGGGAGAAGCTAGATAAATAATACCTGGACTTAGCATAAAATTTATTTTAGTATTATAGAAAAGTTCAATGGAATGTATAAAAAGTTTGAAAGAAGAAAAATTTTTTAAGAATCCCAAAATATATGTACCACTGACTTTTAAATCTTTCTTTCGGAACGTCATATTTCTAACAGGTTTGTGTCTTCACTCAAACTTGCCCCTCTAGTATGAAAAGAATCATAAATCAGATTTATCTTCTGCCTATCTCCAAATTATATAATGTGTCTATTTCCTTTAGATTCATGGGTATTCCAAATAGTCTAAAGCAATATCAGACACTTTTGCTGGAAAACACTTGCCACAGTAGTAGCAGCCAAATGGGAAAGCAAAGTTACATCATCTCTTAGTAAACAGGATCAGGAAAAAGACGAGGAGTAAGGAGAAAAGCAACAACGTCATATATAAATTGTTTTTAGGTTATTTTTTCCTATAATACTTTGAGGGGAAAAGGCTAACTAGCAGAAAACTGACTTACCAAACATATAATATGCTACTGATGAACCAATTTCAACTTAAATTTTGTAATTTTCAGCTTATTTATAGTTTCTGCAACATTGAAAAGGCATAGGAAAGTAAGGTAATACAGCTATAAATGGTATCACTGAATCTTTATATGCCTCCTTCAAAAAAAGGGTGAATTTACAACATATGATAGTACAGGCAGAAAAAAATATCTCCATGAAATGATTTACAGATTTAATGAAATCTAAAACCTATAGAATAACCTATTTAAAAACAAAGGTTAGAACAGTCTTCATTGCAAATGTCATTTCAAGGCATGTGTTATAAATATACCTAGAGCTAATAGCAAGGCATTGCTTTAATTAGACAGAGGGATTTAATTACTTGGAATGAACAAAGCTGAGGCAGGCGAGATGTCTGAAATCAGCTGGGTACCGCTGTCATGCCTTTGATTTATTTTCTTCATTGCCAAGGTTTTAAGAGACTTAGTGTACTAAGTTGACAACAATCCCCCCTCCTGGCAGGGATCAGTTGTGGTTTTCTACCAAGCAGCAACAGTAATGCTCCCTGTAAGAATGGTGCATGGGTCCTGGCCAGCCACGTCCTAAAGGAGCATGTTCCTTGCCCACCGTGGTTAGCGTCACTATAATGGAGAACAGATGCCCGAGCTTCAGTAGGTGGCACTCTTTCCTCTGCCATAGCTTTTCCATGAATTTCTAACAGAACAGAGGGCAAGCAGACATGGCACCATTCAACATTTTAATTTTCTTGAATCCCACAATTATTGCCCTGGCAAGGGGATTTGCTTCTATCTTAAAAATGTGAACAAAAAGACAAGCTACAAAGTGAGGGAACATATTTGCAAACTGTGTATCTGACAAAGGACTCCTATCTAGACTATGTAAAGAACTCTCCAAACACCAGAATGGAAAACAAAATGAAAATGGGTAGAAGACACAAAGAAACATTTTTCTGAAGGCAAACGAGCACATGAAAAGATGTTCCACATCACTAGCCATTAGGGAAATGTAAATTAAAGCTACAGTGAGATGTCACTGTACACTTATCAGACACACTGGAAAATAATGACAACAGCAACTGCTGGCGAGGATGGTGAGACGCTGGAACACACGTACGTTGCTGACGGGGACGTAAAGTGGCAGAACTACTCTAAAAAACAGTTGGACTTATTAAGAAAACAACAACAGGGCAGCGCCTGTGGCTCAAAGGAGTAGGGCACCAGCCCCATAGGCTGGAGGTGGTGGGTTCAAACCCGGCCCAGCCCAAAACTGCAAAACAACAACAACTAAAGAGACACTTAACATATGACCCAGAGATCACATTCCTGGCCATTTATTCTAGAAATGAAAACATACAAAATTAATCCACACAAAATCTGTATATGATTGATTGTAAACGGCTTTATTTGTAATAACCAAAAAAAAAAAAGGAAACAAAAATGTCTTACTATAGGGGAATGGGTAAATGAACTATATAGTACGTTTATGCCATAAAATACTTCTTACCGATAAAAAGGGAAAGAATTGGGCTGTTACCACATCTTGGCTATTGTGAAAAATGCTTCAAGGAACATGGAAAGGGAAACGCATCTTCACGATTCTGATTTAAATTCTTTTGAATAGATAGTAGTACTATCATACCAGAAGTATGATTTGCTGCTTTCTATGCTATTTCTAATTTTTGAGGAAACTCCACACTATTTTACATGGTGGCTAGGCTACCTTACATCTCCACCAACGGTGTACAAAGGTTCCAATCTCTTCATAACCACAACTTACTTTATAGTTTTTTTGAGTAGTCATTCTAACGGGTGTGAAATGACATCTCATTGTGGTTTTGATGCTGAGCATCTTTTCATTTATCTGTTATTCATGTGCATGTCTTCTGTGGAGAAATACATATTCAAGTCCTTTGCCCATTTTAAAATCAGGCTATTTGTGGTTTTGCTATTGAGTAGCAGGAGTTCTTTACATATTTTGGATATAACCCCTTTACAGATATATGTATGGGTTGTAAATATTTTCTCCCATCCCTCATGTTTCCCTTTCACTCTAAATGTTCACTGAAAAATGAGTGGTTAAAGAAAATAAGGTATATACACACAATAGAATATTATTTAGCTTTAAAAAAGAAAGAAATCATGCCATAGGCAAACAATATGCTAGACCTTGAGGATATTATCCTAAGTGAAATGAGCTAGTCACAGGAGGACAAATGCCATACGACTCTGTTTACCTAAGTTATGTGAAGTATTCAAACACATAGAAACAGAGAGTGGAATGGTGGCTGTCCAGGGCGGGGGGGAAAGGGGGTGGGGAATTGCTGTTCAATGGGTATAAAGCTTTGGCTATGCAAGATAAGTTCTAGACATTATCTGTACAATATTATGCCTATAGTTAACACTACAGTAATGCACACTTAAAAAATGTATTCAGAGGGTAAATTTCATGTTAAATTAATAAAAAGAAAAAAAGGAAAAAGGAATTAATTACTGATGCATGTAAAAACTTAAATATATCTCAATAGCATTATGCCAAGGGGGGGGAAGCCAATCTATAATTTCATTTCTATAAGATATTTGGACTAATATGATTATAAAGATAGAGAAAATATTATTGGTTGCAAGAAAAAAAGGAATAGTAGGGAATGCCGAGTAGGGGTATGACTGTAACCAGGGAGCATGAGGGAGATTTTGTGGTCGTGGAACAGTCCCTTAATTGTACTGGTGACTAAATGAATCAACGCAGGTGATAAAATGACAAAGCTATATCCATTCTTTATATAGTTGCCAATTTCCTGGTTTCGATATTGTACTATATCTATTTAAGGCTCAAATGATGGAAGAAAGTGGGTAAATGGGATACAGAACCTCCCCTTCCAATGAGAACGTCCCATGAGTCTATAATTCTTTCAAAATAAAGAGTTAAAAAAATAAAAATTGTTGTCTAAGAATACAGCCACAGTCCACTAGTATGTAATAAGGAAAACTCACTAATTGTATTCAGAATTTACGTTCCAGCTCATAGGCTGTCATCTCTGAGAAAGGATTGCCTAAGCAAATGAAAGAGGCACAAACCAGAACAGGAAAATACCAAACATACTTCCAGATATCTATATTTACTTACTTTAATAGAATGTGTGCATATTTCATTCTTAAGCCACAGATTCTTCTACTCATTACCGGATTATGTGGGTGCAATTTGCACACAGACTTTATGGCCACCCTGTACATTAAAGAGGTTTTAGCACTAATTCAAACATTTACTGATAATCTCCTGTATGCCATAATCTTTGGATATGGAACATAAGGATTAAGCCTAACACAGTGCTTAAGGTCAAAGAGTTGACTGGTCTGAATTCAAAACACTGGCCCGACATTACTATATCAACTTGGACAACTTACTTAACCTCTTTATGACTGTTTTGTCATCCATGGAATAATAACAAAGTAATAATTAATATGAATTATAAACATATATTATATAAAAAAATTATAATCTAATCTTAAAGTGGTTAAGTGAGTTAGTCTCTGTGACATGTTTAACCTAACAACCAGAACATATAAAGGTCAAAAATGTGAGTTATTCTTAGAATGTCTTATTAATAGAGGAAATGAGTTCTCTGTGCATTTGGTGAACTGTATATACTCAACAGCAAGTCCCGCCTGGGGATAGCATGAGTAGTATGAAGTTTGGAGCAGAAAACACTTCAGTACCAGAGATCTTGGGCTTTGTAGAAGAAGGGGCAGGTGAGTGGCCCTGAAAGGATGGCAGGATTTCAACCGACAGAGAATCACTATGTTGTCCTGGGCAGACAGGAAATGAGAGGCACACTCAAGGTGTCCTGCGAGCCAGTTAGAAACATGCTAAACAGAGGGCCCCTGCTCTGGGCATGTCGCAGGGTCCCAGACGGGGCTGGTACTATAGATTCCCCTTTCAAGGTATCATTGTTTATGTTTGAAGCTGTACATGCACTCTCCTCATCCCACTCTGTAAGAAAGAAGTGCTAGGACTCATGTCAGAGTTGAAATAACAGGTTCTCCCTGCTAAAGTCACAAGAGGTGAACTGAGATTAGAATGACGATTGTACAAAGTGATACTTTCAAACAGGAAAGTAATTGATAGCCACTTCGGTGAACATGAGACAAACCCTGACAACTCAAGATCTTCATCACTGTTTATAAAGTAAGTTGTATCTACAACTTACAGTAAGTTTTACATATAGCAAGTTGTATCCAAAAGTGACTAATTTAGATTAAGTCATAAGAAGAGAGAAAATTATTCCGTATTCAAAGAAAGCCTTAGTTTAAGATCATGGAGACAGACCACCTAAGGCCATTTAGGAAAAAACTAGGTAAAAGTTTACTAGGAGTGTTTTACCAAAGTTCAGAATAGAATTACTGAAGTGAAGTATACTGACCTGTTTATCAGAAATTTTTTAAAAAGTCAATGTTACAGATTAAAAATGAAGAGTACTGGACACAGTGGCTCTTGTCTGTAATCCTAGCACTTTGGGAGGCAGGAAGGTTTCTTGAGGCCAGGAGTTTGAAAGCAGCCTGAGTAATACAGAGAGACTCTGTCTTTACAAAAAGAAAAAAAAAAAAAAGTTTTTAAGTTAACTGTGTATGATGGCCTGTGCCTACAGTCCTAGCTACTCAGGAGGGTAAGGAAGGAGGATTGCTTGAACCCAGGAGTTCCAGCCTGGGTGACAGAGCAAGATTTTATCTCTCAAAAACAATAAATAAAAGTAAAAATGAAGAGAACTTAGATAAATTAGAAAAAATATTCTGTTCTACTCCGTTCCCAAGATATGCTGAGCATAGTCGCAATTAATTCAGGAGATTATAAACTGAGTGTTTGGGACTAGATTGCATTATTTAGCAGAAATATCATTATGCAAAAGATAAGTTTTCTAGAATTTATTAAAGCACAGTGCTCAAGAGGTTTGAAAGGGTAGGTAGGAGCAAATACACAGATGGAACTGAATAAACTACTCATTGTCTAGGTCAGCACAAGGGGAAAAAGAATATGAACCCACAGATGGCCTTAACTCTTGTAGTAGGAGTTTTGTCCTCCTAATCTCAACCTTTTGGTAGTTAATATCCCCCCTTCAGCTTCGAATATTTCAATATTTCTGTAACTACTGTCTGAGTTACCCCTGAGATGCAATATCCTTCTAGATTATAACATTGATAGTCTTTTGTAATCTATTCACTGAAATACTTATTGAATAACTATGGTTTGCTATTGGAATTGGCATTCTTTTCAAACTCCCAACACACACACACACATACACACAGATATGTGTATAAGTTTTACAGTCTTTTTATTTTTACATGCAGAACACTATTTTTTGAATTACAGTGAAACACAGGTACTCATATTTCTAAATAATTAAAACTGTATTATATATGTAATTTGCTGTAAATGTAGCTCAAAGTCTGTCAACACAGGGAGGGGAAATTCAGAATAACTTATAGAAGTTTTTCAAATTAGTCTCTTCCCCCCTAGTGGCGCCAGATAACTCAAATAGAGATTCTGGCCACAGGGAGCCACCATTATTGCTGGAAGTCCACAGTTTTCTCCAAGCACTCTAGGCTTAAACTCCCCTGCTTCGGCTGGGTGAGATGGCTCACAGCTGTAATCCTAGCACTCTGGGAGGCCAATGCAGGAGGATCACTTGAGCTTGGGAGTTGAGACCAGCCTGAATAAGAGTGAGATCCCCATCTCTACTAAAACTAGAAAAATCAGCTGGGTGTGGTAGCAGACACCTGGAGTCCCAGCTACTTAGGAGAGTGAGGCAGGAGGATAGTTTGAACCCAAGTTTGAGGTTAACGTGAGCTAGGCTGACACCACGGCACTCTAGACTGGAGCCTGGGTAACAAAGTGAGGCTCTATCTCAAAGAAAGAAAGGGAGGAATAAAGGGAGGGAGAGAGGGAGAAAGGGAAAGAGGGAAAGAGGGAGGGAGGGAGGAAAAGAGGAAGGGAATGGAAGGAAAGAAAGCAGGAAAGAAACAAACAACTCCCCTCCTAGCTCAGGTACAATCCAGAGCTAAGTAGGCCCCTTACACGTGCTTTCTGTTGTAAACCCGTACAGCTGTCTCATGACTCCAGACCTGGCTTTAACATCTTTTCATGTCTTCTACTCCAGCAGGCAGTGTGTCTGCACACCACGCAAGCAGGTATTGGCCTTGTTCACAGACATTCAGTTCTTCTCTTTCCTGGTACATGAGAGCACCACACTTCCGTCCCCGCTGAAGTTAAGGTACAGTGCTGTGACTTACTCTGGCTGATGAATCATGGACAGAGATGATATGTGCCACTTCTGGGTTATGGCCCTTGTAAGAGGGAGCAGCAGTCACTACAGTAGTTTTCCTGCCTCGGGGTTTGGAAGGGCCATGTTGACCTGGAGCTTTGCCATCCCAGGCCCTGAGTGACCACAACAAGCAGAATCCTCTTCTTGATCACACTGAATACTGAGTATGACCAGGAAATAAGCCTTGGCTTTATTAAGCCATTGGACTATCCCATAAAACTCTCTTTCCTTATTTCTAAATTGTTACCAACTACCAGAATTCTGTAAGTTTTGAGTCTGCTTATCCATGTCTCCTATTTCTTCTCAGCTTTTGTATTTTTTTTTAAAAGTTACCCTTATTGCAATTACTAACCAGTTAGAGGACTCTCTTTCTTCTATAGGTAGTTGAAGAGTCAATGGATACAATATCTAATCTTTCATGAGGAAACCAAAATTTCACAGTTGGCTGTTTTTAAGGTATTTCTTCAGAGACACTTAAGGGAAGATATAAGGGGGAGAGAGAGAGAAAAGGTGGAGTTAATGGGGATAGATAGGATGGGCACTTGGGAGGGATGGAGAAACAAGTGCGGCCATCTAAGGGTTCAGAGATCTTATAAGCTGAAGGGCCCTGTAAGCCTTCTGCATGAGAGAAAGCATTCTCCCACAGTAAAGTAATAGAGACTTTCTTAAAAGCTGAAAATAAAGTTCAATCGACCATGCAGATATGCCCACAAGCTTAAACCAAATCAGCCTCAAGGCCCAAATGAAATCGGAGCTCACTATTTCCTTCTGATTTTCTCATTTCATTCATGGGAATCTATTTGTCAGGAATTAACAAATGGATGCACTTCTAAAAATTGCTTGCAGACTTCAAGTGAAACCAGCAGGGAAATAAGGACAAAACAGAAATTGAAGACTGGGACAGAAAGGTAGAGAGAACACTGACAAGCAAGCAGTGTGTGTGTGAGGGGGGCTCATAAAATCCTCATGACAATTCCACTCATAATCTGGAGTTGAGCAAACAAAAAAAGCCATCTTCAGGTATAAGATCTGAAAATCTGGGAAATGTTGTTAGATGCCAACTGAGGAGCTCTAAAATGTAAGTAGAGTCTCAAAATCTCTCTCTTAGAAATAAAGTAAGAATGAGATGGAAAAATGTTCAGTATAACATGTGACTAAAATGTAAAAATTTGATTCAAAACAGCTTCCAGAGGCTTCAGGCCTAAAGACTTTATTACATTCTACTGTGAGCCCTCTTGTAATGCAGAGTATGAAATAGCAAATTCTTAATACATGCTCAATCCAGCAGTTTAAAAGTTTTTTCTTCAGAAACAGTGCAACCTAATCAAATGCCTTTCTTTACCCCAGAATTTTCAGTAGATTGGCCCCAGTGGCACTCAAGACATATGCAAACCCTTTAAACCCCAAATAAATAAATCACTATAATACTAAAATGTGATCAAACTTTTTTGTTGGTAGCATCAGTGAAAAGCTTAGTTTATCAAGCCTCACTTTCTCCCTGGACACTGTCTCAGAAATATTTCTCCCCAGAGTGAAAAGCAAAAGTGGGCCTAAAATATAAATTCACCTTTAATAATCCTGATGTGTCTCAGGAAAAGCCAGTTGATAAATATAATAGTAACTAAGCTAGTTATCGTGTAAAACTGCTGCATTTATCTCATGGAAAATGAAAGTACATTCCGTTTGCATATTGGTTTAAAAAGCACACCTAATTGAATACACATAAGTAGTCCATCCTTTAGTTACTCCCACAGGGCAGGACTGCTCAAGTAATATTACTGGTATACTAAGTATGAAATAACTTCTATCAGTCGACCACCCACGGCCAACAAACTGGTCAACATATGGAGGTGGTCAACATAGGAAACTAGGCCTTAATACACATGGTATGTGCTCAGTCTGTGAAAATTAGATCAACTTAAAGAGGTGGTCAATATAGATGGAGAGGTGGTCAATTTGAAGCTTCTACTGTACTTAGCATGCAAGCCACCGATCGAGGAGAGTAATAGGGTTACCACAGAAGAGGAGAGGAGAATGGCTGCTATCAGGGGTTAACTTAGGGAGGGGAACTGGAGCATTGGCCAAGCTTCTGTTATGCAGGAGGAGTAACTTCTACAGCCGTATTGTACAGCACACTGCCTAAAGTTAACAACACCACGTTGTATACTTCAAATTTTGCTAAGAGGGAAAATATTATGGTATAACAAAGAGGGTAAAAGGACACTTTTGGAGGTGATGGATACGTGTATTTACGGCATTGATTGTGGTGATGGTTATAGACTTATATACTATCTCCAAACACATCAGCTTGTATATATTATGTATGTATAGTTTTTCGTGTGTCAATCACACTTCAATAAAATTTTTAAAAAGTTAAATCCAGTATCTGATGAGGAAGACACTTTTAGAATTTGTTGTAATTTGTTTTAGTTTTTTTAGGTCTTTTCATGATGCTTTTCCTTGCTAGATGGTAGTTAAGTCTCAGGCTTCGAGACCTACATGTAGATTTTCTCACCTCAAAATTGGACCATTTCTATACGGTAATGCCTCACTGTAGCTGGCAATTCAAACACCTCATGGACAGATAAATTTTTTTTAGGGTAACCAGATTGCTAGTGTGGGGCACACTTGACATAGGAATAAGAGTGGTTCACATGGCCTTAGAAATGGATGGCCATATTCTGACGGTAGCTCGCACTTCATATGAGATAAAGCAATGCTACTCAAATCTCGGGAATTTTAACTTGTTCCTCCTACCAGTAAGTCAACCCTGAGCCCTGCTTTCTGTTTTGTCACATCACTCACCCTGCTGTAAGGAGCACTATCAATCTATCAGATACTACTGATGTCCCTGAGATGTGCTTAAAATCTTCTGTACTTTGGTAAGAAAACAAATGAGCAAATCAGAAAAGGACAATTCTGTATTCTGCCACCAAGACTGAATGATGAAATGCCTGCCAATTAATTCTCTTGCGACCATCCCTCAGCTTACGCCGAGAATTTGAAGACATGAGCTCACCGACAGTCATGCAGCGAGCTCCTGGATAGCACACCTCTAGAATGCAAAGCCAGGTCCAAACGTCGACCTTCTCCACCCTCAGCACAAACCCAATATCCAGGCCTCCAGTACAAAGGAATAAAGGAGATGAGAATGAAAGTTTCTCTCAAAGCAAAAAGAGCCCAAGCAGAGGTGAAATTCAGGGGATTATCTCAGTCAGTACTGAGCAAGAGAAACCAATACACTAAATAGAGGCAGTTAGGAGAAGGGAAAATAAAAACAATTACTTTTTCAGGAAAATACTGATCATGTAACTACTAAATGAACATAAAATAAGAAAAAGAAAAATTTGAGAAGTGCAATAAAGGAAAATAAATAATTAAGTACATTAAGTCATATGTGTTGGAATCAAGCACACACACACAAAAATCAAAAGACTGCAACATAAGATATCTCTGTATAAAACTAAAGCGATCCAGGGCCACCCCTTCTCTCTTATCTGTTATATTGATTTCATAAGCCCCCTCTTAGGCCAAAGGGTCTAATGTCTCCAGCTGCCTTAAATGAAAGAAACAATCTCATGAATAAGTCACCAGGAAATTAAATCTTCATATCTTACTACCAAGCTTTATTATTGTTCTTAAAGAGTTGATTAGAGAGGAGTTTTTAACGCAAGGAAACTTTCCCAGGAGATAGTTTTTCTGACCCAAACTTTCTGGTGACATCATTGTTGTCATCTTGGCAGTTGTGGGCATCATGTCCAGCGAGGGTGTAATCAGTGTTCCAAGAACTTTGAACGATACTTTATCCATATTAATGAGATTCTTTTATTTTAAACACTATAATCCAATAAGATATCATTTTATCCAAAGACAAGCTGAACCTCAAATAGTATACTTGTCAGAGGTCCCTCCAATATAAGGTGGCAGATCTGATTTCCAACCCAGGCCTTGTGATCTCAGAGTCCACAATCTTCCTCCTGGGCACACTGCAGCCTCCACACTCAAGATACTCTGCTCCCTTAGGGGTTGGTGCATGGTCCCAGGTGACCACTCTGGGACATGAAGAAGGCCCAGCAGGAAGAGCTGTAGGTCAGACAAGTAACGTCTGAGGAAAAAGAGATAATGGATGAGAAAACACTCTCTTTCTGTTCATGAACACTTGAAGAAATCACTCTGGAGAAAGTAAAATTATATGGTTAAAAATGTTGGAAAGCATTCCAGATGCACACACACGTATGCCAGTTGCTTCTGCTTGGTTCACACTGGTACACAGATTGGGTCTGCCCATCTCTCCCCAAGAAGACTTAGTCTATACCTTCAAGAAGGTGTGAGATTTCTTCCTGGAAAGGCATCAGAAAACAGATGGCATCTGAACTGCATCTTGAAGAGGGAAGAGTTGACAGGCAGAGAAAAGGTACACAGTCACTTCTGTGATTTAAGTACATCTATAGTCATATGCTCTGGAGGAATTAAGTGAAATTAAAGTATTAGGAGAGGCCTGCTGGTTTCTACAGAAGGCTCCAGGTGGTACCACTTAACTGTATGGGTTGACAGGTGTAACCCTGCAAGCTTTCCAGAAGGAAGATAACACAGAACTGCAACTTTCCAAAAGAGAAATTTGGGGAGAGGATGGAACATTTGAGAAATCTGAATGGCTATGGAGAAAAAAAAAAGTGGGAGAAAAAATTTTAAACAGGAAAAATATAAAAGGTCTGGAAGCAAACAAGTTTATACGGTAAAAATCATTTGCAGAAAGGTAGTGAAGTTTAAAAGAAGAAAGAACTTGGCACCTTCTGAACACTGAGGTATTAACCAAATACAATGTAATGCTAGCATTATGCTGAAACATACTAACAATGCGTCTTGTCATTTCAGTTAATGTAAAATGAGATATATACCACCAAGTGGAAGACTTCTCCTTCATAGAATAATTGAATAATATACTTCTCCATTGTCTGAATGTACCATGGCTTATTTATCTGTTCACCCACTGAAGGACACGTTGGTTGCTTCCAGATTTTTGCAATTATGAACTTAGCTTCTATAAACATCAATGTGCAACATTTTCTGTAAACACGTTTTCAACTCTATTGATTAAATACCAAGGAATTCAATCACTAGATCATATGGTAAAAACCATGCTTAGTTTTATAAGAAACCACCCAACTGTCTTCCAAAATGGATACACCATTTTCAGTCCCACTAGCAAGGAATGAAATTTATGTTGCTCCACATCCTAGTTGGCATTTGGTGTTGTCAGTGTTCTGGATTTTGGCCACTTTAATAGGGCTATAGTAGTTTCTCATTTTAATTTGCATGTCCCTGATGGCATGATATGGAGCATCTTTTCATATGCTTATTTGCCATCTACACAAGTACATGTCTTCTTTGGTAGGAGTTTGTGTGGATATTTGGCACTTTTTAAAAATCAGGTTGTCCTTTTTATTGGGGAGATTCTGTATATTTTTGAATAACATTCCCTTAGCAGATGTCTTAACAAATACTTTCTTCCAGTCTTTGGCTCATCATTCTCTTTTTTTTGGTAGGGGGGACAGGGAGACAGAATGTCACTTTGTTACCCTTGGTAGAGGGCCATGGCATCATAGCTCACAGCAACCTCAAACTTTTGGGCTCAAGAGATTCTCTTGGCCCCGTCTCCTGAATAGCTGGGACTACAGGTGCCCACCACGACTCACAGCTATTTTTAGAGACATGGTCTCGTTCTGGCTCAGGCTGGTCTTGAAACTGTGAACTCAAGCATTCCACCTGCCTCAGCCTTCCAGAGTGCTGGGATTATAGGTGTGAGCCACTGTTTTTCACAAAAGTGTTTATAATTTTAATCAAGTTAAGGTTATCAATTCTTTTTTTCATGGATTGCACCTTTGATGCTACGCTTAAAAAAGTTATCAAACACAAGGTCATCTAGGTTTTCTTCTAGTTTCTAGAAATTTTACAGTTTTGCCTTTAACATATAGGTTTATGAACCATTTTCAGTTAACTTTTGTCAATAGTCATAGTTTTTTCAAAAGCTGGTTTCACTTAAAGATCTAGAAGAAGTAACAAAAGTTGTTTTATTAAGTCTCAACCCTTGATGACAAGCCTTTTCAATATTCTATGAGAGAAAGCGAAACATCCCTGCATAGCCCTTTTGCCACACACGGAGTTGAGGGTCATCCACAGGGAAGGATGCCCACTACTGCTGGGCAAGCTGAACCAGAGTCTTTTTTGTAGGACACCACTTTCCCTTCAAGAATTGATTGGCAGAGAAAACATGATTATTCAGACTTTCTAAAGTGGTGGTTCTCAACCTTCCTAATACCACAATGTATTTTCATTGTTAAAAAGGGGTTGCGACCCACAGTTTGAGAACCACTGTTCTAAAAGAATGAACAGAGAGCCTGCCACTTCAAGGAGAGCTAACAGTATTTATTCGCAATGATAAAATTCAAACTTTCAAGCAAACGTTAGGGTTTGGAAAAATTATACATTCCATGATGAGCTCGACAGCTTCCCATCCTTAAAGACGTTTTCTGATGAGACTCATGGTGATAAGCAAGTGAGAAGTTTTAATATTGTATAAGGAGACATTTCATTACCTGGAAGATTGGCATAACTCAGTTAACCAGTATTTTCCAAATGACCAACGTATGTTACAAAATGTTACAAAACCATGCATGAGTAAAAGACCCATCCAAAGGACAAGATAGATTGTAATGTAACAAAATGTGAAAAGTTAATTGATGTGATTTCTCGTTCTGCATTAAGAGTGACATTTAAAGAAACTATCACTTGCCAAGTTTTGGTGCTGTGAGACTATCCATCATTATCTGCAAATCCTGTTAAAATATTCCTCCCTTTCTGACACCCCTATATGGCCTAGATTTCCTTCCTATCCTTAAAGCAAAGTAACACACTGCAACAGACTGAATCAGGGGTCCTCAAACTTTTTAAACAGGGGGCCAGTTCACTGTCCCTCAGACTGTTGGAGGGCCAGACTGTGGGTCCCAGGATGAGTCGGCTGCTAAGCAGGACAGGCAGTGGCGGCAAAAACACCTGGCAGGCCAGATAAATGTCCTAGGTGGGCTGCATGTGGCCCACGGGCTATAGTTTGAGGACGCCTGGACTGAATGCTAAGGCAGATAAGAGGATCTAGCTATCTTATGTTAAGACATGTATTAAGGATATTTGCAAAAATATGAAACAATGCCACTCTTCATATTAAATTTTGCCTTAAAAAGCAGTTATCTTACACAAAAGTGAAGTATTTATGCTACCATGTGGTGGATTCTTATTTCTTAAATTAAGTAACTATTTTTCTAATTTCTTAGTGTTAGTTTCCAATACATCAAGTACTCATAGATACAACAACTCACATAAACAAAAAAATTATGGCTTTGTGTCCTTATGGCAATGTCTAGTCACATGTGGCTGCTGAATTCTAGAAATATGACTAGTTAAACTGAGATATGCTGGAAGCATGAACTTATGAGAAAAAAAGAATATAAAATTCTCTAAATTTGATGTTAATTACATGTTGAAACAACACTTTGAATTTATGGGGCTAAATAAAATATATTAGTTTAACCTTTTTACTCTTAATGTGGCTAATGGAAAATTTTTAATCACATTTGTAGCTTGCAATTTTTATGTGAAGAAACAAAACAAAACTATAAATACTGACACTTGGGAGACCCAACAGGACACAGGATGACTCTACCGGGAAAACCATCCCAACCAATAAGACCAGAACAGAGATTCATTCAAGTACAAACAGGTAAGAAGGTTCACCAAGGATTTGTGGAAGTCCTCTAACATGAAAGTTAGAGACTAATAGAATAAAAAAATATATATGACTGTGAAAAGATAGCGCAAATAGCAAAGGAAAACTTCAAAAAGACTTTAGCAAATATCCTCAGGGATATGAGAAAACCCTGCATCCATAGACAATTGCTTTGTTTATATGGAATAAACATTCAGAAAGCAATGAAGAACTCTTCGAAATTAAAATTTGGAAGGTATAAGTGAAAGCCAATAGAAAGTTAAAATAAACCTTAGAAAACATCACAGAGAGATCAATAAGAAAAAGGAAAATAATTGGGGCAGGAAAAGATAAGAAGATTAGAAGAGTACTCCAAAGGTTCAAAATTCAAAATAATGGAAGAACCAAAAAGACAATTAAAAAAGTATGTGTTTCTGTGTGTTCAGAAGGATAAAGAAATAATGTTTCCCAAATCTGAAAGATAACTCTATAAGTTGAAAGGCTCTAATAAATGCCTAAAATACACAGCACAATAATGATTTCAAAACCCATACACATCATGAAATTTCAAAGCATGGGGGAGGCAAGTATGGAGAGGTTGCAAAGGTGCTAAAAAGGTGGTCTTCTTAACAATAAAACTGAGAACAACAACACACTGCTTTCCAAATTCTGAAAGACAAAGACTTCCACCTTGAATTTCAAACCTTGGCAATCAAGTGTGAGTAAGGAATAGACATTGTTATATGAAAATGTCAAATAAATTTTATATATCTATATTTATATACTATACATATACCTCCTGAAAAACTTTTCCCAGAAATCTGAGATCCCAGGAATTCCAGATATGTCAGAAACATATTTAAAGGAATTGAAACCGTTATTAAAACCAGGAAAATAAAGAATTTGCACACGTATACATACCATGTGACTCAGCTTTGAACCATATTTTATCATCATACCAATGTGGAAACAGTACTGATTGCACCAAGACTTTTAACTAATAAAGCAGAATAAATGGAGAGGTTGGTTAGAGGCTGTGAACTGGGAGGAAAAAATGAAAAAGAACTATGGTATTCATCATAGATCAATTGCAAATGCCTTAAATTTTAAAAATCAAGAAACAGTCACTCAAGCATGTTGCTGAGAAATAAGAAACAATTTAGAAAGTTGAAAGTGGTTGTCCCCAAAGAGTAGGTAGGGGTGGGGCATGAAATTGCCACTGTTTATTGAAAACTCTGTTATACATAGAGTTTTGTTTTGTTTGTATTGTTGGAGATTCATTGAGGGTACAGAGAACCAGGTTACACCGATTGCATTTGTCAGGTAAATTCCCTCTTATAATTGTGTCCTGCCCCCTCCCCCAAAGAGATGTGTCACACATCATGACCCCCAACTTCCTCCCTCCTTGCCTCTCTACACTCCTCCATTCCCCTAACCCTACCCCATATACTAGGTCAACAATTGTCCTCATACCAGAATTGAGTACATTGGATTCTTGCTTCTCCATTCTTGTGATGCTTTACTAAGAAGAATGTGTTTCAGCTCCATCCAGGTTAATACAAAAGATGTAAAGCCTCTACCTTTTTTAGTGGCTGAATAGAATTCCATGATATACACATACCACAGCTTGTTAATCCATTCCTGGATTAGTGGGCATTTAGATTGTTTCCACACTTTGGCAATTATAAATTGATCTGTGATAAACAGTCTAGTGCAACTGTCCTCTCAAAGAACTCAAATTAGACCTCCCATTTGATCCTGCAATCCCATTACGAGGCATCTACCCAGAAGAAAAAGAATACATGGAGTTTCAAGTGCCTTACTTCAATGAGTTTAAAATTAAATTTAAAATACTGTATATAACAAAAGGAGAACACATATTTAACTTGACAAATGATACACATTTACCAGACACATAGATAAATGCAAAAGAATGTGGAGGTTATAAATTTTTTATTGACAAAGCAAACCAATCTATGAAAAGCTAAGATGATCGAATAAATTTGGAAATTGTGTGAATAAATTTCCTATCCATTTTTTGTTTGTTTGTTTCTTTTTTGTTTTAAGTCAAACATACTGGGAAGTAAAGATAGCCCATTTAAAGTTTACCAGGGATTACAAATTGGAGACCCCACGCTGATCTAGCCTGGAGACCTATATTGTTTGGATTATAGAGAGAGTTTGGGTTTTTCCCTCGTTGTTTAAAGATCAGGTCTGACCACAGAAGAAAGCGGACTGTTGCCCTCTCTTGTAAAAACAAAAGTGGCACTGGGCAGTCTGCATTCTGTCTAGGTAAGCACCAGCCACTGCCCAGCGTCTCTACAACATTGAGTATCACACATTTCACTATCAAATAGTGTATATCCCTCTGCACATACTCCTATAAATAATAGGAGATAGACCAAGAAGACCTCTTATTTCAATAATCAAAAACATCACAAACATTTGGAAATATGAAGAAAATTCTCATCGTCTAAAACGCAACAGATGTCTACTAACTTCTGTAGTCATGCATCTAACGCTCTTGTTTTAAAAGATGATAGACTTGAACAGACTGCTAACTTTCAGAGATCCATTCATTTCTGTTCTATCCTGCAAGCTGCCCTTTATGTATCTTTTCCTACGTCCCTGCACAGCTTTTATACATATTATGTGACATATGCAAATGGCATTAAAATAAGCAGATACAGCACATTTTGTAATTGCCTCCCTTTTCCTATATAATGTATAACCTAACACAGCAAGAATGTTAAGAACATAGGAGTGCCTTCATATTTCCTTCATTTTATGGTATGCTTTGAAACATGATGGAATCCTATTCATGCCAAAAGTCTGCAAGGTAGAAACCTTATAACGAAGAAGAGGAAGAAGGAGAGCGGCAGTGTGACTTTAAAACAAAGACTTTATAATAGTTTTATTTACATGCCACAAGACAATCTCCAAATGACCTCTGCCTTCCAAAGTAACACTTTAACTGAAGTGACAGAACGGAATGCCACATTAGAATCGACAGCAAGATAAAAGGTAGATGTCCTAATGCGTGCTCTCCTTGGCATTATTCATGACAAGTCCCCCGCTTTCTCAGACAGGGTTCAAAATGCCAGCTTTAACTATATAGCAAATTTTAATAGGAATTTTCTAAATGGGCACCCTAGGAAGGCTGCAAGATTTCTCCTTCTGTAACACACTCAGAGTGACACGAGCTTCTTCTCACCTGGCCCCAGGAGGAAAGTCTCCTCAACCGATTTCCTTTCATCTCTGCTATATTTGGACTTAGGCTGAGTTAAGCACTCCCCTAACAAGGTTGGAACCAGAATAAGAATACTGTTTTGTGTTTACAAAACATCAAAGTACGAACAAGAAAGCTCTGAAGGCTTCCATGCCCTGGTTATAGAATTACTCTGCCAAAAGGGAGCTCCCCCGCCCCCCCCCGCCCCCCCCGCCTCCAGCTGGAGGGATGGTAACAGGGAAGGGGTTTTGAAAAGCAGAAAATGAAGTCTTGGAACAACCATTTCCAATGTAAACTGAAAAATGTCTTTGAGGCCTTCAAAACTCTCAGGGAGTTTTTACAAACATGCATCAAATGAACATGATAGAAATATTGCTATGCAACTAATACTTAAAATTATTGAACAGTAGTAACACAGATGGGACCAACAGGCCATGTATTGTTCTTGGAATGCTTAGGGGAGAGTAGATGATGTGTTTCCTTCTATCCAGAGAGAGAAGGACCCGTCCCGTCAAGAAGTAGACCAATGTATCAGAGTGGTTCTACAAAGGACAAGGGGACAAGAAGCCACAGTTATGCTCATAAACTACTTAACAAAATCACTGTTAATATTTTCCACATTAAATTAAGAAACCCAGATTGGTTTTTTTAAAACCATAATGTGTCATTGGATATAGAGCTGTGGTCTCCAACCCCCTGGGCCTTGGACCAGTATCAGTCCATGTTAGGAACTGGGCCAAAGAGCAGGAGGTGAGCAGTGGGCAAGCAAAGCTTCATCTCCCACTACCTCCCATCACCCCCAGGTGGGACCTTCTAGTTGCAGGAAAACAGGAAGCAGCTCCCCCTGGTTCTGCATTATGGTGAGTTCCATTATATGCTACAAGGTAACTAACAATGATAGAAAGAAAGCACACAATAAATGTCATGGGCTTGAATCATCTGAAATCATCTCCCCCTACCCACCGCCTGAGTTGGTGGGAAAACTGTCATCCATGAAACCAGTGTCCCTGGTGACAAAAATGTTGTTGGGGACTGCTGATATATAGAGACACGGCCAGATAGTGTGGATGTGGACAGTCCTACGGTTTCATTTAACATCAGGGTTCAGGCTTCTCTCTCACCTACAGCACACCACACTGTAACCATTCTTCTACTGCTCTGAGAAACTTGAAGACAGAAATCCCTTCACCTTCCCCACCACCTCTCATCAACGAGTATTGTATGCGTATGTGGGAAGGGGAGGAGAAGGTGAAAGCAGAGGTTGCCGGAAGCAGGGCATCACGATTTACTGAGTTTTCTGAATATTTCCTGGGTAATTGAGATCCCTACACAGTGAACGGTTACCAGCACTCCCAAAATCCACTGAGCCAATCAACTGATTTATTTGTACTAACAAAGAGTTTCTGCTTTCAGGACACATCACGCCCTGATCTTGTCTCTTTCCAAGCATAATCCTGAGAAAGTAAGACCCAGCCAATTCAGAACAATTCCACTTGGCTTGTGATTCTGGGAGCAAAGGAGCATTCTGCACAGCTTTGTTCCCAGTGCCCTCCCCATGGAGATGCACAGCCGCCCACACACACTAGGGGTAGAAGAATGGGAAAGGGTAGATGTTTCTTTCCTGGGAAGAAAGCCAGAGGGAAAGTTTGGGAGGATATAAACATATGACAGCTACTGGAGAGCCATGGAAACCTTCTCCCCAAGCAAATGTGCTTTGCTATAAACTTTCCTTGCCCCTAACAATATTTAGTGCTGCGTTAAAGCAAATATTTTAAAATCTACAAGCATGTGCTGTTTAAAATGCCTAAAATTAAAAATAAACAAATCCCCCCTTGCTGCCTGTCTAAAACCACCAACACATCCACTCTTCATCATCACAGATATTTATGAAGTAGCTAACTACTGGGATACAAACCAGGCCACAAGCTTTCCCTTGCTTGTTCTGCCAAGACCCGAGACGGAGGGTCACATGAAACCCTTGAAATTAACCACAACATGGCACACACAATACATCCTTCTAGACAGAGGGTTCCTAAATGCCGAAGGCCTTACCGAATGCCAGAGCTTTAACAGGACCACAATTTACATTGACATTTTCACTCTTCCAGTCACCTAGATCAGCCACTCTAAAACTCCCAAGGAATAGAGTTAATCCCGCTCTTAGGAAGTCCTATAACAGGTTTCTCACAGGAATGAGAGTCTACACCCTCGACTCCAGTTCTCTGGGGAGTTACAGCAGCTGGACACTGTCACCGTAAGGTCACCTCCACACCCTTTATTCTTTTGGTTTTCAAATCCTCTACCACCATCATATAGCCAATTTTACTTATTTTTAAAGATTTTTCTGCCCTTTCTTAATCTCCGTATATCTATCCATCCACAAAATGACAAGTGGATACGCACACACTGCTTTCCAGTCCTTCCTTATGAAGCCCAGTTACACATGTAATGTTGGCAACTTAAATTGAAAAACCAAAAAATAAGATAAACCAACCCTACTCTGCTTACATATTCAGTCAATTGTGACCCTGGGTCCTTTATTTCCCATCTGTAATAAGCTCTTCCCATACCAGCCTATGTCTACTTCACTTCTCTGGACATTTATATTTCTTAGAATTCCTTAAAGCAAAGTTCTTTGGTGAGTCTTCATAAAGGTTACACTATAAAACAAAAACCTTCCCAATTATTTTGTTAAATGAATCTAATTTTTCATAGATACAGTATTCTGCCCCTAAATTTCCTTTTGGTTAGTACCTTTCACCTTGAGAAACTGAACATTAGTACATGCTTATGGAATATCTTTCCAATATGCTACAATCATCACCACTTTAAATTATCAAACACGCTCAATTTGGCAAAACCCAGAAATGTAGGGGCCATGCCAAGGATTCGATCTTGCAGTCACTTAGTAGCAGTTCTGAGATGCTACAGTATTAACATCTCATGTCCTGCTAACCAACCAATTTTTACTTCAAAGCAAGAACTAAACTAGAAAGGAGGTGGATGAAAGCACTGTCTTTCTTTAAAGAGAAATGCATGAAAAGATGAGGGAATGTTCAAGGATTTAACTTTTTTTTTGAGACAGAGTCTCACTCTATCACCCTGGCTAGAATGCCACGGCATCATAACTCACAGCAATCTCAAACTCCTGGACTCAAGGGATCCTCCTGCCTATAGGCACCTGGCTAGTTATTTTCTATTTCTTAGTAGAGACAAAGTTTTGCTTCTGACCAGGCTAATCTCAAACTCCTGAGCTCAAGCAATCCACCTACCTCAGAGTGCTAGGATGGGGAGTGGGCCACTGCACCTATCCACTCTAGTATTTCTATGAAAAACCATCCAGATAAATCTAACTAATACTGCATAATTTTGTTTTCCCTTCTTCGGGTAGAACAGCCTCCAAATGTGACACAAAGGATTCTCTATAGTCTCAAGTGAAGTGAGTGCTACGCCATAACAAGGTGCACACAGCTGAAACCTTTATGGCCGTCTGAACATACCACCCAGAAGCATCTTATGGGAATAGGTAATGGGACCATTGAGTCATCTATGGGACCTGCTGGAGCATGTTCATAGTGGTTGATTCTCTTGTTCTGAACATATGGCAGAATCACACTTTTCTACCTATTTGAACTTAAGTATGACCATGTAAGTGGCCAACAAAATGTGAGAAGTAACCTGGGTCTTCTCTGTGCAGAAGCTCTAACAGCCAGTGTATTCCTTCTTCTCTTTTCTGCTTCTGAAATCATGGAAACTTGTGTGAAGATGTTTAGCATGAAGGCTTCATCAGCCTGGGGCTCTGATGAAGCAATGAGTAGGTTTTCATTATTGACTCATGGGCTCAAGCATGACTGAGAAATAAACTGTTACTTTAAGCCACCAAGGTTTTCAGATTATTACTGCACCATAATATTCCCTGACTCATACTACAACTAATTTTAAATGCCAACATCTAAGGCTCTGTGTGCTGTGCTACTTGTGTGGGGAATGCCCTCAAAAAGTGTATAAGTGGAGAGAGAAACCATGACCGCATATAACAGTGCAGTGATGTATAAAACTCCATTTCTATCTTTTGAAAGCCCTCTGAAGCCCTATGAAGCAGTATGTGCACTGGGTAAAGGAGAAGGGGAGAGAACTCTACTTTCCATAGAGAGGCAACAGCATGAGTAAAAGACAAAAGCCTTGCAAACAGTAGAGGAGATAGCTGAGTGAGGCTGGAGCATAGATTACCGGAACCGATAAGAAACGAGGTTGGGAGTACAGGGCACAACAGGGCTCACGACAGGCCTCGAATGCTATGCCATAAAAACTTTAACAAAGCAAAAAAAACAACATTGTGTCAAACACAATCTAAGTGCATTATATATATATTCTTTCTCTATTTCTCATAGCCCAATGAGGTAGAAACTATTATAATTCCCAGTTTACAGATGACAAAACCAGGTATAGATAGAGTCCTTTGCCCTAGATCACACACGAGCAGCAAAACAAAGACTTGAAGCCAGACAGCCTCGCTCTAGAGCTGTGATATTAACCACTGCACTGAACTTCTACCAGCAGAACTTGAGACTATCTAGTCTTCTGTAAGAGGGGATGAAATCCATTTGTACTTTAGGAGAGTTCCACAGTCAGCATTATGTTCATGAAGATTGCCACATGCAAATGGGTCAAAGAATAAAAGACGCTGGTGCCTAGGTAGATATGTCTTTTAGAAATCACGAATGCTAATCAGGTGAATGATAAGGAGTCCATCTATTGTGATAGTAACTAATACCGACGAATCAATCCAGAAATCTGTGACATAGTCACAGCAATGTGCTTTCTGCCGATTAGCGTGAGGCAGTTAAGGAGGGCTGCAAACTCTTTGCAGTCTAATTACTCTCTCTCCTTGAATTGAGGCTTTCTTTCAGACTTGCTTGACCAATAGATTGTGCCAGAAACAATGCCCTGGGGCTACTGACACAAGGTCACAAGAAGCCTGGAAGCTCCACTTGACTGTCTCCAAGGAGCCCTGAGAGACTTTGTAAGCAGTAGAAACACCTTGCCAAGAGGCTGTATCCAAAGCCCTAGGACTTCATAGGAAAGGCCTTAGCCAGGCTGGTCTCCCAGCCATCCCTAAAGAGGTGCCAGGCAAATGAATTAAGCCATCTTAGACCTTCCAGACCAGCCAGCAGACAAATTGACACTGCGTTGTACAGAAGAATACGCCATCCCAATTGTATCAAATTCCTTACCCACCAGCCCAAGAGAAACAATAAAGTACATACCCTGGGCCAATGAGTTTTAAGATATCTTATTATGCTGGAGTAGACAACTAAAACACAGTGGTTATCAAAGGAACTCTGATGACCAACCAACTACATCAATCACTCAGGCCACCCAGCTCCTTACTTCCCCTGGAATGAGTGAGAATCTGCGCGTATGAGCCCGGGAACAGCATTGCCAGTGAGTCTCACCACCCTCGCTGCTTCTTACTCACGCGAAGGTTTGAGGAGTACTGTCACTTTCAAAGTTATAAACCATCTACACCAGGGGTCCTCAGACTTTTAAAACAGGAGGCCAGTTTACCATCCCTCAGACCGTTGGAGGGCCGGACTGCAGGCCCCGGGACAAGTCAGCTGCTAAGCAGGACAGGCAGCAGCAGCAAAAACACTTGGTGGGCCAGAAAAGTGTCCTAGATGGGCTGCATGTGGCCCGTGGGCCGTGGTTTGAGGACATCTGATCTACACAATATAAATCGAACCAAAAAGGGCTGGTTCACCACAAAGTGAGTGATACGAGGGAAACTTAGACTGTTACTGGTCTCCCGCTCTCTCCAGTCTTTTTACGCCCTGGCTACCATCCAAGTCACCTGAGGAACTTTGAGAAGTTGCCAAAGTCCTCAGCCCCACCCCACGCCAATTGCTAGAAGAAGTACCCAGGTGCTTCTAATACACAGCCAGGTTTGAAAGCCACTGGCCTAGTTAACCAGTAATGTTTCATGACTTTATGGGCCAAGAAGGTACAAATAAAGCCCGCCTTAAAAAGATTTTTAAAAAATTGTTTTAGCTTAATTACTTAAAACTGTAGAGATAATCCCCAGGCACCACTTGGGCAAAACAGATCTGAAAGAAATAGTATTTTTTCAACAAGACCAACAACAAATCTGAAATGACTTGTATATCATTTTGGTCCAACATATTTTAAATATATAAAGTACATTTTTAAAATCTCAGAGTGTTTCAGGAAACAATTTAAAGCATATGACTTTCAGGAGATTTTTATTTCTGCTTTAAAAATATCTGTTGGAAAGACAGAATGTTAAACAGCATTTAAAAAGAAAATGTAATTTTTTAAATGCTTAGTAGCTTAGCTTATGTACTAAAACACCACCACACAGATTGTCTGTTCTTACTCAGCTAGTATTAAAACTTTTTTCAAATACAAAGAATTCCAGAATGGAATCTGAAGAATATTAATAACCCCTCAGCCTTTTGTAACAAAGCTTTGCCATTGTCCAATTCTCAGTAGTGGGAAAAAGCACTCAGGAGGTCAGAGGCATAGGAGAGGGGGCTGCTTTATTTCCTGTAAGACACACAGTCTCTCTGAACACTGTTAACATTCAAAGATTAGAAAATGAGGTCATTAATGATAAACGTAATTGTCTCAGTAGCTGTCTTCTCCGCCTCCTCATCAATGGCTTGCGGAGTGTGAATACAAATGACCAAAAACACTTCAATCAATATTTATTACTCACTCAGCAAAGAGTACCTACTACGTGTACGTGACAGGTAGTAACAGGTCAGATGAAAGGAAATTGCCCAAGGTGAACACTGACTGGACCAGACGGATCGCTCTGCTTGTTGTGCCCCAGTGGTATTATCCCAGAAAGGTGTGAAGTTTCACTTAAAAGTGGAAATTTAGCCAGAAAATATAGATCTTTCACACCAACATGAAGCAGTCTTCCAATAGTCCTGATGGGTTGACATGGCATGTTCAAGTTCTTTTTCTGCCCCCTGTCAGTCCCCTTTGCCAAATCCATGTGTGGCTGGAGTGGATCCAGTGTAGTCTGTGGAGTGGAGTTTTTAATCAGGATGTAGTTCACAGACATTAAGATTCTACATTTCCGAACAGAGATTATGAAGGCAATTTAAAAATGTCCTACGTTCTGCTCTAAAGAAAAGATAGCATTGAAGTTGAGAGTATATTTTCAATATATTCATTATCTGTCCCCAGTAGTCCTCAGAGATCCAAACAATTCCCACTGACTTTGCAGATTAGTTTACCGCTCAGTCCTTAACTTGCCCCAGTAGAGAGATTAACAATAACCACTGAAACACTTTTTATGAGGATCCCTGAAATAACACTGGTGAATTAATCACGACCTACAAATTACTACAGCCACAGCTGAAACAAAGTCTAACACAAAACGTGCTATTAAAAAGTGGGATCCAGAAAAATTAAGAAAATTCTCAAAGAGGTTGACAGACTGCAAATTTAATGAAATTGGAATCAGAAAGGCATAAAAGAAAATGAAATTAGATGCCTCAGGTTATGTGATAAGGATGCAGTATTTTTAATTTTTCAGACTTAAAGACTATTCCATCTGCACTTTCCCTGCTTCTATGCTGAGCAGGAAGGCTCTTTACAGACCCTTTTAAAAGATAAATTACAGAGCATGCGGCTGTATAATTTAGAGAAGTAAATTTGCTCTCCTTAGAGTTTCAGAAAATACTATCATCCAGCATCAGTAATACCTGTCTTGTGAACTGTTTTTCTAAAAGTAGGGAGGGATTATTTCACTTCTCCTAGTTCTACAGCATAGTTCAAAATAGTTATTGACGATCTGCTAAAGAAACAATAGTCAATATGGCAACACAAAATGATGTAAAAGCAACTCCTCACCCATCCCCCAGTATAGATAGAGAAACAGAATATATATATATGCATGTATATATAACAGGATATATGTATACACATGTGTGTGTATATACATATATATATATAGTTTTGTTTTTATTTGAGACAGAGTCTCACTCTGTCACCCCAGATAGAGTGCTATGGCATCACAGCTCACAGCAACCTCAAACTCCTAGGTTCCAGCAATCCTCTTGCCTCAGTCTCCCAAGCACCTGGGACTACAGGTGCCTGCCACAAGGCACGACTAGTTATTTTTATTTTTTATACAGACAGGGTTTTGCTCTCGTTCAAGCTAGACTCAAACTCCCGAGCTCAGGCGATCTGCCTGCCTCCCAAGAATGTATTTTATAAAATCCAAAAGACCAAATGAGTGGTTGAGAGACACACAGAATGTCAACAACTGACCTATAGCCTTCTTCTAAGCAGAGTAAGAGGTATCAGGGTTGTCTCTAAGTTATTTATCTTTGTATCTCACTCAGACCCATCAGCACAGAGCCCTCCGCACGATAGGAGTGTTGATTTGATCTCTCTTTTAAATAGGCACTCTCACTAGTGAGAGCTGGTGATACAGTCTGTGATAGTGAAACAAGGAGACAGACCATGTTGCAGAGTAAAAACAAATAGCAACCTACAGTGACATTTTCCTAACCACAGATTAGGCATGATGTGTGTGGGATTAAAAACATTCTGCCTCCCCTTGAACATATCCCAGCAGTCAGATTGTCACTGCTTGCTTATTTGTGCTATTATTTATGAAAGTCTTTGTGCAGGGTTTGTGGAAATGAAACCGAATTAAAAGATTGAAAACTAAGAGATGGTCAAACAAAATGTATACATTTAAGTTGGAGGAGACATAACTAGGAGAGAGAGGAAATGCTTCCCCAGGAAGCAATAATAAAGCACCTGGTATCTGTACTATGTAGCAGGTTAGCAAAGGGCTTTCGCAAGTAATATGTCATTCCTTCTGTCCACAGGATGAGGACTGTGGTCCCACTGAGCAAAACAGAATATTCAGGCTCAAAGAGTAAACAGCAAGTGGCAGCACTGAGGTAAGAATCTGGACTCGTCTTGTGTTCCAAGATGGCACCATCTCCCCTAGACCAAAAACAGCTGCCTCCAATGAGAGGCTACAGCCAATAATCTCCAGGGTCAGCATCTTCCCTGTCTTAAATTGTCATGATTATGGAAGAAAGGACAGCAACTCACTGTACACCACCTTTCACAGGTCCAGAAAAACAATTAGCCTATACCACCATCCCTCTAATGAGTAAAACAAAGGAGAAATTTCTATAAATTTCTAGAATTCCTTAAGAAGATGATGAACATCATCTGTGTGAATAATTTAGATGCAGCCCTGCCTTTGAATCACTCAGAATTACTTCCAGATCTTGCCTTTCAATCTTACAGTGACCACCGGCATAAGGTTTTATTAGATTTGAACAACAGTGTTCCTAGGATAATCGTGACAATCTCCATCACCAAGTTTCTTAGGCATGAATTCCCTAGTTCATGAACTGCTTAACCTCTACATTATGATTTTTGCTTGTAACAAGAGATGTATATATTAAAGCATTTTCTCCTGTTTCACGAAGAAATTAATTTTGGGAGCCTATTTACTTAAAAAAAATCATTTACATGTAAGAATTCAAAATTCATATCACATATCATAATCATTCTTCAATTAATCAAATTTGATGAGGAATTCTAATAAGGTCTCACAATTAAGCCTTTTATATATTAAAAAACAATATAGCAATCACCATCTAATGTGTAAGACCTAACCACTGCAAAGATGATGTTCTAAATTTGAACTTGAAAAGAAAACCCATCAGTATGCCAGCTCGATTTTTTTTTTAATCTATTCATGTAGGTTAATTACCTGACACTCATTAAGATGACTCTGGGCTTCTTCAAATTTCTGACCATATTAACCTCTCCAACTAATCCTTATTAGAAAAATATTAAAGAATGTTCATTGCTATTACAAATTGAATCTGAAATGATGAAACAATTATCAAATAAATGGAGTAGAAAACGAGGTTATATGCATGAGAAGATTCAATGCATCAAATATTTTACTTCCATTATTAGAAAATACAGGTCTTAAGGTCTATATCCAGGAAATGTGCTTAAAAATCAGTCCTTGAAACAAACTTCTCCACTCCACTCTTGTACAATGGGTTAACAAACAAAAACCTCAAGTTCATTAATGGACTCATTCATGGAAAAAAAAAGTCTTAAACAACCAGAAAGATTCAACTACCTAGCTCAGTAATTCTACATATAGCAATCATTTATGATTATGAGTCTCACATTCCATATAACTTATTTTGTCAATAAAATGGGAAAGAGAGGCTGCTCAGTGCTGGACAGAATAATGGTCAATGTCACAAAAGCATGAAAAATTGATGAAATGTTACTTTTAAAAACTGAAAATTTATCAGTTCAATTCTAGGATAGTAAAGGAAATACAAAAAAATTTTTTTTCTCCAGATAAACTTCATTTGAAAATTGTCCTAGAGCAAAAAGAACAAAGCTGGAAGCATCACACTAGTAGACTTTAGAACAAAGCTATAATGAAAATAGCAGCATGGTACTAGCATAAAAACAGATGCAGAGACCTATGGAACCCAGGAATTAATCCACACATGTACAGCCAAATGGTTTTTTTAAATAAAGATGACATGAATGTTCACGAAAGAAAGGACAGTACCTTCAATAAACAGTGGTGGGAAAACTTGATATAGGTAAGAATGAAACTAGACTCCCATGTCTCATCCAGTACAAAAGCAAATTCTATTAGGTTAAAAACCTAAATGTAAGACCTAAAAGTATAAAACTACTACAAGAAAATGTAAGAGAAATACTTCAAGACATTGGTCTGGGAAAAGATTTTATAAATAACACCTCAAAGGCACAAACAACAAACGTAAAAATAAACAGATGGGATTATGTCATACTATAAAGCTTTCTGCACAGCAAACAAAACCAAACAAAACAATTAACAGAGAGAAAAGATAACCTACACAATGGGAGAAAATATTTACAAATTAGTTATCCAACAGGGGATTAATACCCAGAATATACAAGGAACTCAAACATCAACATAAAAACAATTTTTTGATTAAAAAAAATGGAGAAATAATCTGATAAAACATTTCTGAAGAGAAGATAAAGTAATGGTCAAAAAATATATGAAAAAGTGCTGAACATCCCTAATCAGCAGGGAAATGCAAATCAAAACCATGATGAGAGATCACTGCACTCCAGTAAGCATGGCCATTATCAATCAAAAAGGCAGAAAAATAACAAACGCTGGATAAAGAAGATACAGAGAAAAAGAGAACTCTTATATACTGTTGGTAAGAATGTAAACTAGTACAGCCACTGAGAAAAACAGTATGAAGTTTCTCCAAAACTACAAATAGAACTGCCATATGATCCAGCAGCCTCTCTATTGGGGAAGTCATCCAAAGGAAAGGAAGTCAGTAAATCTAAGAGCTATCTGCATCCCTATCTTTACTGCAACTTTATTCACAATACACAAGATACAGAATCAACCCAAGTGTCTAGCAACACATGAATCAATTTTAAAAGTTGGTCTATATTCACCGTGGAATACTAGTCAGCCATAAAAAAGAATGAGACCCTGTCATTGTTCACAGCGACATTATACTGGAGGACGTTATGTTAATTAAAATAAGCCAGGAACAGAAAGTTAAACACCACACGTTCTCACTCATACTCAAAAGCTTTAAAGACGGTGATCTCACAGAAGTAAAAAAGTAGAACAGAGGATCCTGGAGGCTGGGAAATATCTGCGAAAGGGAACTATAGGGAGAGATTAGTTAAACACAGCCTTCACCAACTCACAGATCACCTCTGCAGTTTCATATATTATGAATAGAGGATTATGAAGGTATCTTAGAAATGTTCACTTAAGTTAAACCAGAAGTTAGACTGGCAAAACAAAAAAAGGTAGAGAAACTTAGATTCATGGAATCAAGTGAATGGGAGAATTAGGAGAAGGGGATTAGAGAAAGGGGAGGAGATGCTGGCCACAAATGACAAGTCAGTTAAAATCCCTAACACAGGGTTCTCCTGAAAAGGATAAAAGAAACCCTCTGTTTTTTTCTTTCAAATTATAAATAGCCATAGTCCAAGGGGAAGTAAAACTGACCAATCATCTAGAAATTAAATTTATTTGTAGGTCTTTTAAGTGGGAAAAATATTTTACTCTCCAAATCGACAGAAAAGAACAAGTGTGGCCATAGGCAGCACTGCCTGGATCCTTCACCAAGTTCTCCAGAAAGACCGTAACAAAGTTTGAACAACACGCACATCCACTGAACCAGTAGCTCCAGAATAAGAAACTGGCCTAAGGAAATAATTGATGGATACTGAGAAAATTGGAGGGACAAGTATTTGTGACAGTTTTTTTTTTAAATATGCAACCACCTAAATATCAAAGAAGTACTGCTTAAATAATTTTGTGATATATGTATACAATGTACTATTTACACAGATGAGAGCTCTTACATAAATTCTATGTGACAGGTATTGTTCCAAGCATTTCACAAAATTAATTTAATCCTCACAACAACCCAATTATATGGGAATTATAATTATTGCTTTATTACAGATAAGGACGTTGAAGCTGCAGGCTAAATATCCTGCCCAAAGTTACAGCCAATAAGATGAATAGCAGCTGGGATTTGGACCCAGACAGTCTAGCTCTGCAGTCTGAGTTCTAAAGGGTATGCACAACATGTAAACGAATAATAGTGATCTCTGACAGTGGGAATACGGGGAGGATTATATATTTTGCCTATATTTGTATTTTTAACTTGAACATGCATTTTTCTTAAAAGAAAAAAATATGTTTTTTAAATGCATAAATAAAAGAATTACCCAGGAAACCAGTAAGACAGGAAATGTACAGTCCAAGTCACCAAAGTAGAGATAATTACAGCTTCAAAATAAGAATCAAAGAAATAAATGTGAGACAAAAGCAGAAGGTCAAGACCTTATAATTTGGTGGTCTTCAGTGGCAAATATCAAACACTCTAGAAGACTCTTCCCATGCAGTAATTCTACAGTATATTAGTAGCTGTGCTGTGATAGGTAGAACAATTGTTTACTTTTAAATCCTAGATTAAACAAAGGTAAAGTGGTTTCTTGGCTGCAGGACCTGTTCAAACCTTCAGTGACTCTCAAGAAGCTAACATTTCTCAAACTTATCTTTCCATAAAACACTTTCCCGAAGATCTCCTCATAATACCAAGCATTTACAAGGCATACTCAGCAGAAAGCTGATTTGGGGTGATTCCACTCACTCACTCATTCAGTTGCCTGGTGGCCACCACATGGGAGACTCTACTCTCAATGGCAACACAGGCCAACCACAGAGAGACCTGAGTTCCGGCCCATCCAAGACTGTTTACTTGAGAGTAAGAAAGGGTCAGTATCACCTGCTCCCCAGCCTCTCAGATGTTTCAGAAGCAAAATGAGTTTTCAGGGCATATTCACATGTTAACAGTATAATCCTATGCAAATAACTCCCTTCTTTGCATATTCTAGGGATAAGTTGACATCACTTACATGTGGGTTTCCTGTAGTTCTCATTACCTTGCCTGGATAGGTAAGAAAAAGGAAAAAAAAAATGGCACTTTCAGCAGGTACTTCTTAGCTGTAACACAAAGCATGCACACAGAGTGTCTCTATGTCACCCTTGGTAGAGTGCCGTAGCATCACAGCTCACAGCAACCTCAAACTCTTGGGCTTAAGCAATTCTCTTGCCTCAGCCTCCCGAGTAGCTGGGACTACAGGCGCCCACCACAATGCCCAGCTATATTTTTTTTGTTGCAGTTATCATTGTTTTAGCTGGCCCAAGCCAAGTTCAAACCAGCTACCCTCAGGTGTATGTTGCTGGCAACCTGCCGACTGAGCAACAAGCACCACCCACCTGGAGACTTTGTAATGGGTTATATTTATTAGTGAGGAGTTTTTTCATCAGAACCCTGTATTTATCCTATAGGCATCAATGGTTCAGATCTCTACCAGAAAAAAACCTGAGTCTGCTCTTGCCATGTAAGAAAAATTATTGCATTCTCAGAATGAGTTGTGGAAGCATTACACAGTGTTATGGAGCACAGTGTCCTCATCACAGATCACAAACATCCCAGAAATCAAGCCAATGAGTTAGGCAAGTTAATTTCCCACACCCACTCTGCAGCAAGATTAATTCTCTAAAAGCCTGAAATTGCTGCCTTTACACGTACATTTAGATCACAAGTGCAAATACTCTGTAATGATTTTTCTTGTTAGGTGTAGCTCACTTGAAAGATTATTTGGAGAGTGTTTTGTTTTTGCACCTGGTGAGTGTTTCTCCAACCTGACCAACACTCTACATATTTTTTCTACCGGGCAAACAATCCTCTAAAACTAGCCAAAGAAAATCCCTTTCTAAGTAGCAGCATTCATCCTCATACTCTAAACCTGGGTAATCATTTTATTTATTGTCTTTTTGCTAAACTCCTCAATAAATGGCCATGTATTCATTCATTCTTTACGTCCACACTGCTCAAATAAAAAGAGATAAAAGAACTATTTTGAAGATAATTTTCAATATGGCTCCCTTATTGCACAGCAGGCCCTGCTGGAAGACCCACAGTATCTCCAAAAGGAAAAACAAACAGTAACAAAACAGGAAAAAAGAATGAAAGAGAAACAATGGAGCCACATGAACCAATGGTGGATTTAGGGGGCAGGGTGATGGATACTTTTAGGGAAAGGGGAACTCAAAATCTATTCTAACTACGTTTGTATGAGTTTGAAATTTTTCACAATAAGAAGTTGTTTCAAAGGAAAAAAGGAAGAAATTGTGGCTATTAGACAGTAATAACCTAGGATATTATAGTCCTTTATTTCATGATTTCATAACTCCAAATGTAATGTAAGTATTTATTAAAATTATTCTCTATCAAAAAATTATCACAAGACTCATCATAGCTCTGTATTGTTGTTAATTACTTGTCTTCATACCTCATAGTCAGCAAGCTGCACGATGGCTGCGCCCATGTCTCACTCGACGCGTCTAGCATAGCACCTGCAAATAATCAGTTGCTCAAAAGAAAAAAAAGTTTGCTGAATGAATGAATAAAATTCTATTTCTTTATTTCACTGGAGAATTCAGATTGAGCCCAACAACACAGCACTCTCTCATTTCCTTTAAAAATAAAACTCTTGAGTCTCAACTTTGACCAAGACTCAATTTACTACAAAACATAAGCCAAAGCAAGAACAAATAAAACACTGAAAGTACACCCTCATTCTCTGACTCTTCATTTCCTCAGCTCCACAATGATAAGACCTCACAAAATGTTTTTAAGTGGCTAAAATATAGAAATATCTTATTTCTTGATAAACAGCTAATAATGCTTGGTAATCTTCTGTAAACTGTTCATTTCTTCCTTCCCAACTTCTTCAGTGATGTCAACTGAATAAAAGCACAATTTTGGAACTTCCTTCAAAGCTGTTCTCACTCCCTATGACCAATATTCTCCAAAGGCGGACAGTAACCTCACCAGCATTGAGAGAAGGGCTGGGGTACATAGTAAGGAACAGGATGGAGAAGACTGGAACCATCACCTGCTGCCTGGAACACAGAAATTCTTATGGCGCCTACTCTTGTAAAGCCCTCACCAAACCCCAGCTCAATTCTTCATCTCCTCAGTATGTGGCCTGATCATGAAGTCTACTACTAAGGGTGCAGACTTTCTATAGTTTCTGAATAAATCTCGCTTTCACTTTGTAAAAAAAAGTAAATGTTCATGCTATTCAAAAAAATAAACCAGGAAATAGCCACCTATCTAATGGGAAAAAATTGCTTTCACTTTGGAAGTATATTCATAGAACTCAGGGGTGACAGGAAAGGGACAATTGGGATAAACTGCAGATGACAATTCAGCACTGGGATTCAAAGTAGGAATGCTGGAGCTTGACCACCTGGGCACAGCCTGGCTCTACCACTTGATAGATATTTGATCTTGGACAACTTAGATGCCTTATCCTGGCTCAGTGCCCATAACACAGTGGCTACAGCACCAGCCACAGACAACAAGTTTGGCAGGTTCAAACCCAGCCTGGGCCAGCTAAATAAAAATGACAACCACAACAAAAAAATAGCCAGGCGTGGGTGGCATCTATGGCTCAGTGGGTAGGCGCCTCATATACCAAGGGTGCCGAGTTCAAATCCAGCCCCAGCCAAACTGCAACAAAAAATAGCCTGTTGTGATGGTGCCTGCAGTCCCAGCTACTCAGGAGGCTGAGGCAAGAGAATTGCTCAAACCCAAGAGTTTGAGGTTGCTGTGAGCTGTGACACCACAGCACTCTATCAAGGGAACATAGCAAGACTCTGTCTCAAAAAAAAATAAGAATAAATAAATAACTTATCCCTTCCTTGCTCACCTGTAACATGGAGATAAACATACCTACCTCAAAAGATGGTTATAAGGCTTAAATCTACATAAGGCCTCAGTATGATCACCTCCTGAATATGGCGTTTTCTCCACACATGATCACTATTCTTTTCTAAATTTCTTTCACATCCTACTTGGAGTGAGGTTCATCTTAATTCTTTGCTATTGTGAGAATGGATGTTCTCTGCAGAGTACTATTCGTTGTCTATTTCTCATCATGCTATATAGATGCCATTATAAGTAGATGTTGTATGTGTATTTACTGAAATGTACAGGAAGACTCGGCTGTGAGAGAAAGGGCAAAGCAATGCCCTTTCGGTTGAGTCCTGAATCTTCTGGCTCTAGCATTTGACTTCAACCCCAAGTACCAATGAAGATAACCTTGCAAATTCCTTTTACCTATTATTTGGCTTACTGTAATTCCTTAGCCTTAGACTCCTTTTCATTTATTCAGTTCTGGACTTTTGTTTCAGGACACAAGTGTTAAGGGAACCCAGTGTACCATCTTAGAATGCCATAATCACTATTAATTTTGGTATTTATGACTGAGAATTTAGGATTCAAGAAAATAGTCAAAAAAACCATGACTTTGGAACTCCTTACTCTAAGTTTTCAGTAGGGCTGTTTCCACACTAAAACCCTAAGGGACTCCCACTTACGTTGCAGGGTACATTGGCCATGGTGAGTAGAAGGGAGATGAAGGCAGCAGTGGAGACATATGTAAGCTGCGGGATATCTGAGAACCAGCCCCAGGGCTGCAGCTACACACCTGGGAGCAGAAGCAATAGAATTTCTGATTCCTAAGTTTTCTAGCAAATTAGATTACTCTGTGTTCTATCCAGAATTTACCTATAAAAACTAAATAAATTCAAATAGAAATTTACGAACTATTGATTACCATGGGGCTATAATTATTACCAAGATAATAGTCTAATTTAAGTCACAGGGCATTAATTTGTCTTGAGAAAATTGGGAGCTTACAAAGCATTAAAAAATGTGTTTTTTTGAAGATAGTTAGCTGGTGGAGAATTACACCACCAACAACTGGGCTCAGACAACAGGCATTTATTGAGCACCATTTATTGAGCACTGCATGCTGGACACAATATGGTACTATGGAGGAGACTACAAGACACCGTAGCCCATCTGCTGCCATTTCCAGGCCCACCCCCTGCAACACACACACTCCTGCTAAGCATAAGCATTTCTCCCACAGTGGAGAGACTTCGTCTACAGTAAAAGTGCTTAGATCCTAGCAGGGATCCATGGAGGGTTACTGGATTTTGTGAAAAACCTGATACAGCAGCCTGTGACTCCATAGGACTCTTTTAGGAGTCACCATAATCTTACATAAAACATCCTGAGCATTTCAAACTTCTAAAATCTAACAGAAGCTGCATCATGTACAAGATAAATATTCCATGGGGGAAAATATTAAATGAACAAAAATACAAATACAGTGAAAGCAACCCAAATGTCCCTCGACAGGTGAATGGATAAACAAAATACAGTATATTCAGTATATTCATACAATAGATTGTTCAGCCATAAAAGGAAATGAAGGACTGATACGTGTTACCCGAGACATGCTACAAAATGGTTGAAACTTGGAAATACTACGTCAACTAAAAGGACCCAATCGCAGAAGGCCACGTGTTGATTGCCTGGTTCCATGTATGTGAAATGTCCACAACATGTAACTCCATGGAAAGTCAGAAGCAGGCCACTCGTGGCAGGGGCTATAACAGCTAAGCAGAGTGGAGTTTCTTTGGGGATAATACATGAAGACATTATAAAACTGATGTGGCAATAGATGCAAATGCAGTGAGTATAACCAAAGGCATTGAATTTTACATTTTTAAATGGCTAAATTGTTTGGTATGCAAATTATATATTGATAAAGCTGTTATAAAAATAGATGACAAAATCACTAAAAAATACAAACAAAAATTTAAAACATCAAAATTATTCTATGAAGATAAAGTTAAAAGTATAGAATAGCTGGTTTGGGGTTGTTTGTTTGTTTGTTTTGCTCTTTGGTGCTTTTTTGAGATGGGATTATGCTTTTTTTTTTAACCCTGTTACAGTGCAATGATGCAATCATAAGGCACTGCAGCCTCAAACACCTGGCCTCAAGTGATCTTCCTGGCCCATCCTCCTGAGTGACCGGGACTACAGGCATGCACCACCATATCTAACCAACTTTTCTACTTTTCTGTAGAGACAGGTTCTTGCTGTGTTGTTCAGGCTGGTTTTAAATGCTAGGCCTCAAGCAATCCTGCCTCAGTCTCCCAAAGTGCTAGGATTACAGTATATGCTACTCTGCCCAGTCTAATTCTATTATTTAAGCTTATTTTCATCTTTGGGTGTATAAAATAACAGAATTTCCTGGTAGGCTTTCCTATGTGCTCTTCTATAAACAAGACAAAATAAGTACTGTTTATTATAAGAAGGAACCTTAATTGGCATCAGACGTGCCCTTTTTCTTCTTCTAGGTCATAAGAAAATTGAACCTCACTCATTTCATAGATTTCCAGGGAAAACAAGAGCCACCCTACTACTCACTGCTAAGAATGTGAGTCGTTCCAGCATTTTACTAAGAACTTGAGCTTCCTAAAAAGGCTGCAGTTGGTGCCCCCAGACTCTTGGCCTCAAACCTTCTCCTACTTTGCCTCTACTGCAGAGGTCACTGAGGAGTCACCAGCCTCCCCCTCCCCACCCCCGGCCTCCAGCAGATCTGTAATTCAACCATGCCTAAATGATAATTGCCCATCTTTACTTCCATGTCAGGTTACAAAATTGTTAGTAGAAAAATGACATTTAAATTACCCATTATGGGGTACTTTATGAAATACACATACGTTTAAAAAGCAACTTTAGCACACTAAAAGTTAGAAGAACATTATAAACTAATTCCACATTATATCCTCATGATAAAACACATTATTACATCCAAACATATTTGCAGGGTATAAATCTGACAAAGGGTTGATAACTAGAATCTACAGTGAGCTCAAATTAATCAACAAACACATTTTTAATTTGTCTTGCACAACACTACTCCAAGAAATTAAAGAGGGAAACTAAAAAGTATATAAAAGTTTGAAGAAATTTGTCTAAATCCTGCTTGCTTCTGAAAAACACTACTACCCTTGTCCAGATTCAGTTATAAAATTAAAACTCAGAAGAACAATTTTTATAACTCATCTGTCCTTCCCAACTCTGACACTTAGATACATCATTTGCTTATGAACCTTAGCCCTGAGCCCCAAAGGACGTTTATAACTATACCATGGAGTTGGCAGCTATTGTTCTAATTTCCCTACTGATGAGCCAAACAGTTAATCTGTTTTAACACACAATGCATAAAAGGTTTCATTTCAGTCCAGACAAGAGAAAGAGACACTTATAATCACTGGGCATTCATATTTGAATGACAGCTAAACATAAAGGAACATCAGGCATGCAGCCATCTGGAAAAAAGCTGGTATTCTTTCGTATTATCTGTTCTCAAACCTTTAAAACAAAAGGGTCAGAGGTTGGCCCAAGACTTCCATTTAGTAAGATGCTTATTTCAAATCCATGGCCATTAATAAACATTCTGTCAGCCCCACAATAAAAGACAATCAGCTTCTCTCTCCCTCCATTTGGTGCATTCTGAAAGATGGCTTCATAATAAACATATACATGCACACTTAGAATTACTTTATTTATCAGAATAAATTGTGTATGCCTCCCTAGAAGTAACACTTTTTTAGTTCCAGATGAAAAAGGAACATAGTTTACTGCATATTAATACACAGTAATTGCAGCATTCTTTTTAATATAAAAGATGAAGTAAGCAATCAACCTGTGCTTACTATTAAAATTGCAATTTTTCCCTTTTTAAGTTACTGAACTCCAACTACAGATATTAAATGTATTACAAAATGTTAATGAAAAACCACAATACAGAAAAAAAACTCATTACCTTTCTTTAAAATAAAACCCTATTCTATATTATGTACATTAAAAACACCTTTTAATTCTTGTTACTATCACTCAATACTCAGGCTTATGTGAAAAGAATGGCAATTCAGTTCTTCTTAAGAACCAAAGGTCAGATATTTTTACTAATTCTCTACACACATACAGACATAGACTCAAACACTTTATTTAAAAGACTGAACCTTAGTCTTTGTAAAAGAAAGTTCTATGCATTGCAAGTTACATATTCCTGGAGACAGTCCTTTTTCTTCTGACTGTGAGCAATGCCTGCTCTCCTGCTGCTGTAACAGTCACAAGACAAAGAGGTCCCTCACCACCAGCTCCTTTTTCCCCATCCCAGCCATGAAAGTCTAAATCTCACTAACCATACACCCAGGAGAGAGCAGAGAAAGGGGGGTTTTAATTACTGAACATCAGCTTCAATACAACAACAATGAAGGAGGGCATCTGAAAAGGATGGGGTCCATTTACACAGCATCCTTTATAATCACTGTTATCCACGGTATGTTTGTGTTGTACAAAAATTCAATTTAAAACTCTAATCCCTAAGATAGAGGGATATGAGGAATATGATATGAGGAGGTAGGGAGTTGGGGAGATAATTAGGTCATGTGGATGGGGCCCTCACAATAGAATTAGTGCCCTCATAAGAAGAGATAGGAGAAAGAGGTTGCTTCATCTCTCTCTGCTCTCCATTCCACCCTATGAGGACATAGAGAACATGGCCATGTGCAAATGCAGAAGCAGGACCTCACCAGATACCATACCTGCTGGCACCTTGATCTTTGACTTCCTAGCCTCCAGAATTGTGAGAAATAAATGTTACTTAAGCACCTAGTCAATGGCATATTTACTACAGCAGTCAGAACTGATTGATACAATCAGCCTCTAAGCAGAGGCCCATTATCCTTCCCATTTCACTCATGAGAAAGGACCAGAGGGAAGAGATTTGCTCAGGACAGCAATCAATAATTGCAGAGTAGCAATGAGGGCTCTAACTCTCTAGAAGCAAGTTCCCATCCCTCCCACACAATCACCCCCATCAGGACAGTCTTACCTGTTAAAATTAGGTTAGTTTTGTTGTCCACCAGACCTCCCCTGGGCCACCCCTCATCCAGCACACTACTCCTGCAGGGGTGGGAGGTGGTGCTTAGCTCAGCTCCACACCCAGCTCACAGCCTTCCCATTATTCTAAGGAGGCTATTAGAGCTAGATCCTGGGCCTGTCACTAAGAATACCCATACAGAAGAATGTGCAGACACAGCTCATGCAGACGAACTTTGCTCTGGGAGCAGCCTTGCTATGATGTGACCACAGCACAGGAAAGTTATCTCTTACTAAGCCAAACAAATGGGCTGATTTGCCAGGGAAGTACTAGTATAGACCTGGGGTCCATGCATAACTACTAACAGCACCCTCCTCCTTACTCCCCAAA
>NW_003852408.1:26393909-26402523 GCF_000181295.1 Otolemur garnettii
TACAGTAGGTTCCCCCTCTCTACAGCACCGCATGTACCCTGCCATGTTATTACAGACTTGCTCATACACAGCGAGTGCCTGAAGAGGAGACTGGACTTCTCAAGTCTGTATCTTCAGAACATGAACCAATGCCTGGCATATACTGGGCATTTAGTAATGCTCACTATATAATTTTTGAAATATCTTTGGGCCTTACTCAAGTGACACAGTTTCATGCTATGGACAGTAGGAAACAAAGAGGGTTTCTGAGTAGGAAATGACCAGATTTGTTTTTAGAAAGGTGATTTGGAGCAAAGAGTAGAAGACGACTTAGGAGATCTCATTCAGTCCTTGCAACCAAACTACTAGATAGTGGGTAACAGCAGCACTTTAATCTCATCTTTCATATCAGACACATTCCCTTATTTGATACCACCCTACTTTCTTTAAAAGTATCATCTTGCACTTATAAAAAAAACTAAAAGTTTTGTTTTACTGTTTCATTTTGGTTGTCTCTCACTTGATTTCATCCTTACCATAATCTTAAGGGTAGGTAGATCACATGCTTTTTTCTTCATGAAGAATCTAATATAAAGAAGTTGATAGCTTGGCACCTGTAGTACAGTGGTTACAATGCCAGCCACATACACCAAGGGTGTTGGGTTCGAACCCTGCCCAGGGCCAAGTAAATAACTGGAGCAATAACATAGCCAGGCATTGTGGCAAGCACCTGTAGTCCCAGCTATTTGGAAGGCTGAAGCAAGAGAATCGCTTAAGCCCAAGAGTTAGAAGTTGCTGTGAGCTGTGTCACCACAGCACTCTACTGAGGGTAGTCTTACATAGTAAGACTCTGTCTCAAAAAAAAAGAAGTTGACTAGCCCAAAAGCATATAGTTAGAGTAAATTTCCATATGTCAGCTCTGAAATACAAAATAATTCCCCTAATTCTATCAATGGCACCAACATTTTCCATGCCACCTACAAGGAAACTCAAGATTGTTTTGGCTTCAAAACCCCTTACTATTGTCAATTTCCAATAATCCTTTTGATTCTTCGTATGTAATATCTTGATTCTTTCCCTTCTGTTACATTTATCCAAATCCAGACCTGTATGGATCAATCAAACAAACCCTCGAGGCCTAAAGTGGTTGCAATGGCTATATTTGGTCTTCTAGAGTCTGCTAACCGAGTCAAACAGAATAATGCTGATTTAAGTCCTGCCTTCATTTAGCCACACCAGTGCTAGAAAGCCTGCACTGGTTCCCCAGTAATTTCAGTGTCAAGTTCAAAGGACACTCACATTAGAGGCCTCTTCATTACTTGGTCCTCTTCGACTTAGCCCATCTTAATACTCCCCTCCAGTGTGAACACTGGTCAAGCAGGTCATCTGCTCCAACATCTACCTGTCAGGGTTCGGCTCTGCCCCCTCCCTTCCTGTGATGATTTCTCAACCACTCTGCTTCTAGTACTTATTTTATACCATAAGCTTTGCCACCTAATCTCAGGTCTCTTATATTCTGGCCCGATTATATCACATGAACATAGGTTGTTGTCCCTACTGTACAGAACTCCTAGAGGGCAGAGAGTCTCATCCGACACCTCCAGGCCTCTCACTAGCACAGATGCCCCTTAAGCACATGGCACAGCTTCTCCATAAATACTTATCTGACATCAGCACATTAAATTTTAATCACATTTGCCAATTTTTTTTAACATGGCTCTCATGAAAGAAAGAAATCCAAGGCCATCTAAAAATCATATTTTAGGAGGGATTTTGAAGGAACACAGGATTTTTAGATTGAAATACGTACGTTTCAGCCTTCTCTAAAAAACAAAACCTAAAGGCTTCTGCATTGAAGAAAAACTGATGTAGGTAACTTCCAATTTTAATGCTATGATTCTAATAAAAATACTTCTCCAGGGACTGCTCTTCATTTGGGGGAAGAAGGCAATAAAGAGTTTCTTTAAATTTGTGTATTTTTCAAGGAAACATGGAAATTTCTTAAGTATTCTGAATATTAAAAGAAAAGCACTTGTCAGTGAAATATTCTAGGATAAGATTTAATTTAAAAATAAATTACCAAATATGACAATGTAGCACTTTGAAAAACTGTTAAAAACCAAAAGCTCAACGTGGGAAAGAAAGTTTCTGCAGAAAGGAAAGTAAAACTTCAGCTTTAAATGACAGTGAGGACCTTCCTCAAGATAAGCTTTCATGATTCAATCCTTGAATTAAATACACATGTTCCTTGCTTCATCCAGGAGTTCTACATCCTCAATATTTAAAACAAAACCCCACTGTGTTACTGTAGGCCAGCTTTATCTCCTTACCAGTATGATGAATGGGTTCCTATAACTTTGGAATATTGTTTAGCTTGCTCTGCCTACAAAAAAATCTTAGATCTGACCTGACTCAAAAACAAAACAAAAAAAAATTCAGGTCCACCTTGCTGAAGCCAGCCTACACATTAACGTGAAAAACATCAGATACCATGACTTGTTACGGTGTATTCTTCTTCCTACTCCAATCAATACCACAATCCTAACACACCCCCTCCCTCACAGTATTATGAAAAGGGAATGAACAAATGGGGCCAAAGCAAAGCAGAAAAGGATTGGTTATATTTGAGCTAAATGAACTAAATTTTAGTAATTTGAGGCTTTGCAAATGAAATTAGAATTAGTGAAGTGGCTTCCTTTGCTTTCAATCCAAAGCATAAAAGGCTACTTCTTGTATTTAAATGATCTCATAAAGCCATCCACGTATCTTCATATTTCGATTACAGAAGGGCTCCAAAATGAAAGTGTCTACCAACAATTCCCTTTATCTGTGGACAAGTGATTGCCTACAATGAATAAAAGCCCCCTAAAAGTAATTAAGGTAGATGGGAAATAGAAAATTAAATTTTGTAAGGATTCCCTCAATTTTAAATAATGCAGCAATCTGAGCAGAATTAACCATCATAAAATAGCTTTTTATCTTCCTTATGTCCTGTAAAAGATAAGATTTGTCCTATAAACATCTCTCTTATAATGAGCTTTCTGGCTTTTCCATAAAAGTCATCTCTTCTCTATGTTACTGGCATATCCTTACAGGCCTGTTGGCATACCGCCCGGCGCTTAAAAAAATTACACGCAAGCACGCACACAATTTTACAGGATGTGAAGAGTCAGCGGCTTCCTAAATCTGAATCTTTCCATTCCATTTTTATATTGCATTTCTACAGTATGAAGGATCTGGTTTGGTGCTATTATCCAGCACCCCTGTCTACCACTTGAAGAAATCATTATATTCTCTAAGCCACAATTTCTCTGTAAGGAGTAGACTCTAGACGTAAAAGAATCATTATGACATGCCATATTCATCAGCTTTGGTGATATGCATTTTAAAGACCAGGTACTAGTACAAAATGTTTAAAGTTTGAGGTTTATATTTAATATTTACCATTACTATTTCATGTGTTATGCTAGAAGATAAAACTTCCCAAACAATGCAAACAGTCCAATTAACCAAAGGACAAACGATGTGCCACAAGACGCACCCTGATGAACTATCCATGTATGTTGGAACGTAATAGATTTACGGGAGTCATAAAGAGGAAACCTGGTGTTCTTCTTGCCTCTAAAAGCTATCAACAGATTAATAAAGTTGGGACACATTACTGGGACCTGAAGTTGGCAATTTAAGCAAAAGAGCTAGAAATTAGAAACTGATTTTGACCCTGCCTATATAGCTCCATCGCTGGTAGTCTTGTGCAACTTTTTTTTTTCAGGATAACAAAAAAAGAATTTATTTGAAAAGAACAAAGAGAAAGTTTAGAGCATTTCCAGTGAGAGCTGGAAGTAGGTAACTCTCATGGAGAAGAAAAGCTGAAAGAGACAGAAATGCAAAGGCCGTGCAGAGCTATAAACACCCTCTTCCTCTCCATGTGAAATCTGCCTCTTTGCACCTCCAGGCATTACCGCCTGTGTCTATTGGTCATTGGTTACCTAGGTTACCTCATACCCACATTCTTATGGGTCCTCCAGACTCCACCTGCTGGCTTCACACCACTAGCAGAGGGCCTCATCTCCCTTGTTTGTCTTGTACTGGACACAGATTGGTGTCAGTAGCACCTCCTAACAATTTAACCTTCTGGGGTTCTTTACGTGTCTCCTCCAGGTCACAGCTGTTGAATACAAAGGTGACCAGGTGCAGTAGCTCATTTGAGTCCTATTGGGGTCCCAGTGCCTTCCACTGGAGTTTCCTGGGATCCAACGTAGAATGTGGGGCATGCAGAGGTCCTCTGGGGATCTTTTCCCAGGGCTTCTGCACCCAGAAAAACGTTGAGGTTTTTCGGTTTTGTGGCAGCAAAAAAGATGTTGGGAGTTGGGAATCCTGTTTCCCCAAACCCAGCTGACCTGGTTTGAGTACTAAAGTTCAACCAAGGCACAGTGGTAATCGAAAGCAAAAGTGAGTCAAAACTAAAAATCAAACTGGGGCAGCACAGGCAGTGTGGGTGGAAAGCAAAAAGGAGCCAGCACAAGCTTCAGGGTAACTCAGAGAGATTCTATTTAAGAAGAACAAAGAGAAAGTTTAGAGCACTTTCAAAGAGAGTTGGAAGTGGGTCCCACTCAGGAAGGAGAAATGTTAAGAGAGAGACTAATATTTAATCTCTGTGTCTAAGAAGCTACATCCTCAAAAGTGGGGAAAGCATTAGTATTTCAGTACTTGCACAGCAGTTCAGTGAAATAGGTTAAAATAGACATAGGTCTTCAGATGACGACTTACAGTAATGCTGAACACAGATACTGGTGTCAGGATGGGAGCGTGCTGCTGCAGACGCCTCCGACACCTTCAGTCTCACTAGCTGAAGTCGATTTGCGGCCTCCATTGATTCAAAGAATATCACGTATGCATTTATGATGGAATTAATCAGCATGCCGTGAGAAAGGAAATATGGTACTGTATTTATTTTAATAAAGCTCCCTTTACGACATCAGACTCATTCTCCAAGGCTAGAGAATGCTGTGCTCTACAGGGCAGCCACTGTTAGAACAGCAGGCTGATGAGGCTCGGCTCCGCTGGGTGCAAAGTACTTGGCCCATCAGGCAGAACATGCAAAATGCACTGCACTATAACTCCATTTTTCTTTTAAAATGCCTTTAAATGATATACTAAAGCAAGGGCTATCATCTCATATGCATACATGGGATCATCTGCCTTTAGGCAATATATCCAGAAAGTAACAAGTCCTCAAGGGAGCAAATGTTTGAAATTTAGCACTCGTAAGATTACCAATCGGTCCTTTTAAACCTCTATGTATATTAAATAGAAAGGCTATAAAAATGTAAACATGTTGAATAGGAAAGAGATATGAACCTCAAGTGTCACAGAAAGAAGACATTGATGAAAATGTGCCCACAGGTATTTGATCACAGCATTTGTGAAAAGAAATATAAGAAATTATTTGCTCTAATATGGTTAGTCCCCTCCCCCACCCCAAAAAAGAAGAAGAGGTTTCCTCTCTGCTATGGTTGGACTGTGTCCCCTCCAAAATTCAGGTGTCAGAACTTAATGGCGGCCAATGTGGTGGCAATACTAGGTAAGGACCTCATGAATGGGAGTATGGCCTTCATGCATGGTAAAGGTTCCAGGCAATACTCAACCAGACTTGCTTGGCCTAGTGTTTTGTGGGGACACAGTTTCTCCCAAATGAGGCAGCTCTCACCCAATAACCAAACCTACCAGTGCCTTAATCTGGCATTTCCCACACTCCAAAACTGTTAGAAGTTTGTTCTTTATAAATTACCCAGTCTGTGCTATTTTGTTATAGCAGAACAAGCAGACTAAGACATTCTCCCACCTACAACCTACTGGGAAACTCCCATGAGACCCTCCTGCAGGACCGCAGTGTCCACGTGGAGTTCTGCTCCACACAGAGACTCCAGCACATTAGAAAGACCACAACATGAGTCACTGCTAGTCTGTTCTCAGGGCTGTTCCTTCCTCTGGCCTGGAGGGAACCACACTTCCCAACCTGTCTGGCCAACTGCAGGTACTGGTGGAAACCCAGAGGCCCTGAGGGAAGGGGAGAAGCAGAGTATTTCTCCCTCTGCTTCCTTCCGGTGGCATTTCTTGGCCTTTCTGGCTCCCACAGTAGCCCTAATTCCCACCAGGCACAGCCTCCTATCACCATGTTGTCCTAGATCCCTTCAATACTGCTCCAGCTCCTGGGATCCGGCTTCTGGCTGCTCCTCCAGCCCTGGGGATGATGTGTGAGCCTCCTGCTGGCACTGGTCTCTGGGGAGCCTCTCCATTTGACTTTGCCTTCTTAGCACTCACATCACCTGTGTGAACAACACCCTGTTTTAAATTCTCTTTGTGTGTAAAGTCTGGTATGGTTTTTCTGGACCCTGAGCTAAGAGTCAGAAGACCTTTGTTTATTTTATGCTGTCTCTGCAATTAAACCATGTAACCTTGGAAAACTTTATCTCTAGACCAGAATTTCCACATCTGTAAAGTGAGAGACTAGAGAGCATTTAACATCTCAGTGTCCACATCATAGCCCACAGCAGTTCAATCAGAATGCCTGGGAACAGAAACGAGGTATTATTTTTTTTAATATTCCCAGATGATTCCTCTGTGTAACAAAGTTTGAGGGTTGCTGCACTAGAATGCTGGAAAGTGCATTTGTGCATTCTTGTGTTTTCTGGAATTTCCTAAGATGGTCAGTTTAGAGTAGTAAGAGGGACATTTTCAGAAATCAGCTCCATTTGTTCCCAGTGTTTCTGCTGTGCTCTTACTAGCTGTCTTCAGTTTCACTCTTGCAAGCAACGCATACACGTGATCCATGTGATGCCTTACACTCAATGTATAAATGTTAAATATCCAATTATCAAATTCCCAGTAGCTATACTGGGAAGTCATCATAAACACCTTGGGGAAAAGGCCTGAGGTTAATTAGTTCCAAAGGCCTCTGGTCCCATGTCTGGCCTTGTCTCCACCTTGTCCCATTGGGCCTCCTCCTGCCTCTGCCTTCCACCTGCCTCACCCCATGTCCTTCCTCCATTCCCTGAGATTGCTGAATTCATTCCTCTGAGCACAGCCCACCTCTCTTCTGGCTCTAATTCCATGAGCTACACATTCCTAGCTCCAGCCTTGCCTAACTTTGGTCTTCCTGGCAACATCACCAACCACTCCCAGCACAGCTCACCTGTGAGGTCACCTGAATTGTGGCCAGCAGGCCCTCATGGGCAGCAACAAGCCATGGTGGGAGAAAGCCAGCCCCAAAACGTGCACCAAGATCTGAACAAGGTCAAACAATGTGATAAGTTTGTATGACTACTTCTCATCAGATAGAGGTTTGGTCAGCATATGAAAAGAACATTTGTAAACCATGAAATCTAAACTATAGGTCTGATTCTGTAGATCTGCCCAGGGCCGGGAATCTATTTAATAAGTACCTTGGGGGATGTGCAGGAAGGCAGTCCTCAGACCACTGATTAGTAAATGTCGCAGATACACACTCTGTTGCTGTTCAATGAAGCAAATGGCATCCACATAAGCTAAAAATTCAGATTCCCTGCTGAAGGTTTGTCTCCAGCACTATAAAAACCTTCCTTCTTCCAACCAACTACAGGCAGGAACTTGGCTAATTGAGGGAATGGAAGGACACACTGGGAGCAATGGGAGAGTAAAGATGTTTCCTCGTCTCACACTGACACGAGCTCAAGCACAGATATTAATCCCGCTCCTGCTACAGAAGAGAAACCTAAGAGGTTGGTGTCATCTCTTACCCGATGACCCTGGGGGAATCCAGAATTGAGTGTGTGTGAGAGAGACATTCAAATTTGTTTCCTTCTTTGTAGTCAAGAAAAGACTAATTCCAAGAAAAAAAATGAAAAGTAAGAGATAAACTTTTATCTTTCCTTCAGAAAAAAAGTTAAACGTGCCTGGCAAGCTTCACCCACAGTACACGGACAGCGTGCTTATCCAGCTACATACACGTACATGCAGACAGGCCGACTGCAAGGACTGTCCCCCACTTGAAAGATGTGACTAGATAGATGTAAATTTATGAAAATAAAACTTCTCTTTGAATAATCACCAAAGATTAGAACAAGAGGAAACCTTAGAATTTATCTGGTTGAGTGGGCTGTAGGTTTAAGTAACTGAAACAGAGCTCAGAATTCTCAGAGGTACCTCACACCTCAGGGACACCAGGCTGTCACTGCCACTTCCTCAGGACAGAAACTGGAAGGGCCAGAAGGAAATGTCCCACCAGCTCCTCTACACATAAAACCATTCACATGCATCACCTTGTTTAAGACTCACAGCCCTACATTCTAAGTGTTATTAACTCCAATTACAAATTAGGGAAAACTCTCAGAGGAGTTAAAATGCCTTCGTCCAAGGTCACACAGTTGGGAGAGAGCAAAGTGGGATTGAAATTTGTGTGGGTACAACCCTGAGTTAGTTCTCTGGTCAAGACCAATGTAGGCTGCGACCAGACTATCTGGATTCAAATTCCGTCTCCAACTCACTGGCTATGTAACCTTGGGCAAGATAACTAATATTTTTGTACCTAAACTTTTGCAACCTTAAAATGGGAGTGGTAATAATACCAATCTCCCGGGGTTCTTATGGGGATTGA
>NW_003852408.1:26403416-26424164 GCF_000181295.1 Otolemur garnettii
CAAGGAAAGAATTCATTCTGTGTGTCAGATTGTTATTATAGAGTTTGACAAGATCACAACCTCTCTTATAAAGCCCTTCAAACCCATAGAGGCCATGATCCTGCCACATTCTATGAATTAACAGGGCCAGATGTGAACAATGCTTATATGGCATATTTTTAAGAATGCAGATACTCCAGAATGCCACCATCAAACCCAAAGTGATGTGCAGCATGGCAAAATGCTCCCTACTCTGAGTGGAGTTATTTGTATGTATTTGCTATGTATTTTCTAGTGTAATACTTTCAATATCCTATATGCTTCTGGCCACCTCTGTATCAAGTGACAGGATCAGCTAGGGTCAGATGGCAGAAAAAAATAAGGTTAAAAATGCAAGGCTAAAGAAAATCATCAATATCAGAAAAAGATAATGGTGCCCTGGGCATGGCTGTGGTCACAACTGATGAGGAGGGAGAGAGAAACCCTCACCAAAAAAGGCAAAAGGATGGGACCATCTTCCTGGGATTTCCAGGAGACTCACTCTGGATGAGACAATTAAAAAAAAAAATGGATAGGAAGGGCTGGGTGTCAGTCCAGGACAGAGGATGGAACAAAATAGAGAAAACAGTCCGAAAACCCGACAGCTGCTAGTTGCCTCCTACTCCCTCCTCCCTACTCTCCCTAAAGGACCCCCGCCTTCTAGGAGCTCGTAAAATTTGGTTCTAACTTCCTCTGCGCATTTCACACCCACAGCCATACTTATTGTTTCCCATGTCTGTTTTCTCCTCCAGAGAGTCTAGACTATGAGCCGCTCCAGGTCAAGGACTGGCTTCCTACAAACGCCTGAGGAATGAATGAACAAGGAAGAAATGGAACTGAATTCTCTTTGAGTAGGAGTCAAATTAGATACATCACTTGTAACAAAGTAGCTTCAAAGAACAATCACTTAAAGAAAAAACAAATAGCAACAGCTTTTTGATACATTATTAACTTGTTACGATCCTAACCAAACCCTGGCCTTTAATTCATTTTCTTGAACGTACGGTGGGAGAAGAGCTCTAAAATCTAAGAAAGGCGAGCACAGTCATCGAAGCTATTACAGGTCTGCGACGGGTAGAGGAAAGAATGAGCTGTTGTTCCACTCTCACTGCTAAACTAAAGAGCCAAAGAGTCCAGACTGGCTTGACCCTGACTCTCTGTTGGAGGAAAGCTTTGTGGTAATAATTACCATTTGTTTAGTCTGTACTTACACAGTCCTACTTAAATGCCTAAATTAATCACTTTGGCTAGTTCAACTCAAATCATATCTCTCCAAATTTCCAGGTCACAACATTTCCAAGAATGCCTATAAGACTGCATATAACACAGTTTTCTTAAATAAAACCCAAATATACTTCTCTTTAAAAAGCTGTGTCAAAGACATTTCTCCCAGAGTTGTGTTCCTCCTGCCACAGAACAGCTCTGCTCACATCACTCCCTGGGTACACTGGTAACCACCAAGCCTTACCCAGGAGGGATCACAGACCAAAGGGCTGTCTGCACCCAGGAGAGCCCTGTGACCATGGATAGAACACTGGCCTTGCTAGACCCGAATTTCCTATCTATGATGCTTATAATAATACCAACCCCCGAGACTGCTGTGAGGATTAAGTGAGAGGCACAAAGCCTCCAGAGCAGGGTCTTTACAGAGTACTACTTGATAAATGGTAGCCTTGATTATTACGGTTGTGATGAGGGCAATTTCCATTTACCTCCCCTCTCTCTCAGCCTCCCCTTAAAGGTGTCACACTTTTCCCTAAGCTGGTACCAAACCTAGACCACTTTGAAGTTTCTCTTAAAATAAGATCTAGTTCAAAGCCCACCTCCTCCCTGACAACCCTGTCTCTCCTGGGCACCCCTCCTCAGCACACAGGCGAGCGCCAGCGCTCCACGGTCTGGAGTCTCCAGCTTTGCCTAGCACTTTCTGCCTCGTATCTAACTGAATTACGTCTTCTTAAATTCTGAGGTCTCTCATGCAGTAAACACCTAAAAACTTCCCACCCCATGATGCGTAAGTCCAGTTCAGGGCAGAGGTGACACCTTTAACTGCTTAGGGAGAAAGGCCAGACTTCAAAGACGCACTTGGCATTTCTATGACGCATTTAGCCCTTAAAGTTCTTCATCACTGGAGATGGGAGATGATAAATCAGGCACCCAAATATTACATCATTATAATAAACTAGCTTACATCTTTCTCATGAGACAAGAATTACTCATGCCCTCACCTCTTCAGTGAGTACATTACCTGCTGTATTCTGAATTCTGGCAGATGTCATCTTTTATGAAATCAGTCTTGTACAACATACAAAAATTATATACAAAGAAGTTTTCACCATATAGATACCTAGAGATTAAACTCTATATGATCCCTCAAACCCAGCTATAGTATGGATGGGCTTACAGACATCTTCCTCCTACATCCCAGGATATGAAAGACCCTTTAAGTTGGAATTTGTAAGCCTATGAGTCCACACAAACACAGGTTTTAAAATTAGAACTAATCCAGCTCAGAGATGAGGACTCCTCCCTATCTATCAAAGCCAAGACCCTCTCTGTAAGTTTAGCATCAGCTCTAACCCACATCTCTTTTACCCTATAGTCTAAAAGTTCTTTTTCATAACTTTATACTTAAGGTAAGTATACTGATTCCTCTAAGAGAAAAGGCACCACTCAAAGCACTCTTAAACCAGGGTATCCCAATCTCAGCCTGCTGACATTTGAGGATGATGCTTCTTTGTGGGGGTGACGTCCTCTGCACTGTAAGATGTTCAGGAGCACCCTTAGCCTCAGTCTGATAGAGGACAATAGTATCCTCTTACCAGCGTGACAACCAAAAACATCCCCAGACACCGCACAATGCTCTAGGGGCCAACCCATTCCTTTCAGCCACTAACCTAAGAAAATTCTTGCTCCTTGATACCCATCTTTTAAAAATGAGAAAACTCTTTAATTATTGGAGAAAAGAGAAAACACTGAGGCAGGAGACCTAGTTCGAATCCCATTCTACTCCAGGGTTGTTGGGCAGCATGAACCGTATGTCCTGGGCTTGAAACCTGGCTCTCCTGCATGCCTCCTAGGTGACCACACACCAGGCACTTAGCTTCGAAGCCTCAGTTTCCTCCCCTATAAAATGATAATATCACGTTAGAATTGTGAAGCCAATGCCCTAATTCAGCATAAGAGAAACATGTCCACTCATTTCTGCAGTTTCTGATGCAGAATAATTCTTCAATAGATATTAACTATATTTCATTATTGTTATGATCCATGACCAATGAGTACCACCCACCCATGACTGTGGCCAAAATACACCCTAAAAGAAAGCAGATGAGGGCTTGTAAATGGCTCAGAAACACCAACTACCACCTCTTGGAAGCCAAAGGGTGGGAGGGGACAGAAACTAAACCTATTGTGGAAAGACACATCAGTGGTTTCATTAAATGATAGAGTCACACTCATGCATGCACATATGTGTACACACACACACACACACACACACATGCTGCCATCAGCCTACAGTAGCAACTTCAGATACAAAAAGTTAACAGTTCATTTCTCATTGACAAAAGTTTGCGGCAACAATGTACAGGTACACATTAATTTTCAAAACATACTACTGGAAGAAAAGTACAACTCTCATTTCCCTCACTTTCCCTCTCTTTCCTCAAATTACACAAAGACACATTCAAATTGACATCATGTCCAAGGGGACTTGTGCAGAAACTTTCAGCGTAGCCAAGACTGAGGAAGCCCTGTTTTCAGAAGTAGCAGCACCCCAGCTGCAATGTGCTGGCGTTACACGGCAAGTTTCTACTCATTATTCTCTTTAGAGTGCCTCAAGCTACTGTATAACTTTAAAAAGAGTCAAATATTCAAAAATCAGAACAAAAGCTAGAGTGATGTCAGGACAGAGCTAATATTTGCAAGACTTTCATCACTACTTCAGTCACTTTAAAATAAGAGAGGCTGGGGGTTCTCAAAAGGAAGAAATAAGAGGTTTATAACCTGGAAACTTTATACTAGAGGGATATGGTTTTGGATAACAGATTCAATTAATATGGCAGAACCCAAGTGCCATGCCTAAGGTTTCCCTTAACAAGGGCCAGAACCACCTAAGGGATCACGTCATAGAATAACAGACTGGGATCTCCACAAGGCCTTATCTCTAAGCGCTCAGTGATTCTACTAAAGAAACAACAGGAATCATCCAAGACCAGCTGAACTAACCAGGTGAATAAGGTGTTAAATCAGATAAGCCACCTACCCTCAGTCTCTGACACTGCACTAAAGTCAGGTCTGTCTGTCTGATGCACCAGTGAGCCTCACAGAACGAGCCAGGAGGAAAGCAGGCAGGGTCACACATCTACAACAGAGATGATGCCAGAGGCAAGTACCACATCATTAAAAGCATTTATAGCTTAAGGGCATCCTACAGAAAAGGAGAGGAAAATGTCACTCCGGCCATATTGATAAGTACCAAATGGAAGATGAAGATTTGAAATGCTTTCTTAGCATCAGTGGGTCTCTCAGGGTTAATAATTTACATGTTCCCTTAAACTAAAAGGGAAACCTCATATCACATTCTCTAAACTATTTAAATAATTTTAGGTTCCTTATGATATAATGATATAACTTAGGTTTTCACAGAAGTAGTTTTATGTCTAGAATTTAAAAAGCAAGATGCCCAGCCCCAGCCAAACTGCAACAAAAATAGCCAGGTGTGGCGGGCGCCTGTAGTCCCAGCTACTTGGGAGGCTGAGGCAAGAGAATTACCTAAGCCCAAGAGCTAGAGGTTGCTGTGAGCTGTGGTGCAACAGCACTCTGCTGAGGGCGACAAAATGAGACTCTGTCTCTTAAAAAAAAAAAAGAACTGTTTGTCAAGTCTTAGGTGCTTGCGAGAGTTCTTTCCTAGTACAGGGATCAGCCCTTGGTGATGCACGTTTTTGACCAGGCTATCATTTGGTCATTAAATTTGTTTATAATATCAAAAATAAAAAATAAAAAATAAATAAAAAGCAAGATGCAATTAATATTTTAAGGGTTCACCATGACTGCTAAATGAGTGCCCTCTAAAACCAAGAACAAATTCATTCAAAGTAGAGCGTTAGGAGCCACAGTAACGGATGACTGTTTTCATCACTTCACAAACTGTGTGTTGAACACATAAAGATCATAACGCAACCACACATCCTATTGCCTTAGATTGACTTCCAATTGGGAGAGGTGGGGGGCTGGAAACTCAGAACTAAAAGCCTGTTCTTGTGAAATGTATGAGTCGTCTTGTGGCTAACAACTGCTCCTATGATAGCCAGAAAGAACATCGAACAATAATCATAAATAGTCAAAGAAAATCCAGTAACTAAATCAGGGTCCTCCAATGCATAGAGAACTGGAGCTCAGAAGAACAATTTATTTCTTTCCTAAAAAAAAAAAAAAAGGTTTTTATAAAAAGGAAAAAGTTAAAGAACTATGAAGGTGTAGTGAAGCATCTGCTGTGAATGTATACATCTGTGCATCAAGTTAACAAACATCTGAGTAGAGACTATACATTAGGCTCCACTTAGATACTGGTAAGAAGCTTCACAGCTGGACCTGTTCAAAGTCTACGTGGAAAACACAGGTACACTACTGAAGACACAGGCAGTTAATAATCTGTCCAGCATTATCTGAACACTTCAGAAATGAGAAATGTGACCTTATTTAGTTTTCCATAGAGACTCTATAACTCCAGCTTAGAGATGAGGAAACTGAGGCCCAGTGAGTATGAGTTGCCCATGATCATACAACAGGGACATGAGGGGGCTTGTATTTGAGTCTGGGCAATCTTGCTCCAGAGCCCACACACAGGACAACTGTGCTCTGCTGCCTCCCCACACTGAGGTCTCCCCGTACCAGGGATGGAACCTCAGACCACTGTGTAAAGCCAACAGTCTCCACGGCTTGCATGTGTTAAGTATCATATGACAGAGAAACACTGAAATTGCCTACTGGGGAGAAGAGTCGTTCTGTCAAAACCGGGGAGTTAAAAATGCAAAATATATGCATTCAAGAACAATTTCCTATGAATAAAGTATGAGAGAGCTGCAAGCGCGGCTTCATAAAGAAATTTGTCATAAAAGACACCACAGAAATAGAAATAAGGTTTTAGGAGATTAATAGATTGTTTTGTTTCTAATCAATAGTTACTAGTGCCATGAAGCATCTTTCTGGTACCAGGGTTCTTAAATAGCTCCAAGTTGGCAGCTGTGCACAACAACCAAATAATAACCTCTGGAGTCACAGTTACCAGCCCCAACCCAGATACCCATCAAGCAAGAAAGCCCAGAAGAAAGGGGGATGCCCTGGCACTGAGTGACTGCTCAGTGTGAGCAAAACAGACACCATGGAGACTACAGCACAGAGAGAAAGAGGAGTAAAGAAAGGGGTCAGCAGTGGCAGAAAGGGCCTGGGGATAAGCCACGGTGATAGAACAGTCTCAAAAGCAGAAGGCAAGGACGAGGGCTGACAAAGGAAGGCAGTCAGGGGTGGCAGCTCACAGGCACAAGAGCAGGGCTGGAGAGCAGTGGCCTGCATCTCAGTGCTGCAGGACCTGAGGGCATGTGGGCACTCTGACAGCATGCCAGTCGGAACAAGAAGAAACCAGGGAGTCAGTTGCCCTACAGAGCAGAATCTGTCATTTGGTAAATACTTACCACAAACAAAAACCTGTACTAGCTGAGCATGGGACAGGGTGGCAGGATACAGGTTGTATGGACACATCTACCAAAAAAGAACAGACAGTGACCATCTCTTCTGTGTTGCTGCCTACTGACACCAGAGGGTCAGGTAACCTCCCTAAGTCTCAATGACATCATTGCTCAGGCAGGAGAGAATGACAACCCCCCACACTTCCAGAGGCTGTCGGCAGGAGATGAGATCATGCATCCACACTGTCTGGTGTTTGGTGATGCTGGATGGATGTTAGGTATTGTCAACACCACCATCACCATCGATATCACTATTGTTATCTCACCCACAAAGAAGCCTACATTCTAACAAACATCAAGAGTGAAAACTAGTGTAGATGGGGAAGGCACAGAGACTGCAGAGTGTGGAGACCTAAGTCAAAGTGCCCCTTACCTCTCACTCCAGCATCATGTATGCAGGAAATCAGGTCATGGGCGATGAGTGGAAGAGCTGATGAATGGAAAGGTACAGCCACTGCCAACGCAGGCTGTCTTCAGTCATCCATGTTGACATGTGGTCTTGTGGCTCCATCCATCCACAGACCACGTTTGAGTCAATAACTCAAGACAGCAGAAAAATCTCAAGTTTCACCTCTTTTAAGAGACCTGAAGTTCTAAATCCCCAAGCAGAACTAGGGATGGCCACTTCCAAGGGCTTTTTAGGTGATGCGTACTGTCAGACAGAATTGTAATTTCCTACAATCAGGTTAGAAACCATATATCTTTATTGCATCTCCATTGGCTGGCAAAGTTTCTGACACCCATTACAGCCAATGAATACTGTACATGGATGAATAGCCAGCTGTGTCATTTTTATTTAGCAAAATTTAAACAGCTGTCTGGAGTATTCACCTATTAAGTTTAGTTCCCCAGAGAGCCAAATAGCTAAGCTACTGTCAGGAAAAAAATATACACTTAGCTTTTTAAAAATATTTCTGATATCAATTAAATGCCTAAATATCTTTTAACCGGCCTGTGGCACAAAGTCTTAAAACATAGGTCAAATAGTACCATTCCCCGTAACCACAGGTCAGACTGATCCTTATGAACGTCAATTAATGTTCTCGGCAAAACATAAGAGAAGTCTAGGCAGAGAGTGGCTTCCTCCCGAGATGAGGAGCCCTTCCTACTTGGGCCTCATGATCACCACAACATGCCACCTCCTCTCCACCCTTTTTCAAGCTTCTTGTTCTTTTTTTTTTTTTTTGGTATCCCCTCTTGTCTCTGCTCCTACAGAAACTAAAGGTAGAAGCCAGGCACCCCACATCTTAGGAAGCTTTCATCTCAGGTCACCTCTCTAGTCGAGAGAAGTGTTTCTTGTTTCTGGCCAGAAAACCAACAAACTGTTTTGTTCTTCACTGTCACTTCTGAGCTCTTTTGACTGCACTTTGGGATTCCCCATTCCCCGACTGCAGGGCACTATTCTGGATCCATGAAGTTACTCAAAAACTGATCCCAGGAAAATCTCTTTTCTCAGTGTGAGGGATAAAAGAGACATGACTACGAATCCACCCCACATCTTTCCTGTAGCAATTCACCGTGACTCACCTTTTTGGTCGCACCTACATGTAGACATCACAATGATAATTACAAATACATTATTTAACTCAATACGGTAATAAAATATCATGGATCCAAACCTTTATTAATTTCTGTTACATCATGCCAAACTTCAAGAGAATTTGATCTGAGCTAAGGGTGACGCTTCAGCTACGCATGTACTCATGTACTTTATGAAGTGTTTTCTGTGCACGACGCTGTTTAAGGTGCTCAGATGGATTAAAATGAGCAAACAGAACAAAACAAGCTATTTTGCTTTCAAGGAGGCTACATTCTAATTAGGGAGATGAGACATGTATATCTCAAAAAATTCATTTTCCAAATAAATTAAAGATGCAAACAAAATTTCAAGGGCTTAACCCTACTTAAGGGGGAAAATTATGAGAAACTTGGAGCTCAGATATTGTTTATATGGAAATGCACACTGTTAATTACAAATGAGTCATCTATTCATCATACTTCATCATAATAGACTCCTAAAAGACCACTCCTTGGCAGCATGTAGAGGTTAGTACTTAGAAATGTACTTGAAAGTAATAAATCAGACACTAAAAAACACTTTTATGGCTTGAGATGAGCCTTAGACATAAGTGACTCTATGCCTGAGGTCTTGAGAGTTCAAAAGCCAGTTCATATCCCTGGAAGAGCAGGGGCTATCCCCCAGGTCCCAGATGCCACGTCTAGAGTTTTCCCCAAACCCCACATGAATCTATTTGACTTTCTTTGCCAGCTAGTCTAAGTTAGTGGATTTTCTGCTGTAAATATTACCTGAAAAAGTAGAAATGAAGCCCACAGAAATCAGAACTAACGCCAGCAAGATTTATACATCTCGATTCCAACAGCTCACCTGTTTGATCTTCAGTTTTTCCCATTTCCAGTTTATCCTATAATATGCACACTGGCCCCTGGATTTATCTTATAAGATGGCTTTAAACATGCCATTGTCACTACTTTCCCTCACCTTTGGAATAAAGCTCCTATCCAAGCAATCAAGACTCTCGATATTCTTGAGAGGCCCACAGACTGCAACATTCTCAACAGTCTATCCTCAGAGACCAAGCCCCCTATTTCAGTTGGATAGATACGGTCATGACCAGAAGGACAGAATCGTCAAGCTCCATTCTACCCACTGTTCTTTGCCGGCATAATACAGAAGGCAGCAAGAAGCAGCGTATTTGTCTCCCTGACAACCACCCTAAAGGTGGGGCATGGTCCAACCACATTAAGAACCCAAAGCTCTCTCTTTCATAAACACAGCCAAATTCTTCATACTTCCTGCCTATGCCTCCTCTTGGGAATAACAAACCAGACATTTCAGAGGCAAGGTTTGCCTTCCTTAGTGAACAAAAAGCTTTCCCTGACACTGATTTGAGCCCACAGCTTTACTGTACATGTTGTGGCTCTGCAGTCTTCGTCTGCAAAATCTCATCCCCTTTCAGACTTTGCGTTCTCAGAAGAGGCCCCAATATTTTCACTCTGTCAGCACTGATCAGCAGACAAGCCTCCAGCCCCTTTATAAACTTCACCACACTCACATCTCCACTCAGTATCCCAGGCCCAAATAGGAGACAGGTGGTGAATGTTCAGGAGAAGGGTTTTGTTTCGGGCTGTCTCACTGTTGTTTCACGTCATGATCTTTGAGACTACAGCAGCAAGTAGGAATCCGCACATTAAGAACGGTCTGCCCACTTTTTCACTTTTTGTGTAACTGTGTTGTTTTCTCACAGTGAGTGCTCTCTCCCCACCCCAACTGATTACCGCATGAAAGAATGTAAAGCCGTATTCACGATTATATAACTCATAATGTGAAAGCCAAAGGGAAAGCACTAATATGTCTCTCAATCTTTAGTTACAAAAAGTACACTAACATATTTTATTATGCAACTATCTAAACACAGTGGGCGTAACCAAGAATGCCAGGCAGCCCCATGTGAGACTGCCTGCTCCGTGAACGTAAGCTGTTCAATTCATGCAATTACAGTCATGCTCCTCAGTTAATAGTCAAATGCATGTCTATCATCTATTTGATGGTTACTGCTCCGTATTATACACCTTATCTTGTAATTTCAACCCATAGGTGGACATTTATACATAATATTTAAGCATTTATACTCTACAAATCTATTCTCTATAAATCAGAGCTTAAAGGCATTATGGATTTTAAATAGCATCTAAATCAAAGTAAAAAGATGTCATACGATAAAGATGAGTGATAACAACCCTTGGTTTCTTAAGAAGAATGAGTTAGACCTATGGAAGTAATTAGTGATCTTTAGAGACGCTCGTTTCAGGCACATCGAAACAAGTGCACTGTGCAGAAAGGGCAAGAATCATGAGTCTGCCCCTGACCTCAACACCATCACCCCCAATTGGGAGGGAAAAAATACATATTCTCACTTAAATGCTGATAATTTTTGCATGTCATTTTAAACAATGATATAATTGGTTTATAAAACATAGAATAACGTTTCTAATTCTCATGTTTATTCCTTAATGAAATTTTAATCATTTTTCTTGTAATGATCCAATGCACTGATTTGCTATTTTCGTATTCTAGGCATACTAATAATAGAATATCCCAAACACCAACTAGCATTCTGTGCAACACATTGGAAATGTTTTAGGTAAGTGTATGTACTGCTTCAGAGAAATCTGCTAACTTGAAAACAGACACCACACCCTTCTCAGATGACCTTAAAAGTATTAAGAGAACAGATTCAAAATATTTCTGAAAAGTACAGTTTATTCCTATCTTCGGTCACCAGTCCTAAATCGGTTCCCAGTCATTGACAAAATATTATTCCTTGCTAACTTTAATGCCATGGCAATGCTTTGTTTTTTCTTTTTCTGTTATTAAATAAAACATTTTGTATAGATGGTGAAAAAATTTCCAAGTTCTTAAATAGATTTGTAAATCAAAAGAAATAGCTATTTATCCATATATGGAAACGGTGCCTGAACTAGCTGTGAACATGTTTCTGATAGTATAATTCAACAAACAGTTCTCCAAGTGTGGTATATAATTCACCAAGAGTCCCAAAACTTTAGGAGGTCTGCAAGGCCCAGACTTTTCTCCAGTTTTATTTGCTCTTGCACAAATTTGCAATAATATTTTAAATCTTTAGAACTATAATTTAAAATTTACCATTTCATTCTAAAATAAATTTATAACATTTTTAAAGATGGATTATTGATTTCAAAGAGGAGATTAGAGACTTCATTCCTATTAGGATGGCTGTTATAAAAAAAAAATCAGAACATAAACATTGGCAGGGATATGAAGAAAAGGAAACATTTTTTTGTTGACAATTAGAATATAAAATGGTACAACCACTGTGGAAAATATTAATAGCATGATGGTTGCTCAAAAAATTAAACACAGAATTACTATACAATCCAGCAATCCCTCTTCTGCGTATGTACCTGAAAGAACTTCAAGCCGAGACTAGAATAGATGTTTGTATATACACATTCACAGGAGCACTATTTGCCAATAGCCAAAAGGTAGAATTAACCCAAGAATTAACCCATTCATCAATAGATGAATGGATAAAGCAAAACATTATATATATATATATATGTAATATTATTGAACTTTGAAAGGAATTTCTGATGCATGATACAACACGATTGAACCTTGAAGCATTATGCTAAATGAAATAAGCAGGTCACAAAAGGACAAATATTGCACGATTCCACTTATGAGATACATAGAATAGTCAAATTCACACGGACAGAAAGTGGATGGTATTTTCCAGACCCTGGAGGAATGGGAAATAGGGAATCACTGTTTAGTAAATATGGAGTTTCAGTTTAGGAAGATGAAGGAAAGTTCTAGAGATGAATGGTGGTGATGGGTATGCCACCATGTGGGGCACTTGATGCCACTTAAATGCACACATAAAAGTAATAACAATGGTAAAGTTTATGTTATGGATATTTTAACAGAAAAAATCCATCATAAAATAAGTGGGAATTGCAACAGTTTTTCACACTAGAAATGAAAACCCACTGGAACCCCTTACAGGATAAGCTTTCCTACTGCACTGGCTGGAGAAGCACACGCCATAACTGAGCAACTAAGAAAGCTTTGGACAATTGACATTGCTGGACGGTACGTCAGTAAAAACACACGGCAGGGCTACTGCCCAGTGACACTGTAACTCCCCAGATAAAAGATCTGGCAACAAACATGTTAATATCCCAACTGCAGAACTGTACCTTTGCCATCCAAATGGATTATGAGATGACTAATCAGTGCTGATACTGATTGAAGATTTATTTTTTTAATGAGAATGCCTGACAATAAACACTGGTGCTGAAATAGTAAACATGACAAATGGCTTCTGGAACTCATGATTAATCCTTGGAGCTACTATGTTGACACTTGCACTGCTGCCTTAGCTTAAATCAAGGTAGTGACACTAAACTGGGGCTGGGGGAGCTGTACCCTCAGTCCTTAAGGGCAGCCTTTGGACTGAATTTAAATTTTACATAACAAATCCTTCTATTTTAATTATTTTTGTTCATCTTTTATATGATTATTTCATTTTCAAAATGAATATATTTAAAATGCCAAAGAATAAAATAAGTTTCAAAATAATCCGCCCAGATTGACCAGCAGAATTAGATTTTTAGTGAGCCAGGAAGGCTAAATTGATGGCTGCTACTACTCCCCCATCTGACTGGCACCTCTGCTGCATGAGGCTGGTTGCTGAGACTTTATAGGGGAAGAGTTCACCAATCTGTTACCACCTGTTTTGTTTGTTTGTTTGTTTGTTTGTTTGCAGTTTTTGGCCGAGGCTGGGTTTGAACCTGCCACCTCCAGCATATGGGGCCAGCACCTTACTCCTTTGAGCCACAGGCACCACCCTGTTAACCAGCTTTTGACAACAGTTCACTGTGTCTCTCTTTAAAATAGAATTTGTGAATAGTCGCACAGCTGGATGATATTTTTTAATTCTGCCTGCTTAATAGTCCATTAGGTTGACGAAGACCAAGAGAACCCTGAAAGAAGAAAACAGATTTTTTAATGAGGATAAATTACAATATTATGTTGTTTCTGTTAAAGATGATTTTCTTGCTTTGTAATACTGCAATACCTACCTAAAAGAAACTCAATGTTCATCAGCATTATCACACTCATAAGGACCACAGATATTTTAAATTAGGAGAGACACACAAGGTTGTATTGCAGATTAAAAGATGAAAAGCAAAAGCAAAGACAATTCTTTCAAGCAGCAGCAAGACCTGGAAATAATGCCACTGAAGCAACTTAGAAAGCAGCTTACACATTGGGAGTGAGAGCCATTCAATGACTAGAAAGTATGAGAGAATGCATTGGCAAAGTTGTAGGAAACATTTCAACAATGTTTCAAAGTACAAACAACTGCCTGTTTCAAGGAGACTGTGACCAATCAGCAGCCTTAGTTAAGCTTCAACAACTTCATGCAATACTTCAAAAGGAAAATACATATTATTCAATCATTTTGGATCAATTGATTGACTCAATGCAGCTTTTATGCTTCGTTTGGGTCATAACAGAATAATTTTTTTTTGTTACAAAGAGTTATTTGCTTTGAGCACTCTTGTGAACAGAACACAAGAAATAGACAGCTTAAACTTTCAAGATAAATGGTGTGAAATTGAACTGAATTTGGTAAATGTAGTGAGTGTAGACAGTGCACCTTCCATAACAGGAAAATATGAAGGGTTTAACTGCACAAGTTTTTAAAAATATTAAGAGATCCAGATACTCTCATTTCTTTTCATGGTATCTTGCATCAGCAAAATCTGTGCCAAAGCTACTATTTTAAGTGACACTTTGCAATAAGTTATGAGTATTGTTCACTATACTGTGAACAGGCAACATGGTGCAAAGGCAACATGGAATCCTTAGTTTAGTAAAATGCTAAAGTTGAGGAGGTATTTAGCATGGATTTGCCCTATCATTCTATAGTGTGCTGGCTATTGCAAGGACAAGTGCTAGTCAAAATTTTATCTATGCAAGTACAGACAGTTCTATCATTAAGAACAGAGTCAGCAATGTGAATTACTGAATGAAGATTTCTATAGGAATGCAGCATTTTTTATGTGGTATCATGACAAATAAAAACAAATTGATACTTCTTTGCAAGGTAAAACTAACTCTATGTACATGTGACAAAAAAAAATCCAATCATTTTGATAAAAGCTCTTTTTTTCCTTCAAAAAATTTCTTCACAAGGAAATTTAAGATAAACTTTTTCCCCTGTTAGCAAAGGTTATCGAAAACAGGATCATATGTGCAAATCATCTGAATAAAATGTAGCTGTTGTAAACCTAATTGGAGAATACAATGCAAGTTTACCGACTTTGAGAATCCTGACGTCACACTCAAATTAGCATTTTAGCCTCACCTAGCTGATATCACCAAGGCATAAAGAACTACAGATGGAAGTGATGGAGCTCTCAGCAGATGACACTTTAAAGTCATTGTTTGATGCTAAGAAAGGTCCAATTAAAATATGGAAAAATATAGTAGAATATTCATATTTTTGGCAACATGTCCCCCCAAAATGCATTCTTGCTTTTCAACTACTTATTGCTGTAGTATTAATGTATTAATGTATTAATGTATTAATACATTCTTTTACCTAACCCAAATCAAGATGCTCTGAAGGTCACAAATGGTCTTCACCATCTAGAAGATTAACTGAAATTGGGACCTGCATGCTGCGACCACATATTAAAATGCTTTTCAAAAAAAGCAGACAGAATAAAGTCATTAAAAGGTTAGATAACTTCTAAATTAACAAATAATTTTCATTTTTTGAATTTATTTATGAGATAGTAGATTTTTGCATATAGTTTACATTTAAGTCTATTTAATTGAAGTTTCTTAAATGTGACCATGTTTGATTACAATTAATGCTCCCTTCCAATTTAAAAAGATTCCCCACTCTTGCACTAAACTATACTAACAGTTCATTGTATTATTCACTGCCACTCGTTTGCAGTTAAAGATAATTTAAGAATGTCTTTAATAAAAATGTAACAATTTTATGAACTCTGAACCCAAGATTTCACATATTTTTGATGTGTGTGGAGAAAGGGAAAGTATAAATGAAGCACTTCTGCCTGCTAAGATACCACAGTCGCCCCAAGGAAAGCACTTGTGTGGCTGACTGAAATGCAAGCTGAACCAACTGGTTTTTCGAAGGAGCACCATTTTCAGTTAAAAGAATGACTGGCAGAAGAACTATGGTTATTTATACTTGAGCTTTTGGCAGATATTTCTTGAAAATCAGTGACATGGGCCTGGATACTGATAGGAAAACAAGTGACAGCACTCATTGTCAATGACAATGCAAAAATTAAAATTTTAGGAAACTTGTATCAACCGCTATGAACTCAGAAGCTCCCTAATACAGACCATTCTGATGAAATCTATGGTAACATTAATGTATGTGGCTCTTAATATTATATATTAATTTTATATTATATATTAAACACGTCAACATTTGGAAGATTGGCACAATTCAGTGAATGAGTATTTTCCAAATTGCCAACATATGGTGTAAAACAATTGTGCCTGGATAAATTTAGTCAAAGTACAACACAAACTAGCCGACTGCAAAGGTATGAAAGTTTCATTCATACGGCTCCAGACTCTACATAGCTACTAACACTGAAGAAACCGTGTGGAGATGTCATTCCCATGACTGTACCATGTCATATACCGCCCCATTTTGCCAGTCGACTTGCTCTAGAAACTGCCTGCTGGCTTGACGAAGCAAGCAATTGGGCTGGAAAAGCCCACATGACAGAAATGGCAGGTGACCCGTAGGAAAGGGAAGTAGACTCTAGGAGCTAAAGGTGGCCTCCAGCTAGTCGCCAGCAAAAGGCCAGGGCCTTTAGTCCTACAGCTGCAAGGAATGAATTCCGGTAACAACCCAAGTGAACGAGATTTTTTCCAGTCAAGCCTCCAGATGATAGTGCAGCCTAACTGATTATCTTGATTGCAGTCTGGTCAGATTTTTAAAAAAGGACCCATGTAAGCTGTCCCCAGACTCCTGACCCCCAGAAACCATGATATTATAAATATGTTTTCGGGGGGGAGGGAAGGAATGGAAAAGAAAGTCACTATCACTTACTAAATTTCCATGCAGTGTATCCACAAAAATCATGTCTACAATTATCTGGCAAAGCTTTTAAAATGCTTCTTCCTTTTTCAACTACAGAACTGACCACCCAAGAACCGTAATAAACTGGTCAACATATGGATGTGGTCAACATAAGGAACCAGGCCTGCTGTCCTGATAGTGTACAGTGGTGCATATCCAGGCTATGAAACGCAGGCCAACTTAAGGAGGTGGTGAATATAGGGAACTGGTCAACTATGGAGGTTCTACTGTACATATCTGTGTGAGGTAGGATTTTTCTTCACATATTTCAACCAAAACAACACTGCAACAGATTGAATGAGAAAGCAAACTTGAGAATCCAGCTAACCTAGAAGCCGGTCATTAAAGAGATTTGCAAAGATGTTATGCTGTGCTACATTTCTCTTTTGTTTTGGAAAAGAGTTATTTTTCATAAAAATAAGCGATTTTAATGTGTAATGGGTCCAGCGTTATTTCAAATCAATTAAATATATTTTTCATTTCTAATATGGTAAATAGATGTAAAACCCATGAAAAGCTCTTTCAGGTCTTCTAAAATGTGAGTGAAAGGGAGCTGTGACCAGTAAATCGAGAACTACCACAACGCTTCTGTTTCCTTTATCTCTGACACGTGACACACGCCTTCCTTTCCTGCATTTGTCTAGATCCTATGCATTTTTTGACCTCTCCCTTCTGAATGGCCAGGGATTCATGTGGCATGTAGCTACTGGGTTCTTCATTTTCAACACGTATATGTGTTTCTCTAAGTAGACTGTGGGAAGCTGAAGGAAGGGGATGCTGTGTGTGGCACATGACAGGTGCTGAAAAACCCCCCACCTGCCACCTCTATGAAGCTCTTGATTATAGACTGAATAGGAGTGAAGCCCAGTGGCTTGTAGGAATTGAAATCAATGCTTAATGAAGCAGACTGTGAGGAATGTGACATGAGATGGGATTTAAGACACACGTTGAGTCTTAAAAGAGTCCCCTGAAGAGGCAGATAAGGGCGCAGACACCAAAATGTGGGAAAAGCAGTGGATAAGTGATATCAGACCATAAGACTTCAATTCTCAATAAAACAGAACATGCCTGTGGATCATTTGGGAGCAAAAGTTTGAAAAATAAAGAGAATAACAGTGTGGAGAAGGCAATGGAGAAGTCAACAGAATTCTTCCGAAGTCTCTTACTGTAAAAGCAAGGGGAAAAAATGCATTAAAATGAAGTGCAATTGTCATGGTTAGATTGTATCCTCCCCCAAAACAAGGTCTGGCGAGATCCTATGCCCCCACCCCCATACCTATGAAGTGACCTTATTTAGAAATAGAGTCTTTATACCTGTAGTCAAGTTAAAATCAGGTCATTAGGGTGAGCCCTAACCCAGTGTGACTGGTGTCGTCATGGGAGAGGCAGAGATTGGAGTCATGTTATCACAAGCAAGCAGAAATGCCGGCAGCTGCCAGAAGCTGGGAGAAGCAAGAAGGCATCCCCATTTAGAGGTCTTAAGAGGGCATGACCCTGCCAACACCTTCATTTTGAATCTCCAGTCTCCAGAATAGTGGGAAAATAAATCTCTCCTGTTTTAAGCCACCCAGTTTGTTGTACTCTGCCATGGCAGCCCTAGGAGACTAAGGGAGCAGTGCAGGAGGGACCCCACACTGCCTACAGTCACTTCCAAATGGCCCTTTCTCACCCACAGTCAAAAGTGAAACAAAAAGGAGAAAATATGAATGCAAATCTAGTTACAGCAACAACAACAACAAAAAAGTTCTTTTTACTAGAAATACTTGAACTGCAGCTAAACGTTCTTTTTAAGGTTCTGGGAAAATGTTTCTGATCAAACACTGCTGTCAAAACTCAAGCCCACTGAATCTCTATAAATGTGTCTATAAATACAGAGACAACGATTATTTATCCATCCTGCATTTCCTCAACTTGGGCTACAAAAGGAAGGAATCCAGACCTAACATTTAAAGTAACCAATACCATCACTATATCATGATGAAAGAAATACAAAATGACAAGTTAAACTCTTCCCATTTCTCCAAGATTTTATCAAGTCATGGGTATTTCTGGGCCAAAATGACACCTAGTTCACGTGCTAGCCGTTCATAAGTCTCATGATCCACATCTTACCTCTGTTATACATATAAGGTTTTTTGCATTAAAATCCACAGAAACAGTCGTTTAAATACATAATGTATACTTAATTTTAGGACTTTCACAGCAGCCTGACACTTTATTTCAACCCATGAAATCATCAGATCTAAGGGCTATGGAGATTTCTAGAGCCACCTCACCTGATGGTCCATCCAATGTCCTCAAATATCAGGTAGCTCCAGTGGTTTCTAAATGTGGGCAGTAAAGTCAGCTCAGCATGTCCCAAATGCCTCTTTTATTTTTATGTAAAAACAGGATTTAAAAAGTCAGCAGGCATCATTCATGGTAAGGATAAGTACTATTATGAACCTTATTTCAGGGGTGTGCGTGTCATGGGTATGCAGTTGTGGAGGAAAACAAATTTCTTGCTGTGTCTATCAGTCCAGATCTAAGCAGGAAAACATCAAGGGGTAGTGCTCATAATAGTGCCACAATCTAGAACCCAGGGGGCCATGGAAAGGAGTGATATGGGGCCAGAGGAGACAGTATCTGAAGAGGGCTGCCTGACAGAGCCAGGGCTGTGGGAAGGGATGTGGCCAGCCCCCAGTCACCTAACAGGAAAGCCACTGCCTTTCACTGGGGCTTCCCAAAGGCTGAGCCTAACTAGAAGCCAGAGGGCAAGAGAGTCCATGCAGCTCACCTCCTGGGCCCCAGAGGGGATTGGAGAAGGGCCACAAGCAGGGCTAGAAAAACAAACTAGGGATTTCTGCCCACTGTGACTCTAAGAAAAGTCTAAAAGCCACTGGTATAGTTTATGTATTCACTAATTTAGCCTAACAACTAGTCGCTTAAGAATTAGAAGTGAAACATTATGCTTTCTGCGAGGGACATAAGAGTACAACAGCAGGATTATAGACAGAAAGGGCAGGGAGAGCTGTGTGAACACAGTGCACAGTGTGGCAGGTTGGCTATAGGAGGGATGGACAGAGGGGGCTTGGCTCGGGGTAAGGCAGGCCAGGAAGTTGGACAGATGTCACTCTAGGAGCTGTACTGGGCAGGGACTTGAAGGATGAATGGAGGAGTGGGAAGGTGAGGAAACAGGCGAGTGAGGAGGGGTACAGCCTGCCTCGGCCCAAAGGTGAACATGTGGGTCTCTTGGGGGGGAAAGATGGGGGAGAAGAGGATATTATAATGGAAGGTTTCCCAAGGTGGGTTGTGGGAGGGAGTATTAGGGAATAAGGGAGGGTCAAAGCAGAGTTAAGGAGCAATCTGGGCAGGGTAAAGATAAAGATTTGCCTTTTTGTATTAACTGCTCTGGAGAATGGAGTCAGAAATGTGAGACCAGAGATGGAGAAAGTGGTTCAGGTCCTGGTGCTGGAGAGGAGGTCAGATGTCCTGAAGCAGAAGAGGAAATAACCTTTGAGGTTTAAAAGACAAAGTAATGTGACTTGGGGGTTGACCGTATGTAGTAAGGGAAGTGTTGGTGGAATTAGGGGCAGAAGAGTTGTCTGAGGTTCACACGTTCCCTCTCTGGCAGACATGTCAGTAAGATATGGTCTAGTGTCCTAGAGAGCCTGGTAATTAGGAGAGGTGGGAAACGGAGGACAGGGAGAGGGCTGGTGAAGAGAGCAAAGCCTTGGCGACATCAGTAATCACGAGTCCATAAAGATGCTAACCTTGCACATCCATTATTTGGCATTGGATTGGAGCCTTGATTCAAGATTGGGATTTGAAAGTAGATATGGAAGTGATCTAGTGTCCAAAAATAGAAGTTGTTAGGCTAAGTTAATGAATCCATACAAACTGAGATAATTGAGATTATTTGTAAAACAACATGAAATTAATGAATACTGAAAATAAAACACTGTTCAAATACAAGAAACCACATTACACAAATCTTCATGAAGCAAAGGCATTATGATGTTGCTTCAAAATCCAGAACTACAGGACACTCAATATTGAAAATCTGAGAAATGAGTCAACCTGTCAGAATTTGAAGTTATTTAAGACAATGTAGTAGCTATAATGGACCACTGAACTACCGCCTACAGCACATTTGAAGATAATCAAGAAAAAGGGGGCAGTGTACAAAAGAAAATAACATCACAGATGAAGACTTCAAATTTACAAACACTGTTGACTACCAAAGTCATTTTTATTAACAAAAATGTTAATAAAAATGTGATGATATAATTTAACAAGCC
>NW_003852408.1:26424473-26491276 GCF_000181295.1 Otolemur garnettii
AATCTTTCTATGAGTGGAGTATGAACGTTTTAACACAATAACTAAGAAAGTTACATGAAGGCTATGTTAACCAGTTTGATGGAAGTGTCTTGGATTGTGTGTGAAAATACCACACTGTACCCCCAAAGTGCATCAATGTACACAGTTACCATTCAATAAAAAAAAGAAAAAAAAAAAGCTAATCACAAGGTAGTGAAATGATGTTTAAATGGATCAATGAGGTCATTGCTGTATTGTGCACATGTACAAAATTCTCTGTATAAACCAACCACAAATAAAGAAGTTCACCATTTTGAAAAAAAATAATAATAATTTAACAAGCCTTTATAGTATCTATACTGTATAAGGTGTCCCCAAATTTGCCCCTAACATCACCATACATAGGGAAAATGGGAAATTTTAGCCAAATGTACCTATCTTTACAAAATATTCTCTACATGTTGGCCATTGCTTTTTTTTATTTTTTTTTAAGAGCATCTCACTTTGTCACCCTTGGTAGAGTGCTATGGTGGCACAGCTCACAGCAACCTCCGGCTATTGGGCTTAGGCGATTCTCTTGCCTCAGCCTCCTGAGTAGCTGGGACTACAGGCGCCTGCCTCAATGCCTGACTATTTTTTGTTGCAGTTTGGCTGGGGCTGCGTTTGAACCTGCCACCCTCAGTATATGGGGCTAGCACCCTACTCCCTGAGCCACAGGCTCTACCCTGTTGCCCATTTCTTTGTAAAATTTTGTTACCTAATTTTTAAAAAATCCTTTACTTTTAAGTTCGTATTTTAGACTCATGCAGATTGAATAAAATGTGAGTATATTTTATATTTGCATTAAAAACCACTAGCTACACTAAGAAAGCATGGAAATCTCTTAGGGCAGTATCCGGGGCCATTGCAATCTGATCCAGGTGAGTCTGTGCATCACCACTCCTCCCTGGGCTACCCTCAAGTTTTCATAACACCCTCAACCACTTTCTTCCTCCACCTGGAATGTCTTACCTGAGTCTTCGTCCTGGAAAATTCCTGATCATCCTTCAAAACAGCTTCAATGTCTTCCTTTTAAAAAGGCGTTCTTTGTCTAGAGTACATCCCAGCAAACATGCCACTGGAGCAAAACTGGCTTATCCACACGCATGCCCCAGCCCCCAGGAGGTTACAACACTCATCAAAACCAGAGACAGCAGCTGATTTATCTCCACATTCCTATCAGTTAAGATGGCATGTGACCTGTTACATTGTGCCTAGTAGTCCAGAGAACTACACTGACTGGTATTCAGCCTTGTGTACAATCCTCTCCTTTGAGTCTGGCTGGGCTTCTGATTTGCTTCAACTAAAGCAGCATGGCAGGAAGCGCATGAACATTGCAGGTCTAATTATTCAGAACACTTGGCTGCTTCCACTTGTGTATTCTTGGGGGCCTGAGTTGCCCCGTAACAAGTCCAGCTATCTTGCCGTAGAGACCATGAGAAAAAGCCATGGCAGGAAGATCAGGTCCCTACGCTACATGGAAGAGGACCAGGGAACCTGGCTGATAGGAAAAATCAAGGGTCCCAGACATATGTCCCCAGGTAAGCTGGGGCACCAGACATGTGAGCAAATATACTATCTTGAACATCCCAGACTTGGAAAACCTCACCCTTCTCCATATACTTGGTCCAGATTTCTGACCTACACCATACTGTTGGGTGGTATTTTAAGCTACTACACTTGGGGAGGTCTGTAAGACAGCAAGAGATAACTGCAATAGATGGTGATGGACACATGGCAAAAGAACTAGACTAGAACCTCCCACACCTGACCACCTCCCTGCAGTGACCACCTCCTTACACTGACCTAATGTTCATAGACTGGACAATACCAATGTACATATCGGTACAGTAGGCCTCGTTCCTTATGTTGACCACCTCCATATGTTGACCAATCATTACAGTCCCTTGGGTGGGCAATTTACAGAGGTTCCATTATACTTCTCTGACAAAGAACTTATAAACGGCCTACTTTGTACTCTTCTAGGAGGTAAGGGCACTCTTGTAGGAGCTGAGGGTTCAGCAGTGAACAAAATAGGCAAATGCTATCTTTATTGAAGTGAATATTCTAGGGAGGGTAGACAATAGATACGGTTAAAATAAGCAGTATAATAAGGAGAGATGGGTTCTGTGGATAGAACTAAAGCAGGAAAGAGCCACAGAGACGGTAATTGGAGGGGTTATAATTATAAATCAGGTGCTCAGCAAGGCTTCCTACAGAAGAACATGGTCATTTAAATGGAAACACGAGAAGCACATGGATAAATGGGAGAAAATATTTCAGTCATAGAGAAAGAGTGCATGAAATAGGAGCCTGTCCATAATGTCTGAGTAACATGCAGACAGATCAGTGTGGCTGGGGCAGAGGAAGAGACAGGTGAGTGGTAGAAGATATGGTCAAGGCAGTAACAGATAATGCGTTGGGGTCCCCAAGACCACCAGGTTCAATAGTTTACTGAGTGCACTCACAGGATTTAGCATGTAGTCCTACTCAGGGATGTAATTTATTAGGGAAAGGATACAAAGCAAAATCAGCAAAGGAAAAGTCATGAGGGGTGAAATCTGGAGGAAACCAGGCATAAGTTTCAAAGAGTCTTTCTCTCAGTAGAGAGGATGTGCTTAATTCCCCCAGCAGTGAGTTATTACCACATGTATGAAATGTCGCCCGCTAGGGAAGCTCATTAGAGACTCAGCATCCAAGATTTTTATTAGGGTCTGATCAGATAGGCACCCTCTGCTTAGCATGTATAAAAACATCAGACACCCAGAAAAAGTGGAGGTCTTCAGCACAAGGCATATTGTTTGCATCAATGGTTTCAGCACAGTGAGTCACACTTATCAGGGAATGGTGGAAACCCCCCCATATCTAAGTTCCTAGATGCCAGTGAAAGTTCAGTTTTGGAAGCAGGCCTTTGTAAGACAACACTCTAGGGCCTAATGTATTAACTCTCTTCTGCACAGTTAGTTCACATAGCAATTCACAGTCCATCTGAGAGAGAAGGGAGCTGTCAGAGGATCTTAGGTAGAAGAATCACATGACCTGACTAGAGTTTTTAATGTCACCCTAGCTTCTGTGTTAAGAAGAGACTGTAGTATGGGGAATGGGGGAAAAATAATAAAGAAAAAATAATAATAACAAAGCCTTAGCATACTAAGATGGTGCAACATGGTCAGATGCTGCATGCATTGTGAGAGCAGAGACAACCAGATTTACAGATCTACTGGGGATCACCAGAGAAAAATAGCAGCCAGGGTGATCACAAGAATTTCTCACTGGAAGGAAGGTGTTGCAATTTCATGGCATGGTGAGGTTGGAGGAGAAGTGGATCTGGAATGGGAGAATCAAGAATTCCATTTGGGGACATGCGATAAGTGCAAGACACCTATCGTACCCCCAGGGAAAGGTGTCAAGGAGACGGCTGTGTATGGAGTTGGGCATATGGAGAGCAGTGCTGGCTGCAGCTACACACATGGTCTGGAGTCACATTACCGGGTAAGTAGAGAGAAACAAGGCGAGGAGCTAAGAACAGTGTCCTGGGGCACTCTAGTGCTAAGAGGTGGAGAAAGAAGGAAGAAGCCAGACAAAGCGCCTGAGTGTGACCAGGAGGGCAGGAAGGAAGTCAGGAGAGCGTGGGATCCAAGGAGCACATGCTTAAAATGTTTGGAATTTCTAATATTTGAGCATCATCTAAATCTCACTGAAAACAGTCCAGATTTTTCACCTCTGGAATGGTCCGCAGCTCCTTGTTGGCTCACTATCCACCCAGTACCAGGAATGGAGGATGTACATCTGCAGGCTGTCGCACTAATGGTATCAACGGACATGGAATGGACTTGCTCTGTGGCCCAACTGGCTGTGTGTCTAGGTGGAGGACATAATATTAAAGCCTCTCTCTACCACCTGCGGATACCAAACAGAAAATGAAGATTCCTTCCTGAAGGTAAAGTTCTCAACAGACTGAGTAGCAACATCTTTAAGAACCTCAAGTTAAGGACTGCCTGGGATCTGAACTTTAACCCAGCGGTTTCCAAAAGCAGCTGAAAAATAAAATAAAATAAAATCAGAAGAAGATAGGACCTGAACCATCCATTAAAGAAGGCCATTTATATCTCTTCTTATTTTTTTTTTTAGACAGTCTCACTCTGTCACCCTGGGTAGAGTGCTGTGGCATCAACACCTCAAACTCACAGCAACCTCAAACTTCAGGGCTCAAGCAATCCTCCTGCCTCAGCCTCCTGAATAGCTTAGACTAAAGGTACCTGCCACAACGCCTGGCTAATTTTTCTATTTTTAGTGGAGACAGGGTCTTGCTCATGATCAGGCTGGTCTGGAATTCTGTAGCTCCAGCAATCTACCTGCCTCGGCCTCCCAGAATACTAGGATTATAGGCATGAGCTTGGTCCATTCGTGATTATTTCCATGTAAGTTAATTAAAATCTAAAATTCAGTTCCTCAGTTACCCTAGGCATATTTCAAATATCAAAGAGCTACGTGTGGCTAGTGGCCACCCCATTGGGGAACACAGATAAAGAACATTTCCTTCATCCCAGAAAGTTCTATTGGGTTATACCACGTTAGACTAAGAAAGGCCCAAAGTTCTGAATTTTTAACAGGCTTTTCAAATGATTTTAATGATCAGAAAACAGTCTCATAGAAATCTGACAACCCTACCACCTGTGAGATTTCCTCAAGGGGAATCTATGGCACAGAATTCCCTGGGAATGTATCCCTGGTTAACTGAGATGTTTGAGCACATGGACCAAAGCTACAAATTATGGCTGTGACTCCCAGTCTCACACAGGCAATTAACTTCACTCAGACAATGAACCACAGGCCAAACGCTGGCTGCCAGCAAACCATCTGTGTAGGTCACCGGATTACACACAGACTGTGTGGTGTGTCCGGGTGTGAGCATGAACTGAGTGGTGAGGGAAGAGAAGGTTCAGGGGTACAACCTCAAATGCCTCCCAGTAGGTCAGGCAGACAGCAACAATGCAGTAAGCAGGCTATAAATGAGAAAGGAGGAACAGAGTAAAAACATCAAGCATTATGGTAACAACTTATCCGCACTGCTAAGGAAGCAATAATGGAGACTAGAGGATGATTTGTTCCTTCTAAAGAAAGCAGGTGTCTCAGTTCCAACTGATGGTTGCTACATAGGAAAGGAAAGTCAGTATTGTCAGAGCTTCTCATTTGTTTTTCCCCAAAAGAAGACAGAAATCTGGATTTTTACATAAAATCCAAAAATATTTAAACACTGACAACTAGTCAAAATATAACACTGTGCAGACCTACAAAAATATGTCTGTGGGTCACAGCAGGTCCCACAAACCCTCTGTTTGCAAACGTAGAGGCTGCTCGAAGCAAACTGAGTAGCAGAACCAAACCCAGCTTAGAAGCATGTGCGGGGCTCATGGTGAGTCACTTCCAGCCACACGCTGCGAAGAGCATCTAGTCCACACATGAGCAGGGGAGGACTGGGGAGGAAAGACGGCACTGAAGCCAGTCGGTGGCCAAAAAATTGGAAAGCATTTTAGGAATCCTGTCTGGACCTGGTTCATGTGCACAAAAACCTTAAAATCTATTTCAGTACATGGCATCAAAAGCTGAAGAGTTCAGAAAAATTCAAGGGCTGTACCTATTTCTTCAGGATACTCCCACACATTATCATACCAGATTCTTCTTACTGCATAAACTCTCTGCAGATTCTGATCCCACAATTGGTCAGGGAATGGAATGTTAGTCTTATCAGACTAGTAGTTCTGGGAAACCATCTCAACTTGTAAAACAAATTATTCAAGATACCTGAATACAGATTCATTTTAAGTCTAGCAAAGGTCTGTTTGCTTTAAAAAAAAAAAAAAAAAGTATACTTCTATATACTTAATCTATCCACAGTTGGCCTTTTTAAATTCCAGCACGCCCACTATCCTATGTACTCAATGTTCTTATTATCTCCTTCATTCCATTTGAACCACTGAACCCACTATGCACCCTCATTACTAAATAAGTATTTCCCTTATTCACTTCATCTTCACCATACACACATCCGCCCTTCCCTGGCCCTCTGAATTCGTGGATTTAATAACCACAAATTGAAAATATTGGGAAAGAAAACCACGCATATCCTGAACACAGATTTTTCTTGCCACTATTCCCTAAATAATACAGTGTAACAACTATTTACATAGCAGTTACATTGTATTAGCTATTATAAATAATCCAGAGATGATATAAAATATCCAGGTGGATACGTACAGGTTATATGCAAATACTATGCCATTTTATAGCAAGAACTTGAGCAGAAAACATCCGACAGAATTCCTGGAACCAATTCCCCATGGATACCGAGGGACAACTGGATATATAAAATGAATGTTCACGTTAATTATTGGAATATCTGCAATGAGGTGAATTCATTCAAAGTAGTAGAGGGACAGTTATCCAATGACTATTTGGTCGGTAGAAATCTAAGACACTATATCTGCTACCGAAAGAGTTGAAAATCAAATGAGTCCATCAATATCAAAAGATCCGTGGAGCAGCTGAGTGGCTTTCAACCCTGACCAGGCATTACAGTACCTGAAATGCTTTCATACTCATGCCCAGGGTCCACTCCAAACCCACTGAATGAGAATCTTAGAGAAAGGAACTCAGACATCTGTACTGTTTAAAATGTTAGATGTTAAAATTGGAAGTGACTAACATTCAATCAGAGTTGAGAGCTCCAGAAGGATATGCTTCAATTACCCAATCACCTGCGACATCCCAACCTTGATGACAAATTTAACTGATTTCTCAATGATTCCCACTTTGATCACTAAGACAACAATCATCTCTCCACTGACTACTTCACTAACTTGGATTCAGAGTAGGGACACTGATAAAGTACCTAGATCCAGAGATAAGCCATCCCATAGTTCTCTCCCCTCAGTCAATTCCCCTTTCCAATGGAATTCATGAAATGGCAGGAGGAACCTCACAGTCCCAGATTTCAGAACATAATTACAACCTTTCACACAGTTCTCCCCCGATCCTCAGCATTTCACCTGCTTCTAGCTTTATTTGATGTTGATTTATCTGATTCCCAACATGCAAAATATACCATTTCCCTTTGTTTATTCTCAGCAAGGCGGTACATACTTATATGTTGCCCACAAAATCTAGAACAACTTCCTTGGGCTTTTGCCTCCCAACTTTCGTCCTCAATCTTGAAACCTGCCTTTCTCCCATCCTAATTATTCAGGGCCCCCCCTGGAACAAAATGGCCTTAACTTACATTCATATTCCCACCAATCTTGTGGGAATCCTAGACATCTAGGAGGTCTTGCTTGTTTTTTCCATTTGTAATTAGATGGAAGAATATTTTTCATTCTTGATTTGCAAATCTTACAATATGCATGCCTCAAAAATTAGAATTCCCCCATAATGTGTTGGCCTGTATCATAAAAGATAGAATATAGAGGAATTTGTGGATGTCCCACTGCTGTACAAGAAACAAAACTGCTATCATGAGGTTGTTGTGGTATGATAGAAATTAGTAAATAGAATTGTCTTTTAAAACTATAATTTATATAATAAGATGGGTAAATTGTATTGTATAATAACATAATAACATACAGTATTAGGCTGTGTAGTTAATGGCTGAGAGTAAAGATCTAAAGTCCCAGTTCCTGGGTTCAGATCCCCACTCTACCACTTCTTAGGCCTATCTATGGCCCTTCCCCCCACCATTTTCTGTAAAATGGGGATAATTATGTCACCTACATCTTAGGGATGTTGTAAGGTAGTGTTTTTCAACCTTTTTTTTTTATATTGTGGGCACATTTGAACCTATCATTTCCGTGGCACATTTAAATTATGCTGATTTTTTAAAATAGTAAAAAAAGAGTAAACTTATCCATGTTTTGAACATCTTTCAAAAATAATCTAATTAATTATCTTTAATAATTTTTGCTACACACCTACGATGTTCTCATCACACACCATTGTGCTGTAGCTCACAGGTTGAAAATCACCTTTGTAAGGAGTAAGTCACAATATATTTTAAAAATCTTTAAAAAGTAGCCCCTGTGCAGAGTAAGCACAGGACGAGGCACATGTTAGTCATTACTGGTATTATTGAGCTCAGGGCTTAAAACCTTATCATCCAGATTTAAGCAAGCCTTTTAAATCTCTTCCACTGATTTACAGAAAGTGAATTTGTTACAGATTGTTTCTCAAATTGAATTTTTTTTAATTCAATGGAGAAAAGTATGAAATTTGTCAGAGTATTTCTTGACATTTTATTACCATTAGGAATACCATTTAATATTAGTCAAGCTTTGTTATGATTATAATATTATTTAAAATGAAACTACAGGAGAAGAATATTGGGGAGAGGAAAAAACATCACTTGCTACTTAAATTGAAATTTTAAAAGCCAAAAACGGGAGGGAAGATTTATAAGTTACAAGTGACCTTTAAATGTCACATTCACTAGTATATAAATGTAAACACAGAATATAATGTCTTGTAATAATAAACTGATCAATGTAATTACATCTTGGGATTTGTGATACTATAAGTTATACTTCCAGTCCAAATATCAATTGCTTTTTAACACCTTCTAAGATCAAATTACAGTGCATTAAATATCATCTGGTTTGTTCTCTGGATGTTATTTACAAGCTTGTAGCTTACTTCTTTTATCTGGACAACTCCCTACACTAAACTTTTAAATATACAAGATTTGAGGGCATAAATTACTTTTAATAATGAATTAAAAGTAAATTAATAATCTCAGTAAGTAATCCTTCAGTAAGATATATTTTAATAATTTGTCTGAAGTGATGTTACTATTAACTTCAGCCCACGTTCAAAAGTTAGTGAAATAGGATTTTGAAGACAATCAATTACTTGTTTAAATCTCAGCTTTTAATTGAATTACATGATATAAACAGCGCACACTATTCTAACAATGGTCAATACCAACACACACACAAATATTGCGCTAAGTTCCTTGCAAGCCACTTTAAATATTTTCCCTGTTCTACCTCAACTTTATCAGTAAACAGTTCCACCTTAGGGATTATATTTAATATGTTAATAGACATTTCTCTATACTTTCCAGTTCCTAAGTAGTCAAGGCAACACACATATATTTACCCAGAATTGAATATTTTTCTGTATAATTATTCTAAGTGGAGGCAAAGAAGGTGCAGGTATTTCCCTAAATCCCCATACACTATGTAAACATAAAAGAGGTAAAGTTGAAAATATTCTTCTTAGTAAAGTATCTCAAATCCAATGTACTCAGTACTACTGTGAAACCAATTTATAATCACTCACACCTGCATATGAAAAATGAAACACAACTATAGCCTAGGATGAAGAAGGGAAGGGAGAGGGGAGGGTCGATAGAGGGAGGGTTAGTAGGGGGACCACACCTATGGAGCATATTTCAAGTACAAGTTGGATCTATCAGATGTAGAACACAAATGTCTTAATCCTGTAATTGGGTAAATGAAGTGAAGGCTATGTTGATTAGTAGGATGTAAGCACTCCAATTTGTACAAATAATCAACACACTGAATCCCATAATGGCATAAATGTATTTATGATCTATGTACAAATGACTTAATACAAATAAATAAATAAATTTTTAAAAAGCCTTTTAAAAAAATCCCCATACACCTGGAAGAAAACCAAACTTACTTTTAAACTTTTACACCATAAGACTTTAAATGAAATGACAAATTACATTTGTCCATCACTAAACTGGCCAACCTACTATTTCTACAGTCTCAAGGCAAGAAAATAAATATCAAGAAAACCTTAGCCTCTAAAACAGGAATTTGTGACTTGCCCCGGTTAAGGAAGATTTGGGGCCTACAAAATGTTCATGTGAGGATTCGAAAAAACTGAAAGATGTTTTTTAATGTCTTCATTTGAAGTTTTCATTGAGGAAGTAACACGTCCAATGCATTATCCAAGTACTAACATTACTTCTAGGGTCCAGTTAATTTTCCGAACGTGTACAGCACACTTTAAAAAAAAAAAGTTCTTAATTTTTACTTTTTCCTGACTTCAGCAGCAGAGCTGTGACTGATTGGCTTTCTCATTTTAATAGTCACCCAGGACCTGACCCAGCCCACACTCACACTCAGTAAATGCTCATAGAATGTGTAGCATGAAAATGAAAACACCCAACATAGACTGGTTGGTGAGAGCAAACAGCATCCTCCCACGCGAGTTCCTCCCCAAGTGACCGAGAGAGGACAGCTAGAGAGGCTGACGCTCCAAAGGTCCCATCAGTTTATAACTTCCGAGTATGAGTTACTAGCACCAATCAACTTTTAATCTCCCAGGAACCGAAGTGGGGCGGGCCTTAACGGGTCACAAATCACACTTGAGCAGAGCAGAACCTTCTAAGACGTCCCTGAAACAAGTTCTAGACCAGATTTTCCCAAGCTCTGATGAGCATTCCAATCACCTGGGATCTCGTAAAAGAGCAGATGAGTCAGTGGCGTGGATTAGGGCCCCAGAGCGCGCTTCTAACAGCCCCAAGCGATTTCAATATTGCCATTCCATCCACCCCCTCTTTGAGTAGCAAGGCCCATCAACGCCCACCTAGATCACTTACATTAGCAACATACAAAAGTTGTGGCCACAGGTAGCTCCCAATGTGCTCAGCATCCCCCGAGTGTCGCCACTGGGTCCTGGGGCGCCTGGCAGGTGCCTTGGCCTGAGGGCGCTCGCGCGGAACCCGCCCGGCAGCCGCGCCCCCCTTCTCCCGCCCCGCCTGCGCGCCCACTGCACCGCCCTCACCTTCTCCTGGGTCTTCAGGTACCGCTGCAGCGCCTGCTGGGTGAGCTCCCGGACGCGCAGCTGGCCCTCCTTGCAGGGCACCACGATGCCGGTCCGGCCGAAGCACACGGTCACTTTCATCCTGGCCCCTGGAGACCACTCCTGGCCAGGCCGAACAGGTGTCTGACTGGGCAGGCACGGCCCCTCTCTCAGGGAAAGGTGGGCCCGGAGACCCGGGCGCCTCTCCCCGCCGCCCCCTCGGGCCTGGGGGCTCGCGGCGGAGCCCCTTACGCCGGGCAGGCAGCTGCTATCAGGCGGGAACCGGGGAGGGGACGGCAACGGGAAGGGCTACCTCCCAGGTGGCGGGCGGCCGGGACTCGGCTGCTGGGCGGCCCGGCTCCTCCTCCGCCTCTGGCCGGGCCAAGGCGGCTGATCCGCGGCCGCCAAAGCGAAACTGCCGGTCTGGCCCTGCCCTGGCCCCGGCAGCGGTGGCAGGGCCGGCCCCAGGCCCCGGGCTGGAGTGGGCGGCGGCGGCGGCGGCGCGCGGGGCCGGAGTTGGGAGGAAACTTTTGCGCCGGCTCCCAACTCCTCCACGGCGCGCCGCGCTCTGGGATCCGCGGCCCCGGCCGGCCTGGGCCCGGCTCTTAAAGGGGCCGCGGCGCTCCCGGCCCCGCGCGCGCTCTGCTCCGGTAACCGGAGCCCGGCAGCCTCGGGCCCTCGCTCGGTTTCTCCTCGGCTCTCTCCCTGTGGCACTCACGCATATGGAGCTGTGGGGAATTGTAACGGGACCTGAGTGTTACCCACCCGGGGATTGAAACCGGATCTCGTAAAGAACACTTGAGGGAGTAGCTAGGAGAGTGCAGAACTACACCCTTAAAATGAGGGGACTGGAGCGAGATTCAAAAGCAGCCCGGGAGCAGGTGCTTCTGGTCACACCCACCAAACACACATCCCTTGCAGCGGCAGCAGGCTGGCAGGTACTGAGATACAGGGATGGCCAAAGGGCCTGGTACCAGCTTGCCTAAAGCACAGCATCGCAGCTGCCCCCTGGAGCTCCGAGACAGTAGAGCCGAAGGGGATAACGCGCCAGACATGACACTAAGTATTCTGCCAACAGTCACACCCCAGACCCAGATACGATCGCGTGTGTTGACACATACCCTTCTGAAACTACTATTGTGCATATCATTAAGGGAGGGGAAAAAACACCCTTAGGCTCATGATTTGGCAGGTGTGTATCCATCACTCATTGAAAGAGGGTTATCTGGGGAAAAAAATCAACAAATACCATTAGCATCATTCTTAGCTCTCCCATAAATGAGCTCCTTTGAGGTTAACAAGCACCCGGTAAGGCAGATAGTATTCTTCCCATCTTGTGCATGAAGAATAGTGCTCCCGGGATTAAGGGACTGAGCAGACTTAAAGAAGGTGTACATTAGACAGCATAATTTGGTCGCAAATCCGATACAAACGAATGTGTATTTAAACAAACCAAAGGAAGAATAGATTTCCTCATAAAATCACAAGATCCAAGGAGTACTCCGCTGAGTCAAGGTTGAAAGTAGGAGCTGGCATCATGTCTCTCTATTTCCGCCCTCTGGCTCTGTGATTCTCAGTGTGGCCTCCGTGCTCAGGCAGACTCTCTCCAAAGGCGGCACTTTATCCTCCTTTTACAAATGAGGCCAAGGGAGGGTTAGCAATTTGCTTAAAATCAGACATTGATAGAGTAGCAGAGACTGGCTTAGAACCCAGGTGGTCTCAGGCCAGAGTCTTCTCAGTAACTGCTTTGCGGCTTCTTACGTGAGAAGTACTGAATCCGAAGTGGAACAAATAAATACTAATACCAGGTATGAACGCAGGACCTTCTCTTTCAATACTGGGTCTTACACTGACATGCAGAATGGTACGGAGCAAAGATTTTCAGCTGATGAAGTAACTTTCATGCTGCTGCCCTTCTTGCTTTAAGGCTTTTCTTGATTCTTCACAGTTGCTCCAGACCTATTTCTGCTTGGAGCATGAACAGTTCCTGCTCCTCTTCATATCACAAACTTCTTTTCAATCCCATTTTAGCTCCTCTCCAATACCTAGAACTCCACAGCCAATGTCCTGGCTTTGAGAATCGCCCAGTGGATCATGAAGAACACGCAGCCTCTCCTGATCCCCCTCACAGGAAGATCGGAATCAGTCCAAACCCACACCACTCTTTTGAAAAAAGCTTAGTGTTTACATTTCATGTTTATTAAATAGCCAGGTTTAATTTGTTATTCAGCCTCATCACCACGTGCATAGAAGCAATTTATCATATATTAAGAAGTGATCTAAAAGAACACAGTTGCAACACACAGTCATTCATGCCCAGCAAATTCCTAAATCAATATTTCATGCCTCATGGGACAGCCTGGGCAGAAGACAATAAATAATTTGCCTTGATTGAGTAACATGAGAGGATTCTAAGCCTGGGTTCCATTCCCTGGTTTTGCATGCTGGATGGATAAATATTGCCTGTGATGTGATGTTTTTCCCCTTTGTTATCGAACACCTTGGCAAGTTTAGGAGCAGCCACGAAAGAAATGTTATACAAAGAAATAATCCTGACCACTATTATTAAACTGTCCTGCCTTGTAGAAAGTATCACTAAAATATCAGATAGTATCAGGTGTATAGTAAATAAAGAATGATAATTTTTAATCTACAGGAGACCTGTATTTCATTATCCTGTTTTGCACTATTAAAATAATTTGACCTTTCAAGGCATTATTTATAATAAGCACTATTTATCACAAAATAATGATTTAATTAAATTGAATTAATCCTGTTTTGAAAACCCTTAGCACATTAGCATAAAGAAAAATCACATTCTTAGCCTTGTTCTGAAAGTAGGTGCCAGAGTGATCTCATAAAAGAAGAGAAAACTAGGTATGATTTTTCATTCTTCCTGTCCATATTTAAAAGCAAGGAATATGGCTTAATGTGGCAGGAAAGGGTTATTCTTAGGAGATGTTTATTAACTGTTTCTGTAGCTTTCCTTAAAGCACAAATCAGAATGCTCTACACACTAAGAGCAGTATTAGGGACTACCCACCTTTTGGAAGGTTATTTTTTATGCTTATCCTTAAGTAAGACTCACAAGTCTCCAAAAATGATACAACCTGGTCGTCCCTCTTTATACTGATTTCTACTCCATAGAGTAGACACGTGTCCTTCCTCTCTTGATTTGTTTGAAAAGGACCTGAATTAGGAAATGAGTTTCTCTTTAGAAAATAAATTAAAATAAAAACCCAAAAGCCAGGAATCTATTCTGATGATGTTTAGTGAGAGTTGATTTTGATTATTAATTAGATGTTTTCCCTCACTATATAATCTCTTTCTCTGAAGCTCACAAGGGCTAATGAATGCTGACCACAAGGAATAGGCCCTACTTGGGATAGCACCAGGCCCTTTCCCCTCTAGGCTTCAGAAACTACTAAGTAGAGGGCAAACAGTAGGGCCCAGGGATGGTCTCCAACAAGCTGTTATCCAAGGATGCTGCTGAACTGAGGTGAAGGTATAATCAAGAGTTCGCTTCTAAATTCTACTTCCTTTACCTAAGCCCACCTTCTGCTGCTCATTTATCCCTTTACTTGGAGAAGAAGTGAACAAGTTCACGTAGTTGACAGACAGTAGAAAGAGATTTTGACCTGGATGTTTCAGTGTATAAATGGATTGCAGGCACAACTAGTAGACTGGAGCTAGATAGAGCTATATTCTGCCACTTACCAATTATATAATCTTTGGCTGGTGTTACCACCTTTCTGTATAAAATGGGATGATAACCCTATTTTGAAGGGTAACATATAAAAAGAACCCAGCACATAGTAGGCAAGATGTAACTCCCTCCTCCACCTTCATTCCAGTTACTAGCATTTCTAAATACCACTTGTTTTCAGTCAGTATGAAATTGCTCCCCCAAACAAAAATTCCAATGATACACAGAAACTACACATCAGAGTTATCACCAACAATTTCTGAAGTGCAAGTATAACTAGTTCCGTATGAGGGTGCCAGGCTCATAGCCAAACTACCGATAAGATTTATAAGTTACTTCACTATCCACATATTATTTCACCTAAGGCTTAAAAAATAATTCCTGGAACAGATAGTCTAGTACATGAGAATCATACATTTATAGAACTGAAAGGAGCCCTGGAGATTATTTGGTATGAGTCCAATCTCCTAATTTTATAGATAAGGAAACTATATACCAGAGGCGTTAAGTGGCCAGCCAAATTCACCAGATCCTCTGTTTCATAGTCTGGTGCTTTCTTCACTTCCTTGTCTGCCTGGTAAAAGAATTTAAAACTACAGATTTTTGACCTTCATTGGTTCAAAGCTTTGTACTTACATTGAGCTGGGAGGTGCTGGTAAGGTGCTCCTTCTATTTATTGGTTTGAATTTGAATATAAGATTCTGAACTCTTACTCTCATCATAATTGTAAATCTGCAAAAGTTTGCTGAGTGTGTAAATGGCTATTACAGAAAATGAGAAGGCATCAAAGCATTTTAAGCAGAACTCCATCAGGTTTGTGTCTGGCAGAATGAGGAGGACCCGAGAGTCAGCAGAAGCCCTGCTTAGCTCATTCAATCTGCCATTCATTTTTTCATTGCTACATTATTTATTCAATGCTTATAATTTACTGAACACAGAGTGATTTTGGAGCTTAGACTCTAATGAGAAAGACAGATAATAAATGGCTAACCAAATTAACAAAATATTTGCAGGTTGTTCTAAAGCATAATGAAAGGTATAAGCAGCACCCTGCGTGATAGAGAGTGATGGAGTGAGAGAGAAACTTCTGTAGTAAATGTCAGAATTTCATTCTTTGCATGGCTAGCTAATATCCCACTGTGTATATGGACCACAATATTTGTATCCATTCATCTGTTAATGGTCACGTAGGTTGATTCCAAATCTTGTCTGTAGTGAGCACTGCTGCAGAGAACACGGGAGCACAGATATCACTGCACGATAGATCTTTTTACAACTTTCTGAGCTAAACTAGAGAAATCACTCAGGAAAGACCCATTCAGTTGTTCAGCAAATATTTCTTGAGGTGAACCCTCATCTACTAGGTGTCCAGTTCTCTTTCAGGGACTACATGGTAAATAAGAGAAGCAATACCCTCTGCCTCCTGGAGTTCACATCCAGGACTGAGCTCTCCAGAATGTGGCCGTGAGGAGACTTCCTACAAATCTTTATCCTACTGTTGGTGAAAACGTCAATGTCTTTCTCCAGTGAGCTCATGTCACTTCTGACATGTGGTGACCAATGAGAGTTTTTGATCCACTCGTAAGTTTTGTGTACACCTCAGACAATTACTCAAAGGATATTTTAAGTGATGGCAGATGGCTGATGAGAGTGTTGTTTATTTTTATTTTATTCCTAAGTCTGTAATTTTCATCAAATTTAAGAACTAAGAATGGTAATCCACAGACTCAGTTCTCTTTACCCAACTCTCACACTTCATTTTTGTTGTTGCCACTTTGTCATATGCTATGAAAGTTTCCACAGTTTGGCCTTGAATATACGGAAGGTAAGAATTCTTAAAAAATAATCTACTTACCTAGCTAAATTTTTGAACTTCTCCTTAAGTTATAGGTAAGAGGAACAATGAATTCATTCTTCTCTTCTAAAGTTCTACTTATCATTCCAATATCTTTTTTATCTTTCTCTCCTTCTCTGGGAGGTAAATGATACAGAGGAACCTGAGGAATATGTCCAGAACATTGTTCTTTTCATTTTTTCTTACAGAATTTATTTTTTTCCAGTCCTATTGGACATTATGAAAAAAATTGAGAGTCACCTTCTGAGGTGCAGTGTTTACCGTGAAAGATGTGCCGTCTGAAGGGGTGCAGTGGTGTAGACTGTGAGCTTCCCCTCTTTTCCTTTTACCATCCTGGATTTGGCTCCATACATCAAGCTTAATTGAGGGACAAAGGTTTCCAAAGTCACTTCATATCTCAATATCCCTGACTTTCACTAGATAACAAAGCCCTTTATTATTGTTGAACCAGGTAGACCTTTACCAGACTATTGAGACTTGCTAGTAGTGTTTGAAATGTTTGACATGGTCTTTAGATGTCCATTTTTGTGGCACAGAGTAACCAAGCTTTCATGCAAAGTATCTCTTGGTATCATCATCATCATAGTAAGACCAGCGACCTTAAAGGACTATTTTTATTTCTATTGTTATTTTTCCTAAGCATCGCTATAGTGTTTATATTATCAAAAGAGTAAACTAAAATCAAGTGCTAGACACCATAGAACATACAAATAGTCTCAGACTCATGAACAATTTACAAATGACTTAAATTCATGAATAAGTAGTTGGAAAGTCTGCGTTCTGAATTTTTTTTCTTAGGTCCAAACCTGTAGTGGGTAATGCTGGGGAAAAAAATGTAGAAAATAAAAGCTTGCTTTCAGATTTCTTTTTTAAACATTTTTTCAATAGTCTTAACAACAGTCACAACAATGGATTGTTAGAAAGTGCCACTTTTAAGATTACTCAAGCAGTCTTGCTGCTTCTGCCTATATTGTGTCAGGTACAGAAGAGCCTCTGGTTTGAATATAACCTTGTCTCTCCCTAGCACCCCGAGAAAAACATCTTTCATTCCTGTACAGTTGATCTCAGGGAGCTTTGAACAAAACAACCAGAATAAAATAACTAAAGGTCTAAAAGCCATTCATTGCCTTTTCCAAATGGAGGACACTCTTGAACTGGGTACTTAGAAAATTCCTCCTCCAACAATATGAAGAACAGTAAAACATTTAGCTTTAGAAAGGGATACTTTTGAAGTTGAAGAACGATGGAAAAGCAGAACTCAGAATTAAATTCAACAAATCAACCCAAACAGGTGAGGCCAAAGTCAATTAAGAAAAAAAAATCATAAATCAGGAAGGATTGGCTAATGAGTTTCCAAATTAAGCTCCAGTCAAGAGATCAGAAAGCAGCTTGGTCAAAGCCTGACAATTAGCATGTTCAAAAGTGCTGCAAAGAAAACAACACTAACACAGCTAAGAGAAGAAAGGGTTAACAGAAAAGTCTCTGAGTGGCAGAGTGAGAAAAAAGAGAGGGACCCCATCAGTCCCTAACACCGCCAGGAGAAAGGGACCCGCACCAGAAGCCTCAGCCATCTCTGACTGATGCTTTCCTCCGTGGGAGAGGAATATCTTTCAAGTACTCTTAGCTGAAGAACCCTTCATTAAGAAAACCTAATTCCTCTTTGTTTGTACTTAATATTCACCAAGTAATCTTGAATGTAGGTTACATTTCCATCTGTTGCCTCAGGGAGGAAACCTGTGAGCCAAGCACCACTTCACAAATGCCTACTCCTAGAGCTGCCTCCAAGCCTGGCACAGGGTGGGGACAGGCTACTGCGCTGGATGCCCGGGCCTGCCCTGGGCTCTGCCACTTACCACCTGTGGCATCTTGGGTAAGGTTTTTTTGGTGTGTCTCAAGGTTCCTCATCTTAATGACAAATTAATAATAGAACCTACATACCTTTCAGGATTATGATGAGAGTTAACATAGACCAGCGCTTTTCAACCTTTTTTATCTCCAGGCACACCTGAACATATAGTTAAACGTCCATGGCCCACTTATATTACGTTGATCAAAAAAACAAAAGAATAAAAAAAGAATATACATACTGTGCTTTTAACTTCTATCGAAATAATTTAATTAATGGTCTTTAAAAACTTTTGCAGCATACCTGAGATTCTCTGAGAGCTCACCAGTTGATCATCACTGATGTAGACCAAAGACCTTAGATCAGTGCTTCCTGATTTATACTTCAAGTTTTATAAATGTAGTCGGCTTGAGGCAGTTCCCCAAGACTTCATTATTTGAGAAGGCTTTCTATCTGAACACACAGGCTAAGACCTGTCGTCTGTGACTATCTAACTGATAGGATCCCTGGAAAGTCCCTCTGGAGAACGCACCACTCTGCTGTGTGAGGGGAAGAAGGGCATTGCTTACCTAAGGCAAATGCCTACAACTTTCTAGCCAAGGAAAACACCACTCCACACCGTCCCATTTGGGACATTAAGGAGACTGGTTGTGGGGCAGCTTCCCAGCTTCTTGCCTTTTGCCTGTGACCTTCACCTGGGTGGGAAAAATCAAAATTCAAGTGAGATAAAAATGAAAGGCCTTGGGAAAAAAATTCACCGTGCACATGTAAGGTTTTATTGGTCAAATGTCTTTGCCCAAAGGCTGACACTCCAAGGCCAAAGTCCAACCTTTGAGGAAGTACATTTGTGGAGGTGTGTCCATCACCGGGCCTAACCTGTAGGCAGAGAAACTAAAAACTCAGGCATGATGCCAAAGTCTGGTTCTGAAAGTAAAAGTGGTGCTGGCTCAGAAGAGGGGTGGGTATCTGCTCAGTGCCACAGAAGGCGTCCAGTCTGAACAGGGGCAAGAAGCAGAGGCTGGGGAGGGGTGGGTATCTGCTCAGTGCCGCAGAAGGTGTCCAGTCTGAACAGGGGCAAGAAGCAGAGGCTGGGGACTCCTCCTGAGCAAACTCACCCAGCACCAGGGAGATGGCAAGATACTCTGAAGTGTTGTGTCTGGAAGGTGAACAAATTCCTGAAACAACCCGTAAAAAAGTAAGGGCCCTGTGCTCAAGAATGCAACTCTATGTCCATAAGCCTAATAAGAAAAATCCCCTGAACTGAAATAGCCCAGTTTCTTCGAATTTCCCACTGGAAGTTGCAAAATTACTAAAAATGTTTATATTGGGGATACTGTGAACTCAATTTCTTCCATAATGCTCTGCCTTCCCCACCTGAATCCTGACTTTTAAGTAAGTAACATCATCACTGTTGCTGACAATGTCTCTGACCAAATCCCTAACCAGATGCAGCTGTCCGTTTCCCAGACGATAATCCTGCCATCACACACCCACCTCCGCACTTTGAACACCAGCCATCTGCTTATGCCACCATGCCAAGATTCCTGCAGCTGTTGCATGCTCACCTTAAACATCGTAGCAGTCAGGGACCTGGCAAGAAACAGATGGTGCACTCAAGGGGTTAATTGAAAAGAGTTTAACGTGGAGACAATTTGCAGGCATGGGCAGGAGGGAAGGAAAAACAAGGCAAAGTGTTCAGCCTTTTGCAAGCCTTCTGCCCGGAGGCCTGAGGAGGTAAGAGAACAGGGCAGGTACCAGATCCTGGAGAGAGCCACACTGTGGGACGGCACCACCCCTCAGGGTCTGGTATAGCCATGAACCAATACACCTCACTCCAGGGATACAAAATGCACCAGAACTGGGAGAAGCCCAGGTTCTCTCTTCTCCTCGCCTCCATTCTCCTGCTGGAGCCTCTGACTGGCTGACTCCGGTTTGAACTCAGGGTGATACTGACTGCGGATGTCAGCTTCTCCTGGGGCAGGGAGTTGAGGAGGCAGAGGACCTAGAAAGGCAAAAACAGAAGAAACAGCACACACTCTGCTATGGTGCATTTGAAAGTAACATTTACCTTGATTATAAAAGATACATGCAGTATATATTCATGTAGAAAAGTTTTAAAATGATGCAGAGAAATATATACAATAAAATGAAATAAACCCATAATTCCATTACCCAGTGCTAACTACTATTAACATACTAGCTGCGTAATTGTGAGTTTAGCTTTTTAGATTTAATACAATATCATATTCCCCATGTTGTTAAATAATATTTGAAAACATTCTTTTTTAAAATGGTTGTATAGATTTCAACTTTGGTATCCACACCAAGATTTGTTTCAACATTTCACTAATAATAACAGTTAGATTATTTCTACTTTTTTTACTATTGTATATAATATTGAAATCAATACAATTGTATGTTAGTCAGATTTTTTTTTTTCTTTTCTTTTCTTTTTTTTTGGCCAACGTTGGGTTTGAACCCACCACCTCTGGTATATGGGGCCAGCACCCTCCTCCTTTGAGCCACAGGCTCTGCCAGATTTTTTTTTTTTTTTTTTTTTTTTTTGAGACAGAGTCTCACTTTATCACCCTTGGTAGAGTGCTATAGCATCACAGCTCATAGCGAACTCCAACTCCCAGGCTTAGGTGATTCTCTTGCCTCAGCCTCCCGAGTAGATGGGGCTACAGGCACCTGCCACAACACTTGGCTATTTTTTTGGTTGCAGTTTGGCTGGGGCCGGGTTCGAACCTGCCACCCTTAGTATATGGGGACAGCGCCCTACCCACTGAGCCACAGGTGCTCCCCTAGACAGATTTTTTTTCAAAGGAGGAATTTTTAGAAATGGGATTACTGAGCATGACGTTTCATAAATATTTTAGAGCCCTTTATAATATATTGCCTAAATGCACTCTGCCAGCAGAGTACACACAAGAGTGTGCCCATCACCCTGAGCCCTCACCTCCTGAAGAGAGCTAGTCTAACATTTAACTTTGATTGCCACAGCCGTATAGAATAATGGTGACAAAGCATCCAACAGCAGAGATATAAATGGCTTGGAAGGGTAGGCCAGAGGAAGAAACATGGACTGAGGAGGACACATATGCTCTCATCTCCTGTCTCAAGCCTCTTGCATACTGCCCAGCACAAAGAAAGTCCTCATGAAGATTGCTGAACAAAGAAGTATGGTTCCAGCTCGCACACTGGCTAGTGAGGATGCTCTCAATTGAGAGAGACACCAAACCCACCTTAGCCCTATCCTTGAACAAAGGCAGCCCTCTCTAGCTCTGCAGGCCCCAAGTGCATGTAGCGTTATAGTTCAGGGCAGGAGCTGGCTAGCCAAACTACCTCACTCTGAATCCGCCTCCATCACTTACTGGTTGTATGCCCTTGGAGCAGTTATTTAAGTCTCTAGGCTTTAATTTCCTTGGGCGTAAATGGGGATAATAATAATAATAATAATACCTATGCTACTATAACAAATTATTGCAAACTTAGTAGCTTAAAAGAACATAAGTTTATTATTTTACAATCTGGAGGTCAGATGTCTGAAATGGCTCTTACTGAGTTAAAATCAAGGAGTTGGTTGGTAAGGTTCCTTTCTTTTGGAGGCACTGGAGGAAAAATCTTCCGTGCCCTCTGCAGGTTCTAGAGGCTGCCCACATTCCTCAGCTCAGGAACACATTATTCCAACCTCACTTAATCACATGTGCAAAGGCCATCGGTCGTGTCAGGTAACATATTCACAGGTGCCGGGGATTAGAACATGGACATGTTTAGGGGACCATCATTTTAGTTACTGCACCACCTCATGAAATTGTTTTGAAGCCATAAAATGAGTAAGTTTATCTGTGAAACCTGCCTAACTCAATGCTTTATATAAGAAGTAGACAAGACGTGTAGGCTGTGGTTTTTTCTAACCTTTTTCCTCACCTTCTCACTACTCCCCATGCCAAAGACTCTGAATTTGTTCATTTTATTTAGCTTTCTTCCCTCTCTTCCTTTCCAGAGAGAAATTTTACAAAGTAGAAGGATCTAGTAAAGAGAAAATTAGTAAGTTCTGTTTTTAATATGTTGAGTTTGAGGTGCTTACAGGACAAATGGATGGAAATGTTTGGAAGGCAGTTGGGAAAACTGGCTGAGGAAGGCGTGTGGGCTAGAGGCAGGTTTCCGAATCATGGGTATAATTGAACCCATAGGATTTAGCCTATCAAACAAGAGGAGAGAAAAGTTTCAGGTGGATTCTGGGGAGCAAAAATGTTTAAAAGGAAGAGGGAGGGAACATAATCTCCAAGGAGCTGTGAACAAATGGATAGAGGGGAACAAGAAGATCAAGAAGAGCAGCTGCCTCTGAAGCTTTTGGGAGAGGACTCCGATAAGAAGTGTGGTCTGTGAAGTCTAGCAGAGATGAGGAAGGCAAGGACCAACTGTGGCACGTAAGTTCGTAGTGGTCTTTTCAGCAGACTTTCAGTTGAGTGGTAAATGCATAAATTAGATTTTAGTTGTCATAATTGTTGCACATTTCAACGAATTGCCGGAGTGAATGGCTGGTAAGAAATGGAGAAGGTGAGAATTCACAAAACGTGGCTGTGGAAGAAAGAACAAGATGTGGTGGCACTGAAGTGGTCAGACCCCAAGGAATATTCATTTCAGGGTAAAGTACACTTGACTCACATTCGTAGCCCCTGGGGAAGAGACCAGTAGAAAAGCAGATACTGTTGATAAAAGCTAGGTGTGTAATTCATGGAGCAAGTTCTTCAGAGGAATTGGAAAGAAGTTAGATTAATCAATCAGTAAAAAGAAGGAAGGGCAGATGAAATGATGGGTAAGTCTGAATATAAAAAGGAAGCATTTTAAGGAAGTTTCTACCTGATTGCCTCTGTTTTTTTTCTGTGAGGTTGGAGGCAAGGTTGCCTGTTGAGAATGAGGGTGGCAGCATGAAGAGGAGATGGCTTTGAGTTTGAAAGAGCTACTGCTGTGAATAAAGAAGTGAATTAATGGGGATCACATGAAGATGGATAAGCATGACTCCCTAGCATGACACAATGGAGTTCAAGAACTGTGCATTTCCAAGGGAACTGTGCACTCGGGGACAGACTCATACTCTGGGAACTGTTAAATGGATGATTATACAGTTTTCTCTTATTGCAATCTCAGGATTAGTGTGGTGCATGGAAGAGAAAAGGTGATCAGAAAATAGAGGGTCTTCAGATGAGTGTACTTGACCTGATTAACCGTGGGATCCTCTTACTTCACCATCAACATTTGCTGACCTGCCTACACCATTTCTGAGTTTTCCAGTTGCTGGGAGCCTTCAATTTAACTGGACCTCAGATGTCTGCTCACTCATCCATACATTATACTTTCATATCATTTAGAACTGCTCCCTTTCAGAGTCCTTGGTGTCTGAAATTTCTCTCCAACTGTGATTTGTACACTCTCAACCCTCCCACTCCTTCTTGCCATGAAAATTTCCTCTTTACCTGCACCTGACCCTGACTCTCAACCTCTATTCTCCCACACCACTGCTTTGCTTTTGAATTAATTGACTTTCCCAGCCAGCTTCTATCCTGCATTAGCCTTTGCATTACTTCCACTTTCATATTTATGTGAATATCAAGAAGGAAATGGCTTCTTTTTTTTCTCCTCAGCATCTCAGACACACACTTTGAGAATGAACATCAGGTATGCAGCTATTTGGAGGAGATTCATCTTATTTGCAATAATTCTGGCCCTCAGTGACTAAAATGTGAAGCAATCCCCAGAGGTTGAGACTGTTCTTGAGTTTGGATCAACTTGGGTGAGTCTTGGAGTCAGTAGATGGAATTAAAAATCTTCGTTCTGATGAAGAGGACACCCCATTCATTCCTAGCCTTAGACTCCAGAGCTTTGCTTCTTTTACACCCCAATTTTTATTCATTTCTCTTCTCCATTAGGAGAACCCAGTCACTTTCTAGTAGCTCAAAGGTAAGGTTTTATTTCACTGGGACTCAGTACGTCAACAGTGGGAGTAAGATTTATTGTGCACTCTGAGCCACTACCAGGTATGACGTTATGGTGAGTACCACTCTGAGAAAAGAGAACGTGGTAAAATTTGACATTCAGTTGTAGAACTTGTTCAACCTAATCCTACCCGTCATTCTCATATACTTTCTTTTTGATGATAGAAATGTTCTATTAATGGTAATTTGGAGTATCCTTAAGATAAAGAAAGCATGGCCTTTTGTAATTCACATAGAGAAGGAGAATGTTGTCATGGAAAGCTAGACAAATGTTAAGTCTCTTTGTTTGACCTTAAGTTACCACATCTCTCTGACTCCACTACAATGGGAATAAAGATAGCTACTGCACACCATTCTTGTTAGGGTTATAAAGTAGCAAGGATGGTGTCTGGTGGTATGTTTGCAGGACTGTCTGTATTTGTCTCACCACCACCATCACAACACCCTTCTAAGTCTTGGAATGACATTTCCCAGAGACCTCATCCTGGAATGAAGCTGAGTTACCATCTGTCAGAGAGGATTGGATGTGGCAGCTTTCTCTACGTGGCCCTTCACAGACCTCTTGTGGTTCTGCTTTGATGGCTCGATACTCATGGTGCTAGACTCCTGTGTGTGTTCTGATTATGCCACCCATGCAAGTGCTTAAGGGAAAGAATTTGTGATTGTTTCTCCATGTGAACTTGCCTAGGTTAACAGATGTCCAGATAGCTGGTAAAACATAATTTCTGGGGTTGTGTCATAATGTCACCTCATAATGTCTGTAAGGTGTTTCTGGAAGAGATTAGCCTTTGAATCAGTAGACTGAGTGAAAAAAGCCACACTCATCAGTGTGGCTGAGCATCGTTCAATCTATGGAGAACCCCAATAGAATAAAAAGCCAAGGAAAAATAAATTCCTTCTCTCTTCCTAAGTAGAACATCTATTTTCTCCTCAGGCCTCCAGACTCCAGGACTTAAATCTGAGGCCTTTAACCTCAGATTGTGTTACACCATTGGCTTCCTTGGTTCTTAGTCCTTTGAACTGGACTGAATTGTACCACCAAGCTTCCTGGTTCTCCAGTTTGCAGACAGCAGATTATGGGACTTCTTGGTATCTGTACCTTTGTGAGCCAATTCCCATAATAAATATCCTCCTATACATATATCTGCATACATCTTACTAGTTCTGTTTCTCTGGAGGATCCTAACTATTACAGATCAGTTATCTAGCTCCTAGGTTGGTACAATACCAAAATGTCTCTGTGAAAGTCACCTCTATAATTACACAATGCTAGGTTTGGAAATAATCTCACTGAAGAATTCACTCTTTTCTTTTAAAAGAAAAATAAACTTATTTTGGTTCGATTTCTATGCAACATTCCAAACTTCTCTACTAATTTTTGAAAGCAAATTTTCTACTCTGTCAAAATGAGAGCTTTCTATTTATTTATCCATTTCTGAAAAACCTCAAAGATCTAATAACTATTTTTAAAACTGGACTTTATTGGTATTTTATGAGCCTCTTCAATTAATCTGACAAACTGAAATTTACCACCATTGCCATTACCAGTCTGTGTTATTATCCCCGCCCGATCCTCCCTTTATGATTTACTAGGGATGAATCTCCTGTTAAGAGGTTAACAATTAGTTTTTCATCAATTTCTCCACAAATTGCTCTGCTGCCTACATATACTAAAGCTATAATTCATGAAGGAGAGTTAATGATCTAGTCACTCAATGTATTTTCTAGTTGAGTGGGTCATTTTTTAGATTGGTTTTGTTTAACAACATGAATAAGCTATTTTTAGGAATGTTTGGTCTTGCCCAAACTACTACTGGACAGTCTGGAAAACTAGGGTCTTAGAAGTTGGACTTGGGTGGAAGTAGGAGGAGGGAGAGACAGGAGTGAAGGGGAGATGACAGCTGATATCTACGCTCAAGTAGAAAGCGAGTCAAAGAACAGGGGCTTCAAGGATGTGTGGAGTACAAGGTGACAGGAGCAAATGTCACTGAGCTCTTCATTCTCGTACGTTTTTCTAAATGCCCTACCCATACTATTTGCTTAATCCTCACCTGACGGTCCTAGGCAGTGCCTATTATTATTAAACCTCCACATCAGTCAGGGTCCCGGTAGGACACAGAAGCATGTGCAGATATAATCATGAAGACAACCTAGTGAAGAGATTATAGGGGTGGCGGCAAGGTCAGGGGACCGATACAGATAGTTAGATATCAAAGAACAGCAAAAGAGTGAGGTACCCTAGGACTGAAGGGCAGGGGAAAGAATTGTGTTATGGGAGCCCAGTGATTGCCATGACCATGGGGAAAGAGCCACCACCAGAGCTGGTCTTGGAGGGCTGGGGTCACTGACCTGCAGTGTGGAGAGGCAGGAAGACTAAGACGTACTCCAACTCCTTTTTCCTCTGCAGCCTGACCTGCCATTCAATCCGACTAAGTCTCTCTGAGGCTATCTGTAGGGTTTGTCTCCCCAGGCAAGCGTATAGGCTTCGTTTGGGGGGTTAGGGCCAAATAGAGAATAACCAATACTATTTCCCATTTTACAGATGAGGAAATTGAGGCTTAGGGAGGTTAAGTATTTTCTCAAGGTCACACAGCTATCAAGTGGTGGGATGAGGATTCATACCTTCATACCTAGTTATCTGAGAGCACTGCCTCTGCAGGATTCTGCAAGGAGGCAGGTTGATGGGGTAGGCATCCTCCCAAATCCTCTGAGTTAATAGTACACAAAAGGCAGAGTGCCAAAAAAGAATAGCCTCTGGCTCAATGTATAGCTGAATTCATCAAAAAGAGCAGTTAATTTCAGAAAAACTCTCTGAGAAATAATTGTTTTATAAACAGAATTCACTTCATTTGCAGGGAAATGAATTTGCATGGAAATTTTAAAAAGTATTCTTGTGGTTATATTTGCATGATGCCAAACTTCTAGATGAAAAATAAAATTAACTGAGTCTTTCTCAATATCCAAAGTTTTGGCAGCAAAACATCTTAATATTTCAGTCAATTTGCTAGCCAAGTCTTGTAACAAAACTAAGATCTGCATAAGTCTTTGTAATTTAAAAAAACCCTCTTATCCAGTATACATTACCTCATTTAATCTACATAACAATCTTGCTCTCTTACTATTCCAATTATACAAAGGAAGAAATGGAGGCTCAGAGAAAGCAAATGGCTTGTCCAACATCTAAGAGCTAGTCTGTAGCAAGTCCAAGTCTCAGGACTCTGATCTGGCTGTAAGCCCCATGTTCTCTTTAATTCAAGAAACTTTCTTAGCCAAGAGATATCATAGGTCTTTTGCAAACTGAAAACACAGAAAACAAAACAATCCTATTGTCATTCTTTGCCAGGGATTAAAATGAAAATGCAATAGCTGCATTTGCTTTTAACTTGACTTCTCCCTCCATGCTTCTCATCATTTGACATTAAGAAAAATAGAGCAAAGAGCAACTAGAAACCCAGTTAGGGGTCACAGCGGACCCCAAAGTATAAGGTGCACCCAGGCACAGCAGCATCCCTCCAGACCTTATGCTGAACCCCAAGTTTGAGCAGTAGCCCCGGGCGGTGCTGTATCTGAGCCAAGCCTTTCTCTCATCAGGGAAGTGGTCTAAAATTCAAAGCTATGGGCAGGCATAGGGTTCAAGAGTAAACAGACTCTTTCTGTCACAGCTAGCACATAGTAGGTTTTCAACGTCCATCACTAAAATAAGTGAAGAGAACAGTCCAACAAGACTAATAATTATACCAAGTTGTGGTCATTCACAAAGTGACTGACATACTTCATAGTGTGTCTTCCTGTCCCTGGGACCACCAGGGTCTGTGAATGGAAGCACATGGAAAGCGTATTCTGTGAAAGTAAAGTGATACTACTGCTGTCACCGCAACCAGCATTGCTAATATCATCATATTTGTTCTCCTCGTCCTCATCACTGTTTCCAAGGCCTCAACATCATTGCATCACCTGCACATGCAAATCAAATTGATAAAAACCCGATTATCGTAATATATTCCTGCCCCTTTTGAACTATACTCCATGCCTCTCTGCTCTAAGGATGGAATCCACTGCACTGCCCTCTGGCTTCCTGTTGGGATTGGCCAATGAGAGGCCCAGCAGGAAGTTGGAGAGTGAGAAGAAAGAGAGAGAGGTCAGGGTATTTATTTCTCAGCTGCATTTTTGGCTTCTTTTCCTTGGGTCGCTCTAGTTGGTCTTAGTCTTGTAACAGAGACCACCTCCCCTATCAGGTGGCTCTCTCTTGCAGCTGTGTGTCTCCACAACATGAGTAACGAACTGCTCCTTCCTCTCATTTCTTTAGATCTAGGGTGGAAATAATGTCTCTCTATTTGCTAGCGATAGCACGCTTCAATATTCCTGGTTGAGTTCCCCGAACCACACCTACAGCTTTGTAGACAGACCCTTCATTAAACTTCTCAATTACCCCTGTTAAGTTTGCCATCTGTTTCCTGCCGGGACCACGACTGCTATAGACAACTGAACATTTCAGTGTAGGGTAAGAAAAATGAAACCCACTGGGAAGACGCTTTTCCTTCTCGCACAACAGATCCCCACCCCTTTCTCGGAAAATATTCCCACTACTGTTACGCTTCTGTGGAATGGAACTACTTGGTCCTCATCCCCTCCTATGACACAGACTGTGGCCTATGTCCCCATGTCTGCAACAGTGACAGAGGAATCAGATGACAAGGCACACGCATCAGCTGCTTGCCCTGAAATCAGGAGCACAATGCAAGAGGGACTGTCACTTATCGTGTGTCACCACCTGGGAAATAGACAACACTAGAGGGATGAGACATGAGGACAGAAGCAGGGGATGAAAAGAAGGGGGGAGTCAATAAAAGGAGTAACAGTGAGATAAACAGCTGGGCCATCTAACGGCCTGATAATATTAAAAGACAGGTCACTTAAAAACAAAGGAAGTCTGGAATGAAAAGATCAAGTGTTTTACAAAAACCACTTGATATATAAGGCTTGAGGCACAGGTGCAGACTGTGGCTCTGACCCATAAGAGAAGCCGGAAAACGGAGAATCTGGTTGAATTGGGCTGTCATAATAGCACGAGATTAGCACTAAAATGCACTTAAGTAGCTCAGGTAGAAATCAAATATTGGGTTCCTCATAGATGATTAGGCCCACTCTCCTGCTAATTTATATGAATCTTCTGCTTTCCATACAGATATTAACATCCTGTAGACATAAGTGGCATTGGTTATTTTTGCAAAATGAGCTTAACGTTGTTGAAATAAAGAGAAACAACTGGGGCCTCTGCCTTCCAAATGCTACAGCCTATTTTAGTTCTTCTGATGGAATGCAAGGAAGAAAAGTTGGATTTGCACAGGAGACCCCTAGGTGATCTATATTTAAAAGCTCTTTCATGTGGAGCAGCACAGTTGGGAGCATACTTCAGAGGCTGATGGCATTATTTAATTATGCTGATGTTTCCCTGTGTTCCTCCCGCTCTCTGAATGGTGTGCTAATACCCTGCCAGGTGGATGTGCAGGAGGGAGGTTCAGAGGGAGTGCCTTCCCTGCAAACATTCTTACTGCACTCAGCCAGATCATGCAGAAGAGAAGATTGATGAGAAATAATTAAGCATACCAAAAAAATTATAACATGATGATTGAAGATTAGGAAATTTAAAAGGTAAAATAAAGTTTAGGGATCTGTCACAGCTCGGGAGCTTTTTGCTATCAGAATTTCAATCTTGTGTTTAGGTTCTCATGTACATGTTAGCAAATGGTAAGTTTAAAATAACATCAAACATAGCTTGAGAGGAGGGGGTTCTGAATATATGCATCCCATATTTTTCTGTGTTTTAAAAATTTATCGTTAGAGAGATGTATTTTTATTGTTTATTTCTCAGTTTTCTAATCTCTAGTTTATTATGGTGCATATATCTTGTTGGGCTGTATGGCGCCAATTAAAAAAAATTCATACTGCAGGATGGATTCCTATTTTTTAATATAGCTGTGCTTATATCACATACTCTTCTTGATGTTTTTCATCTTTTTAGAGCCAAAATGGGGTGTAAACATTTTAAGAGCATTTAATTCCAACACATATATATTCTTCATTTGAAATTGGAATCAATTTCCATTTTGTGCTATTAAAATAAATGTACTATTCTCAGACATTTAAGGGCCTTATGCTTGCTTGATTTCTCTTCTATATCATCTTTAGTTCATCAGCCAAACCATAGCTTCTCAATCATTTTAGGACAGAATCTATTTTTTTTGCATTGTTATGAATATGAAATCAGATGCCAGAAAGACACTTATTTCTCTATCCTTAACCTCTCTAGGGTCTGAGGTAAAAATAAGCCCAATGGAAATCAGTTTTTGTAAGAATCTCCTTGGTAGTTATCTTTAATCCCTTTAATTTGAGCTACTGAAGCCATTTAATTCTCAGGTGTATAAACAATATAACATAATAATAATACAAATAGGGTGGCACCTGTGGCTCAGTGGGTAGGACGCCAGCCCCATATACTAAGGGTGGCGGGTTCGAACCGAGCCCCAACCAAACTGCAACAGAAAGGTAGCGGGGCATTGTGGCAGGCGCTTGTAGTCCCAGCTACTTGGGAGGCTGAGGCAAGAGAATCGCCTAAGCCCAGGAATTGGAGGTTGCTATAAGCTGTGTGACGCCACGGCACTCTACTGAGGATGATAAAGTGAGACTCTGTCTCTACAAAAACAAAACAAAACAAACAAAAGATTCTACTTTTTACATTTTTCCTACTCTATTTTCTGCGGTTTTTTTTTTTTAGTTTTGGCCATGGCAGGTTTGACCATGCCACCTCCAGTATATGGGGCTGGTACCCTACTCCTTGAACCACAGGCACCACCCTTCCTACTCTATATTCACAAACTTGGCAGCCTACATAAAAGTCCAAAAAGAATAAAATGTACTGAACACCTGTATATCCTCACCTAGATTCACTGATTTTGAAATTTTGTCACATTTCGTTGTCTCTCTCCATGTGCCTGTGTGTGTATATGTATTTTCAAACACTTGGAAGGAAGTTGCAGACATCATCCACTTTACCTCTCAATACTTCTGCATGTAATTCTGAGGCGCAAGGATCTTCTCCTAAATAGCCACGATACCCACACATCATTATCTTACTCAAGAAATGTAGTATTGACACGACCGTGTTACCTACTACACATGTCATATTCAAATGTCCTCAACTCAGTAACGTTCTATACAAGTGATACTTTTAAAATTCGTGTATCTAATCAAAGATCAGGCATATCCTTTGTAGATTTTATTTTTGTTCTAACGTACATATAAAAAAGGCAGATGGTGCCTAGAGGTGTGACAGACACTGCTGGTACTGTGCCTTGCATCTCTGCGGCTCACTTGTAGCCTCAGTGGACATTATAGTGTGAAGATGGCTTCTTGCGACACAGGGCTTGTCTCCAGAGCCAGGAGCACTTGCTCAGCTCTTGAGCAGGGCAGGCTGGACGAGCTGGGGATTTTAACACCCATGATTCTCAAACACTAGAGTTCACAAGTTGGCTCATGAATATTGGACATTCTCCGCCCTTATTGGGATAAGCCTGAGGCCTGTTCGTCATACTACCGCCAGGGCAGCTGAACCCCAGTTCTCCCCACCTGGTCCATCAGCACACTTTAGGACTTTACCCCCTTCCTAGACCCTCTCCTCCTACTCACGAATGTTTCTTGGGATTACCTCCCAAACAGACCACTCACATCCAAGTCCTCAGTTAAGGATCTGCTTTGTGGAGACCCAAACTATGTTGTCCACCATCACACCCCTACCTGATGGCAAGCCAGGATTTGGACTCAGGCAGCTGGGCTGCAGAACTGATACTCTTGATCTTGAAAACAAACATCATTTTACACACAAATTTCTCCAGAGGATTAAATCACTTAGCCAAATCTTGAGTCAGTAATTAGGGCTGAACTAGAAATGTAAACTTATATTTGACTCATTTCAAAACCCTCAGCAATAAAATCAAATAAATCCAACAGGGCCTCAAAATGTAGAAAATGACAGTCAAGATAACAGAAACTAGATTGCTTTCACTCTTGAATTATAATATTTTTAACATTTTTCTTTAGTAAAAAAAAACTTAGTGAAGATTTTCTTTAATAAAATCTATAAATCAACAAATATGCATCAAACCATGATTGAGTCCCAAGGGCTATGCTGGGTGAGGGTGATCATTAATCTCTACCCTCAAGGAGATTATAGTATAGTGAATGTAATTTATTACTGTAGTAACTCAACAACAACAGTGTTAATAATAATAAAACACACACACAAGGTACACGGTACCTCCGACTTTCAGTAGAGATAGCTAAGTTTCTTAGTTCCTTCTCTTTTTGTCTAACATTCCTCATAGATGTCCTTGAGATGACCCTTCTCACTCTATATAGTTGCTGTCTATCTATGTATCTGTGTCACCCCACTAGCCTTTGAATTCCTCAAAGCCAAGGATTCCATTTTATGCTCATTACCTGGCATTGGCCTTAGCAAATGGCTATTAATTTATCTCTTTCTCCCACACGGCCAGGGACCACACTAACATATTAAGTGCATTGCCTCCTTTAATCTGCAAAGCAAAACAAAACCTTTTAAAGTAGCACCTATTATTGTGTTCATTTTCTTTAACAGAGGCTGGAGGTGGGGGTAGGGTTGCTAAAGTCACATGGCTAGTAAGTAACAGAGCTGGGATCTAATCCTGAAATTGAGTATGATACCTTGCTCCTTTCTACACCATGCAGCCCTGTAGCTGAGCTTTTCTAAAACCAGAGATCACTGAAAATGGTTCTGATCACTTTAAAATTGTGCAAAATAATGCTGCTGCCAAGCCTCTCAATATGGGCTGCACCCCCCAGCAGATGAGACAGCTGCCTTGTCTCAATTAACCTTTACTGAGATCGAGTTGGGTTGACATTAGCTCCCTAAGCACCTCTTCAATCACTCATTCACTCATTCATGCATTCATGGGTTTTCATTTCAAATCGCCCCTTTGTGAACCAAGTTGGGAAATTCTCATTTTCACACATCGCCTATTTTGATGGATTCTGCTCGGTTATTTTCTATTTTCATGATTGACCAGCAGCCGTTTATACATTTTTCCAACCATCATCTCCTTTGCAGCAGTGGGCCTTCGACCTGTGATTGCTTTCAAGGAGGTATATTACCAGTTGTTTTTTCTTTACTGTGGTTCCCTGGTAGCTTCAGTTTTCAAATGAAATTGAAATGAAATTGAACAAGATGAATCTTTGTCACTTCCAAACCTTTAAAATCTTGGCATACATACATACACACACACACACACACACACACACACATTATATGTGTATATATACACTTCTAGCACCTTCATTAGTATTGCTGCTGAGGAATAATCAGTAATTCATTAGTTCAGATTAGGACTGGGGATAGGGGATATACTGATGGAAAAGTAGCTAGCCATTGATTGAGTTGAGGGGTGGATGTGCCAGCCACAGATATTCCTGGTGGGGTGGCCAAGATGGTTTTCATAAACAAAGTTTTACTGGATCACAGCCACTTTCATTCATTCATGTATTGCCTGTGGTCGCTTTTGTGCTATGATGGTAGAGTCGAATAATCACAACAAGAGACCATATTCCTACAAAACCAAAATATTTATTGTCTGGCTCTTTACAGAAAATGTTTGGAATAGAGAAAAGGGCATAGTTATACCAATCTCTGTTCAAAACCTGACTTTGCCACCTACACTGAGGGAGCTTGAGGGAATCATAACATTTGTCAATTCTGGTTATTTGATCTGAAAAATTGTGCTAATAATGAAAGAGAAAATGCAATGAAAACACTCTGTAATCTGTAAACTTCTATCCCAATGGTAACTGTAAAATATGTGGGGAGAGCAGCATTGGCAACAGTATTAGTTAGCTATTGCTGCATAACAAACTACTCCAAAACTCAGGCTGGATAAAAGAGTAATTTATTGCTTTTTACAAGTCTTTGAGTCAGCTAGGAGTTGGCTGATCTCAACTGGACTCAATGGAGTTGATTTTTTCATCTTTGCTGGACTCAGTCACACACTTTGTGGCTGACTTGGAGAGTGTTTTCCTGTGCTTTTCATTCTCTTCCTGGGACCAGTTGGCTAGCCTGGGCAACAGCAGAAGTGTACGAGAGCAAGCCCAGTCACAAAGGCACTTTTGAGGACTCTCCAAGCATCATGACTGCTTCCATCAGCCAGGGAAAGTTCCCATGCTCAAGGTCAAGAAGAGCCCCAGTAGGAGCCACCGCTAAGTCACTTGGCAGAGGGTAAGGATACTACCTGTAGTGAAAACTTGAGGTCCTTAATGAAATGTACTAAAGCTATTGTTTGAGGAAAAGAGATTTCTCAAACTGTGATGATGAGAGTAAAAACTGGTACAACTTTTTTATGGCAGTTTCTTTTTGGCCAGGGCTGGGCAGGAACCTGCTACCCTCGGCATATCGAACAGGCACCCTACACCTGGAGCCAGAAGCACCGCCCCAAACTGGTACAACTTCTTTGAGCCAAAGTTTGGCAGCATATAAGAAACACATTATACATATTTACAAAGTCAGACAATTAAGTTCACAAACTCATCCTAGAAAAAGTGCCATGCACCTCATTGCTGAATATCACTGCGTCACCTTCAAAGTTCTCCCCTTGGGAAGCAGGCACCAGTGCCAGGGGCTAGTCTACCCTTCTGAGCAACTGTGACACTCTTTTCCTGGGATGGCGATCAGAGCTATCACTATACCAGGTCTGACAATTACGTCTGAAAACTCGTCCTAGAAAAAAGTGCTTTGAAATCAGCACTTTTTCTGGAAGAAGTTCTCAGACTTCATTGTCCAACATCATACATAGAGCATTTGACTTAGCGATCACAGTTTTAAAAAGTCGTTAGGTGAATCATCACAGATGATTATAAAGATTTCTCAATAAGGATGCTTACTAAAATATTGGTGATATGGGTAGAAGACTGGAAACAACTGTCTAAAAATAGCATCATAATGAATAAATTGTGGACCATCCCCATGATGGAATAATATGGAGCCATTAAAAATAAACGAGGAAAAAGAAGAATAATGCTGAGGAAAATTATGCATGATATATCGCTTAGTGAAAATGCAATAAAATAGTTTCTAGAATATATTCATGTCTTGTTTAAAAGTAAATATACTGTATATGCATAGATAAAAGAATGCATATACAGTATATGTATATGCATAGTAAAAATTTAACAGTGGCTATATATGAAAAATAAGATTACTATTGAGTTTTATTTTCTTCTTTGTAACTTATCTGGATTGTTCCAATTATTCAAAATGAACATGTATTTTTTTTATATATTTTTATTTTTTATGAAATCATAGCTGTGTACATTAATGCAATCATGATGTACAATGTGCTGGTTTTATATACAATTTGAAATGTTTTCCTCAAACAGGTTATTATAGCCTTCACATATTATTTTTTATAACAAAAATTAATTTATGCAAAATAAAATAATGTAAACTTTTTTTTTTTTTGAGACAGAGTCTCATTGTATCGTCCTCAGTAGGGTAGAGTGCTATGGTGTCACATGGCTCACAGCAACCTCCAACTCCTGGGCTTAGGCGATTCTCTTGCCTTAGCCTCCCAAGTAGCTGGGACTACAGGTGCCCACGCACAACGCCCAGCTATTTTTTGTTGCAGTTGTCATTGTTGTTTAGCTGGGCCAGGCTGGGTTTGAACCCATCACTCTTGGTGTATGTGGCTGGGACTGTAACCACTGTGCTACGGGTGCTGAGCCATAATGTAATTATTTTGTTTAAAAGTATAGAAAATAAATATGGCAGAAGCAATCAGCATATATGTCATGGATTGCCGATTCTTCTTTTCAGATTTTTTCTTTGTTATCCCGGAGGCATTGTAAGATAATGTGCACTTCATCTATTGATTGAAAATACATTTTATTTCAAATGAGTAACTTGTTGGACAGGAATCACTTATGGCTCTGTAGCTTTGCATCAATTGCACTGTTCTTGTTTAAGTTATTTATTGTGAATTAGAATTATGATTGCTCTCTGTCTCTGCCTAAACATTTTTTATGTATAACTATTCCCTTGCCACTTGCAAAAGCCTGTGTTTTAACTTTAAAACACATAAAAGAAGGCAGATTCCAATAGCGTTGTCAGTTTTTGTACTAATATATTGAAAAATAACATAATTGCCCATGTTTGACATGTTAAAAAAGAAAAAAAAGAACTGAATTCAGACTACCTATGTGATTCACCTACATTCTTTTCCCTGAATCTTTGGTGTACTCCTGTCTTATATTTCATGGTGTTATACCTGTTAAGGTTGACATTATGGGAGGAGGCTTCCCCCTCCATTGCTATCTTTGGTTAATAGAAATAGATTCAACCAAGCATTAATTCTGTTCTCAAATGAGAACCACTTGTGAATGTTCATGGATAAAATAAGGCACTGAATTGGTTGTTAAGAATACATAGAAGAATATGGTAATACCACTCTGGCCTTGGCAGACATATAGGGTACATATTTTAGAAAAAACACACATATCGACAATAATAATAATAATAAATCTGATAATTACATATGCTTACATTTTTATAAATGTATATGCTTAAAAATTTATATTGCATAACGTTAGCAAAATAAATGATATACCCACAAACATTCACAAGCAGGCAGTGTGAGCACACATGCTCCAGAGTCTGCCTCTGGGAAATGCATCCATTCATACTCATGTGCTCTCTTTTTTCAATAACTTTAATGCACACTGAAAATTATAAAACTTTGCTTCTAGTGTATGTAATAGTCCCACCTGTTTTGTAGAAAATATCTTTAGGAGAATGAATAAATAAATTGGGATATCCCCAATCCAAGGAAGGAAAGCTATACAGTGATGAAAAGGAATAAACTAGGGCCATGGTATCAACATGGAGGAGTTTTTTGAAAATAATGTTGAACCAAAGCACAAGCTACAAAAATATGCTTCCATATTCCAATATGATGCCATTCATATGGAGTTTAAAATATGCAAAATATTCACAAGTACTGCTTAGAGATATACAGATAGGAGCTAGATACAACATGTCTACGCACTTGGTGACCACTATGGATGCATTAGCTGGGCAGTAGGGATGACAAAATCTTCAAACTTAGCAGAGACATTAGTGCTGAGAGAAAAGGGTGGAATACATTTGAGAAAGACTTTATAGAGCGCTTCAAATGTACTACCAATTTGTTGATTCTTTAGTTGGTTGGCAAATGAGATAATTATTTTATATTATTTGCTTACCTATCTATATGTCTCAAATATAAAAATATATATTATTTATAAAATGTATTTATTTATATAATATAAATATATATATTTTTATTTTATTACAACATATTTACAACATACTATATATATATTTGTTTGTTTTTATTTATTACAACATTATATATATATTGTATATATACATTTACTTCTATACTTTTTACAACACATTACAATATATATATATGCGTATATATATATATATTCTGGAAGGTTCAGATAGATGCCCCTGGACACACACAAGTATGACTAAAAGAAAGAAATATTTTCATTGATAGTAGATTAAAAGGTGGCAGCTGTGTTTAAAAGGATTTGCACATTTAGGTAAACTGCATTAATGTAAAAACTTGAACACAGTGTTTAAGAATATGAGCTCAGTGTCTATGTAGACCAAAGAAAAGTTTGTCCTTCCAGGACCTATTTATGCTGACACTCACATTTACACTGAAAGGTCCTGAATTTCAAGAAATTGCTTACTGAATGTTGGAGAAAAGTTTCCATGCCTGAGAATTTAGTGCTGTTAATCTTCTGCCACATTTGTGCTAGGTCCATTAGACCATTTCGGGTCTTGTCTGTTTTTATTACTTGTTATATTTCTAGGAAAGTTAAAGCTTTTAACACTGCTTGGGTGCCTATGAAGTTGATGAATTCCTCCGCTGCTGATGGTGTCTCATGCTGATCCTCTAATGGGCGCATTGAAATATAGTCTGTGGGGTTATTTCCTTTCCCTGGCCCATGCACAATTTTGTAATCATAACCATGTAGATACTGTAAACCTCATCACTCACACACATTGCTGCCTAGAACTGTGAACTACCAAATATTGTCATGAGTACTTGATGATCTGTTACCACAGTAAATGCCAAGCCGTAAACGAATAAAAGATAGTGGATGAAAATTGGGAGGGCTGGCAGGTCTCTGTCAAACCCCTAGGGAAGGTTAGGACACTCTTAAAATTGGTCTTGCATAGAAGAAGGAAATGCACTTTCACCTCGGTGGGAACACAAGATATATTTTCACAGATGTAAGATAGCCTTCATAAATTTGATGATGGAGTCTTTAGGTAATGGCCTGTAAGTTTGGATATTGCAAAACATACAAGAATTATTACCTTCATTTTCATTTGTCAAGTGGCTGGAAACACACAAAATTATTTTATAATGCTTGACATTACAATAGTTTCCCAGACGACACAGCAGCAGAAAAGCCATATTTCTGACTGGATTCCAAATTCTAATTTCTTAAATGGAGATGTGTGGGGTATGGTGTGTCAGCTTCTCCATCTGTAAAATGGAGATAATAATAGTTTCTATGTCCTGGGGTGTTTTCAGAATTAGTTCATGTTTAAAAACTTGAAAATGCAAAGCACTGCATGAAAAGTTAGGAAAACAAGCTAGGGACTATCTAAATTTTGATTTTCCTTTTTGACACTGTAAAGCTCAATTATAAATGTATTTTATTCAATGCTTTTGTTTACATTTTTCATATTTAAAAAAAAGAATAAAAACTAAACTTATTCTACCAAATGTTTCATTTGGCTTAGAGTTTAGAGTGGCTCTTATGTATCTTAATAAGTCCTAAAGACAACAAAATACTTGTCATTTCTAAAAAATTCACTTGATGCTCCTCTTTCATATGTTTAAAGAACATAGATGACTTTCAACATTCTCCTCTTTCAAAGATTTCTTTTTCAGTAAAAAGCTTACAGAAACTTAAGATTGAAGCATAAATTACTTGATGCATACAAAATTTTACTCAGTATATAAATTCAATGTGTATCCTTTTGTCTGGCTCCAATAGATACCTTTGATCTCACATCTCTGTTTTAATTATCAGGTTTCCATTTTGTTTCTTCCTGCCTGACCCTCTAGCCATAGAGAGACAGGGTCCCGTATTCCTGCACCCGTGACCTCCTATGGTACCACATACATTGGAAGGTGATCATTTGTTCAAGCCTTGGTGTTCTATCTTTTCACCATCTCTATCAATTAACTGAATGAAGGTATAACAGCAGCTGAGTGAACACCTATCATATTCCAGATACTGGACCAGGCATTTAACAAATTTCATCAAATTTATCTGCCACTGTGACCCAAGGAGGCATACACTGTATCTATTTTGATTTCATAATTGAAAAATGAGGCTCAGAAAAGTCAAAATTTTTCTGAGGTTTCAGAGCTAGTAGGTAGCAGAGGCAGGATTCCCACGCCCATTCAGTACTCTTTGATACCTATCCTCCTTGTGTAAGTCTACAGATAAATCAAACAGCTGTGGTTTTATAATATGTTCACAATTCTTTCATGCCTCTTTCTTCAAAAGGCAGTGCTAACTCCCAGCTTAGAATTTGCAGCAGTGACTACCTGGGTTCTAGGGCTCATGGAAGGCGTTGCATCTTCCTCCTGGCTCTTTCTCTTGGTTCATCATATGGGGTGGGGGGATTGGGGAAGCAGCCCCATGGGAGAACTCTCTGTCAGCCCTGTGGAGAGAGGTCCCCATGGCCTAGGAATTCCTGCCAACAACCAGCATCAGCTTACCTGTCACATGTGAGTGAGCCATCTTGGAAGTGGTTCTTTCTAGCCCAGTGAGGTCTTCAGGTAACTGAAGCCTTGGCCAGTGTCTTGACTACATCCAGAGCCAGAACCACCCAGCTGGCCTGCTCTCTGATTACTGACCCACAGAAACTGTTTGAGATGATCAATGTTAATTGTTATTTTAAGCTGTTAAAATTTGGGGTAATTTCTCAGACAGCAATATACTAGCTAGTAGAGCAGATAGAAGTGATGTGTGAAGTGATCATGACTGTAGAACCCCAGGCCAAAATCAATAAGAAAAAGTTTAAAACAGTGACTGTGCTAGCTACTTAAAATCAATTGGATGAGTGCAATTCCTAACAGGGGAGCAATTAATTTTAAAATAACTGGAATTGATTACAATTCAAATTGAGAATCACAAATATGTGATTCTTTAAAAAAGATCAATGTGTTGTCTTGGGATGCATTCATGGAAACCTTCTGTTCCTGCTCTTTTCTGGACAGCTCAGACCACAGCTGGAAAAACAGCTGTGTTCTGTGCATCCCATTTTAAGACACATATTAACTGCCAGAGCACTACCCAGGATCATGATGGGCTAGAAATAAGGCCCAATGAAGCATCATTTGAGAATATGGGGTGTTCTGGTTCAGAGAAAGAAAGATCAATGAATATAGTTTTCTGTCTTTAACTCTTAAAGAAGTGGAAGGGGACTTCTATTTGGCTCCACAGGGTAGAACTAGAATCATGAAAAGGCTGATCTAGGAAGCTTCTGGTATGCCAGCTTGGCACTACCCAGGAGAGGTGGTGCTAATTCTCAGCAAAGCTCTAGAAAAGATAATTGCCCATGCATAGAAGGTTAGACTACAAAACCCAATAGCCCTGTACCACTAGCTATTATTCAGTGACATGAGAAACCCAATTTGGGGTTGATGTTGGGTGGTGGGAATTATACAGTGGCCTGGACTATTCATGTATTTCTTCATTCATGTCCAAACTTGATCCCAGAAGGACTTACTGTTTTTTATACAATGCTTTGGTAATGCAGGTGAGGGTCTATTCTGCAGGTGGGGTTGGAGGTGGTCACTCTTCCAGATGTCTCCTGCTTTGGATTGACAAAGATGTAAGCTGCCCTACCTGAAAGGTATTTCCCCAGAGCAAGTGACAGGTAAGCTTACTGAAAGTTGGAAGACCTTTATTTTATACTTTAAGTTCCTTTGTGTAAAATTACACCCATATTCACAATGCGTTCATGGCAGACTCGCTGTTTATAGTGTGATTTCTCTTCCTCCGTTTTGAGATTCTCTTTCTTCTTTCTACTTTATGCACATTAGACCTCCTCACCCCCAAAAGGTTATCCATGTTAACAAAGCAGTAAACACATCCTTCCATATGTCTCTCTGTGCTCATAGACATCTAAACACATATGGACGAAATATATCCACACAGAGAGTGCTTCTTGGTATTGGTTTATGAATGTGGAATCATATTCCCCATAATTTCCTGTGTCTTTCCGGTAACATTTCTACTTACAATGTGCAGGAAAACTGTCTTTTGCCTAAGGTATAATGGCTCTTTTACATTTTTTTTTTTTGTCAAACCAATGCATGCTTTTTCATTGTTACTTTAATTTGCATTTTCCTGATTTGTTTACAATTTTGAGCTTCTTTTATATGTCTGGTGCCATTTGGCTTTTACTCTTCTGTGAGTTGCTGATTCCTTTCTCTGGCACATCTGCTATTGGGTCTTTACCTGGTCAATCTTAAGGAGACACTGTACATTATAGGTATTGTTCCCTTTGTGAGAGGTAGGGAATAAGTAGACACCCATAAACTTAAATAAGAATGAAGCCTGCATTTGCAGTCTTTCTCCTGGGAATTCCTCACAAGTGCCTTCTGTGAGAGCAGAATTTTGACATATTGGCCAAATGATGCTGTCATGATCATCTTACATTAAATTATTAGTATAGCTTAAATAAAAATTATGTGAAAATACATGCTATAGCATTTTTTACCCTCTACTCAATAGATCATTAGTATACTAGCTAGGAGAATGTACACATGTTTAACTTCAAGAGGAATCCATATTCTTCAGTTCACATCACTCAGATCTTATTCCTTGCAAGGTAATAATACTTGCCTTATTTTGATGAAGGATTACATGGACCTCTGTCTAGGTCATTTAGAATGCATAGCACCATTCAAAAATAATTTCTCTTTGATCACCATTTTTCTAAATGTTTTATTCCGGCCCACACTTTTCTCCCTGACTGGAGGGAAGGGAATTAGCGAGTGAGCTAGGAGAGGGACTGTTCAAGGTCACCAATCTCAGATTCAATGCAGCAAGATAGCAATAAGTCCAAAAATTGCACAGATGAATAAGAAAGCAAGATTAGTCAGGAGTAAGGTTTCACCTATAAACTTGCTGGAAATGCACCACAAATCTGGTGCTGAGCTTTCTTGCAGCCAAATGAAAAAGGGGAAAGCAATTGCCTATAAACTCCACAGTATTCACAAGTTAAATATTAATCTCTTGCTCTGGAAATAGTTCAGGTATTCCTATAAATTGACTAGAAATTATTTTTTTTCTCACAGGGCTATTCGTGTCACAGAGGACATATGTTTCAACCTTATTTTATTCCTTACTTAAGAAGGGAGTGCAGGCACTAGGTCATCTGTTTCATTATTATTATAATTTTTTGTTTATTATATGACTTACAGGTGTCATCTAATAAGATGTTAAGGGTATATTTGTCCTATCCTATCATTAGTTACATAGAATTTGGCAGAGCTAAGTATACAGTAAAAAGTCAGAAGAAAAAAGAAAAACTTTTTTTTTTTTGAGATGGAGTCTTACTTTGTCACCCTTGGTAGAGTGCTCTGGCGTCACAGTTCACAGCAACCTCAAACTCCTGGATGTAAGTCATTCTCTTGCCTCAGCCTCCCAAGTAGCCAGGACTACAGGGAGCTGCTACAATGCCCAGCTATTTTTTGAGACAAAGTCTCTCTCTCTGGCTCAGGCTGGTCTCGAACTCAGGCAGTGCACGCCTCAGCCTCTAAGTGCTAGGATTACAGGCGTGAGCCACCGCACCCAGCCAAAAACCAAAACTTTTCATAAAAAAAAATCAATCATCATCTTTGGGCATAGCCACCACTTGTGATATAAATGAACTATAATATTTTGCCCAAGGTTGATACAGAAATTTGTTGAGTTGATAGTGTTAGGTGGAATACCTCCAATAGTATTTTTTAAATATAAACAGACTATACTTAGAGCAGTTTAGATTTACAGAAAATTGAGCAGATGGCATAGCAAATTCTTTTACACTCCCTTTCTTCCTCACTCACAATTTCTCACAGTGTAGTACATTTGCTACGATTGATGAGCCAATATCAAAGCATTATTATTAGCTGGCATCCATGGCTTCCTCTTTGTCTTGTATAGCTCAATGGGTTTTGTCAAACACAGAATGTCTTGTATCCACCATTGCACTATCCTATAGAATGGTTTCACTGCCCCATCTTTATGTAGGATAACTCCAGCAATGGTTTTATCATCTTTAACACCTTATAGGAGGCTCTCTCACTAATAGCTAAAGACAAAAATTACATTATACACAAATACCCTCCAAATCTGGCCACATATGTTTTTTCTTAGTTTGGAATAGGGTATATAGTTTCGTGGATCTTCATTGTCATTTTTAATAGACAGCTATAAAATTTGGAAATTCCTCTGGAGTTCTCAAACCCACCATCAGTGTATTATTCCAAAAGAGCACATGGTGTCTTAGCACACCATTCTACTGCTACAACATGATGTCTCATTAAACATTGAAGTTACAGCACCTAGACAGTTCTTTCCTGGGGAGTATCACGCTGTCTCTAAATATTTGATATATTCAGTGAAGTGAGCTAGTCCTTCAAATTTTAAAGTGTTGTGGATTTACACTCAGTAGGAAGTATTTCTTGTCCCAGAAATACGGAAACATGCAATTACTATGTTATTTCACCATCTGTCCCATAAATTTACTGGAAAGGATCTAATACTCAGAGACCCACACGTGCCTTTTACTTTGTGTTGTCACGATGTTTCCTGAGGTCATGGGCATGTTGAGCATCTGGTACACAAATTGTCAACGTTGGCTGGTGAACATATCCTCAGTGAACCGTATCCATATAAGTAAAGAGAGGTGTTTAAATTTATTTACATGTGATTATTCATTCAATCATCAAATATTTATTGAGTTCCTATTATATGCTAGGTGTCTGGCTAGATGTAAGACCAAAAGAATCTAGTGGTAAGACATATGAGTCAGGTAAGTTAACAGGCAATTACAAGAGATGAATGTACACTAACTTAGTATTTTAGAAATGAGGGGTAGCCAAATCCTTGTTTTACAAGTCATTTTACAACTCAGTAAGATGAGTCTAATCAAGGCCACATAGCAAATGAATAGCAGAGCCAAGAACAGAACTGACTTTTGGTTAAGCATCCTGCTCCCTCCCTCCCCACCCCTTTTCTTTTCTTTTCTTAAAGGATACCGTATTGTTCTGATAAATCTGTGAAATCTTTAATATTTTGATTGGTGCCAACTACGTTCCTTGGGATGATCAGAGTTCTGAGATGGAAGATGCCTACAGAATTCCAGGGAAGTTTAATTTAATTTGCCTTGGATGAAATTGAAGCCAAAATTTTTGTTCCCTGAAAGACATACATAAGGTATGGAACCCCAAGAGACTTTGTTGCTGCTTTTTTTGAAGTTTGTTACAGATTAGAATTTCATCACCGGAGTTAAAAGCATTGGGGACATGTTGAATTACTTTTCTGATTGTATCTTTAAAATTTTTCAAGAGCTCAGTTTATTTTAGACATTAATCTTTGAGGCTGTCTCAAGAAAACACAAACATAAAATATTTTCCAAATAACAAGATCTTGTAACAAGTTCTGAGGGTCACCTTTGTTCAAATCTAGCTCAGAAAAGACAGATGAACCATTGAGCAATTGAACTGTATCTGTTAAAATTGACCAGATAATATATGTCTCTCCTTTTCTTATCTCTTCATCTGAGTGATTCACACCAATGCAAATTCTGACCTACCTCCATTATTCAGCTTAAGAAGAGAAAGTATAAAAGATGTATTAGTGCATGGTGTTGGATCAGTCACTGTCCTGATTTTATCTCTGCTTTTTTCATTTTTTTAAATTAAAGTCTCCATTTTTCTTAAGGTTTCATGTTTCTTCATTTACCATGCAGTGTCAATAATTTCTCTACATTTGCAGCTAAGTCAGTTTGTGGAATATATCAACTGTATTTTTAATGGTACACATTAAATTGCACTATAATATCCCAAAGGCAGAAGACTGATTCTATTAAAATACAAATAAATGTAGAATAGTCAGGGATGCTAGAATTACAACAAATGGTACGCTGTATAACCTATGGAACAGAATGTTTTCTCAATAGCTAAAAATTGCTTTTATCGTCTGCATACTATAAGAAGCTTTAAGTTGTGTTTAAAGTGAGCTAATAGAGTGGAACCTGCATTTGGAAGGACATATTCTATGCTAACCAGGTTCTGGGAAACTTTTTCTCTTTGCAGGTGTCCTGCTTCCGAGGATTTGCCTTGCCCCATCTGAACCAGTGCAATCATGGGCTTCACAAATATCTCGGAGTAACTCTTATTTGCCTTTCACAGTTTACAGCAGTACTTTCACGTAATTATCTCATTTTGATCCTGTTTATAACTATGCAAGGAATAGGACTCTCAGCATTTTACCTATTACACATATGGTCCTTCATCTTCATGGGGGCCAAGTGGGAAGGAAATGAACCCCACTGAAGGCCACTGGGTGACTCATTGTTAGGGCTCCTCTGCAAAGAGTATTTTTATCCCTTTTTGTTGCCAGAAGATGTAAATGTTCTGAACTTGGAACATTTCCCATGTGAATCAATAGCAACCAATCAAATCGGGAATAATAAGAAAAGTGGCAGGAGGAAAATGAAATAAACTTTCAGATTATTGGGAATGGAAAAGCTAAGTAACCCTAATGTGGAAAATATTTATTTTTCCTAACAGAGGCCTGAAAATATCATTGCCTAAAGCCTTAATTCCTCTCCTGGTCATGTGCGTAGAGCACAACTATTTCTGTACTTGAACAGATAACAAGCAATGATGCTAGTAGCCAGGGTCAGTTATCATATGGATCTCCTGCCTCTGTGGTCACTGTGCGCCACTAACCAACCGTTCCCTCATACCCAGATACCTGCATCTCTCTGCCTGAGGGCATCTGCTTACAATGGGAGCTCCTGGAGCCTGTGGGTAGCGCAGACTGGAAGTGCAGGGGAGTTAATGCCCCCAGGTGTTACCCTCCATCAAGGAGGGATGGTTGGTGTACTTGAAGATGTGTTAATCTGTGTCCTTTGCGAAGCAGACACTAAGAGTGGATTGAATGAACACACAGGGGAAATGCTATGTAAACAGTATAGGAAGGGAGGCCAGGAAGGCTGGGAGAACTGTCAGGCTGTGATGCAAGTCTGACCTTGAGAGAAGTAGCTGAAGAGAAGCTTGTGTGGACACATCCTACACCATAGTGCAGTCTAAACTGTCAGCAAAGCTGTCAGCATCGTTTTGAGCCTACAAGGCCAAGAAAGGAGACCAAGGTATGGGTCTGCCTTAGTATTCCGGTCCCGCTTAGTCACTGGCAAGGCCCCACCGAAACCTGGAGGTAGATTTCAAGGCACAGATGATGGTCCTGGGCCAATTAGCTCACTGCAACAGTTGGTCTGTGAGGCTCATTCTCCCACCTGCCATGATGTGAAGGCGGTCTGAGCTGTGTTCCACACAGATCCTCCATGGGTCCCCAGCAGGACTGAGCCCCACTGATTCATTCCAGTAACCTTGCCTCACTTCTCTCTTCTTTCATTAGGAGGAGAGGTAACCTGGGGTTACCTCCCAAGTAAACTACTTGGAACCAGATCCTTGTCTCGGGGTTGACTTTTGGAGAACTACAAAGTATGACAATACTTTTCAATGACCTTTAGTCACTCGGGCTCTGTTTGCCTTCAAGCAGGGCCCTTCAATGTTGCTGATTTGTGTTGCTACTTTTATGTTCAAAATAGGAGTATTGAATCATCAAAACAGTTGATTACTACCTATTAGTGGGCCCCCCAAATATCCCTACCTCTTAGCCCTCTCCTGAATCCCACCAGCTTCCTGCTTTCTCCATTCCTGACCACCACTCAAACAGACTTGAATGGTCCTTAACAAGGTGTTTCTTCAAAATCTTTGCTTAGAGCTGTTCTATTTTAATAGCATGAGAAAAGTGTTAATTAGGGCCAGAACAATCAAGTCAAAATATCCACAGAAATATTCTCTTTTGTTTTTTATTGTATGGCTGTAATGTGTTTTCCCTGATGATTGGGCCATGGGCCAGTGTAGCAAGAACAAAAAGATTTGATTGCTGCACTGGGCCCATCCCCTAAGCCTGGAGGGTTGCCTGCCTTTCCACTCTAGCAGAATAGAATAAGTTTTGAGTTTAAATTCCTGCAAAACCATCAGTCAAGTGGTCAGGATAGACATCCCTGACTTCTCAGGTTGGCTCTCAAGATAGAGTTGCCTTAAAGTTGCTACGGCAACACCGATGAGTGTGCTGCATTGTATTTGGGCCTGTTAGGGGAGGCTGCAGGAAGGCCACCCAGACATCCCTTGGGTTCTTGTTCTGCTACATTCAGTGAGTTGAACAGGGCTGGGGCTGCGTGCTGCGTTCCTGCATGTGGCTCCCCTCCTCCCTTCTCAGAACAGCTCTTCCTGCCGCAGTTGAGTATCCCCTTCTAGGAGCTCCTCAAATGCTTTCTGAGATATGTGGCTCTCTTGGTACTACGATTTGGATGACACAGTCATCGTGGCCCTCTTGAGAAGTAACCAATCCTAATTTTCTTCTCTTTTTTTTTTTTCAATTTTGACCTCAAACTGAAGTGGGAGAGGGTAACAGTTATGGTATCAGCAAGGTTTTATTAATCAAATAACAAATGCCAATCCTCATTATCATGATACACATAAAAGTACAAGTTGTTCCTCAGTACCTGTGGGGGATTGGCTCTAGGACCCGGGGGATACCAAAATCTATGGATGCTCAAGTCCCTGATATAAAACAGCACGGTATTTGCATATACTCTATACACATTCTCCCGTGAACTTTAAATCATCTCATGATACCTACTATGATGTAAATGCTATGTGATTAGTTGTCATAGTGTATTTTTTTTTTTTGGATTGTATTTTTTTTTACATAATTTCCATCCACAATCCAGTTAAAACTGCCTATTGGGAGAGCCAATTGTAAATACATTTCAACACCAAAAATTATGCAGAATGTTATCTCAGGGTAAAGGAAAATTGTTCCTGAGAAAAATTATTTTGTGAATTATACTAATGTTCATATATATATTTTTATTTTTTTCCCATAGCAGTGGTGGTATGAGGGCTGGTATTTGGTAGCTACTAATATAAAATAAAATTGTTAATGAACATTTATTATGCACTTACTATGTACCAGGCACTGCACTATTGCTTACAAGCATGGTCTCATTTAATACTCACAATAACACCCAGATTAGCACTGTTATTATTTCTGTGTCCAGGTGAATAAACCAAGGCAATGAGGATAAATAGCTTGTTCAAGATACAAACTCCACGCTTGAACTCCACACCCTGTATTTTTAATCCCTATAACTTACCGCAGTGGCTGTCAAAGTGTGGGCTGAGGACCAGTAGGATCAGCATCACAGGGAATTGTTGGAAATGCAAATTCTTGGGTCTCACCCCAGATCTACTAGATCAGAAACAGGCTGGACCCAGCAATCTCTTAACAAGCCCCCTAGAGGATTTTGAAGCATGATAATGTTTGAGAATCACTCACGTATGCCATTCTAAGATATGCACGACACTAATAGACCACTATTTTTCTTCTACTTATTATACATCTTTTTGCAAACATAGTGTATATTCCTTGTGGATGGGACAGAGTCAGGTTCTTGAACTTTTATTATCTGTAGTATGGGTCATATTGTGGATGTCCGTAAAACGCTCATTAAATTGAAAGGGCAATGCTACCACATGTCCTGAATGACTTAAGTTCAATTATGTCTAAGGATGAGACGCTAGATTAGAGAACTTTCTGAGCTCCTTTCCACCTACAGCACCCTAATATTGTGTCTGTCTCTCATTGCATGTGTTTGTGATGATCAGGAATTACACGCGTATAAAACTAATATAGCATTTTGCTTGCATGTGCGATAATCATTAAAAACACAGCATGAATGATAGCAACACATGGCACTTAAAAATAAGCTTTTCAGTGATGCCAGGAGACGCAGAGCTCATTTTGTTTTGCTATAGGGTGCAGAATGTTGGTAAGTAAAGGTCTGAAGAAGTGACTTTCTTTGAAATGTATTAGGAAAATTTCTTTTTCCTGTGCACAACATTGCTGCTGTACGTATCTCAAAGGTGCAGATTAACAAGACAATTCTCCAAACTTACTTTTAAAGAAAAGTCCTCAAGGGTGGCACCTGTGGCTCAAAGGAATAGGGCTCAAAGGAGGAGTAGGGCCAGCCCCATATGCCAGAGGTGGCAGGTTCAAACCCAGCCCCAGACAAAAACTGCAAAAAAAAAAGTCCTCTAGAAACTCACAGTAGTATTATAATTAAATATTTTATAGCACAAAACTCTTACAATCCCATCATGATGGCCTCTGGATACTGCATATGATTCAGTACAAATAATATGCTTGGAAAGCATCAAGATTTATAATTATAAAGAGAATTTGAAGTGCATGGGCGCTCTGCAATTTCCTATCAAAGGTTTCACTGAAGACTTCCTTTACTTAGCTTTCCCAAGGATGGCATTACGTGCCCATCACACAAAGAGCGAGATAAACAAAATTGATGCTCATTTTAAATCTCTTTGCCAGTAACAACATTCTTGCCCATCAGGCCAAGTTCTTATGCAGAATTTGTTAGATTACTAAAATTTAATAATGGCTATTTACAGAAATCCAAAGGGTGCTTTACTATTAATACTGCATTCCCAGATATTTTTATTATCCTTCACTAAATGTAATTGGCAATATACACTCAAAATAGTCTTCCCAGCTATAACTTCTCTAATACATTTTTTGCATGTCTACATGAAATAATTTCCTAAGAAGATTCACTTTTTATTGAAATCACTGGTCATTTCAGGAAAAAATTAATAAAATAAACAATTTTGTCAGATGATATGTTTATGTTCTTGTGTTTCACTTTTGGATGAAAGTTATAAAATTAGCTCTGTTGATTCCGAGTTGTCGAGTCCATTCAATGTGATATAAGCAAGAAGGAGGATTTTGTTATAGAGTCTCTGAGTAGGCCAGGCATGGTGGCTCACACCCGTAATCCTAGCACTCTGGGATGCCAAGGTGGAAGGGTCTCTTGAGCTCAGAAGTTTGAGACCAGCCTGAGGAAGGATGAAATTCCTCTACTAATAATAGAAAAATTAGCTGGTTGTGGTGGCAGGCACCTTCAGGCAGGCAGAGCTCCTTGGAAGGCTAAGGCAGGAGGATGGCTTGAATCCAGGAGTTTGAGGTTGCTATGAATTAGGCTGACACCATGGGACTGTCACCTGGGACAATAGAGTGAGCCTCTGTCTCAAAAAAATTAAATTAACACCAACACATTCTTCTTAGTAAAGTATCTCAAGAATGGAAAAAAAATTCAATGTACTCAGTACTAATATGAAACCAGTGTATAAACAATTACACACTCACACGAATGATAACACACAAATATAATCTAGCAAGGGAGAGAAAAGAAAAGGGAGAGGGGAGGAGGGAGAGGGAAGGTCAACTGGAGGGAGGAAGGAAGGCAGTTGGCGGGACCTCACCTAATGTGCACAATGTGAAGTGTTCAGCACGCCCTCTGGGTGAAGAGCTCAACTACAACTTGAACTTTACTTTGGAAATGAGAACAATGTAACCTAAAAATTTGTAATTAAAAATAAACTGAAAATTAAAAATAAAACATATGATGAGCATTTTCACAAAAAAATTAAAAAAAAAATTTTTAAGTCTGTGAATAAATTCCTAAGGAAATAGAAGACTGGAATGAGGAATGGGGGTAGAGTCCCCTACCTTTAGACACCTGAGCTTTTGCTTATGCTCCCTGCCTTCTTTATCCTCCCCTTTCTATTCAGAATGCCTTTCTCTGATTCCCCTAATATATTTCACCAAAAATGTTGTCTTCAGGGCTGCCACCAGCCCATGTAACACTTACATGACAATTAGAAATAGGTTTTTTTCTCAATACACTTTGATTCCATCAGTCAAAAAAAATTGTCATAATATATCAATTTGGTAGTAAAGAGACTCTTTACTACTGGAAAAAAAATGTCAAAATGAACATGAAGAATTTTAACAACCACAATGTGAATAGTGCCCCTGTCAATGATGTGATGTTCTGATGCAGTGCACAACCTGCTCTACTGTGCAGTGCTTTGGCTACCCTAGCTGTCTATTCAAATCAGAAGTAGACAAGAAAGGACCATCAGGAGAGAGCATGTTATTGACTGAGTATGAGTCTGACTAGCACCCTGGACACACATGTAGAGAAGGTAGGTGTGGTCAAGTACAAACACAGCCACCAGGCCCCAACCATGATAGTTTGCTTGGGACTAAGGGATTTGGGGGATAGGGTAAGAGCTAGAACCAGGGAAGTTTTAGGCAAACCAGGCAAGTTAGTCAGTCTACAGTGAGAGTCAACTTTTCACAGTGGGTACAGCTATCAACAAGAAGTGTGAGAAGACATCCACAGGAAGTGCACCGTGCATCATATGAATTACTGTTTGGGTTTGAATTATAATAGCTAGTTTGTTATTGTGACATTGTAGAGGCTTATCCCTGCAATAATTTTATTCCATTTGGCCTTACAATGCTATCATAAAATACCATGGTAATCTTTATTTGGGTGTACTAGGCTATATATCACAGTGCTATTTCTCTTCTGTTCAAATTCTATTCCAGCAAAGGAATTATTGTTCTATATTAAATTTGGGTTTTTTCTAGTCTTGACATTTTGCTTAGGTTAATGTTACCATTGTTTTTCCTTAGGAAGTTTTTGAAATATTCTATTAAAAAAATACTTTCAAAAGAGAAATGTGTATTTGTGAACTGGATTGCATAATTCGTTGTAGTTTCCTGAGAGGATGGTTATTTATACATGACATCTAGCCAAATCATAAAACATTTATTTTCTTAAATTAATGTTTCCATCCATCCTGGTGTTTGACACACAGAAGACAGTAAGGGTGGGGCAGGGCTCCTTTTTTTTGTTGTTGAAGAGCAAAGAAGGACAGGGTTGTCCTTGGAGCTCTACTTCTCAACAACAATTAACTGAATTCAGATTTATAATTTCTATATTTTGCACAAAAAAGTGTGAAGGGAAGCAGCAATAAAACTTTACTTTCCATGAAAACAAATCCTCTTCAAATTAATTTTAATCTATAACCCACTTCAAGTCCTATCGGAAGAGGACTTATCGGAAATTTGAAACACATACTGAGAAATGCAATTGACCTGATATCTGACTTTAGAAAGATAAAATACTTTTGATAATTAAAACAGGAGTCCAAAATATAACTTTAATCCCTGCTGCGGGATAAGGTAAGGCATCAAGAGGGAGGCAAATAGAGAGAAAGGAGACGGGAGAAAGAGGGACTGGGGCAAAGGGGACGAAAAGATGGGAGGGACAGAGAAGAGAGCAGAGGTCCCCTGAGGATGCTGTGACATGGGAGTCCTTGGGCTTTTCTTTGTTGTTTTGTTTTTTAATTGCTGGAAGCAGCTCAGCAGGACTGGCTGTGAAACCAGACAGAGAGAGAGCCAGTCTCCTTTCCAGTAAGCCTGAGCTGTGTGACCAACTTCGTTCCCTTCTCTGAGCTTTAATTCCTCCAGCTGTAAAGTGAAGATGCTGCTGCTTATCCTGTAGAACTCCTGTGGCGACTGGACTGTCACGTCTAAAGGTCTTGGCAACAGAACAGTTGTTCAGTAAGTAAATTATTTTATTGCTATCATGCTTTCATTTTTTACTTTTAGAGGTATAACAGGTAAACATTACCTTTGAAATGCTAATTATATGATGAACTGTTGACTTTTCATATTTCATATAATCCAAGTAATTATTCATGGCAACTAGACGCCCTGCTAGGTACCAGAGACATAAAGATAAAATATTGTCCTCAACTTCAAGATCTCGAGTCCTAGTACAAGAAGAGAAGCATGCTCTGGACGCAAGTGGACAACTGGCTACAGTGGCTCAGAGAAGGCTTTCTCAAGCCCTGAGATAAACCTCAACAATGTTTTTTAAACTTTCCTAGACATACAAATCACCTACAGCCTTGTTACCATGTTGATTCTGAGTCAGTAGCCTAGAGTGTATCCTGAGATTACAGGCTCCAGATGAGGCCTGAGATGAAGCCACGTTGCTGGTCAGCAGGCCACACCTTGAATGGCATATAAAGAAGTGGTTCTTAACCACACTAGCACATCAATATCACCTGGAGGGGGGTGGTTTTTAAACATTTCCTGATGCTCAGTTCCTACTTATGAAATAGTTTGATTTCACTGATGTAGGGAAAGGTCCAGACATTCCTAGGTCTAAAAGGTTCCGTAGGAGACTTTAAGGTGTAGGCAGCATCCACCTCAAAGGATGATGGGAAACTTGCCAGGGCACTTTGGCAAAGGAGGTTATTTGCAGAAAGAAAGAAGAGCTTGTGGGGGAAACATGGACATGAGGATCCAAACGATACATTTAGGGAATCAGCATGTTTGAAGTTATGGCTGGCGCAAAGATGGGAAGCGGTGGTGAGCAATGACATTGGCTGGGCAAGTTATATATTCGCCCTTTAAAAAAAAAGTTTTATTGTGGTAAAATATACATAGCAGTGTAACCATTTTTTAATGTACATTTTGGTGGCATTAGGTATATTTACAATGTTAGACAACTGTCACCACTATCTCCTTCCAAAACTTTTTCGTCACCCCCTAAAGAAATTGTAATCATCAAGCAATTAACTCCCCAGCCCCCGTTAACCAGTATTCTACCATCTCTGTGAATTTGCCTATTTTAGGTACCGTATGTAAGTAAAATCATATGTAAGTAAAATCAATCCTTTTGTTTCTGGTTCATTTTACTTAGCATTTTTTTAATGTTTTCTCTATATTGTAGCATATATCAGAACTTCATTCCCTTCTATGTCTGACTAATATCCTGCTGTATGATACATCACGCTTTGTTTTCCCATTCATCTATTAATGGACACAGGTTGTTTTCACCTTTTGTCTGTTGTAATATGCTCCTATGAATATTTAACCCGAGTCATAAGTCAGTGTAACATGGAGAACTTTAGAAAATTCCTGTTCTCTGGGCCTTACCTTTGACCAACCAAACTAGACCCTTTGGGGATGAAGTTCAGGCATGGTTGCCGTGGCTTTAAACCTCCCAGGTGATTCTATGGTGCAGTCAGAAATGTGAACTGCTGGCTAACATAAGCATAATTGAATCCAACCCCGGGCGCTACTCCTTTTAGGGTCACTTTCTTTCAGCAGTTCTCAACCTGTGGGTCATGACCCCTTTGTAACAATGAAAATACATCCTGCATATCAGATATTTACATTATGATTCATAACAGTAGTAAAATTACAGTTACAAAGTAGCAACGAAAATAATTTTATGGTTGAGGGTCACCACAACATGAGGAACTGTATTAAAGGGTAGTGGCATCAGGAGGCACTAAGGAAGATCGAGAGCCACTGCAAGGTATAGTGTGCAGGACAGTTGCTTGGAGGGCTTGGTGAGAGGGCCTGAATCCAATCCCTGCACTGGGAGGGTCTGGTTCATTAGGTATTGGACGGGCCTTTGGAATCCTGTCGGTAGCCAGGACTCCAATTTGAAGAACATTGACTTCAGGACTATTTAGCTTGACAGGCAGAATCTGCGCGCATCTCTTTAACATTCCGACAACCTTGCTACCTTTGCATTTTTAATTGCAAGAAGCCATTCTCTTAGGAGAAGCTGAGTGAGACCGTAAAGGTGGCTCAGGAAAACTGTCTGCTATTATGAGAGACCATTTGGGCCATTATATCAGCTATCCAATGCTCGATTCGGTAATAATGCACACCTTGGGGTTTCTGCTCCCACTTTACTCATTTTTGAGTTCTGTCACTTATTTTTTGATCTTGATATGGTCTTGATATGAAAAATTTTACATCTAGATTGTATCTACTAGGAACTTTCTAAAAAGAAAGATATTAGGTGATTAAGATCAGCATTTTAGTTTTTCCTCTGATCCTAACACTCTATGTTGTGTCTGTGTCAGAAATCCACAATTTGACCTTCATCAAGCGGTGCCTGGATTCATTGAGCTGATGTTTATTTTGTAAGATAGTATTTTTGATAATAATATTTTAACCCTGAATCATATTTAAATAGATATTTAGCCCACTTAAGAATTAAAATATTTCTTTGTATGTGTTTTGTTATTGCCAGTTACACTTTCACAAGTGTTGATCAATTATTCCACACCTACGTACCCACATAATGGAGTGACAATGCATTTTCATATTCTCACATTCACCACAATAAAGAAAAAGCTTTCAACTCATCCAACCTTCTGCTGTGTTACTGCATGGCAGGGTTATTGGTATTTGATGTGTCAGACACGAGGGAAATTCTCTGGCTTTCCAAACATGGACCAAAATGTGCTTCACTTAAGTATAAAATTATGAAGGATGCAGATTTTCACTCAAACTTCTATTACAATAATTCTTTCAAGTAACATGCCCTGTTTCTTGTTTGCTTGGGCCCTTAAATCTGACATGCTTTCCATAAGAGAACAAACATTACAGAATTTTGCCTAAATACACCCTGGAGAGAAAAAGAAATTGGCAGTTTTATTACTCTTTCTTATTTTTATTACCATCTAAGTTTAACTCCTATATTTTGACAGTTTTCAAAAAAGTGCTCACAAGACTTTTCTGTACTCCAAGAATGACAGGTTCATGGGGGAATTCTGACTGCTTTGTCAACGTTGGGTCACACAAGCACATGGCCCTTTCTAAGGACCTCCTAGACAGGCAGAGAGAGGCGTGACCTGACAACTTCGACGAGTGAATACAAAGTGACAAGCCCTCTCTTTGGGTCCTGACATCAAGGTCCATATGTTCTGGGTCTGGGGTCCAGTCTTAGGCTGAGAATCTGTAGCAGCTCCCATGTGCTCCTGATTAGGCTCAGATCAGCCTTAAATTTGAGAGACCTAGGTGGGTTATCCAGCCATGTTTGGGGATTAAAGTCAAGCCCCCCAAATAACAACCTCTGAACGAATCTGGTCCTCTTACAGGGTCTTCTAAGAAAATATTATATAGATGTAGATGGGACCAAAAAATCATCTTTTAAGAGGAATGATGAATAAAATATGGGCATTTAAGCTAGAGGGAGAAAGGACTCGGTAGGGGAGCTACAAGCTGTCTTTAAGGGTTTGCAAGAAGGCTGGGTTCGCTTTACATGTGATGAGAACTCACTCTGGCTCTTTGGATCGTAACAGTCTCCTCAGTTTTTTATACTATTCATAAATGGGTCTGGTCTCTGGGTTTGAGGACTAGAGTTGCCATTCAGCCTTTTCCCTGGAGTTCAGCCAACAGTTTGTACCCAGCTTCAGCATCATTGCCCTGGCATTTGGTTTCAAACAATAGCATTCTATGAAAGTATTATGGTTTTGGTTTAAAGCAAGAGAAAAGATCTTTACGTCTTTTCTCTTTTTCTAACAGGAGCTTCCTGTCAAAGCAATACATGCTGAAAAATGATTACCTTTTAAACTAATAAGACCACAGGAAATATATCTTCCCAGTGGGGGTTGCCAGCAAAAGTTTCAGTCAAGCCACCTCTCGCTATTTCTGCAAGCCTCCAGCAGACTCCATGACCTTTCATAGGACCCTCTGCAATCCATGGGGTGCTTGGTGAGTATTCATACTGCCATGCTTGTCAAATTATTGCCACTTGGTGAATATAATGAATGACACAACAAAATAAATTATTTAAATAGTATTAATAGAACAAAAACACTGTCCATTTTTATGGATACCACATTTGTGCTGGAATAAGCGATTCCTTGAGCAGCAACTAATGCTAACAGGAAGCCACTTGGGCTGCGTGTCATTCTGCGTGTGCATCTGATTCTCAAGTTGAAAGACACTATTACACGGCCTGAGATTTCACTGGCCTCCAAGTGTTAGCCTGCAGGGTGCATGCGCTCACAAGCCAACTAACCCCCTTTTGTCTCTGTTAGAACTTTCTCATGCAAGCTTAACATGTTTCACTGCCTGAGAATATCCTTGAGGATATGATTATGACTTGTTGTAGTCTTCTCATCACTTGGGCAGAAGCCCGTAAAGAGATGGGATCTTAATAGATTCCCTTCTATTCAAAGTCAGGCTTTTGTGTTGCAGTCCTAAAAAGCAGAACTTGTCACTCCATCTGATGAGTAATACTAATCAAACTCATAACGAAATGACTTATAAACCAGAACATTAATTTTCTTTTTTTTAAATCACAGATGGGTGTATTTCTGTTTATTTCTTATTTTTGTTTTTATTAAATTATAACTGTGTACATTGATGCATTTATGGGGTTCAGTTTACTGATTTGATATACAATGTAAAATGCTTACATTGAACTGATTAACACATCCATCACAGTTATACTCTTAATATTTTGAAATGTACTGTTACATCATGCACTTTATGCATCATGCATGTTCCTCCCTCTCCTCCTGCCTCCCCTCTCCTCTCCCCTCTCTCTCCTCTTCCTTTCTACTTTCTGGACTATAGTTATGTTTTATCATTCGTATGAATGTATACTGATTTCATAGTCATATTGAGTACATTAGATACTTTTTTCCCCATTCTTGAAATACTTTACTAAGAATATGTTCCAGCTCTAACCAGGTAAACATACAAGATGTCAAGTCTTCATCTTTTCAATGGCTGCACGGTATTCCATGGTGTACATATACTACTATTTGTTAATCCATTCATGGGTCGATGGGCACTTGCGCCGTTTCCATGTCTTGGCAATTATGAATTTGGCTGCAATAAACATTCTGGTGCAAATGTGTTTGTTGTAAAATGATTTTTGATCATCTGGGTATATACCTAGTAAAGGAATTGCAAGATCAAATGGTAGGTCTACTTTTAGTTCCTTGAATATTCTCCAAACTTCTTTCCAAAAAGGCCATATTAGATTACATTCCCACCAGCAGTGTAGAAGTGTTCCCTTCTCTCTACATCCACTCCAACATCTGTAGTTTGGGGATTTTTGTGATGTGGGCTAATCTTACTGGAGTTAGATGATATCTCAAAGTGCTTTTGATTTGCATTTCTCTTATTATTAAAGATGATGAGCATTTTTTCATGTGTCTATAGGCCATTCACCTGTCTTCTTCAGAGAAGTTTCTGTTCAAGTCTCTTGCCCACATAGAAATGGGGTTATTCGTTCTTTTCTTGTTTGGGGGGGGGGCAGGGCTGAGTTTGAACCCACCACCTCTGGGGCTGGCACCCTACTCCTTGACTACAGGCGCCACCCTATTCGTTCTTTTCTTATTGATTAGTTGAGTTCTCTGTGGATTCTAGTTATCAGACCTTTGTCAGAAGCATAACCTGCAAATATCTTTTCCCATTCTGAAGGTTGTCTGTTTGCTTTACTTACTGTGCTCTTGGCTGTGCAAAAGCTTTTTAGTTTGATCAGATCCCAGTAATGTATTTTTGGTGTTGCTTCAATTACCTTTGGTGGTGGGGGATCCTCATCATAAATATGCTCATGGCTGGGAAGAATCAACATTTTTTAAATTCCATACTACCCAAAGAAATCTACAGACTTAATGCAATCCCTATTAAAGCACCACTGTCATACTTTAAAGAGCTTGAAAAAATAGTGCTTCATGTTATATGGAATCAGAAAAAAAACCTTGAATGCCCAAGACATTACTCAGAAATAAAAACCAATCAGGAGGTATCATGTTACCAGACTTTAGACTATACTATAAATCTATAGTGATCAAAACAGCATGGTACTGGCATAAAAATAGAGAAGTAGATTTATGGAAGTGAGTAGAGAACCAAGAGATGAACCCAGGCACTTATTCTCATTTGATCTTTGATGAGCCTATCAAAAACATTCAGTGGGGCAAAGACTCCCTATTTAACAAATGGTGCTGGGTGAACTGGCCGGCGACCTGTAGAAGACTGAAACTGGACCCCCACCTATCACCATTAACAAAAATTGATTCTCACTGGACAAAAGATTTAAACTTAAGACATGAAGTTATAAAAATATTAGAAGAGAGTGCAGGGAAAACACTTGACGAAATCGGCCTGGCAGAACATTAATTTTCATGAAAATTTGAGCCACCTCCTTGGACTGGATAGCCATTTTCTCAGATTACACATCCTGGGAGGAAGACACTTGATAATCAGAAAGTGGCTTTTGTGATTATATCATCAAAGCAGAATGATACTTATGATTCATGGCACCAGGCAATAATAGCTAACATTTATTGAGCACTTACTGTATGGTAGGCACATCCTATAGGTTTTGGAGTTCTTCTGTGGTAGGCAGCATTTGAAATGCTTTTATGTACTAACTTATTTCATTACTTCATTATTCAGGAAGTTAGCGTTACTATTGTCATCCCCATTTTATAGATGAGAAAACAAATCCACGAGGGTTAAGTAATTTTCCTAAAGTCATCAGAAAGTGGTGGAACTGGGATTTGAACATAAGCTTAATGCCCATTTTTACCCAATATACTCCCTCTGCCCCTTGAGGATCTAAGGCACTTTCTCACACTGATCAGTGAGCTTCTTCTTGCAGATGACTAACAGGAACTCTGAAAACGTTGTCTCTCACACTCATTTTCTGGGTTTCCAAGCTGCTGATTTCACAGTATTGACATATATTTTCTTAGAAAATGTTAACACCATTGATAAGTTGATGCCAAGACCAGATCTTACTGCTTTTAACATGGGCCACATTTCTTAAGGTGCCTTTCTCGTGTAGCTGAGTTCATCCACCAAATGCTGATTTTATCAGCCTACTTCTCAGAGTCCTGGGGACGCCTCTCCAGCACTGTGGTCCACACTGTATTACCTATGGGTACATTCAAAGGTGTTATGAGACCATGCACACAATGAAACACATTGATTAAAAATCAAAGGGAAGAGACAGAATAGGGAAAATGTGATGAACCAAACCATGATATTCCTCATATTATATAGTCCTGGGTTCTCCGCTAATATGGTTTGTAAATGCGATTTTCCTTTAATTGAATGTCTTCCAGACACCATGCTCAGCAGACAAGACTAGTAAGTAGCAGTTATTAAAACCTGAGAACTAACTAAGAGGTGGAAAAAGAATTGGGGGTCCAAACTGTATGCCAGCCAAAGAGACAGCTTGCAATTATCCCTTCACTTCTCTGAGAAAAAAAATAGCAAATATCAGTGGAGTAGGCTCTTGCAGTGACAGAATTTTGTCAATACCAATTGGTAGAGTGTGTTTCATTTGCTCATCAACACGCTTTTGATAACCAGAGCCTGGAGCTGTGCCTACACAGTGGCAAGCAAACAGCTCATTCCAACATCTCAATATTTATTATAACGTGTGAAGAAGGGGAATTATCAATGTCTTTCCCATATTTTATCAGAAAGTTTTGACACTATGAAGACAATATCTGAATCTATGTTGTGTGACTTAAATGGCTTTTGTACATTAAGTATTCCATTTGAAGTCTCCATAGCAAGCTGAACTTTGCTTATTTCTGGCATTATTTTGCAATTAGTATGATACCCAACTGTAGCTAGATGTTTTAAGAAGTTAAAAGTGAGAGGTAAAAGACAGCTATTTTGAACACAAAGAAAAAGGCATACTGGAGGAGGGGGCAGATGCCGTGGTTTACACTTATAATCCTAGCAATTTGGGAGGTTGGAATAGAAGGATTGCTTGAGGCCAGGAGTTTGAGGCTGGGCCTGGGCAATAGAGAGACCCCATCTCTAGCCAAAAATAAATTAGTCAGGTGCAATGCTGTGGCTTGAAGGAGTAGGGCACCAGCCCCATAGCTGGAGGTGGTGGGTTCAAACCCAGCCCCGGCCAAAAACTGCAAAAAATAATAATAATAAAATAAAATAATAAATTAGTCAGGTATGGGAGGTATGGTATCATGCACTTGTACTTCTAAGTACTCAGGAGGTTGAGGCAGGAGAATTGTTTGGGCCCAGGAGTTTAAAGTTACAGTGAGTAATGATCATACTGCTGCACTCTAACCTGGGTAACAGAGTGAAACTCTGTCTCTAAAAAAGAAAAATTTTAAAGGGTGTATATATATATATTTTCAAATAATGTCATAGAATAAAGTGAAGTCACAGAGTGGGAAAATAAGCTGCAAACTTAACATTAAAAGCTTATTTATAATAGTAAACACATAGATTTACCGTGCACCAGACATTGTTTTAAGCATTTTACATATATTAACACATTTAATTGTCACAGCCAACTCTGCAAGATGGGTACTATTGGTATTGTCACTCTATGGATGAGGAAATTGAGCCAGAGAAGGGGCACAGACTGAATTCAAATCCCCAAATTTGACTCCTGAGCTACATTCTCAACCCCTACTCTCTACTCTATTACAAAAACATCTAAAAATGCACATAAACATAAGTTAAAGTGTTCAAAAGAGATGAATCGAGAGTTAGTATGTGAAGAAATAAATAATTATATAAAAATCACAACCTTTGTTGAAATTAGAGAGCTCTGAATTAAGAGTCAATCATGGCTTTCTCGAATTAGCAAAGAAATGCATAATTGTGAGAAAGTTCAATTTTATAGGGATTATGGGAAAGCAGATGTACTTTCAGTGACTGTTGGCAAAACAAATTGACTGAAGCTTTCTGGAGAGTGAAGTGGAAGTAGGCTACAAGAGCTGTGGAACAATAGTTCATTTCTCTTTCATGTAAGAATTCAAGTTTAGGAAAAATGCCTCAAAGAAAACAACCTAAGGAAGAAATAAATAAGTGATCTCTGACAAAGATGTCTGCATCATTGGTGTATCAATAGTGTATATTTAATAATAACTTAGATGCATTACACCAGGTAGACAGCTAAGCAAGCTATGGCATGTTAAGAACACAGAACAATCAAACAGATATTAAAAATAGGAAGAGTGTGACTTTTATCCATATGTAGAAATACATGAGTAGAAAAAATGAATCTGAAAATAAATGAGGGACCAAAATAGACCTCAAGATGATACATGCGTGGATAGCAACCATGGAGAAGTATAGTATATGTCCATGTATTGGGTTTAAAGCCTGGGGGAAAGGAGTGGGCAAAAGAACTGAGTTTTTATTTATATGTGTTTGCCACTTTACTAACCTCATGTTACATAGATTCTCATTGGCTCGCTCTCTCGTGTGTGCATGAAATAAAGGAACACATTTCAAAAACGGATCAGTTTTATCTAAACAAAATTACTCATATATCGCCAACAGGATCCTGTATGGCGCTGCTTGGGAACCCCATCTGAAAGCAAGCACTAGGGTAAGGCTCACGAGGAAAACAAAAGGAGAAGTCAATGCATGTAAGGTCAGGAAAAATAGTCTGAGCATTCATCATCCTTGGCTGCAACGTCCATGCAGGAACGGCCCCACCCATAACGCGTCGCACATGGTCTGCCAAATGAAAAAGTAAAATAGCAGCATATGCTGGAAACTTTTCTATTTTTATGATAGGCAGAAAGACATTTTCTTTCATATATTCCCTTCTTTTACACGGCTGAGAATCCAGCCTGCCATTTGCTGTGATTTCTTTCAGACTTTTTCCGGGCAAATTTTCGACTCTCTTCTCACCCTGCATAGTGATCTTCAGAATCCAGGCTGAATGTGTCTGTTTGATATTTCAAAAATATACTTGGTTCACCAGAGCCTCTATTTCCACTTTATGTCCCCCACCTCCTCACCACCACCAGCACCATTTACCATTTACTGTCTGTTCCACAGATAGTCACATTTTCTTCAGTTGGTGTCATTATGAATATTAAAAATAGAGTTTTGAAAGAAAACACATATACTTCTCTGTACTGTGCGTTTCTCCAAGAAGTACAGCACTGAATAATTTCTCAAATGCAACCCCGTTTTCATCTTGCCAGCAATTTGGCAGTTCTCAAAGGTTACTGCTCTGAATTTGTTTTCTTTGTAAGCTTGCAGTCCATTTGTTCTGCCTTAATGCTGAAAATGCATGTAAGATCTCGACCTCCATATGCCATACACCATAGATTTACCCTTTACTTTAAAATTTTCTTCTGTGCTAACATGAGAAAAAGAATGTTTCATGATTTGTCAAAATGGCATATGGGCTAAATGTCTAAGGTTAAAATCCAGGGGATCTCAAACCCCTATAAGGTAGGACTTAATTACCTGATATGTCTCTAAGGGCTGATTTTTTTAAGAGGAAAGTATCTTTCCAAATATCTAAGACACACTTAAAAACATTCTTATCCCTAAAAGTAAAGATCTAGTCAATATCCCAGGCCTGTTAGTGACCTTGTCCTAGAGACAATTCTACTTTTATTTTCATGACCACATAAAACAAAATGATTATAAGGTCACAAACCAAAACCAAAAAATGAAAGTCAATCTTACATTAAAAAAAAAAAAGGGGGGAGATGAGCATTTAAGTGAAAAGTAAACTTTGGGCATTTCCCATGCATTTGTGCACTGAGATCTCTCACATGTTCAACTTGATACCACGTTCTGTGGGGTCAACAGATTTATTAAGGCAAGTTCCACAACCTCATGAGCTTTCTCTCTAATTGGATAAGGTGGGATGAACACTCTTGAAATAATCAGAAAACAATAAATGCTAAACCACATGTCTCAAAAGGAATTTAGGGAAAGGAAAGAGCTTCTGGGATGTTTCATAGAGGAAATGGGGTGTGAAGTGGGCAGTAGCGAATCAGAAGAAAGGAGATGAGTGGAAGAGGGATGGAATGCACAGTGACGGTGCACCAACCAGGAAGGAACCGCATAGGCACAAGCCCAAGGCAGAAGAATAAGGCGAATGCAGGGAATGGGCCAAGCTGGCTTGAAGACCCAGGTAGGGAGTGCAGCTGGGTGAGGATGGATGAGGAGGTCTGGACTCAGTGCGGTAGGCGCCAGGGAGTCAGTGGGGCTTTCTAATAGGAGAAGGTGCTCTAAGAGGAACAGTATGGTAATGGGTGGGTAGAAGTTGAGGCTAGAGAGGTGCTCCTCTCACCCATGAGGGTAGGCATTCAAAGCATGGTATTTTCTAGGAGAAAGAGAATAAAGGGGAAGCTTGAGAAATGCTTCAGAGTATAGAAGAAAACTTGATGGAACCTTTAGTTCTAGGCCAGGAGCACATGGTATTGGGGGACTTCAGATTTAATCTACATATTTTAGAAAAACTTCACATATATTTTATTTTTAAGCAAAGGCAATGCATTAATGTTATAGCAAAAAAAGAGTGCAATTCTAGGATTTATGGAGGACTTCAAAAGAATAATGACACCCCCGACAAGTGGGTTGTCCATGGAAGGAAAGTGGCCTTGTTTCTGGTAGATGTCTATGTGGACACACACACACACAGTCCTCTAGGTCGGATGTGCATGACCTGCATGTCTTCATGCAGCTACTTTCTTTCTCCTGGATCCTTGTGCTTTGTCGACCTGGAGTTGTTGTGCCTTCTGCCCCCAGTTCATGGTGTCTCTGCCACTCTCTCTGATTCTGCTACTCCAGACAAATATAGCTCTTGCTGCTGCCTCTCAGTTGTCAGGGTCTCCAGGAATATATTGTGCTGAGTCTTTCTCGGGTGTCTTCAGTCTAAAGTCACCACCATCCTTTGCATCTTGCCAGAGGCATGCAGGCTACTCTGCGATCTATCTTCCACACTTGTCCAACTCCGTGGACGTGACTCACAATCAAAAGTGATCCAGTGCTGGCTAGATGTCAGGACTTTGTTGACTGCAGTCTGGTATGGATTAATGCTCAGGGAGCTCACATTCACTAACAGGTAATCAGGCTTTCCAATAGATTTCATAATTTATAGAAAAGAGGACCTTGCCCCTATAATACTCAGCAATGGCTTCATACATATGAATTAACCGGCTGTAAACTAAATCAAGCCCCAGAACCTTTAGAGGCTGCACAGGTGCCAGCCAGGCAGTGGGAGCTTTGAGGTACAAATGGCAAACAATGAAGAGGCAAGGATTTATTTATCCAAACTTGAACACATATATATGGCTTGCTTTGCATTAAGAAAGCTCTGGGGAGAATACGCCACATTTTATGGGAATGGACATAGAGGTGGAGAAAAAAAAGTAGTGAGAAGTAGTGATATGGCCAGTGATAATCATGGAAGAGCTGTTCCTTAAACTAATGTTAAAGATCTTAATATGTGGCCACAATAAATATGTATTAGACACCAAGATGCAGCCTCATGTGTGTTATTTCTACAAATCTGGTGTTTGAAACTATTAATGTCAGTTATACAATCCCCCAAAAGATTTTTTTTCCCTAAATGTTATTAACTTTTTGACTGAAATAATATATGATACAACAGAACCTTATTTAATTTCTTTCATCAAAGCATGAAAAAATAAACTAGAAAAAATTCTAAGAGTGAGACCCCAACTCCTAAAAAAAATGGAAAAGCCAAGCTGGGTGCCACTGAGAGTGCCTGTAATCCCAGCGGCTTCCAGAGGCTGAGGCAGCAGGATGCCCACAGCCTGAGTCTGAGGTTGCAGTGAGCTGTGATGCCATTGCACTCTGCTCAGGGCATAGGGTGAGATTCTGTCTCAACAACAGAAACAAAAAAAAGCAAAGAAATAAAAATAAAAAATAAGCAAGAATAAAATTTTTAAAAAATTTTGTATGAATTTGTAGGACAAGTAAAATAATTTTGGATTTGTCAAAAGAGGCAGCTTTAAATACAGAAAAATCCATAGATTTTGAACAACTAATGAATATATTTTTTGTCCTAATCGTAAACATTTTAGTACCTTAAAAGAAGATGAAAAAAAATTAAGTAGAATATAAATATATAGTATTTGGAAGGCTTTTGGTAAAATCAGTATATTTGACAAAATTCCTTTGGCAGTTTTATTGTTTGTTTTTTTTTCCCCCAAGAAAAAGAAATTTGATTTTATTTCTTACATACCAAGAAGAATAATATAGTGCTAATATTCGTAAGCTACTACAATTGAGAGTGGCTTTAACAAAAATCTCGTGGCACCCCTTTGCTGAGTGCCCACTGTGATATATACCTATACCATCCTAGGCCCAGGGCATGTATCAGTTGACCAAAACAGATAAAGACTCCATTCAAATAGAGCTTCATGTTTAGATGAGATAGATAGGAAATAAACAGTTTTATAGTTTCTGAAATAATTTTATCTTCAAAGAATTATTACTACCCCAGGAAATTCCAGCCACCGTTCCATGGCCTAAACACTACAGGAGACATAAATAGGTCTTAGAGCTTCTGTTCCAGTGGGGGAGACAGAAATAAAAAGTAAACAAATACACATGATGATA
>NW_003852408.1:26499507-26543674 GCF_000181295.1 Otolemur garnettii
TGAGTGCTGGAGTACTTAGTGAAGGTGGGGAACAGGGGAACGGAGATGCTGAACAGCTGAAGAAGGGTAGTGGTGCCACTGAGTTTCACCTGCACTAGAGAATTTAGATGAGGGAGAAATGAGTTGGAAGAGAGAAATGAGATTTTCACAGTGGGGATAAAAGACCTAATGAGTGTCATGTAAGGGGAAGAAAAAAAGCGCAATATCCTCCACTTAAGGGGACTGTAGAGGAAGCACTGTTCTCAGGGGAGAGTTAGGGGCAAAAGGTCACAGGAGCACAGAGAGTGCCCTGAGCCAGCAGGCGACACAGACTGATAGGCATCTCTTACCTTCTTTAACCTCATTTCTTTCTCACCCAGCCAAACATCCACACCTCTGCACCTGGAGCAAAGGCTCTTATCTGTTGACCTGATCCCCTGGCTCACTTCGAATTCAGAGATGGGCCAAGTGGAGGCGAGCCATGGCTCCCTCTTAGTTTTCATGAGTTGAGGAAATTGCTTAGCAACACCGAGTGTTCTGGGTGGGGCCAGAGCATAGCCCCAGGGAAAGGAGATTCCCGGTGAACCAGTAAGGCAAAGCTTATACCAGCTAATTGTAGTCAGAGGTTGAACATACCACCCTTCAGGCAAGCAAACCTGCCCTGTGGACCTAGGCCTCCACCCTTGCACAGAGATAACGCACACTAGTGGTGTGGACGGCAAGTCGGCCAGGAATAGAATTGGAAATGATGAAAAGAAGAAGAAATGATGTTAAACAATTGCTCTCCAGTTCTCAAAACAGAAAGAGGAAAAAAGGAAGCACTCCAACACCCATTTCTGTAGTGAGATCCTAGGTCGTAAGTCTTAATGAGGGTCCCTGCCCTTAGAAAAAAAGGAGTTATCTTGGATCTTCTGCACACATATCCCGGGAGCCTGAGGCACTGAGGAAAATTGCCAGAGGAACTCAAGCATCAGCAGCATCAGCGTTCCTGCCATCAAGGACTTAGGTTTTGGAGAGTTGGAGGGCTGAGTGAACTATGCAGCCCTTACAGCTGATACGCTCTGTCTGACGCAGAATGGCAACTAGGAGGCCTTTTAAAAACTTACCACTTCTTCTCCCTCTTTTGTATCCCCAAAGTCTGCACCTCTAGTTAGCTCCCAGAGACCATAATACTACCCCATTAATTGCCTCATCACTTCATTAACCTGTACGTATCTTTATTTTGAGTAAATCGACTTTGCTCAGTCTCTTAGCGTTTCTAGTGACAGCTACTAGCTACATCCTTCACATCCAAGGTTCTGAGTTCAGTCTCTTTCTGGGCCACCTGGCTTTCTTCTCTTTCAATGTCAAAGGCTCACCTTTATCTTTGTGCACTTGGAACAACTTTAAGCCCAAGTAGAGCCAATCAGAGAATCTAGTTCATCTCCGGTGTTCAACACGGGCTGTTTTTCTTCCTCCTTTACCATATTGTCACCAGTCTTGGGAAATTTCTGTGAGCACAGTCTTGGTATTTCCTCTGCCTCATATTCTTTCCAGCCCTTTTAATATTGCAAACAGATATAAAGAGCTGGATAAAGTTTCCTTTGCTTCCTCTTTTAGAAATTGGGCAGCTGGAACTAGAGACAATAAAATATAAAATATAAGGGCCCATCAAGGGTGAGGTTCTGACTCATAAGCACAAGTTAGAACTGAAAATATTTAAGCAATTATTGTGGTAAGCCTGCAGGGTAGATTTGACACCGTGTCTCCTGCTGGCTTAGGGAGAAGTATGTGCTGTATCAGAACATGGGCATGAGAAGAGACTGGACCATGCAGGACTAGACCTTTGCCACAGGTTCAAAAAGATGCAGGAACACTCCTGACCTTGGGAAGCTCAGAGAAGAGGATGTCTCATGTTGTTTGGGTTTCCATAAGGACCCTTTTGGTCCCACAATGAGGTCCCTTCATTGTGTTGTCTTGGTACAACCTACTATGCAAAGGATTAAATGGCAGAATCTCAGCTTGTTGCTACAAATTTGTCATGTCAGGAGAAAGTGTGACTTTAGACAAGAGAGTGACATAATTGTCCTAAGAAATTGGCTATCTTCCAGGGCACACAGGGGCTTTCTCTTTAGTTCTATCCATTCTATCAGACAGAATAATTTTTTTAAAAAGTGCAATTTAATGGGAGAAAACATAAATCCTTGTATCCTTGTAAAGTTCTCAGCCAGCTATTGAAGGGCTTGTCCAGAGAGGCTGCTGGGCATCTTGGAGGAAGCTGACCAACCTTGCTGGTCACAGCTATGGAACGAGTCCTGGCCCAGGAAAAGGCTGCCGGGAAGAGGTGCTGCTTGAAAACCATCTCCTGTCCCTGGGCTTCTCCCAAAGCGTGTAAACACCCTAATTACTCACTATCTTTTCTGTAGGTTCATTCTCTCTGATTTGGCAAAACTAAAATGTCACTGAAGTGACCATGATTTTCATTGGAAGAATATGTGGGTAGTAGAAGGCATATGTGTTGATTTCACTTCAGAATATGCAGTAAACACAACCTCCAACACAAGGAATCTAAATTAGGTCTTTGCATCTCAAAATCATGTGATCCCCATTGCAATCTACTAGAGCCTTACTAGACATCCTGGGTAGTCATAGAATGAATTCCACAATGAGCTCATTAGCCGGCTACCTCTTGGAACCTTTAATTTCCTGTTCAATCTTTCCTTAGAAATGTTAAAATTGTGCAGCAGATAAGATCAGGGGTCTCAGGCTGCATGACAAACACGAAACTTAGTTTACTCAATTATAAGCTGTTTGACTTTCTTCATAAGAAATTCAGAAAAATACAAAGAAACCTCAGTGTAGCTTTTCAGTATTTGACAGTCAGGGAGCATATCTTCCTTTGCCAAGAGTTAGATTCGTCAAGTATGAAAGCAAGGGAAATAATGATATTAAAGATTGCCGTAACCAAACCAATATTTCCCCCAAGTCATACCACTTAATAACACACGACACATCTCCTACCCTTGGCAAAGCAATATTTTAAAACTAAAATTATATGGTAATTAGCCTTTCAAAAATGTGAACACTTCAATATAGGAGTCCATTAATAATCTAACTGCTGCTGCAAAGCGTGTTCCTCCCACACATGTAACTTAATTAAACTCAGAGCTTCTCATTCCAACCATCAGTCAGTCATGAAAAACAGGTGGCTCCCAACTTACAGATAATGGAAGGCTGGATCTTGCTAGGACTTTGCACACCCAGATGAAATTATCTAAATGTCTCCCTTGTTCTTTCTTCTGGCCATTTCTATTTCAAATACAGATTTGGTTCTGCTTTATAGGATTTTAATTTCAAACACGACCTAGGATAATTCTAACGAAAATTAAATGTAAGTTTATGTAATGGACTGGGTTACGAAGATCTCAAAACAAAATCTTACTTTCTTATAGAGCCAAGAATAATTACATACGAGATAGTATGATTTCAAGGACATGAACAGAGGATAACAATGAAAGGAAACAACCTATAAGAATCTTCTCTTTTGGTGAATGCATTACAGGTCAGATGTTATAAATTCAAAACCCTGTAGGAACAGGCAGGTGGCTGGAATGTTTGAGGATGGCTGGGCGTAGGGGTGGCAGTGATGTAGCTGCCTGGAGAATGTGTGCCCTGCCTAGACGGGCTCCTCCCTTCACTCCAGCAGATCCTTCCCTTGCCTTCAAGGGGGTTGGGATTACTGGCTCAGTAAAAGAGACCATTTCCAATTTTTAAGTTAAATCCATTGGTATTTCAAAAATTTGACAGCTAGTTTGAAATTTTAAATTTGGGGTGGGCCAAACCAAACAATATATACAGTGGGCCTAGAGCCAGCTTTGAAGACCTCTGTGGATAAAGACTTTGATCTGCTTTGCCTCCCAAGATGGGAGACAGTTTAAGCTATCAGTCATACATGAATTGGAGTAAATCTGGCATCTGAGAAGAAACTTTGACGAGAGGAGGAGGTGTTCCACCAGGGAGTAGGGGGAGCCTGTGGAGTAGCCTCAGAGGTAAGAAGGGGGATCTCTTACAGTTCAAAGATGAAAATCACAAGACCGTTGGAGACAAAATTGCACAGGAAAGAGATCTCATGCGTTCTCATGAGTAGGTTCCGCACTGCAGTAGCACAATTGATATTGGCAACTTGAAGATGGAAGGTGTCAGCACCCCCTGGGCACTCCTGCTTCCATTTGCTTGTCCAAATGTCCTCAGGCAAGGACCTGAAACACTGGGAGCTTTCTCTCAGTCTGGACAGAGAGCCGGTTAGTCCCTGCCATGTCCCCAAGGAAAGAATAACCTTCGCGCAGTAAAATCCGAGTCTCAGCTTCTGCTTCAGGGGGAAACCAAAAGTAGGGCAGGCGTTGCCTCTGTGCTGCCATGAAAACATCTCCTGCATGTCCTGCTCTTCTTGGCTGATCTCAGGCATTGGAAGCCATTTTTACATGACATTAGTACATAGCACTGGGTTCTCTTATCTAGAAAATTGGAATAATTCTGTGAGAGCTGCCACTCCAAGCTCACAGTATTGTTGTGAGTATCAAATAAGATAATGTATTTAAATGTTCCTCATACATTGGAAAGTGTCAAATGCTGTTTTTATAACTTATTGTTATTAAGATCTAATAACGGTGTGTTTCCCAGAGCAAAGGTGGGAGTGGAAATGGGGGAAACCATCAAGGTAAGTGATTTTTTCTGAACTGCCTGTAAGTCTCCAAACAAAAATATCTGACTGGATGTGGCAGCTTTTATTAGATGCCTTCAAATTTATGACACTGCAACAAGGTCGATCAGTCCATCGAGGTGGCGCTGTGGAGGCCAGGACTATTTACAACACTGTTAATATGTTTGGAAACTGAGTTATTGTTCCCAGGACTCCAGAAAGATGAGAGTGGTTGACAGAAGGCATAAAACCACAGCTTCGAGGAGAATTTCATCTGTGTGAACTAGTGACTAATTCAGACAATGAAGTATTTAGTGTCTGTGACTATTTATAGTAGAAATTAATGGCTCTTTTATACCTGATTTAATGGCCATTTAAAAAGAGAAAGTATAGTCATACATAGGACAGTCAATGGAATAAGTGATATTTACGGAGTGAAAGAAGATTAACTACAGAAAGAAGAGACTTTTCTTCCTAGCACTTTTGAAGCAGCCTCGAGATGCAGTGGAAATAAACAACTGATTTTTCTTGAATATGTATATATATATGGATCTGTGCATGTGTTTGCACGTGTGTTGTGAGAAACTGGACGCTTTAAATACCACAGGCAGCAGGCATGTGCTATTGGCCTTTTACAACAGCTGAACTGCCTTTTAGAATTTTCTTTGGTAGATAGTGGGTTCCAGGTGATTCTCTTTTCCCCAACTGCTAAATAGTTTTTATTTTTCATGAACACGGGCATTGTTTTCAAGAAGAAAACTCTCAACAACTCCATCAACACTTAGCTATTTTACTGGCTCTGTCACTTGCCCTTTGCTTTGATGGTTTTCGGCAAAGTGTTTTATGTAAAAGGAAGTCTTGTTGAAGGATCTGAGCATGAAGCCGTCTTTGGAGAATAGCAATGTCAACGTTTTGCACCTTCAACGCTATTGAAATTTTGTGCTGGATCATTCTTCACTGGGGAGACCTGTCCTCGGCATTGCAAGATTTTTAACGGCATGATTGACCTCTACCCGTTAGATGCCTGTAGCATCTCCCTAATTATGACAACAAACATCTCCAGACATTGCTAAATGTCATGTGTATGTGAAAAAGCATCCCTGGCTGAGAACCACGGGCTATGCCCGTGTGTGAAACATGAGTCACAAAGTGTATCTGAGGTCCTCTCGCTTTGGGATCACTGGGGTGTATCAGCATTTGGGACACAGAGGCTGGACTATTAGTACTAACTCTGCCAAGTCCTTGTATGGTTTCTGAAAGGCACTAATTCCTCAATTGTCACATAGCACTTACCCTCCCAGGTTTGTGTTAGAATTAGAAGGAAAAGATAATATTTACTGAGCATTTATTACCTTCTAGGTGTTTTAAATAGATTCATTCATTTCATCCCCATGACAACCCTATGAGGTAGGTACCCTAACTATTCCCATTTTACAACTGAGGGAGTTGAGGTACAAAGAATTGAAATAATCTGCCCAAGGTCATACAGCTGGTTACTGGCAGAGTTGGACTATGAACCTGGACACTGTGGCTTTTGAGTCTCCCTCTCCGCCTCCTGACCACACTGTCCCTCTGCGTAAGTGTGTATAAGCACATTGTAAATGTTGGAGCAGGAAGCCCACTGCTGATAACCTTCTCATACGAGTCTGGACCACGCTGCCAGGGCTAATGCATCCTGAGCATCTTAACAAGGAGGCTTTCTGATTTGCATCTTTCACTTTCCACCTCAGCAGGGCTAAATGCTACACCTCCTTTGAGGCTGGGCTCAAATGACACTGCCTCTGAATTCCTCTTAATATCTGCCTGAAGTGCCCCAGTCCTTCTTGGAACACCTTCATGCTTTGCACTAATTCTATGGAACTCATCAACCCTCTCTAGCAGTGACAGGTGTGTGACTTTTCTTTTCTTTCTTTTTAAATTTCTACTTATTATAATTTTTTATTAAATCATAACTTGGGGGCAGTGCATGTAGCTCAAAGGAGTAGGGCGCTGGCCCCATATGCTGGAGGTGGTGGATTCAAACCCAGCCCTGGCCAAAAACTGCAAAAAAAAAAATCATATCTTTGTACATTGATATGGGATTCAGGGTACTGCTTTGATATACAGTGTGAAATGCTTACATTGGACTAAGTAACACATCCATCACAATTATATTCATTTCTTAATAGTTTTGAAATGCACCATTGCATCATGCACATTAGGCGAGGTCCCCTCAAATACCCTTCCTCCTCCCATATCCCCACCTCTTCTTCCTTTCTACTTTTGGACGATATTTATGTTTTGCCATTCGTATGAATGTGTAGGTGGTTATATATTAATTTCATAGTAGTACTGAGCACATTGGATTCTTTTTTTTTCCATTCTTGAGATACTTTACTAAGAAGAATATGTTCCAGTTCCATCCAGGTAAACATAAAAGATGTGAAGTCTCCACCTTTTTTATGGCTGCATAGTATTCCATGGTGTACATATACCACAATTTGTTAATCTATTCATGGGTTGATGGGAACTTGGGCTGTTTCTATGTCTTGGCTATTATAAATTGCAATTCTGGTGCAAATGTCTTTGTTATAAAATAATTTTTGATCATCTGGGTATATACCTAGTAGAGGAACTGCAGGATTAAATGGTAGGTCTACTTTTAGTTCCTTGAGTGTTATCCAAGCTACTTTCCAAAAAGGTCGTATTAGCTTGCATTCCCACCAGCATTGTAGAAGCATTCCCTTCTCTCCACATGCACACCAACATCTGTAGTTTGGGGATTTTGTGATGTGGGCTAATCTTACTGGAGTTAGATGATATCTCAAACTGGTTTTGATTTGCATTTCTCTGATGATTAAGGATGATGAGCATTTTTTTCATGTGTTTGTAGGCCATGTGCCTGTTTTCATCAGAGAAGTTTCTGTTCAAGTCTCTTGCCCACATAGAAATGGGGTTATTCATGCTTTTCTTATTGATTAGTTGAGTTCTCTGTGGATTCTAGTTATCAGACCTTTGTTAGAAGCATAACATGCAAATATCTTCTCCCATTCTGAAGATTGCCTGTTTGCTTTACTTAACTGTGCTCTTGGCTGTGCAAAAGCTTTTAGTTTGATCAGATCCCAGTAATGTATTTTTGGTGTTGCTTCAATTGCCCAGAGGGTCCTTCTCATAAAATATTCTCCCAGGCCAATTTCTTCAAATGTTTTCCCTGCACTCTCTTCTGGTATTTCTACAGTTTCATGTCTTAAGCGTAAATCTTTTATCCAGTGAGAATCAAGTTTTGTTAATGGTAAAAGGTGAGAGTCCAGTTTCAGTCTTCTACAGGTCGCCAGCCAGTTCACCCAGAACCATTTGTTAAACAGAGAATCTTTCCCCCACTGACTATTTTTGATAGGCTTGTCGAAGATCAAATGATGATAAGTAGCTGGGTTCATCTCTTGGTTCTCTATTCTGTTCCATAAATCTACCTCTCTGTTTTTGTGCCAGTACCATGCTGTTTTGGTTACTATAGATTTATAGTATATCCTGAGGTCTGGTAATGTGATACCTCCTTATTTGTTCTTATTTTTGAGTAATGTATTTGATATTCAATGTTTTTTTTGATTTCATATAAAATGAAGAACTATTTTTTTCAAGTTCTTTAAAGTATGACAAAGGTGCTTTAGTAGGGATTGCATTAAATCTGTAGATTGCTTTGGGTAGTATGGACATTTTAACAATGTTGATTCTTCCCAGCCATGACCATGGTATGTTTTTCCATTTGTTAACATCTTCAGCTATTTCTTTTCTCAGAGTTTCATAGTTCTCTTTATAGAGATCTTTTACCTTCTTTGTTAGGTAAATTCCCAGATATTTCATCTTTGGCACTATTGTAAAAGGAATAGAGTCCTTGACTATATTTTCAGCTTAAGTATTATTGGCATATATAAAAGCTACTGACTTGTAACTATTGATTTTGTATCCTGAGATGCTGCTGTATTCCTTGATCACTTATAAGAGTTTTGAAGTTGAGTCCCTGGGATTTTCCAGGTATAAGATCATATCACCAGCCAAGAGCGAGAGTTTGATCCTCTGACCCTATTTGGATACCCTTGATCACCTTCTCTTGCCTGATTGTAATGACTAAGACTTCCATTATTATGTTGAATAGCAGTGGAGATAGTGGGCATCCTTGCTTTGTACCTGATCAATTTTACACATTCAATATTATATTGGCTGTGGGTTTGCTATAGGTGGCCTCTATAAGTTTAAGAAATGTCCCTCCTATTCCTATTTTCTCAAGTGTTCTTATCATGAAAGGATGCTGTATATTATCAAAGGCTTTTTCCATGTCAATTGAGAGAATCATATAGTCTTTGTTTTTTATTTTATTGATGTGATGTATTATATTTATAGATTTACATATGTTGAACCAATCCTGTAACCCTGGAATAAAACCAACTCGATCATGGTGTATAATTTCTTTGATGTGTTGCTGAATTCTGAGTGCTAAGATCTCATTGAATATTTTTGCATCAATATTCATTAATGATATTGGTCTATAATTTTCTTTCTTTGTTGTATCCTTTCCTGGCTTGGGTATCAAGGTTATATTTGCTTCATAGAATGTGTTGGGAAGTATTCCTTCTTTTTCTATGCTTTGGAAAACTTTGTATAGTATAGGTACTAGTTCCTCTTGAAAGGATTGATAGAATTCAGATGTGAAGCCATCTGGTCCTGGACTTTTCTTTTTTGGGAGATTTTGTAATGATGATGCTATTTCAGTGATTGATATAGGTCTATTCAAGATTTATAATTCTTTCTGGTTGAGTCTAGGAAGGTGGTATGCTTCTAGGTATTGGTCCATTTCCTTCCAGATTTTCATATTTCTTGGAATACAGTTTTTTGTAGTAATCATTGAATATTTTTTGCATTTCTGAAGTGTTTGTTGTTATTTCTCCTTTATTGTTTCAGATAGAAGATATTAGATATTTTGCTTTTCTATTTCTGGTTAGGTTGGCCAAAGGTTTATCAATTTTAATCTTTTCAAAAAGCCAACTTTTTGTTTCATTGATCTTCTGAATGATTCTTTTTGTTTTCAATTTCATTTAATTCTGCCCCAATTTTGGTTATTTCTTCTCTTCTGCTGGGCTTGGGGTTGAAATGTTATTCCTTTCCAGTTCCTTGAGATGATCCATTAAGTTGTTGGCTTCCTCTCTTTGTTTTATTGATGAAGGCTTCCAATGCTATAAATTTCCCTCTTAGGACTGCCTTTGCAGTATCCCACAGGTTTTGATAATTTGTGTCTTCATTATCATTTTGCTCAAAAATTTTGGTGATTTCCTTCTTAATCTAGTCTTACACACAGGTATCATTCAGTCTAAGATTATTTAGTTTACATGACTTTGTTTGAGTATGAAGATTCCCATGGTTGTTGAGTTCAACTTTTATTCCACAGTGGTCTGAGAAGATACAAAGAATAATTTCTACACTTTTAAGTTTGCTGAGGTTAGATTTGTGTCATAGGATATGATCTATTTTGGAGGATGACTGATGGGCTGATCAGAGGAATGTATATTCAATTTTATTAGGGTGAAATTTTCTGTAGAGGTCTGTAAAGTCCACTTGTTCTAGGGTCAGGTATAAGTCTAATATTTCTTTGTTTAGTTTCTTCTTGGAGGATCAATCCAAAACTGTCAAAAGGTTGTTAAAATCTCCAACTATTATAGTGCAGGAAGATATCAAGTTGTTCATATCCATTAGGGTCTGTTTATGAATTGAGAGCATTCTGATAGGGTGCATAAATGTTATTTATTAAAATCTTTTCATGTTGGTTGTTTCTCTTGACAAATTTGTAGTGACCTTTCCTATCTTTCTTTATCTTTGTTGGTTTAAAGCTAATTGTATCTGCTACTAAAATTGCAGCCCCTGCTTTTTTCTGTTTTTCATTTGCCTGTATTATAGAAGTCTATCCCTTCACCCAGAGTCTATTTTTATCCTTTAAGGTAAGATGAGATTCTTGCAACAGATATCTGGTCTGAGTTTATGTATCCAGTCAGCCAGCTTGTGCTTCTTTAGAGGACAATTTAATCTATTCACATTAATTGAGGGAATTGATAAGCCTTGTTGTGTTATGGGTGTCATGATTTTTGGATGTCCAGTGGACACTTTTAATCCTTTCACCACTGTGGAAGTTTGGTTTTGTTCAAAAATTTCTGGGTAAGTTTACTTTGTAGGTAGAGCATTGTGCTGGTCATTGTGGAAGATGGGTCTGAGAATATCCTGGAGAACTGGTTTATTTATGGCAAATTTCAACATGTCTATGTCATTAAAGTATTTAATTTCTCCATCACAAATGAAACTCAGTTTATCTGGATACAGGATCCTGGGCTAGAAGTTGTTTTGTTTCAGGAGATTGAAGGTCAATGACCATCTTCTTCTGGCTTGAAACATTTCAGTTGAGAGATCTGCAGTCATTCTAATACTTCTCCCTTTGTGGGTGATGCTTTTCTTATGTCTGGCTGCTTGCAGAATATTTTCCTTTGCCTTAACATTGGCAAAGTTAATCACAATGGGTCTAGGAAATGTTTTATTTGGATTGAGTCTTACAGGGGGTCTGAAACTGTCTGCTATCTGAAGTCCTGTATCTTTTGCAATCCTTTGGAAATTCTCCTCCAAAATCTCTTGGAATAGAGCATCTGTACCATTAAAACCATCCTCTTCTCCTTCAGGAATGTTATAAGACAAATGTTTGATCTTTTGGAGTGATCCCACAACTCTCTCAACTCTCTCAAGGGATGATCAGTTTTTGCTCCCCATTTGTCTGCCTCTTTGAGTGTTTGAGAATGTTCAAAAATTTGTCCTCAGTTTCAGAGATCCTTTCTACTGCCTGGTCAACGCTATTACTGAGGGATTCTACTGTATTTTGGAGGTCCTCAATTACCTTTTTTGTTTCCTTGAGCTCTGCTATCTCTTTTCTCATTATGTCCATATCTTTGGTAACTTGGGCTTTGAATTCATTAATTTCTTGAGACAACTTTAGAACTACTCTTTGGAATTCAATTTCTATCTTTTCTTCCATTCTATTTATCTTATTTGCAATCCATATTCTGAATTTGATTTCTGACATTGCTGCCATTTGTCTATGCATGGCATCTTCAGTTGTATCTCCTTTGTCATTTCTTGGGTGAGAAGGTGGTTGATCTACTCTTGTCATTCATGTTGCCAGAGTTCTTCTGTTGGGTCTACACCATGTTTATTTTCCACTGTTTGGTTATTAGAACTGGTAGGGTGTGATTGTATTGGGGGTCCCAGGTAGTAGAGATAAACCCTTACCAAAGTGCTGGGTTTTATAATTGTGGCTTATTACCCACAACCTTACAAAGGCCCCTTTCAGCACTTTGGCCAGAGACTCTGAGGCCCTACTTGGTGATATAGCACAAGCTAGCTCTGTTTTGATACCAGCCAACCTTTACCCTATCCTATGAAACCACAGTATTAGGTTTAAATCTCAACTATGAAGAGATACTGTGGTGCCCAGAACCCATCCTTCAGTTCTTTTCTGCCATAGAACTTCAGAGGTCAACCTTAGAATGTCCTCGAGTGGACAGTTCCAGACATGGGTTCCAATTAAATTGTCTCAGGCAGTGCAAACCCTGCTCAACAGAGAGGGATTCAAGAGTCTTCAACAGCACAATTGGAGCCAGGGATCTACACTCCCACCCACCAGACTCAGTCCACATTGTTGTCCACTTCTCTGCTCACAGGCCCAGTTGGAGCCAGGGGTCACACCCCCACCCACCAGTCTCAGTCCACATCCAGCTAGCCTCTGCTTGCCAGACCACACCTCCACCTGCCAGTCTTAGTCCACTGCCTGGTAAGCCTCTGGTTTCAGGCTCTGTTGGAGTCAGGGTACCAGGCCCCACCTTCTGGTCTCAGTCCACACCCATTTAGCCTCTACTTGGCAGAACAGTTTGAGTCAGGGGACCATGCCCCCATCTGACAGTCTTAGTCTACTGCCTGGCAAGCCATTGTTCACAGGCTTTGTTAGAGTCAGGGCATCGCACTCTACCCATAGGTCTCAGACCTCACCCTTTAGCCCTGCTGGAAACAGGAGATCATGCCCTAGCCCTCAGGTCTTGGTTCACACCCAGTGAGCCACTGCTTATGAGTTCTGTTGGAATTAGGGGGCCACACCCGTGCTCTCAGTTCTCAGTCCACAGCTAGCAAGCCTCTGCTTACAGGCCCAGCAGGGGCTAGGGACAAGCCCTGTCTTCCAAACTCAATCCACACAGGGCAACCACTCTTACTCTGTGGGTGCCATCAGAGCCAGGAGTTCTGCACTCCATCCTGCCAAATACAGCCCTAACCAAGGATCAACACCATCGCTAGCCAGGCATCCTCATTCTGCTGACTGTCCCTTTCTTCCCACACCCTCTTTCTTCCCAGTTAGTCACAGTTTCTGTTGTGATGGTTGGCGGTCCACACTATGCCCAGATCTCTCAGGATAAGACCAAACACTCTGTGCTCTGCAGGTTGCAGAACTTCAAACCACCATTAAAGGGGGAAAGAGTGGACTCGGAGTTTGGACTTGTGGGGGAAAATATTGGTTCAATTTTATGCCTGCCGGGGTGGTGTCTAGCTTCATAAGTGAGACCTCTCTGGAGAAAGAGACCTGGAGTTTAGCAGCTCTCTCCAGCAAAGTAAAATGAGAGGTCTTTTGTTCCCCACTCATTTGCAGATAGTCTGCAGCAGGCCTCCTGCTTGGGGGAGGGGTCTCCCATCCTCTAGTTGATAGGCTTTGTACCTGTAATTTGTTTTCTTGAATGCTTTTCCTTGGAGTTACAGCTTACTGAATTTCTTTCTTGGCTCATCTCCCCACCTTTGGCTTCATAGAATCCAATTCCATCCAGTTTTTCTTCCTCTGCTCAGGAGCCTCTGCTGAGGGTTGCTACCAGTCGTCTATCTTCCCCAGGTATGTGACTTTTCCTCCCTCTCCCAGCAAACTCCTGGTGTTCATCAGTGACTGCACAGAAATGGTCTCTCCCAGAAGCCAACATGGAGCCTGGTCATAGGTACTGAAAGTGAAAGATTTCTAAATTAATGGCTACATGGAGCAGATCACCAGTTGCATTTGATAATGAAAATTTCTGTATATAACTCTTTACTCCTATTTTACAGATGAAGCAAATAAGGTAGGAAGAAGTCACCCAAAGCAAGATCTTTGGATCCTACCCATTCTCAGAAGCAAGATCTTTGGATCCTTCCCATTCTCAGGGACGGGGGACATAAGTATGTAGAATGCAGAGCAGGGATGAGCTGAGTATAGCCACTTGCATAAAACTGACCAAATGATGCTGGATGGGCAGAGATGACAAAAAGGGCCCTGTAGTCCTCATCTATCATATGCAATGCTATCCTCAAACCAGGGGCCATGTTCTTACCCTTTTATTTTTTAAAGTCATTGTTGTTGAGTCTCACCTTGTACTGACTGATGATTTGCCAGAGACGTGTTGAAAAAATAGCTCATTGATCAGATTTTACCAACTGTCTAGGCAAGAGAGCAGAAAGGAGAGACCAGCTGACATGGGCCTGATTACTTTGCTTACAAAAGCTTTTTGTAGCTGTCATTATCTGGACTTTGCGCCTGCACTCTCCAGTGTCAATTTCTTAGAGAGATTGAGCAGGGCTGCCAAAGGCATTCTTCTTTGTCAAATATTTCACTTATTATTGAGTTTGTACCCAGAGAAACATTTATCTCTTGTGGCAGCATTGCTGCCATGCTTGCTCCTCATGCCAGGTTCAGTCCCAGTGATGTTTAAGGAGGTCTTGTTAGAGCAGAAGGGGTGGGTGTTGTGTGAATGAGAGTAATTAGCTTGAAGCTGTGTGATCAGAGTGTCAGCATAGTAAGTTGCCACAAGGCTTGAGAGTCAGAGGCCTCCCAAGCTGGGGGTGCTCAGATGGAGCTCACTTGAGATCATGGTGTATTCCTCAGACACCTTTGGCTGACCTTTATTCCAGAGTCTGTTTCCAAAGGAGAATCCACAAGGATTCTCTATTAATGAGAAAAAATAACTGTATTTGATTTATTGATGGTATAGAAGGGATTTAGCACAATTTCACTGCATCCTAATTCAAAACATGCTAATGTCATTATAACACACACAGTATTATCAGAGAGATTGGGGTTTAAATGGCATTATCTCATGGTCTATTTCTTCTCATTTCTCTCTGCTTTTACAATAACCATGGGACTGGTGCATCCTGAAGGAAGCAGCAAAGTCTCTATCTATTGCATTACCAGTTGCTAACTAAGTGCTTCATGAGACCATGTTTTATAATGCAAGGGGGAGAAAGAATGTAATTTCTACTTCTGATGCAAGAGGCAGAAATAGCCCAATTTTGATGAATGATCCACATTTGAGTGTGGAATTAGAAAGAACCCTGTCATTTGTAAGATGAGCAAGTATGATGCCGAAGAGACTGAAAGAAAATAAACATCTAACTCTTCAGCATCCAGATCTAAGGAATTCTGCTTGATTTCCCCCCAAGGCATAGCAATATGTAGGGGGAAAAGTAGCTCCGAAAATTGACAAGTTTTTTTTTCAAGGTTTATTTGTTGTAAGAATTCAACTTTCCTTCCATCTCTGACTTTTCACATCATATGAATTCAGAACACAGCCTCTGTTTAAAAGTAATATTTCTTCAGAATTGAAAAATAAACTTGCCTGTACATGGAATATTTCCAAAGAGAAAACATGAACAAACAAGTTTTTAATTTCAGGTGAAAAGTAGACCTTTTGGCCCAAATTTAATTGCAGACAAGAAGCTCCTGTGTCTAGGAATTAACCAGCTACCTGCCAATGGAGGCTTATTCTATATATAAGAATTATGATCAGGTTATTTCTTATAGAGAAAATAGGCAATTAACCCTATATGTGTATGATAGATTGTTTGGGCCAGACAAAATTGTTTGGGCTTTCTCACCCATGGTACTGCCAGAGGAGGTCGCTATGTTTTTCCCAGATAACTCTGACTGTACACAGCAATGTTATGATGTTGTCACTGCTGCCTGGCACCTTGCCTCTATTGTTCCCCCTGGGTATAAAGGTGGACAGGACCTTCCATTTGTGTGGATCGCCTATGTAGCTTGCTGGCCTCCACGAGCTGGATAAGGGTGGACCTCTTATGTAGCTCACTGGCTGCCATGAGCTGAGTAAAACGTGTTGCTCCTGCCCTAAATGCCTAAGTTACTCTCTACTCTGTCCAAATCAGAACACTTTCATTACAGTGTATGACAACTACATTTAGAGATTGCAGTTTTCCAGAAATCAAGTAGCTAATGAACTTTTAGTCATCATCTTATGCCCCAGAAGCACCCTCTTCTCCAAACAAGTAGCATTGGGCTGTTTTTCACATAAAGATTGAAAGCCTAAAGAGCTACACCTCATAAACTGAGTGGAGAAGTGCTTGTGTGACAGCTTCCAACCTCTTTGAGAGTTTAATCCTTACAAAGTGTATCTTTACCCATAAGACTTTCTATTCCAAAGAGCAAGAGTCTGACTTCTTTCGTTTTATACTCTGCTGGGTTTTGAAAATTGGAAGCACATTGTTCAATTAAGAACCAATTAATGTGACATTGCAGCATGAAAGAAGTGTTAGGCAAAGGAACCCACTGCAAACTAATCAGTTTAAAGTTTCATTGATTCATGATCTACTGTTTCTTAAAAGCATAAAAGTGTTTTGCATTTATATCACCTCCAGTTCCTGGAACTTGACTAAGTTTATGAATTATGTAGGGTCAAGTCAAGGCAGGATTGCAAGGTAACCCTCCCAAAGTAGCCCAATTTATGCAAAAATGTGCTGTTCCTCACACACTGGTTTTTCTTTGTAGTGGATGTTTCTTTTGCCATGCCGCTCAAAAGATAAATAGCAACCAGAAACTCAAAGTACATACATGAGTTTCTCAAGCACAGTTTGTGCCCATGAACTTCAGTTTCCTCATCTCTTAAATGGAAGCAATAGGATCTTTTCAATGGAACTAAGTTGCTGTGCCACTCACTGCCTGTGAAAAATAAGCCCTGGATTTTTGAAAAAATGCCAGCCTCAGCAATTAGTCCATCAATTTAAATTCTTCTTGCAGTTTCAATTAGATTGAGAACCCTTCCCTGGTTTCCACTCAGGCTGTTGTGCAACATTTTTGCAAGGCTAACAGCTGTCTTATTCCACCCCAGAGAGAGCTCTATTTCAGCTACTCCTGCATTCCTAGTTCATAAAAAACTCCAGGATCCAGTGGGTGAAAGGCACTCTTTAGCATCACAAGATGATATTTGTTAGTGGTAAATAAGCTATGGTAAAAAGGCAGGCAGTGATTACATTCTTGTTAACAAGTCCCTCAACAGTCTTGCAGGATTCACTGTTCCAAGATCTGGTTGAATATCAAAGGACTTAGAGTGGCATGTTTTGTAGGGTATTTTTTTAATGCCCCAAGGTCTCATGAAAGAGAGAGAGAGAGAGAGAGAGAGAGAGAGACAGAGGGCGGTGGGGAATGAAACACCAGAGATAGATGTTCACAATCTGTCAGCATCATCTCCCATTTCAAAATGAATGTGCCAGGAGATATTCTTTACAGTTGTTTGGTAGGCTTATTATTTTTAACATCATTTAAGGCAAGTTTCCAAATAATATTCTGAAAGCAAAAATCTTCACCCAAATCCGATGCAGAGCCAGAGAGCCATGTCTAATTCCCTGTCCTCATCCGTTCTTTTCATGTCCATGTTCTCCAGCCATTCTCTCCCCTCACCATGTTCCTTTTTGCTCTGTTACGAGACCACAGCAAAGCTCCTCAGAATCCCCCTTCAACACTTCTGTTGCTGTTGTCCACCTGACCCTTGTCCTCCTTTATCTTCTTTTCCTGTTTTGAGCCAGGAAGCCTGACCCTGGGGTGTCCTGCACCTCGAATTCCTTGACAGCTGGCTGTAGCCAATGAGACGCAGGAAGAGAGAACTGGTGGTATTTCTTCCTTATCCTCTCCCCGCTGTGTGCCATTGGGCCATGGCCTTACCCCTCCATGACTACAGTTGCTGTTGCCAACTGCTCAATCAGAGCTCCAGCTCCTAATGGGCTCTGGTAACAATGGTCCTTCTGCCTCGAGGCAGTTAAGAGAAGTCTGCTATTGCTAGTTTCTGGCTGCAGCCACTGTCTTGCTGGTTTCTTGTCTCTGTTCACACCTCTGTAGTCAGTGCTTTCAGGCAAACCACTGGAGTTGAACTCTGAATCCTGCCAGGACACTAGTTCTCCTGCCCCCCACCCCAAACATACAGAAGAAGAAAGATGCAAAACTATATTGACTACATGTGGAGCTAGCTACCTGATTTGAATTGTTTCACTCACTACTTGGCCTCTCTCAAAGCTCAAATACAGGGAGGAGCCCTTATTTCTCTTCTTATTAGTCATATAGCAATGAGGACAGAAGAACTAATCACTAAGGCATCCTGCTTTATTTGACAGTTACATTGACAGAAAGGTAGAAATGGAGTAACTTTCCAAATGGTGAAAAAGTTATCATTAGCTTAATTCAAATACTTTTTTTTTTTTTTTTTTTTTTTGAGACAGAGCCTCAAGCTGTCCCCCTGGGTAGAGTGTCGTGGCATTACAGCTCACAGCAACCTCCAACTCCTGGGCTCAAGCGAGTCTCCTGCCTCCGCCTCCCAAGTAGCTGGGACCACAGGCGCCCGCCACAACGCCCGGCTATTGCCGTCATTGTTGTTTGGCGGGTCTGGGCTGGGGATTCGAACCCGCCACCTTAGGTGTACGTGGCTGGCGCCTTAGCCGGTTGAGCTAGAGGCGCCGAGCCAGCTTAATTCAAATACTTTAATGATAATGAAATGTTAGCCAAAATAAAATGTATATTTATTTGTATTTTTATTATTAAATGTTTTTTATACAAATTTATTTTAACCTAGAGATACTAGTAGCTTCCTTGGGGATTAAGTCTAATTTCAGAATATTCCCAAAGGATTCCTATTAATTTAAAAACTACTAAGTATTTAGTGACAGGTCTCAACTTTAGGAAGTAGAAATTTACTCTCATTACATTACAAAGGATATAAAATATTTTAAAAATTGTAACCAAATATTCATAGCTTGTATACTTCCTTTCTCGTTAAAATATTTGTCATGAAGATGAATTAATGTGGTGCCATTTCTGTTCTCATTACAATCTTGGTCCTGAGATGAAATATGGGATGTTTAATGTCTTTATGAATTATAGCAGAAAACTGTATGATGTTGACCTTTTAAATATTCTGGTTTCTGACTGGCTGGCATTTCCACTCCTCCTCTTCCGAAAACAACTCCAACTAATATGGAAGAAAGGTTTAGGATAGGTAGCCAATGAGAGAGCAGAATATTAAAAAGGTCAACGGAGTACAGTCTTTCCTGTAAATTCAAAAAGACATTAAAATTCAAAGACTATAACTCATACTTATGTACAAAATATATAATTCATAGTTGTAAAAAAAACCCTATTTTAAAACCTTCTCATTGCTCTGATAAAGGCACAAGGTAATTATTTAAAATTAAAAATAATCAATTAAATACTTTACATTATTAGAAACTGAGAACATTTTTCCAAAAAATTTGCAAAGTTACTAAAAATGGACATAAGTATTGCTGTTTTCACTTTCCTTAGGGCAAAAAAAATATTAGTTCTTCTGCAATAGCACTAATAGCACTGGATAACTGTAGAAATGGAAATTTATTTTGAGTGATTGCAATGTTATTCATTATTTTAGAACAAAGAACTCTTAATTTAGATTTTTGGCAAATGAAAACATTTTATATGTCCATATTTAACATTTTACCTGGCGTATTTTAATTCTTCAATAAATACTGGCTGAATAAATGGATATGCAGGAAAGATAAAATAAAAAATAGAGCTGTAGTAGAGGTCATTTTTGGAGGAGTATATGAATCACGGCAAACAACACCACACCAAAACGAAGTAAAGGATTATAAGACCTGCTATACCAGCAGGACAATGGTTCACTGCCACTTTCCTCCTCTTACAGTACCTGACTTATAAGGCATGTTCAAGAAATTTGTATGAATGAATAAGAAAAAGGAAGAATAGAAGGGGGAAAGGGGCATTATTTATAACCCGTGTATTGCAGTACACATGCCTCACTTAAACCCCCCACCCTGAACCCTTCCACACATGATGGTCACATGATCATGGTTGACAACTCAAGTTTCTTTCTCCCTGGAGACTATTTTGGGCTTGGGGTGGGGGTGGCCATTTAACTCAGTCAGGACGAACACAAACCCACAAGGGAGACTCACTGAGTGCTGAGTGAGAAAGGGATTTTGCTCTTCTTCTTGACTTGCTGGCTATGAGGACCCAACAATATTGAAATTGCCTGTGGGCATCTCTGCCACTAGGCCAGAGAATGAGCCAGCAGAGGAGAAAGCCAAGTCATCAGATAAAGAGAGCAGGAGAAAGGAACAGTGACATCACATGAATGCCTGGATTGGGCCTTATGTAAAACTAGCACTGCCTCTTAAATTAAGGTGACCAGATTTTAACATTGGTAAGGCAGGACACCATTGATGGGGAGGGGTGGCAGAGGAGGGGTGTGTTCTTGATTAAAAATTTGGTCTAAATGGAGCAACAAAAATTTTCATAGAATGTAAAAATAGTATTGTATTTTTTTTTAACTTCAACATAAGTACAACTTACAAATATAATACATTAAAAAAATTATGTATAGGGTGGTGCCTGTGGCTCAAAGGAGTAGGGCACCGGTCTTGCTGGGTGACCTTGCCCAGGAGGGGAATAGGAAGTTTACATTAGCCTTTTCATTTCCAAATGAAGTTACATTAACCTCTTCATTCCCAAATGAAGTTACATTAACCTTTTCAGCAGCCAAAAAATGTATATTCCCTTCCTGTTGTCCTGCCCTTCCCTAGACTGTCGTGCAGTCTTTCCAAAAATTGGGACTTCTTAAAAATGCCGTGGGACATGAGACAAATTGTTAAAAATCAGGACTGTCCCGCCAAAAGCAGGACGTCTGGTCACCTTATCTTAAATGTCTCAGTTTTCCATTAATTAATTACCTCTCTATTTGAGTGAAGTAGCTATCACCCACAATTGGAAGAATCTTAGCTATGGAATTATTGTAAATAGTTCTAAGATCCACATGGACCCAAAGCATTAAATGATTACTAAATAATACATATTTTAATGAATGTTAATAAATCATAAGTGTATATGAACTCAGAGCAAAGTTTTGCTATTATTTAATTAGTGCATATTAAGCCTATGAGTATGTGGACTCTGTAAAAATGTTCTGCACTCAGAGAAGATTTTCATATTTAAACAGATTGTAAATCATGATCAAAGATACCTTTATTTAAAATTAATCTTCAATCTATTAGTACTATAGTTAATCACAATTAGTTCTGATAAGTGCTGTTTAAGTTTCTCTCAGCTAAGAACATGGATGCTGGTCTTACCCTGCATAGAAATCACTCATTAAAAATTTATCATCATTTATTATCTATATCTCATAGAGTGCTTTGAGACTATAATGGAAATCTAACCTCATTGCTGCCTTCAAGAAGCTTCGAAACCAAGGGAGAACACAAAGCACATATACTTGATTAGCAAACCAACAACATGTCAAAATAGCTTTTAGGGGAATGGTGCCAGTCACAAGGAATTCTCAGTGCCAGTCACAATTCTCAAGGAATTAAAAACCCATCTATGTTGCATACATAAATATGATAAAATGGTAAATAAGGAAGAGTGCTATCAAATCCCTTTGCTCCCACTGGTACAATAGTTCTCAGCTGGCTCTGAGAAGGCTGCCCTTCCTGAGTACCCGGGGCTGCTTTCTGTTTTGGCTCACACTGTTCCCTCTACTTAGTCCTTTGCTTTCCCAGAGTGGACACCTCTCTATCCCCTTTCCCCTAGGTCTATTTCAAAGCTCACCTCTAGCACCTTGCATTTTGTTAGACAGCATTGTTCACCCTGCCATCCTGTGCCCTGCTCTCTACCTTTGGAGGCTGAACTTTAGGGACTATCACTGAGGTCTCTGGTCCCTGGCTTCCAGCTGGGCTTTGCCAGTGGGAGGTAAGAGAGTGAACATGAGAAGGTGGGAGGGAGTCAGGGTCAGATATTTGTTCACTGGGGTGCCTCCCTATAGGGTCACTACACATCAGCTACATCCTTCTACCAAAGCCACAGTTGCTTTCTCTGAGTTCTGGCAGTGCCCCTTCCCTTCCTCTTGCCCATTTTAAGCCTAGTTTTAGGTAGTGGGTCCTCTAATTGAGCAATACCTATTATTGGTTTCCTTAACCCCATCCACACCTTTCTAAGTCACCCCTTCATTCATCTCTCTTTCATTACTGCCTCTTAAGTGTGCCGTGTCTTTCTTGCCAGGACCCTGATGGACATGATCCCTTTCTGAGTCCAGCCTGCTGGCCCTTCACTGATGGCCAATTGAAGTAACTGCTGCCTCCTTTGATTTTCCTTCTATCCTTGTGCTCCCTTGAATCCTTGCTCTGAGAGTACTGCACTGTGCATGTTCATTCCCATGTACATCTCCCAAATGGTCCAGAGACTCCTTAAGAGTAGACTATGCCAATTCCTCTTTCCTGGGGCTCAGAACAGGCACTGCAAGAATGAACAGCTGAGAATACCACCCTATATCAAGGTCAGTATGACAGGCATTCATAGTAGAGTAGTTGGAATGTCACAGTATTTTGGAGAGTCTTATACTTGCTTCATCATGACCAACTCTAGTCAAAGGTTTAATCATTCAAGCTTATCAGACTTAAAAAGCTAATTCTTTATCGCACTTAGACTCTAGGTAATTGGTTCAAATGAACCAAATTCAAGAGAGGTGTGTTTATATAATCGAATAATTCTGTATTAATAGCTAATGATGAAAACTATAATTGCCAAATGAACAGCAGTTATTTTTCACTATTTTTTTTTTTTTTTTTTGAGACAGAGTCTCACTCTGTCACCTGGGCTAGAGTGCCATGGCATCAGCCTAGTTCATAGCAACCTCAGACTCCTGTGTTCAAGTGATCCTGCCTCCACCTCCCAAGTAGCTGAGACTTTAGGTGCCCGCCACAAAGTCCAGCTAATTTTTCTATTTTCAGTAAAGACCAGCTCTCACTCTGGCTCAAGCTAATCTTGATCTACTGAGCTCAAGGGATCCTCCATCCTCAGCCTCCCAGAGTGCTAGGATTATAAGTGTGAGACATCATGCCCTGCCTGTTTTTCACTGATTTTTATTATGAAAACATTTAAACATAAAATGGTTTGATAGAACAGATCATCCTTATAGTTACCTCCTAGATTTACTAATGCTTAACTTTTTTCATATTTGCACAACTTAACCACCTATGTTTATAATTGCATATATATACACATGTATGTGCATATATAATATTTCTGCAGAATCATTTGCAAATAAACTGCAGAAGTCATCAACACTTCACCCTACATACTTCCATGTGCATTTCTTAAGAGTAGGCCTATTCTCCCTCTTCAGTATGATTCCTAAGAACCCCAGCAGTAATTCTCGGATAGCATCTAACATGCACTGATGCAGTGTGTTTGGCAGGCAGACGTGGGGAGCAGGAGCACCTTTGGCCCCCAGAGCTGCTCTGGTTTAATCTCAATTTTATCTGGCCTGTAGCGTTTTCTCTAAACGTCAATATCTGTCAGCTTCTGCTGCAACTGTTGAGATGAACACATTTAACTGTGCACATATCTGAGAGTCCAGCTTAAGGGGGCTGCTCTGGGATTCTTTCTTTGGAAGCTCCTCCTCAGGATGAGGCCAAGAGACAGCGGGAGGTAGGGCCTCAGCAAGAAGGAACTTTAGTGCTCTCTCCTTTTATTTCTTTATCTTTTTCCTAAGTCTAAGCCAGGTTATCTTCTTTTCTTTCTCTGGGCCAGAATCTATTTCTGTCTTTTTCTGTAAAAAGGGGGAGTGAAAGATGTAAAAGGTGACCCCAGTGTGGAACTTATAAAACAATCCCAGCACCCCCACGATTATCACTGGGAGGCTGTAGGGGCCCACCTTCTCTTGTTGACACCTAGGTTGCACACAGGAATGCTGGAATAGACAGACGCTTTACTTGATATTACACCAGAAAAGACTTCAGGTCCCTCATTCTTACAGAAAAGCAAGTGAAGATGCTGAAGTAACAAAAATTTGGTTGACATTTTCCCCTCCCCTGTGGATCAGTTGACCAGTTATGAGAAAGTTTCTTCACCTCTTTGGTTGAGATGAGTACAGGGAAACAGACTTACAGTTTGAGGCATGAGGGTTACTTGGTGAATATTGAATTAGCACAAAGGGAAGTGATGATCTGTAGGAACCTCTATTATGTTAGTGGCAAATGACATGCCAAGTTCCCTGTTAGAGACCACCTTCCTTTCCCTCTCCCCATCACTGAGGAGGGAGGTGGGTGAGAGGAGAAAGACAGAGTGTTCCCCTACCTTCTACTTCTTGTGGAACCACCAGTAGGACATCTCCACCATGGCTCCAGTTCCTACATGATAAACATTCCCTCAATGGCAACATTCCCATCAGACACCTGTGGTAACACCGCCTCCCAGTCTCCCTCCTGCCTCCTGTTGGTAATACTCTGAGGTGCCGCAGGCTCCTGTGTATCCTCCCAGCTCTGCCATACTGTGTAGCCAATTTCCTATGTTAAATACTCCCCCTGAAGATGTGGAATGGTTTCTATGTCCTTGCCTGGACATTGACTAATATATCTTCTCAGGGTATAGCTTGGTCTACGAATGCTCAGGACAACTTGAAAATAAATACGAATTTTCTTCCTAAGTTCTTAAGTGCCCACTACGTGTAGGGCACTGGATCCAGGCCCAGGAGAAGCAAAAACAAATTATACCAAGTTCCTGTTTTAAGGAGTTCACAATTAAGTGGAGAAAAGAGATCAATATGTAATTCTAATAAGTGATGATAAATGTTATGGGGACACAGAAAGTGTGGTCAAAAAGCCTTTATGGGTTTGTTTTATTGTTTATTGGCTAACCTTGGTGATATGGCGTAGGGAAATAAGCACTGACTAAGAGCAGTTTGAATTAGTCTCTAGGCTGCCTCTGCCACCACTAACTAATTGTGTGGCACAGGGCAAGTCATAAGACCTTTCTGGGCTTCTATTCTTCATTCATGAGCGGTAACACCCAAGTTTCCTTTAGAATTGGGAGGGACCATTATTACTCTGACGTTTTCCATCCTCTGTTTAACAATTCTGAGAGCCCACTATGCTGGGCACTTGTTTTGAAGTTCTTTCCAGAGGGCCTGACTGAAGGATGACCATCCTTGCTTAACTCAGGAGACCTTCCCCTCCAATCCTCTGCACAATGCAGGAAACTGCCCCCACACACACTCACTTTGTCCTTGCCACCCACCACATCTATGTCCTGAACATTCTAGGGACCCACTGAAGGATGTGTGGTTAGCAACATATACACCCCAACGAAGCCATCATCACTACCTGAGAGTCAGCTCAGAGGCTGGAAAAAGATAAGCTGGGCCCACTGATTTGGGCACTTCACATCCTGGGTAACACTCAGGTAGGGTAAGGCCAAGGCTCTCTGGTCAAGTCCTTCAGAGTTCCTTCCATGATGCATTTTACAGCCCTAGTGTCATGGCTCAATTTCAGTTGGAAAGAAGCTTCTTCATGGGGGAGCCAGAGAAAAAATAATAATCATTTAAATATATTCTCAAAGTACATTCTTACAACCAAACAATTCAGACACCTTCCCCCCGACATACTTTTATAGTTACTACATCCCCTGCCACGGGGGGGTGTGGGGTGGGGGAGAATCTCTTAAACTTATTACACTTAAGTATTTAACTCCTGCCATTTTCAAATTTAAAGAATCTCTTCCAGATAATTTTCTTGTGGCCATTACACTTACTGAGGGACTTCACAGAATGTGTCTTGTGGAAGAATGATGAGTCTGTTTGCTGGTGATGAACCAACCGTACTTAGAAGGGCATTTCCAGCCCTGCCCCACCACTGTTATAGGTGGTGGAGGTACAGAGGTGAACAGAGCAGTCATCACTTTACAAGAACGAAAAGAAAGAGATGAAAGTCTAGACTGGAAGAAAATGCAGTGATTTGATGTATTCTAGGGTGGGCCTTAAAAGGAAGCAACTTTGCTATATTAGTCTCAAGAGAGTTATGATTTAAAACAGACTTATAAACACAGAAAAAATTCTGCACCACCTCTACTGAGTGTTCAACAAAAACTAGGTGTAAATTCCAGCAGAAAATTGAATTTTAGGATCAGTTGAAGCCCTGTGAAATATAGAAAGTCCAGCCCATTGCTCCTTGTCCTCTGTATAAAGGTGAATGGTTTGCCCTTTACCTGACAGACTCTTTTTTCTGGTGCAGAAAGTGGGTTCCACCTCACAGGAAGCTTTTCCTATTCTTTCCTTCAAATCCTCTCCAGGCTTGTGTTCAGAATGGGAGGGCCTTTCCCAGCCTCCCTCTCCCCCTTTCCCATAGCCCTAAAATCTGTGTGCCTGATTTCCTGGCAGCAATCAGCTGCTGGGTTTCTTGTGTGTCTTTTGTGAAGGCAGGAAATGCAGAGGAGGTGCCTTGGAGACTGAGGGCAGCTTTCCCAGTGGCACGGCCTCTGCCCCACGGTGCCTGGCCCCATCTTAGGCTCTCTGCCAAGGGCATCCCGGCAGCCGTGTGACCTGAACTGGGTCCTCAGACACAAAGGAATCTCCCCGTTCCCACCCTGGCTACTCCAATACCAGGATGTGGGAGCCAGTTCTGTTCCCTTAAAACTAGATGTGGAGCCAGAGCAGAGCTTCTACAAAACCTACATTTAGACATTTGTGACACGCCAAGCATTAAAAAGGTCCAGGATTGTATGGTTCACACTGTCTTGTTTAAACCAGTGCTAACAACCAAGGGAATTTCACAAAACACCTTCAGCTTTGCTTCTGTTGCTTTGTTGTGTTCTTAGCCATGGTCTCAACTCAAATAATAGACGGTATCAGGGTATCTGTTTAAAAACATTGCTTAGCTTCATATAACAGAAACCCCTCCAATGATGGTGGCTTACACATAATGCAGGTTTAACTTCTGCTCACACAACGAAGTTGACACCAACCTAGGCTCTTTGTCTCTCACTTCCCTGCTATTTCCAGAGCATGGACCTAGACCAGCTTTCAAGCTTTTTGGTTTCAAGATCTTTTTACACCCTTAAGAGGCCTCCCAAAGAACATTTCTTTATGTGAGTTACTGTATCAAAAATGAAAACTGAGCAATTTTTTACATATTCAATTCATTGAAAACTAACCATTTTAAACTTATTGCCTGTTAATCACCGAAATTTAAGAAAAATAATTACATTTTCTAAAACAAAAACAATTAGTGAGAAGAGTAACATTGTTTTACAGTTTTATAAATCCACTATCTGGCTAAATAGAAGACAACTTGAATCTTATATGTGTCTCTACATGCAATTTATTGCAATGCGCATATTGTGTTGAAGTATATGAAGAAAATTCTAGGCTTCACACACATACGTGATTGGAAAAGGGAAGATCCTGTGGATGTTAAAAACGAAGATTTTATTTTCTACATGTCTCCAAACTACACTTTGAGAATTTTTATTTTAAACTTCATAGGCTAAAATAGCTGCTGCGCTCCAGCCGTCATATCCACATTCAGGGTAGAGGAAAGGTTGAAGGAAACATCAGTACTCTCCTTTTAAGAAGCATTCCCGGAAGGCACACACAGCATTCCTGTTTACATTTCTTTGGCCAAATCTTTCACATGGCAACAGGAACATGTTTTAGTAGGGCACCAATGTGCTAGGCTCAAACTTTCTAAATAAGAAGAGGAAAAAGGCTGCAGAGAAGCAATTGGTAGTCTCTGCCACAGGAAGCGTGAGTTAAAAGCATTCCAATGACCCATACACTTCATCTGTTGTTTCCATGGCTGCAGATGGTCAAAACACCACAGATTCCCTCGGAGTCCCCTTGTGAAGAAATAATTGTTTACTTTGCTAAATGATTCATCTATGGTGCTCAAGTAGATTTTAAAGCATCTGCCCAGGGGCAGAGTGTGGGAAAGGGAGCAAGACTTGGGCTTTCCACGAAGTACTGACCAGAACCATGTTGTGAAATGGAAATGAAAGCCCCAAGACAAGGAAGACAGTCCTGGTGAGATGTTATTGCAGCTGTACAGACCTTCCTCTATTTTTGAAAGCCTTTGAATGATACTCAACGGATAGAGGTCAACGACAGAGTTTATTGGAAAAAGAATGAAAATATTTTCTCTCTAGGAAAGAGTAACACCACAAGAATTTTTCCTAGTTAATAAAGTGTTAGGAAACCAATTTAAAATATTTCACTGAATATTTACTATGTGCCAGTGAAGATTCCAAGCACCTTATAGGAGTTATTATTGACTCGTTTGGTCCTCATAGCAAAGATCGAAAGGGCAGATACTATTATTATCTACTTTTTTTTTTATAAGAAAATTGAAGCACAGAGAAGTAAAGTAACTTCTTGAGATCACTTAGATGGTGAAGAGTGGATTGGTTCCATAGTTTATGTTCCAAAACCACTAAGCTATACTCACATATATTCTAAGAGGGAGCTCAGAGCCTGGGTTAAAACTTGAGGAAGTTCATTAAACATATAACAAATAACATTAAAATGTAACCACAGTATAATTTAGTAGCACTGAAATTCATTGATAAGCCCTTTATTAACTATAACTTAGTGCCATAGTTTATTCATACGTGCATTTCAATCTTCCTTTTGTTTAAAAGGAGATAGATAATAGCTTTAACTAAAAGGCATCCTTTAAATTTGTTAGAACCGGCATTTTTATAGGAGGATTGTGGGTGCATCAGGGAAAGTCTCAGGCATACTCTACTCATTTCTTCCAGTAACCTGAACCCCACCTGCTTCCCCACAGCCTGGGGCAACTAGCCACCTTCCATTACCAACCTAGCAGCTACCTCCAATGTGAACATGGTACCTTGCAAGAAATTATCAGCCATGTAGGACGCATGATAATAACCCAAACCTTTTCAGAAGAGGGTGCAAATTGGTAGCCTGCAGCTGAAATTTTGCTTATGGATATGCTTTCTTTAGTTCACAAAGTATAATTTTAAAAAACAGATTTTCTGGGTCACGATTCAAAATCAAGATTTGACGTAAGAATCCAGAGAAGAAACTCTGCCTCCCTTAGCCGGGTCATGCCCTTCCCAGTTCATGTGGGCCCCCCACTATCCCTGGCCTCCCATAACTGGTTTTTCATCCAATTATGTTACCAGTCTGTCCCCCAAAGGCATTTGAGTTTGCAACCCTGTCTTTCCAGGTATTAAACTTTGAATCGTATTAAACCCTATATTCTATTGTAGCAGAACCTGTTCTGAAATTATTCCGCCTGCGATTTCCATTTGAACGGATTATGCAGTCACAGCTTAGCCACAAGGTGGGTTCTGCAATCAATGAAGAAACGGAAGTTATGGTTCCAAATTGCCTGTGGTAGATAAATGACGGGCTGGAAATGACGAGATAGGGCAGAACCACAAACTAATGGGATAAATATCTGGAGTATGGTAACGCAGAGGCTGGCACATAATAGAAGCTTAAACACCTACTGCTGAAGGTTTGGTGTGCACAAGCAGAGGTTTACTAAAGCTGCCAGAATTTCTATTTTCTAGGAATAGGGTTATCTCTATAATTACTGACAAGAGTGAGAATCAAAGTCATTGATGATATTCACCAGATCTTCCTGGCACATGGGAGGTTGGGTGGAGGAAGGTACCTAGTTCTGGGTTGAGAGTGGAGCTAATGTGCATCCTTGGGGCTAGATCGTGTAACCACTAGAGAGAGACCCTCCAGAGCAAGTTTTCTGCTGCCATGGTGACCAGCAGGGTTCGGGCAGTGGCAGCTCCATTAGCCTGGGCCTCTGAGCAGCTACAGTGGGCAGAGGCTTCTTTCTGCCAACCTGTAAGAGACAGAGTGCATGAATAAGAAATAAAACTATCACCATATCGTAACCTACTAAGATATTTGAAGGTTTTTTTACTGGTAGCATAACCTATCCAACACTGATTAAAACAGTTACCAGATGTTCATTAACAAGGACAAGTACATGCTAAGTTAAGGTTTAAAAAATCTGAACTCAGTGACTTGAGCCTTCACCAATTTGGTAACGAAAATGCTTCCTTAGGCCCGAGGTCTGCCTGTCTCAACAGACTGTAGGTTCCTTTTCTGAAACGTCCTGTCACCCACAAACTCTTCTCCAGTCCACCCACCAGCCTCTATCCTCTACCTCTGAGCTTGTCTTTGACTCAGGGAAGGAGATCCTGCATGCAACAGCAGAGTGACTCTGAAAGCAGCTGTGCAGTGTCTTCCCAGAGTTACGTTCCCAGCAGGATTATGCTCACTCTTTGGAAAGACCTGGGCCTGCTCCATCCAGTCTGCAGTGCAGTTCATTTCTTTTCCAGGTTCCTCCCTCCATGTGTGTATGTTAGCATTGCATTCATAACTGGATTTACCTCCGAGACTAGGGATGCACTTTCTTGTTGCTGCTGTCAATATTTTCAAAATAACTCTCTTTTAAGTTTACTGCTTCAAAATACAGACAGTGTCCTCCAGGTCCTACTCACCAGGAAGTGCATGATCTCATTTGTAGGTGGAAAACACCTGTGTGGATGGTAAAAGTTTACTTGGTCTTGATTTTAGAACTTCTGTTCTGAAAAATGTGAGTTTGGCACATTTAGTGTTCATTAGTCTTTTAAAAATATTATTGGAGAAGTTGGTGTTCTAGTTAGCTCTTCTTTCATGCTGAGTTTTATAACATGATGTTTTAAATTATTTTGGTAAATCTCCCAAGTGTTGAGAAGTCGGTGGGATGGTTCAGTTGCAGTTTTCATAATCCACTTACTTAATCAGTGAGGAATTTATTGAGCATCTACAGAACTGTGACTGAAATCTCCAATGGCAGATGCTGTGTCTTATTCACTTTTTATCTTTACCTCCTTGCCCAAGCCTTGGATATAATGGGTACCAAACATGTTTTCATAATTGCTTTTCAAAACACCATGGTAATGTACCATGAGAAGTATGAGGAAGTTCTCACACTTTATTAGCTAATAGTCATATGGATTAGATAAAATAAACTTGTGATTAACTGTAGTCTGCAGCAGTAAAAAAAAAGATTATTTGCTGAGAAGTGTGAAGGGATGTTTGATGGGTCCCACAAAGAATGAAAGAATTTGTAATCCCTGGGTTTTACTGAGTCTCCGCTGACTAGCAGCATGAATGTGAGAAGGTCGTTCAGTTTTTCTGGGTTTCTGGGACCTTGTTAAGTAAAGAAGTTGGCAAGACAATTTAGAAATCTTTTGAAATGATAGCATGTGAATACATTCTTACAAATTTCAAACAGAACCTAAGATCGTGATTGCTTTAGCTACATTTAGCAAGTTTGGGTATGTTTGTTTTCATTTTCATTTATCTCAAAATATTTTATTTCCCCTATGGATTTTTAATTCTTTGACCCTGTGGTTATTGGGAATGTATTATTTAAATTCCACGTATTTGTGAATTTTGAATTTTCCTTTTTTGTTCTAGTTTTATTCCATTATGGTTGAGGAATATACTTTGTCTTGTTTAAATTCTTTTAAATTTATTGAGACTTGTTTTATGGCCTAGTATATGACCTATCTCAGAGAATGCTCCATGTGCACTTGAGAAAAATATTTATTCTGCTGTAGGTGGATGGTGTTTTCTATAGATGTCTGTTATTTCTAGTTGGTTTAGAGTGCTGTTCAAATGTTTTATTTATTTTTTTACCTTCTGTCTAGTTGTTCTATCCTTTATTGGAAGTGGAATTATTGGAAAGTCCAATTATTATTATTGAACTGCCTATTTCTCCCTTCAATTTTCTCAGTTTTTGCTTCATATATTTTTGGGCTGTTTTAGATGCATATATGCATTTATTATTATATATTGTTGATGAAGCGACTCTTTTGGTATTACAAAATGTTCTTATTTATATCCAGTAATAACTTTTGTCATCAAATCTAGTTTGTCTGATATTATTATAGCCACTCCAGGATTCTTTTAACTACAGTTATATATATTTTTCTATTCATTTATGTCTTTGAATCTAAAGTACACCTCTGGTAGACAGTATGTAGTTGAATCATATTTCTAAAATTTATTCTACTTTGGGTTTTAAACACATTACTCTTAGTAAAGTATCATAAGAATGGAAAAGCAAGTACCCAATGTACTCAATACTAATATGAAGCTAGTAGAGTAACTAATATATGCCCACACAAGAGAAAAAACTCAATTCAATTTAAGCTGGGGGAAGAAGAGAGGGGGAGGAGGGATAGAGATTAGTATGCTCCCACCTAACGGGCACAATGTAAGGGTATATGGCACACCTCCTGGATGTGGGCCACAACCACAAGAGGGACTTTACCTAACAAATGCTATCATTAAAACCTAATCATTTGTACCCTCATATTAATCTGAAATAAAATAAGTAAATAAAATTTATAATTTAAAATAAAATAAAATTTCTTCTGCCAATCATTGCCTTATGATTGGAGTATTTATGACATTTACATTAATGTAATTTATAAGGTAGGTTTTACATCTGGAATTTTTTAGGTGTTTTCTATGTATCATATATTTCTATTCTACTATTTCTCCATTAATGCCTTCTTTTACATTAATTGATATTATTTATGTGCCATTCTGATTTTTGTATCATTTCCTTTACTATGTATTTTTGGGCTAGTTTCTTAGTAGTTGCTGAGAGGATTACAATCAGCATCTAAATTTAAAGCCGTCCAGTTTGGATTAATATGGCTTGATTTTAGTAGTATGTAAAACCTTATTTCTATAAAATTCCTGTGTGCTATTGTTATCATAAAATTACATCCTTATATACTGTGTATTCATCAACATAGATTTATAATTTTTTCTTTATGTAGTTGTCATATAAATCACAGAAGAAGAAAAAAAGTGGTACAAACAAAAATATATGTTAACAGTTTTTATTTATTTTGTCTAAAATATTTCTTCTTCTTTTAAAAGATAGCTTTGCCTGATATGGAATTCTTTACTGGCATTTTTTTTTTTTTCTCTTAGCACTTTGAATATGTGGTCTCACTATTTTCTGGACTTCATGGTTTCTGATAACAAAATTAGCTATTAAATTTATTATTATTTGTATGTGATGAGTCACTAGTCTCTACTTTCTTGTTGTTTTCAAGATTTTTCCTTTTCTAGATCTTTTATTATGGTGTGTCTAGGTGTGAATCTCTTTGAGTTTATCTTATGTGGAGTTCATTGAGCTTCTCGAATGTGTGCTAATTTTTTTTTTTTATCAAGTTTGGGCTTATTCATATTTCTTCTTTTATCCTTCTATTCCTGAGACTAGATAATGTATGTTGACCTGTCTTCAAACTTGCTGATTCTTCTGCCTGCTGTAGAATTTCTCTGGTGAATTTTTAAGTTGTTGTACTTTTATACTTCAGAATTTCTATTTCATTCTTTTTTAGAATTTCTATTTCTTTATTGATATTCTTTATTTGGTAAAACATCATTCTACTTCCTTTTAGTTCTTTAAGTATAGCTTTGAATAAGTATAAAATTGATGATTTAAAGTCTTTGTCTAGTAAGTCCAACATCTGATCTGCCTCAGAAACAGTTTCTATTGATTGCCTTTTCTCCTGTGTGTGGGCATATTTTCTTGCTTCTTTGCATTTCTCATAATTTTTGAATAGTGGATATTTTAAACAGTATAATGTGGCAACTCTGGAAATCAGTTTCTCTTTCTTCCCTATGGCTTGTTGTTGTTGTTGTGAATTTTTTGTAGACCTAGTTTGTTTCTTTAGTGACTTTTCTGAACTAATTCTATAAAAATATATTCTTTTTCATATTAAAACTATTGAAGTCTCTGCTTGGTTACCTTCATGGTCAGCTAATAACTCAACAGAGATTTCCTTAAGTAAAGATTAGAGCTTGGAGTCTTCTCAAGTATTTTTTATTAATCATGTGTACAGTTCTCAGTATGCTCATAACCTTGTTCATAACTTGTATATGAAATCATTGAAATTGTGCAATTTGTGTATTATAGCTTATAAATGCATATATATTTCATTTTTACCAGAACAATAAAAATAGTGTACAAAACTAACATAACTAATTTTGTATCACTCTTTGATACATTACTATTCTACCAACATTTTCTATCTTTGGCTTACTGATAAGGAGCAACTTATAGGAAAAGGAATTTGGGTTTCTTTATTTTTCCCTTTCATCTGTGAAGTCATAATTGAAAAGCTTAAGAGTTTACCTAATCCAGGGAAAAATAACATGAACCATAAAAGAGATAATAAGCTTCCTAGGTTATTTGTATTTCTTAAACATTGCTGCATTTATTCAATGAAGTCAGTTAGTTCTGGTTTGAATGGAAAGCACCACCTCTCAGGGCTGTTAGCAACCCCTCTTACCTCATACTTGTTTTGAATTTCATGAAATTTCCATGCATCATGAGTCCATCAGAATTCTTTGCTCTTGTAGCATTCATGGAGCGTCATGAATACTATATGAGCTCACAATGCTCCATGAATACTATATGAGCAAAGTATTGCAAATGGAGCATCAAGGACCAGGGAACATACATTTTATCCATATCTTCTCTGCTCATGCATGTGATCTATTGCTCCATTGGACTTCACTTATAAAACACAAATTCAAAGATTAAATTATTAAGAATTGCAAGATGGCCATAGGAGAGCATTACACCTAGCACAGGGTCCTGTGTGACTGCATAGGCCTCACACCTGTGACGTCATCCCTGTGGGACAAATGCACCTAAATGCCTACCCACCAGTGCCCCTTTCTTCCTGATGGAAAAGAAAACTTACTGTTTCTTTATTGTACTTTTAAAATAATAAATAAAAATTGTATATTTTAATCACAAACAACATGTTTTAAAATATATATGTACTCACACATTATAAAGTAGCTAAGTCCAGCTAATTAGCATAGGTATTGCCTCACATATTTATCTCTTTTTTTGTGTGACAAGAACACTTAAAATGTACTCTCCTAGCAATTTTCAAGAACATTGCTACTAACTACAGTCACCATACTATGTAAGAGATCTCTTGAACTTATTCCTCTTATCTAAATGAAATTTTGTTTCCTTTAGCCAACTTTTCTCACCCTTCTTGCCATACCATCCCCTAACCTATCTTGAATCTATTGTGATGGCAAGATACAGTTCTGACCAATGAAATGGAAGTGGAAGTCCTCGATATACTTTCAAGATCTATCTCATCCTGCTCGTTTTTCTTTTACTTTCCTCCTGAAATGGGGATATACCACTAATGGAGGGGCAATGACTTGCCCATAAGGTGGTGAGTGTGAAGCCAAGATCCTGTGAAAAGGAGCTGGATTAGAAAGCTGAGGGAATGGAGATCTCCCTAGCCTTGCAGCAGCCCTGAATTGCAATCCTCTGCATCTGGTTATGTGAGCAAAATAACCTGTTTGATTAAGTTACTATTTTTCAGGTTTTCAGGCTGAAGAATACAGTTGTAACTTATACGATTAATTGTGAATACCATATTTATCATGTGTGAAATTCTCATGTATACATTATTTTTCCCCTATATTCTTAAACTGTCCCACTGATTTTTTAAAATACCTTTGAAATCACATTATTTTAATGGCCATAGATTTGTGATATGTTGAGTTATCATTATGAGTCATATTTTTCTCATTATATTATCAGTGTGGATTTTACAAATTTACAGTAAAGCTATTATTTTTTATTAACCTTGATTCAACCAGCTGGCTAGATCTCCATTTCTCTTAAATGCTTTCTAGTGTTCCATTGAAAGTGCAAGAACTTAGGTATTGCAGAACTTTGTTATTGGAAGAAGTTGTATCTAGTCTAAATGAAAGGAACAGCTTCCTGGAAAATGTGAGATTTCCCTGTCACCATTACTTAAGGCTACCTAAATCTTCTGGTGGCAATGTCTCCAAATCTGTTTACTTTTAGTGACAGGCTTTTTAGGGTCTCTTCAGGCTACTCTGCATTTCTTTATTGTTTTATTCTTACCTCCACACTTGTTCCAAAAGCTGATATAACAAGACAGCCTGAGTAAGGATTGCTGTTAAAAAAAAAAATAAGTAAATAAGAAAGAAAGAAAGAAAAAGAAAATCCCCAAACATCTCCAGAATTGCTTGCAGTTTTTTTAGTGGTGATCAATATCTCCTTTTGTCTGTAAAACTAGAGCCCTAAGACCTAAAATCAGATTTTCTTCCTAGGGAATATACTGAAATCCTAGCCAAGTGTTTTATTGAACATTTTAGAGTTTTTATTTACTAAATTAAAATTGAACTTAGAATTTTCTGACAGAATGGCTGTTACCCAAGAATTTGTATTATCTTCTCTTATTTCACAATCCCCACTAATATTCCCAGGTTCCTAAAAATATGTGTCTCCTATTGATAGTGTTTTAAAAAATTAGCACTCAACCCCCAATCATGAATCATGGGAATATATGTGGTTTAATAATCCAATGTTCAAACTTGAACATACCACAGCAGTCAGGAAGTTGTAATGCATATATTTGCACATTTGGAACATTTTAGGTCTTTTGTTCTTAGATGAGCAGAAGAAGAAAAAAGTAGAGAGACATAAGAAACCTCATTTTCTAAATAGAAAAGTCACTGAAATTTTTTCCAAAAAATTTTGAGAGTATTTCTGAAGGGTATTGATTTTAGAATCAAGAGGCTTTCGTTCAAATCTAGCTCTACAATCTATGCTGCTTCCATAATTTATTCTCAACCTCTGGAAGTCTAGTCTTTCCACTCGCAAGAATGTTAGGAGGATAAAATGAGATGAAATTGACATAAGAACCATATAAACTGTAAATTGCTTTGCAGATGTGAGTTATTAGTAATTTTGGCATGGTGAGCACATCTCCCCCTTAACTGCTATAACATGCTTAGGGATATGTAATCCAAAGGGGTCAAGAACCTAAAATGGCCTCAATGCATGAGAAATTCATACTTAAGTATGTTGAAAACTTTTTACAAAACATATAAAGTTTCCATGACTTTGTGATAAAATATTGATGAAAATGATCAAAAACAAGTCATAAAATATAAATGCAGAGTAGTTAGCATTGTTTTGATGTTTGAACTAGTGGCTTAGAAATCTAGAGAAAAACAACTGTGACAGGATGATTGAATCAAATGCACAAGTTAGTCTTTATCAAACCCCTTTCCTGATAGATCCTCCTAAGGTGGGAGAGCACACCTTTCTCTGTGTGGTTAGATAGATTCTATTTCTTAATTGTGTGGGGTAGGTGCTGCCTTTCATATTATCAGGAGCAGCTGCATCAACATCATCGTCATTGCAGTCATTGACTATTGCTGCTGTAACATAATAGCAAAAAATTAGTGGATTAAAACAACATAGATTTATTATTTTATAGTTCTAGAGGACAGAATCCCAAAATGGACAAGCAGAGATATAGTCCTTCTAAGGCTCTAGGGGAGAAACTCTTCCTTGCTTTTCTGCTGTCTAGAAGCTGCCCACATTCCTTGGCCCATGGCCCCTTCCTTTCCTTACTCCAAGCTTTGCTTTCATGGCTACATCTCTTTTGACCCTCCTGCTTCCCTCTTATAAGGACACTTGGGATTACATGACCCCACATGGAAATTCAGGATATTTCCTCCCATCTCAAGATCCTTAGTATAATCGCATTTGCAAAGTCTCTGTTGCCATGTAAGGTAACATCGAGATAGGTTCTTGTGAATGTAAACATCTTTGAGGCAGGAACATTATTCATCTCATCACAATCTTCAACAACATGTAACATCTATTGAGCATTTTTATGTGCTGAGCATCATGCTAAGCACCTCATACACATTAAATTGCAAAAAGAAAATATTAGCATTCCCCCCACTTTTAAGTCATGACATTGAGGCATGGAGAGGTTAAGTAATTTGTCCAAGGTCACACATCCATGACTAACTCAAATGAGCTAGCTCTGCGGCCCAAACTCATCATCAGTATGTTCTTAGAAGATACTAGACTTAGAAGATATAGAAGCTCCTAAATATATCTTTTGAAGAGGCAATTATTTTACATCAAAAACAACAAGGTAATATATTAATTTTTGTAGTGGTTTACAACTTCTAAAGTACATTCTCAAGCAATTTTCCATGGAAATGTCCCATAATTACGTAGCTGAAAATAATTTTCCCCTCCACTAAATCCTGTTTTTATTTACTTATTTATGTAAATAGTAAGGATTTTTGGTCTTCTGGATATATAACTAGTAGAGGAATTGAAGGATCGAATGGCAGGTCTACTTTTAGTTCCCTAAGTGTTCTCCAAACTGCTTTTCAAAAGGAATGTATTAGCTTGCATTCCTACCAGCAGTACAGAAGTGTTCCCTTTTCTCCATATCCACACCAATATCTGTAGTTTTGGGATTTTGTTATGTGGGCTACTCTTACTGGAGTTAGATCATATCTCAAAGTGGTTTTTATTTGCATTTGTCTGATGATTAAAGATGATATGCAGCCTTAAAAAAAGATGGATGTCAGATCTGTTAAGTATAGAGTATAACTATTTTAACACAATAATTAAGTAAATGAGGTGAGAGATATATTAACCAGTTTGATGTAAGCATTCCAAATTGTATATAAAATTGGCACATTGTACTCCATAAATGCATTAATGCATACAGTTATGATTTAAGAAAAAATTAAAAATAAATAAATAGTAAGGATTTATATTATACCTTCCACTAGAATTTGTGTATCTGTTTGTTCTATCTGTTCAATTGTGAGGTCTTTAAGTAAGTGTAGAAATAAGTCCTTCCACAATAAAAAACAGTATAGTGAGTTGAATATTGAAAATACTCAATAAATATATTTTAATTGAATTATATATGTGGGGCAGAGTGTAGTTTGGGGGATACTAGAGAACCTAAAAAATAGATGTAGTAGACTTTTCCTTTGATGATCCCCAATAAACTGTGAATAAACTGTGATGCCTTGTGTAGTCATGTCTCAGTTTGACTTTGGGATGAGTAACTATTTTAACCAATTGAATATTATGAAAGTGATATTGTGCCAGTTCTTGTCCTAGAAGCTTCTATTCTCTCCATGTTGGAGCCCTCACTCTTAGAATATTGCTTTGCGTATCTAACCACCATGCTGTGAGGCAGCCCAAGCAACCATGTGGAGAGGCTCACATGGAAGAGGACTTGATATAGGAAAGTAGACAGCCAACATGGAGTCCAAATGGGTTCTTTGTTTTACACAAGAAAGAATTCAAGAGTGAGCCAACAAAGTAAAGCAAAAGCAAGTTTATTGACAGAACAAAGAAACAGAAAGGCTTGCCCATACGCAGAGGAGTGGCTAACTCTCAAACCAACAGAAAGCAGTACCTTTTGAGTTTCTAGGGTTTTATTTTATACTTCATATTTAATTCTATGTTAAGTAGAGGAAAAATTACTCATAAGATTTCTGAGAAAGGGGTGGGGAGTTCCTAAAACCAGGGGCCCCTCCTCTTGTTAAACATATAACGTAACTTCTGGGAATTGCCATGGCATTTGGAAACTCTCATGGCACTGGTAGGAGTTTCTTTCAGAGTGTTAATACATTAAAGTAGGGAATAATGAGTAGTGAGGGTATCCTGGGATCATTTTTCATGGCCCTCTGAACTTTAGCTGGTTTGGGCTGGTTTCTCCTTCATCACTGGTTTTATCAGAGAACTTTGTTTGAGTCTTAATGACTCTGATGAACAGGGCCTGCTGGCTCCCTATCTCAGACTGAAATCTCCCACCAAAAGTACTGAGTTCCAGTAGACCCTCCAGATGATGGCAACCATTAGATACCACTGTCAAGGCTTCCTGCAGAATTTTGAGGGAGAGTAAGTTGTCGTTTTTGAGCTTCCAGGTTTTGGGGTGGTTTGTTACATAGCAATAGATAACCAGAATACCAGGACAGCCATGTTTCTGCAGCACAAGTACACCACATTCTCTCATCTTCCTGCTGCAGCTCTGTCAGTGAAATCATAGATTCTGGGTTCAGAAGGCAAAGACTCTGCCACCTACAGGCCATTGAATGGTTCCAGCAGCTTGGAAGTCTCCATGTAGAGACTGAGGGGTAAAGGCTCAATGTGCCTTTTAGAGTTTGGGAACATAGGTAGTTAGAGAAAAGACTGCTGAGACCTCATGCTGATTTGAATTCTTCAGCATGCATCTGAATAATGTCCTCTCTTTTTATCTTTTGCAGAGTAACTGACACATGCTTTTCTTCTTTGCCAATGGTTTCACCTTCCCCTTTTGACAGTTGGTTTTGTTTCTTGTTGAGAAAGGAAGTCTTGTGCACTTGGTCTTTTGATGGCATGCTTGGCCACATAAGAATGAGCACTGGGCTGGGAACACTTCTTTGCCAAGGGACAGGGAGCCCACCCTCTATGCTCTGCATATGCCCTAAGTGGTAGTACCTTCCCCTGTTCAGACCCATCCTGTCCTCTGTTATCATGCACATGTGTCAATGGCTCTCATATCTGCCCAAGCATTCTGCATTCGAACTCCCCAGGAAGGAACAGGATCCATCCACTGCGGCACTGGGTAGGTGTGTGCAGCCATTCTGCATTCATGAGCTTCAAAGTAGACCTGTTGGCCCCCGGAAACCGGCACACTGAAAGAGGGTAGATCTTGCCACACACACTCTCCCCTCTCTCGTTGCTGTAAGTAAATACTGAACCTGCTGTGCACTCTGTCTGTTCTCAGCAGCTTCGAGTCATGCACTGGTCTGTTCGTGGGATGGCACTTACCTGCCTTTTAACCTTGGCTGCACTTATGTTACATCCTATTCTGTGGCACAGCCTGACCACCCATGGAGGGGTGATACACTTGCTTTTCAGCCATTAGGCTTCCCTCTTGATTTCCTGTCTTTGATTCCTGAGTTTTTTCAGATTCTAGTGTCCCACTGTGAGGAAAAACAAGAAATACAGAATAAAGCAGATTCCATTCCTGAAGCCAAGTGACCTCAATTAGCTAGAGAAGTTCCTTGAAGGCTCATCTGTCTACACTTGGAGGCTCTAGCAGAGGATGCTGTGGTGTTGATTCACAATAGGCTTGTGTGCCAGTGACAAACGAACACCTGGCTGGAGAAAATGGAAGCCAGGAGTGTGTCCTGAATGGAGAAGACACCCTCCCCACTGCACATTCTTCCTTGCTCAGTGTGTTGTTTTGGGAAGGGTGAGATGAGTGAGGGATGGGATTGGGCCTGACACTTACCCAAGGGACAAGTGGGAGGGGAGCAGTGGTGACAGTGGGGAGAGGGTGAGGATGCAGCTAGGGGCCTACCTCTTCCCTCCCACTCCCTTTCTCTACCATCTGCCAGGGCAAACTCCACTCTGCACTAACATTGGAGTAACGGGAGGGACAGGACTGAGGGGTGGGTGTGTCATGGTCTAAATTAACACTAGAGGCTGCTGTAGGAAGGGAAACAGGAGGCCGGGAAGACAGTTGAAGTCACTATGTCTAGGAGAGAATCCAATCCCTTACTTTCTAAATTTGCTTGTGCTTTTATAGAGCAAGGTACAGTTGTTTATGTAAAGCATGTGTAGAAAGATTGATAAAAAATGTTGGTTGGATTGCTCATTTAGTTAATAATTATTTATTAGTTTTTATTGTCTGCCAATTCCTGTTCTAAACACTTCACAAATATCAATTCATTGAATCCTCTTAACAACTCTGTGAGATAGATACTAGTTCATTTTGAATACCCAGGTAAATTTAAATTTCAGAATTTTAACTGATAATCTTTTAGTAAAAATATGTCACGCAGCACCTGTGGCTCAGTGAGTAGGGTGCCAGCCCCATATACCGAGGGTGGTAGGTTCGAACCTGGCCCTGGCCAAACTGCAACAAAAAAGTAGCCAGGCATTGTGACAGGTGCCTGTAGTCCCAGCTACTCGGGAGGCTGAGGCAAGAGAATCATCTAAGCCCAAGAGCTGGAAGTTGCTGTGAGCTGTGATGCCATGGCACTCTACCTAGAGTGACAAAGTAAAACTCTGTCTCACAAAAAAAAAGTTCCAAATATTATCTGCTCTCAAATCTTGCTAATAAGCCAAATATTGTAGTCAATGTCTGGGACATACTTATAATAAAAATTTATTTATTGTTTATTTGAAATGCAAATATAAATGGGCATGCTGTATTTTATCTGGCAACCTGAGCTCTAATAACTTACTTCCACTAAGTGGTGAATTGGGATTTGAGCCCTGTAAGCATGGCTTTCTGGACGAAGCTTGGAGGTACCTCCCAGGGCTGCCTTTCCATTGAAAACTGGAATGCTACCAGTGTTTTCTCTGGTGCAGGCCATCTGAGGAAGAATAAGCGGTGTTGATTCTTTTTCTATGTTGAAAGGGTGGCCAGGTATTTTGTCCAGTGACCTAAACTTCCTAGGATCCAGGAGATAATTGAGGAGCTTTTATTTTCCAAAGTCTGGGCTCTTGAATCTCTGGGGTTGGGTTGGATCCAAGGTGTTTCTCGGGATCAAAGAGGATTAATTGAAAGACTTGAGGCTGGGCTGTTCTAGCCCTGGGAGGGCCTGGGGCCAGCAAGAGGTGAGGCAAACACAGATAATACTGGCTATGTGGACCCAGAGAGCCATGATCTCCCCGTGTGTTGTGAGGGCTATGAGTGGAGCCCAGAAAGGGTACTAGGACCCCACTTGAATTTTCCTGAACTGCTTAAACCACAAAATTCATGAATGACTTGCACAGGAGAAGAGAAAGCAATTCCACCTGGTTTTACAAAAATAAATATATTTAATAAGCAGTTACTAGATGCCTGGAACTGACATATTATACTTTCTCATTTGATCCCTACAACAGTCCTATTGCCATATAGACCAAGTCACAAAGCTGGAGAGTGTTTTATATCATTTCAGTGTAAAACTCAAGGTCTTAACCACCCCCACTGTACCCCCTCTCTCAATTTAAAACCCAGTTGTAATCTTGAGTCAAATTTGGCAGATTTGGCAAATTTGGTCCTCTGATGTGGGGGATAGGGGCTAGTACATGAGCCAGGTGTCGAAGATGTTCTCTTCTCAGACTCTGCAGATGAAAATTCGTCTTCAGACTTCAAGTGCTTTTGGATTAAAGAGATTATATTTCAGGTAGTAGTCATTATTTTCAGAATTAAATGTTCTCCTTTTTAAAATCTTGGATTTAAAGATTTAAATATAGATCCTCATTTTTTTGAGCATTTGCTAAAAATGGGCTTCTCTCCACCACATGAGCTCTGGTCTTGGTCATCCCCTGTGTCTAGATTGCCCTGCTACGCCCATGGTTGAGTCACCATTTATTGACAGTTAGAGCTTCTGTGGATCCCGTGAAGCACCCTGTGGAAACAAAAAATGCAGTACGCTCAAAGGATTCAGAGCTGTTTACAACATGAATCAGCAATGCATATCAATGCTTCCCCCCCCCCAAAAGTCACATCTTTCATATAAGCAATACTAATTATGCTGTTTAGTTTGGTTTTTCCAAGGCAAATGACAAGAAAAATGTATAACCAAGGGACTAGTTGACAGAAGTGAAGAAATATGAGACAACTAAAACAGAGAATGAAAAATAATGAGAAAAATGATTAAAAGAACTGAATTGTGTGGCTGGCTCTGCTGGTAATGAGCCTGAACTAAATGAGGAAGTTGCATGAGTTTATGGAACCTGCAGGGGAGAGAAGGAAGTAGTTTTTTCCTACTCCAACTGGATTTTGTTTCCAAACTGAGTGGACAATGCGGAGGAGTATGAAAAAGCTGCCCTAGGGTCACCTCAGTAGTGGTCCTACAAGAGGACCTGGCCTCCTAGACAATTTCTGTTTCTTTTCTGCTGCACTTGGATTCCACTGTGCCGGGTCCTTCCTGAAGGTTCATGCTCAGCACCATCTTTCCACACCTGCATATTCATTGCTTCTCCCACCAAGACCTACTTAGTAAGAACCTTATTTTTATGCACTCAATCAGCCTTCCACCCTAAATTGATTTCTTGTGGTTGCATAACAGATTATCCCAAACTGGATAACTTAAAAACAACATAAATTCATTCTCTGGAGGCCAGAAGTCTGAAACTAAGGTTTTGGCAGGACTGCGCTCCCTCTGAGGGTCTAAGGGTAGTTTGGGGTTGTTGTTTGTTTTTGCCTTTTACAGCTTCTAATGGCTCCAGCCATCCCCTGACCTATGGCTGCAGACTCCAAACTCAGCCCCTGCCTTCACATGGCTCCTCTTCCTCCTCTCCTTCTGCCTTTCTCTCATGAGGACACCTGCCATTAGGATTTAGGAATTAGCCAGGTAATCCCAGATTATCTCATCTTGAGATCCTTAACTTAATTATGCCTGCACAGATCCCTTTTCAAAATAAGCTTATATTCACAGATTC
>NW_003852408.1:26543716-26576472 GCF_000181295.1 Otolemur garnettii
CCCCTCCTCATAAACACCAAAAACTCTTGCTCTCTAGGTAAGAGAGTAATCAATCAAAGATAAGTCCATTTATAGTCCACCAACACATTTTTTAACATCTCCTGTCCTTATTGCTCCAATTTTCTTACAAGCCAAAGCTGTTCATGATCATCATTGTCTTGTAAACTCCTTAGGAATTGTAGTCTCTTGACCTTCAGGTTCTATATATTCAGCTCTGTTCTAATGGGTCTGCCTTCCACAGCCCTTCCTTCATCACTGAACTATGAGTAACAGGTTGACCTGGCTTTCCAAACCTGTGGCTGCACATTCTGGCTTGTTAGAGACAGTCCTGGTTTAAGCCTGTTTGTCCCAGCATCCTTTCTGGTTGGCACCCCTTTAACTCTAGAAATCCTATTTTGGATGACGTCCCTAATTAGAACACTTTCTCTTTTGGAGAGAGGCTTTGAGGGATACATGACAAAAAGGATTCTGTTCAGTGAGTGGTGAGTGATGAGAAGGGGGGGCCTTTGCCTGAACTTGCAAATTTGGAGACTAACATAGGCATGGGAAAGACCTGAAGGAGAGATTTGGCAAAAGAAACGTGTCACAGTGTACTTTAATACAAGATTCCTGTTCTTCTCACTGGGTGGGGGGAGAATGAGCATCTGCCAGGAGCTTGGGGCCCGCTTCCTTGTATAAAATGGTCTAAGAGCAATTTGCTTCTTCTGAAGTTTGACTCTCAGGTTCAAACTTATTATTTGGATGGTGAAATATGGTCTCTTAGAACTAATAAATAAATTCAGTGAAGGATACTACATCAACACACAAAAATCAGTAGCATTTCTATACACTAATAACAAGCTAGCTGAAAAAGAAATCAAGAAAGCAATATCTTTTAAAATAGCTACCAAAAAAGGAACATAACTAGAAATAAATTTAACCAAGGAAGTAAAAGATTTCTACTATGAAAACTATAAAATACAATTTATGATGAAATAAATTGAAGAGGACCCCCCAAAATAGAAAGACATTTCATGCTCATGGATTAGAAGAATTCATATTGTTAAAATGAACATACTGCCCAAAGCAATCTACAAATCCAATGCAGTCCCTACATTACTTACAGAAACAGAAAAGTGATCACTAAAATTCACGTGGAACCACAAGATACTCTGAATAGCCAAAGCAATCCTGAGCCAAAGAGATCAAAGCTGCAGGCATTATATTGTCTGACTTCAAAATAAACTATGAAAGTATAGTAACCAAAGCAGCATTGAATTGGTGTAAAAACAGACATAAGGAACAATAAAATGGAATAGAGAACTTAGAAATAAATGCACATCCAGCCAACTGATATTCAACAAAATTACCAAGAGCACACATTCAGGAAAGTGTTTCTCCAATCACTCTTTGATTAGTGGTTGGAGAAACTTGGATATTCATATGAAACTAGGCTGCTCTCTCTCACTGTATAAAAAAAGAAAACTCAAAATGTGTTAAAGACTTAAGTAGAAGGCCCAAGTATAAACTTACTAGGAAAAAACATAGAAGAAATGCTTCAGGACATTTGGTCTGAGAAAAGATTTTACAGATAAAACCTCAAAAACACAGACGATAAAAGCAAAAATAGACAAATAAGATTATATCAAACGAAAAAGCTTCTGTACAACAAAGCATACAATTAACAAAGTAAAGAGACAAACTGTAGAATGGGAGAAAATGTTTATAAACTATTCATCAGACACAAGACTAATATCCAGAATGTACAAGGACATCTCAAACAACAACAAAGTCTGGTTAAAAATGGAGTGAAGGATCTGAATAGTCATTTCTCAAAAAAGATACACAAAAGGCCAAGTGTATGAAAAAACACTCAATGACCAGGGAAGTGCAAAATCAAAACCACAATAAGCTCATATCTCACCCTAGTTAGAATGTTATAAAAAAGTCAAAAAGCCTAAAAACAATTATTAGCAAGGATGTGGAAAAAGGAGAACTCATATCTGTTGGTGAGAATGTGAACTAGTATGGCTATTATGGAGAAGAGTCTGAGGGGTTCTCAAAAAAACTAAAAATAGAACTACCGTATGATCCAGCAATCCCACCACTGAGCCTATATCCAGAGAAAAGGAGATGAGTGCATCAAGACACCTGCACCCTGTGTTTATTGTAGCATATGATCATCTCCATGGAGGAACTGATTTCTGGGACACAATAGGCTAAGTGGGGACACTGAAGGGAAGGAAAGAAGTATTGAAGATACATAAGAGTTCTTGAAAGAGAGCAGTCTGTGTTCACAAAAGATCTGTTGGTCAGTCCCTAGGGTGTGTGCCTGGATACTACCAACAGGACATAACGTCTTTATAGTTTTTAGCAAGACACTATGTCTTTATTTTTAAAGTGTCAATATCCTACCAGGTTTGCACCCTCAAGGCAAAGCAAAAAGCCCACCATAAAATTATAGTTTTATTACAGGGAACAGTAAAGAATTTGAGGCTGTGTGCCCAGAATAAGAGGTTCCCTTTTGGAGAAAAGCAGGAAAAGAAAAATCACTCGCAGCATCCTAACAGTGCACTTCCAAGCAGGTGTCATTATACTAAGCTTGAAAATGAATGGAAATGTCTCAGAGAGGTTAAGCAACTTGCCTGAAGTCAGGCAAGTAAAAGCTGGAGCTGGGTCTATAGTGAGTTTTAATTGACCCCAAATGCTACATTCTTTTCACTACAAAATGTGTATAGGTTGGTGAGGGAACAAAGAGTTGTGAAATGGTTGAAATGTTAACTTTATTTTTGTGCAATGTACTCTGAACACTGGTTGTTCTTATACATCATATATTTTCATGGTTTAAGATTTATTAAATATTTACAGAAAGAAAAAAAAAAACTCAATGCTCCCTAGAATGATGTGGTGGCAATTTAGAATTTAGGAGCTGTTTTTGGCCTCCTTTACCTACCCAAGGAACCAAGAAATTTTGTTTCCAGGGGAGGTGCTCATAGGCCTATGGCCTTATCTTGAAAGAGGGCTGTCACCTGTTTGTCTTAACACAGGGAACTGCTTAAAGAGCTCAGCACGTTGTTCTTTGGGTGGAGAGAACATGCTTGACTTTTACTGGCCACAATGACATTCTGATAAATAAATCACCAAATGGCACATTCATTCCAAAGAACAGTGTAGTTGGCTTCTTAAAAGGTTAAACATATGTTTCCCCTGTGACCCAGCAGGTTCACTCTTCAGCATTGACTCAAGTGAAATAAAAGTATATTTTCATAATAAGAGCTGTATGGGAATATTGATAGCCAAGCTATTTGTAATAACCAAGAATTGGACAAAACCCAAATGCTCATCAACAGGAGAATTGATAAACATATTTTGACTTAGTCACATGACAGAATACAAATTAGTAACTTGAAAAAAAGAAATATTGATTTCATCAGTCAATCACTGGGTCCTGTGGATTCTACCTCTAAAATATATATCTGCTTCCCTCCATCTCATTATCCCATGATCAATCAGCCTTTGCGCTGAGAAACTCAACAGTCTTCACCTGGCATCTCCTTAGCTGCTCTTCCCTCCTCAAATCCATTCCTTCCCCAGCAGCCAGAGTGATCCAAAAACACCATAAATCTGCTCTCAGTCCCTGCTTGTAATAACCCTTCAATGGCTAGCTGCCCTCTTCCTCTTAAAAATCTCTGCAGTTCTCAGAGCCCTACAGAATCACTGTCTTTCCCAAAGTTTCCCTGCTGCTGTCCTGTTGCCTCACCGTGCTGCAGCCGCCCCCCGGGCCTTCTCTCTGGCTGGGCCTTGCCAAGGTTGCTCTTCTGCCTGCACACGCCAGTCCCCATCTTCTCTGGTCAGCTTGCACCTAGCTCTCCTCCAAAAGAGAAATTGAGGGAAGGAAGCTCAGCCAGCCCATTTTAGGTTGCGCCTCCTTTATGCTTCCTGGCAGCATTCTCTGCCCTCCCTGCATAGCGCTGGAACCACCATAGTGATGCAGGGTTTGCAGTGATATTTGCTTATTTTTTGTATTAGTTCTTAGTGTTGTAAGAAATTACCCCAGATTTAGTGGCTTAATGCAACATAAATTCATTATCTTACAGTTCTTAAGATCAGAAATCTGAAATGAGATTCACTGGGTCAAAATCAAAGTGTGCTCCCCATGAAGGATTTAGCAGAGAATCCGGGTTTTTTCCTTTTCCAACTTCTAAAGGTCATTTACGTCCCTTGGCTCATGGCCCCTTTCTCCATCTTTAAGGCTGGCAGCATAGCATCTCTCCTCCCTGGCCTCTGCGTCCTTGTCACATCTTCTCTGTCTGACTCTGGTCCTCTTGCCTTCCTCTTATAAGGACATTTGTGATTACATTGAGCCCACCTGGATAATCCATGGTACTCTCTCCAAGTCAGGATCCTTACTTCAATCACATCTACAAAACTCCCCTCTACTGTGTAATGTAACATATTCACGGTTCTGGGGATTTAGATGTGGACATATTGAGTGGGGGGGGACATACTTGAGCCTGCCACATTTGACTTCTTCCAAGGTTTTGAAGCTCTATGAAGAATAGGAACCAGGTCTGTCTTTTCCACTTTACTGACTGGCTGGAAAGTGCTTTGCGCATAATAGGTGCAAAATAATTCACTTGCTGGGTAAAGTAATAGCATTGAGGCCATTTGTACACAAATAGCCTAGATTTTTTTTCTAATATTTACTTTTTCAGTTTCATTTTCAAGTTTAAAGCTGGATTATCTTTCATGGTTTTATATCAATTAAGGAAGGAGGGCTTGTTCTACCTGGATTTCCTAGCCCCCACTCAAAATTGTTCTAAAAAATCCCCTGAAAAGTTCTGTTCAACTTTTCTTGCATTAAATTATCTTCAACTAATCATCTAACACCTAGGAGAAAACCCTCTTGAACTCCCCTTTCTTTGAAAATGTTCTCACCTGCCTCACAAACTCCAGCATTCACAAGAATCAGCGTGCATCCTCCAGCAGCTCAACAGGCCTCTAGGAGATGTGTGCCCCTGCGGTGCTTCTTTAAGCCAAATCTCTTCAAACTCCTTTCCCAGCTTCAATGACACTATTTCTTTGGCAACTCCACAGTGGAGAACTTGATAGGAGTATTCTGAGAGCCAGATGATAGCATAAAAATTTAGAACAATTACAACTCAATTATACTAGCATTAGCCTTTACCATATTGGGACTCTCCCTGATTGGGAGATGGAAAGAAAAGAGCCAAGAAAGTTTTGTCTGTGTGTGCACGACCAGGCACGTTCAAATCAGAGACATAATACAACGGCATGCTGAAACACTTCAAATTGGAAACATTATTAGATACGTGCAGTGAGTGTGTTCTTCCAATAATCTAAAATGAAAATAAAATTCCTTGATATTGTTCGGTCAAGAAAGGAAAAACTAATTGTCCGAGGTTTGAAAAATAGTTGTTTGCATCCTATATAGACACAGACTGAATGACCTGGACATGCTTTGGTTTGAATGTGTTCCCCCAAAGTTCATGTGTTGGTAGCTAAAACCCGGGTGCAATCCCCTGCATAGAGAGATGGGACCTTTGAAAGGTGATAGGTCACGAAGGCTCCACGAATGGATTAATGCTGTTGTTATGGGAATGGAAGTAGGCTCCTGAAAACAAAGGATGAATTTGGCCCCCCACCTCTGTTGAGTGCACGTCCACACCATATGATGCCTTCTGCCAAGTTATGATACTATCAGAAGGTCCTCATCAGATGCCTGCGCCATGATCTTGAACTTCTCAGAGTCCAGATCTGTCAGCCAAATAAACTTTTCTTTATGAATTACCCAGTCTGTGGTATTCTGTTACAGCAGCAGAAAATTCACTAAGGCAGACACATTGTCCATCTGGTTACTAAAATAATTAATTAAGCAGATTTAGAATACTTTCAACCTAATCCTACTCACCAACATCTTCTTATATCCAGTTTATTCTGATATCTCATCTTGGATTGTCTTATAAAGACCTCATGAAGAAGGCCAAAATAAAAAAGCAAAAAAACAGAGGAATAATTGTTAAGCCTATTGTCTCCTCCACAGAACCTTCCTTGGACGTACAGCACATTGCCTGGACATATGCGACCGTGGAGCATTATTCATTTTTCACAAAGAAGCTGACTGAGTTGGGACTAGCCTCAACAATGCACCCTTCTATTTAGCCTGGAGCAAGGTTCTTCTCTGACACAATGCATGTGCATGTTCAGCTCATTGCTTGTCTGTACGTATCCCCACACGCAGAGACAACACTTACAACCCAAGTGACCACCTATTGTCTCTATTCCCTGTGTCTCTATTCCCACCAGGCTAGAAAAGTGATGGCTCAGCTCTCTGCATTTTATTTCACTGGCTACTGACCCTCAAGTGCAATTATCTGAGCAAAGGACTACAGTGTACCTGGAGTGTGTACATAGACAACTTACGCTAGTTATTAAGAAATTTTCATTAACAAAAAATGATTTTGATTTAACCTCATATAGACAAAAAGTATCCAGGTATCGTGATAAAAGTTCATTGGATAAATACTAAAAACTTACTTTACGCAAAGAGAAATTCAAGTTGATGAGAAATTAAGGCCAAGTCACCTGTTTTTTATTGATAATATTCAGACCCAAGTTTTTGAACACACAGGTAGGATATTCAAAGAATAGGCTTACATTTTGTCAAGGAGGAGGAGGTATTCCATTTAGAGTGCTAAAACTATTACAAAATTTCTAATTCTAGGTCTTTTTAAAGCCACTATCTCTCCTTAGCCCTTGTATGTATTGAGTTTCTCTGGAGATTGGGGTGCAGTTGAGGACATTCTTCTGATTCACAGGAATCCAGTATTGTTGTAAGCACTGGTCCAAGAACTACCCATCATTTTAATCCAGATATTTATTACAGCAATAGAGGCCTAACTCAGGTGACACACATTTTGAATTTAGTCTTTTCAAAAACCAGTAAGTGAACGATGATCACTACGGTCTGAGGAAGCCTGCAGATGGGAGGCGTAATGCCCGAACAACCTCACTGTTGGGATGGGAGCAAGAAGCAGCCCTTCTATTCAATACCTGTATTAGTATTCAATACCTGTATTAGTTTCCAATTGCTGCTATAACAGATTACAACTCAGTGGTTTAAGAAACACAAATTTATTGTCTTACAGTTCTGGAGTTCAGAAAGAAGTCCATAATGGGTCTCACTAAAATCGAGATTTGGGCAGAGCTATGTTCCCTCTGAAAGCTTCTGGGGAAAATGAGTTTTCTTGCCCTTCCAGCTTCTTCCAGTTGCCCTTGATTCTCAGCTCATGGCTGCCTTCCAGTCTGCATCCCAGTACTCTGATCTGGCTTCCACTCACATCTTCTCTGACTCTCCTGCTTCTGCCTTTCTCTTATAACAATCACTATGATTACATTGTGATTATATTGGGTCCACTCAACTAACCTAGGATAATCTCCCATGTCAAGATTTTAACCTAATCACCTGCTTTCTCATATAAGGTGATACATTCGCAGTTTCCATGATTAGGATTTGGACATCGTTAGGGGGAAAGAGTGCTTTCTTCTTCCTATCACAATATCCTTTTCTGTTTTCAAACCAGAAGCTATTGGCCATTTCTATGCTTAACCCTTCTTTATCCACTTACCTCAACCTGTCATCTAAATTTTCTTTTACCTCAAAGTATTATTTGTGAAATTTCTTCTTCTTTACAAGATCAAGAGCTCATTGGAAAATAAGATGCTGTATTTAAGTTATTATCACCAAAACAACTGAAAAACTGAACAAAATATATGGAATAATGGTTAGCAAGACTTTGGACCTCAAGCAATGTGAACAGTGAGCTCTAAGCTATAGGAAACAAATGTGGCAAACTCTGTGATGGCCCCATTTGCTGCATGGCCATGGAGCTGAAAGTGGAGTCCCATGCAGGGTACATGAACTCCTGGAATGGGGATGTGGGGAGTCTGCAAGGCAGAGTTTGCAAGATAGAGAATCAAAGAGGAGAGAAGGAAGTATACTGAGGACCCTGCTTTAGATTTCAGCTCCTCAGTCTCCAGCTGAGTACTGATTTATGCATGTTTGAGGGGGCACTATCCAGATTTGGGAAAGAACTCTCTTAAAACATTAAAAGGACGGTGCCAGTCACTTGCTAAAAGCCAGGGAGAGTTCCTGTTCCCTGTAGCCAGAGTGGAAAACCTCACATTTCATGAACATGAGGGAGAGACCTCAAAAGAGCTTAGCTTGCTAATTGAGATAAAGGTACCCCTAGAACAAAGGCAGCTCTAGTACCATGTAATAAAGCTCAAGAATTAGTTCTGAAGGTCAAACTGTAAGTAACTCAGATGCATCCCAGAACAAAGCTAAAGAATATTGTACAGGAAAGTAAAGATATCTGGTACCCAAAAAGGTAAAATTCCCAATGTTTGACATCCACTCAACAATTAACAGAATTAATAATCTGAATTAGCAGTTAGAAGTCCCAAAGCATGAGGACAAAAACCAATCATTTGAAACTAACTTAAGGATTACAGAGATGATAGAATTATTCAGCAGGACATTAAAAGAGTTATTATTAACAGTATTCTTTAAGTTTAAGAAGCTAGAGGAAAGTTTGCACATGATGACTAGAGACATGGATGACATAAAACGACCAAAATAGACCTTCTAGGGCTGAAAACTACAATATACAAGATGGAAAAATACACCAGATTAAACACTAGAAGGAAAAAAAATCAGTAAACTTGAAGACATAGCAATAAAAGCTATCCCGTTAATTCTAGAGAGAATTTCTTAACATTGAAAAATAAAATGAAAAGAGCATCAGTGAATCAAGGGACAACTTTAAACATCAAATACACATATAATTGGAGTCCCTGAAGGAGGAGAGGAATTGTTTCCAGTTTTGAGCACTTTCGAGTAAAGCTTCCATGAATATTCATGTATTTATTGGCGTATGCCTGCAGTTCTCCTGGGTATATACACAGGACATAATTGCTAGGTCTTAGGGATCTTATATATTTAACTTTTTAAAGAAATTGTCAAAATAATTTTCCAGAGAGTTTTTGTCATTTTATGCCACCTCCAGCAGTGGATTAAAATTCCAGCTCCTTCACTTGCTCACCAACATTGTATGTGTTTATCCTAGTGGGTGTGTACTGACTTCTCACTGTTTTAATTTGCTTTCCCTGATGACTGATATTGTTGAGCTTCTTTCCACGGGCTGATTGGCTATTTGTGTATATTTTTTACAAATATTCATTGAAATATTGTGTTCATTGCTTTATTGGATTGTCTCATTATCAAGGTGTAAGCATTCCTTATGTATTCTGAATATGAGTCACAATATAATTACTGTACACATTTTTTCCTCTTCTGTGGCACTTATTATTTTTAGTCAGACTTTTTTAATGGCTTTGTTGAGCTACAATGGACATATATACAATAAACCACACATATTTAAAACAAAAAATTTGATCAGTTTTAATAATATGTACACTCATGAAGCACTCAGTACAAACATATCCTTCACCACCCAAGCTTCCTAGTGCCACTGTTGAATTCCTCCCTACTACTCTCCTACCCCCATCCTCCTGCAACCCTTGATCTGCTTTGTGTCACTATCACTTTTCATTCTATTTCTTTCACTAGCATAATTATTTTTAGATGCATCACATTGTTTGTGTAATTACTGTCTTTTTTTATTGCCAAGTAGTAATTCTTTGTATAAACAAGGCTCAATTATACATTTATTCACCTGTTAATGAGCATATGAATAGTTCCCAGGCTTGGGCCATTAAAAATAAAGCTGCTATGAACATTTGTATAAAAGTCTTTGCGTGCACATATGATTTCACTTCTCTTTGGTCTAAAATCAATGACCTCATTGTTGACTTTAACATGCAAGAAAAGAAGAGTAGGAGAAATATATAATAAGCAGATGAAAGGAAATAATAAGAATCAGGGCAGAAATCAATGAAGTAGAAAACAGAAAAACAATGGATAAAAATCAATGAAACCAAAATCTGGTTTTGATAAGATAATAAAGTAGGTAAAATTCTTGCAGACTGATTAGGAAAAGAATGAAGACACAAAAAGATATGTATTTACACCAAAATTTCAAAATTCTGCTCTTCAAAAAATAGTGACACAGGAATGTGTCAGGAAGACTCAGGCTAAGAGAAAATATTTGGACCTCATAAATATCTGATAAATGATTGTGTTCAGGACACACTAGAATCACCTGGAAAGCATCCAGCCATGTAATATAAAAAATAGACACATATATAGCTAATAGTTTATGGACAGCTCTTGTATAGGGACTCTGAAAACTCAAAGATAAGGAAACAAAAAACCCAAGTAAAAAATGGGCAATAGATTTGAACAGTCATTTCACCCAAAAGATAAATGGATGGCAAATAAAATCATGAAAATATGCTGAACATAATTAGCCATGATGGAAATGCAAATTAAAAACTATAGCAAGATATAATTACATACATATTGGAATGTCTAAAATGAAAAAGATTGGCTACATTAAGTGTCAACACAGATGAAGAGAAACTGGGACTTCTATGACTTGCTGATGGCAATGTGTAATGGTACAACTGCTTTGGAAAACCGGTCAACAGTTTCTGAAAGCATATGTCTGTCGGTCAACCCATTTTTCAGTAAGTTACTAAAACTCAGCTTTAAATCTGTAAATTTGAGTAACCCAATCATTGAGGAGCTTAAAACTTGAGGTTTGGTTTTCGTCACATTGAAATATTATTCAAATGTTAACACAGATGGGATATTGTTGTTACTTTGAACATGGACCTTCCTATTGTTGGCTTGAAAGTCATGTGCAGACTCTAGGTTGGAATGTTATTTTGTCTTTCAAAAGTCACAGCATTATCTGAAGAATATCCTTCATTCTTTCAACCTTTATTAAGCACCAATTCTTATAAAGAAAATATTTTTTCCTCTATTCTTACTTAAAGGCCTTAAACAAATGTCTTTTTTTTTGATTTTTTTTTTTAAATTAAACCATAGTTGTATACATTAATACTATCATGGGGTACAGTGTAGTGTTTCTATATGCAGTTTGAAATACTTTCATCCAACTGGTTAACATAGCCTTCATGTCATTTTCTTAGTTATTGTGTTAAGACATTTATAGTCTACATTTAGAAAGACTCACATGTACCCTTACAGGATGAACCATAGACGTGATCCCACCAATCACCCTCCCTACACCCATCCTCCCCCATTCCCTCTTTTCCCTCTCCTCTTTCCCCGTATTCTTGGGCTAAAATTGGGTTAAGGCTTTCTTGTGAAAGCTATAAATTAGTTTCATAATAGGGTTGAGTACATTGGATACTTTTTCTTCCATTCTTGGGATATTTTGCTAAGAAGAATATTTTCTAGCTTCATCCATGTAAACATGAAGGAGGTAAAGTCTCCATCTTTCTTTATGGCAGCATAATATTCCCTAGTGTACATATACCACAATTTATTGATCCATTCATGGGTTGATGGGCACTTGGGCTTCTTCCATGACCTAGCCATTATGAATTGGGTTGCAGCTCACAGAAACCTCCAACTCCTGGGCTCAAGCAATTCTCCTGCCTCTGCCTCCCAAGTAGCTGGCATAATTTTTAAGGGACTTAAGATTTTCAGAACAGTAAAGGAGCCCTGACTTCAACTTAAACTCACAAACTACATTATTCCCTAAGAGAGCCTGCCTTTTGAAGCCAGGCATTTACTTCTCCTTAGCCATGGAAGTTTTAGATGGCATCTTCTTCCAATATTAGGCTGTTTTGTCCACATTGAAAATAATGTTGTTTAACATAGCCACTTTTGTGATTTTTGGTGTTCTTGATATATACCTGGTAGAAGAATTATAGGATCAAATGGCAGGTCTATTTCTAGTTCTCTAAGTGTTCTCCAGATGACTTTCCAAAAGGGACGTATTGGTTTGCAATCCCACCAGCAGTGCAGAAGTGTTCCCTTTTCTCCACAACCACGCCAGCATCTGTGATTTGGGGATTTGTACTAAACAAATGTTTTAATAAAAGTTCTCATTAACTTGAGCAAATTTAGATTCCTTTTTCCTCATACTATTATTTTGCCCATTTGTAAAATGGCTATTTTTACTATTTTTTCTTTCCTGACCGGGCTCAGTTTTTCTATTAGGGTCCCTACTTCACCTTTTCCAGTGGAAAAAAATCATTTTGAAAAATAAATGCACTTTCATTCTGGAATCTTCAAGACAAAAATTTTATTTTATTTCTTATTAAATCATAGCAGTGTACATTAATACTATCATGGGGTACAGTGTACTGTTTCTATATACAATTTGAAATACTTCCATCCAACTGGTTAACATAGCCTTCATGTCTTTTTCTAAATGTAGAATATAAATGTTTTAACACAATAACTAAGACATAAATTTTAACCATCAGGAGCCCAATTATTTCAAGCCTGAAAACAAATTAGATTTTTGTTTCCTTTGTGTCATCCCACCTCTGGCCATGTGCAGAAGCTTGGTTTCCAAATCAGCAGGTGTAATAGGTGAAACACATTGGGTCAAGCCTCTATCATGAAATCAGGGAAAATCAGTTTGCTCTCCAACAAAAACAGAGCAACGTGTTTTCAAATCCCCCAGCTCCCAGTCAGTTCTAGTGTTTCCATTTGGTTTGTGAAACACCTCAGCCTCACACTCTCCCACTGTTGTGACAGGCTTTGTTTCTGCCTCAAAGACCAAAGAAGAGCTCAGAAAAAGAGACTGGTGGCTGCTTCTTTTGCAATGGGGAGACACACATGGTTTCACAGTAAGAAAAGATATCCGATCTTTTAGTCCTCTTTGTTTCCTCTCTCCGAGTTTTATAGCCCTTTTTATCTGTAAATAAAAAAAGTTGTACATACATTTTCAAAATGTGCTGCATAATACAACTTCATACATTTAGGAAGCTGACAGCGGCCCTCTGAGGTATAGCCTGACAGCCTAAAATCCAGAAATCAATCATGTAGATATAGTGATGCTAGGCTGTTGCTCCCAGTATGTATTGCGGCACCCAGGAACTACTTATTTGAGATATGCCATCATAACTCTGATAGATTAAAGCACCACATCCGGGAAACCATTGTGTGTGCAGTGTGGGGGTGGGGGAGAGATGCTATCATAGATCTGCCATGTTATAGCTCCGAATCCAGCAGCCAACCAGGCAAGTCTGTGCTGAATTGGAGTTTCCAGAAACCTGTGAAGCAGCAGGATGACAGTTCTGTTCTTCAACAGCTCATTATGAACTAATTAGCATACATGAATTGCAGATTTGAAGCATTAAAGTGATGTACAAATCATTAATTTTTTGTCAAATCCATGTCATCCTTGTGTATGCCTTCCTATTTTAATGTTGCACGACAGTGAAGAGAGGTACAATCCTCTGTATATAAAGAGGAGAGATTTGGTGTAGCTGATATAATGAGATCTATTTAAACACTATGTATTTTTCAGCTTTGAATATATCTGCTTGGAAAAATGCTACACTTGTCCCATTAGGGTTAATTGTGAAAAGATGTTAATATATTCAAAACCCCAGGGGTAGTTCTACATATTGTCTGAATGAAATGGAGGATGTAAGACCAACTTCACATTTGAGCTTCATTTTATAAAAGTCCTCTTTCTGAGTACTAAAAGGAGCCATAAAATCTTCCTCACTGACTACTGAAGGTGTAACTGTCTAGAAGGAATGCTGAGCTTTCAGGTGAGGGCTCCAGTGCAGCAGATCTGTTCTTGTTAACCCAATGCCAAACTTAATTTATAAAGATGTATAATGTAATGCAATGGAAAAGAGAAGGCAATGTCAAAGCCGACTTTCACACTGGAAAAGGCTTCTAAATATTAATTTGTGGTTTTCTGTATCGTCTCTATGTATTTAATTACTAAAGCTATTTGTGCTTAAACAAACCCTTGGTGTTTCATTTGAATTTCTTGTTTCTTATTACAGTGGAGTCACAATGCTTAATTTGTTAGTACTGTAAGAGTTTCCATGGTAACAGAGTCTAATGTTATACATAAATATGTATGTGGTATGTATATATGTATGGATTATAAATATGTACTATAGATGATGATGAGGACTTTATTCCATGAGCATGTCTCAGAAGACTTTGCTCTCAAGGAGTACGCTAAATAAAAATGCAGGTGTTTTGTGAATCTGAAGAGATGGTCACAGACTTCATTCAAAATGGAAATTCTGAGAAGTGGGGAGATATTTTCCTGTACTCATGGAGCCGAGCCATCCATGCCTAGAGCTCTCACTCTGTGGACCTCTTCTCTTCTGCCCACCCCCCTTTCCACTAACTTTTTAAACCACACAGTATCTGGATAAAATGAAAACCAAGGCCAAACTCCAGGCGGAGGTGTGTTTCCAAAGGACATTATTACAAGAAGCATGCGGGAGACATTGAGAGAGGATTTGTTCCATTTGTGTAGGTGAGAAAGGGGAATTCATAAGAAAGAAAAACATATACATACTTACTATTTGAGTTAATATTTCACACACATCTACTTTTTATCTTTTCAGTAAATATTTAAGATAGATATTATATTGTCTTCATTTTAGAGGTAAGTAAGCTCAAGCTCAGAGTAGGTGAGCAAAAATTGTCCAAGGTCAAACAACTAGCCATGTGGGTTAGACTTTCTAAGGCCTATTGAACAATGTTACTTTTCTAGGCTGAGGCCTTCCTTAATGGGGGAGCATTACAGCCATAAGCACACTCTTCCCAGGCTTGTTTATATCACACTTGGTCCCCATACAATAGAAACTGAGCAACAACAGTGATTTGCCCAAGTTCAGAGTGGGTAAGCAAAAATTGTCCAAGGTCAAACAACTAGTCATGAAGGTTAGATTTCCCAAGGTCTATTGGACAATGTCACTTGTTGGGCTTCCTTCTTCCCTACCTCCACACCACATATCTATCCTTCCTTCCTACCTTCCTTCCTTCATACCTTCCTTCCTTCCTTTCTTTCTTCCTCTACCTTTTTTAGTGAAAATCACAATTTCAACATGGGATGCCAAATAGTATCCTTTAAACTCTTATCATCTGTTTTACTTCCTCAGTGTCAAATGACCTTCAAAAACTCTGCAAAATATGGAATCCTTTGTGAGTTTTTGTATAATTCTTGTACAAAGGCCCTACTAATCTCTGTACCATTCCAATGCTGGTGTATGTGCTACAAAAATTAAGAGTGCCCTCATCTCTTTTTAGAGATAAGCAGTAACAAGATGACCATACTTACTTAAAAGTCACTGGCCAGAATTGTGTGATATAGCTACCCAGTAGAGTCAAGGAATTCTGTGGAATGAGTCATTAAGCCTAATGTTGCCCTTAGTGAAATGGAGGTTCCACTAACAAGGAAGAATTAGAGGATGGTTGTTGGATAGGTGATGAGCAGTGGCCATTTGTATGATAGATATTTCCATGTGACTTTATCAAAAATACAGACTGAAGTGGGGGAAAATCCCCTTCGCATCAGTAAAAAACACTACATGCACATTCTGGATCCTATTTAGACACTAGTTGCACACTACTCATTTTCTTGCTGCTTCTTGATTTTTTGGTTTCCATTCTCAGGGCCTGTGTTTAATCCTGCTCATCTCCAGTACCAACTGGCTGCTTGATCAGTATTTGACCATCAGTCTGGTTGCTGGGTACCCCTAGTGAGGCAGTGACAGTGTGCACGGGTTGAGCAGGTGGGTTTGCAGAAGCTGTGTAGTAGAGTGGTCAAGAGCCGAGGAGTCATACAGAAATGGGTTAAGCTGGAACCTCACCTCTTAGAACCTGTGTGATTCTACACAAGTTCTTTAACTTCCCTACACCTTGATTTCCTCATCTGCTAAATGAGGACAATAAAAACTCCATCTTCTGAGGGTTTCTATGAGGAAGAAATGAGTCAGTGCACATAAGGTACCTGAAGAGTACTCGACCCCTGGCCAGCGTCAGAGCAATGTTAAGTGCTGCCCTTCTTATCACCATGGTCAAGTTGACCTGGATGGAAAGCATGGATCTTCCATTTTCTTGGTTAAATGACAGAAGTTTTTGAGCCTCAGGGAATCATGTGGAAAATTGCTACTTTGCAATTTTTCATCCTGTGGAAAATTGTTGCTGCTCACGGTTGTTGCTATATCAATTGTATATGATAGATATATTAAATACCCAATGAAGGGACTGGTGAATAGTGGAAATGGTAAACTCTACTAGTGGCTTGGCAGTATTGCCTTTCTATTCCTCTGATTGCCAAAATTTCATTTTGTTCACTCTATCTCTGCTTGCAGCTAGGGGAAGACAAAATCCTAGCTAATGTAAGAGAGATTTTCTTTCTTGAGCAGAAAGGCAAACCTGTACTTTGTGAAAGCCCTTTCTCGTCTCCCCTGCCCCTTATATGCCTGCAGGTGCTGCACCAACTTACAAGTGTGAGCACAAGAGCCAGGAACAAACGAAGACACAGCAGAAAAGTAGACCTTGGCTCCCTGATGGCCTCACTGAGCTTCAGATTGTCCAAATCTAGATTTATTATATGAAGAAAAAGAACCTTATTATCATAAGCCAATATTCCTTTAGTTTCATTTTATGTGTAGCCAAACAAAAATAATCCATGGTGTTACAGCTTTTTGTCAGGTATAAATTGTATTCGCAGTCATCTTTATTATCATCACCACCGTCCCCTCCATCTATGACATGGCCTTAGGATACACATACCTGTGTTCTGTTCTTACAGGTAGTTACCAAAGGGTGTGGTCATGGCTCCATGAAAGAACCTTAGCAGGAAGTATTGATCAGAAGTCCTTCATGTTTACATGGATAGAGCTGGAAAATACTCTTCTTAGCAAAGTATCTCAAGAATGGAAGAAAAAGTATCCAATGTACTCAGCCCTACTTGAAACTAATTTATAGCTTTCATATGAAAGCTGTAACCCAATTATAGTTCAACAATATGGGGAAAGGAGGGAGGGGAGGGGGGAGGATGGGTGGAGGGAGGGTGATTGGTGGGATCAAAACTATGGTTCATCTTACAAGGGTACATGTGAATTTTTCTAAATGTACAATATAAATATCTTAACACAATAACTAAGAAGATGACATGAAGGCTATGTTAACCAGTTTGATGAAAATAAAATTTCAAATTTTATATAAAACCAACGCACTGTACCCCATGACTGCATGAATGTACGCAGCTATGATTTAATAAAAAAAAAAAAAAACTGAAGGAAAAAGGAAAAAAAGAAATATTCTGGTATCTTCAGTTCCCTGGAGGGAGCAGGACAAATTCTAATAGCCTCTGAAACTCAGAGGCAAGAACCAGGCAATAGACATGGGATTGTGAAATGACTGCTAATGTTGGAGAGCCTCGTACATGGACTGAAGCCCTCAGGATCTATAGTTTAGAAGTCTATGAATTTATTATGAATGTATTACCCTCTAATTGTCCACAGGCACTGGGGTGACATTAACAATATCTGAGATGGGGCTAAATAGAGATCAAATGCTGAGTGAATGGTAATGTTGCAAAGATTATTTCATCAATATTGTAAGCACCGATGATTAGAATTGGGTGATGAGTAACTATCTCTCCCAAAAGCTCTTCACTAGTTTATATTGAAAGTAGATCTCTGACCAAGTTTGGCCACACATAAAGATGTGTATTAAACACTTATTAAGAAACAGTTACAAAATAGCTCATATACTTATTACATAAGTTTGATGAAATTCCAGCTCTTGGCCTCTTAGGTGTTCTAACTGCACTGGTGTATGTGGTATTCACTTGAGGCAGATGTAATGGTGTCCTAATAAAGACAGAGAAGCTCAATTAATCTTATAGTCCATATCAAACCAGTTAAGAGCTGAGGACTGAGTAAACAGTTAGACTCTCAGTCTTGAAATCAATGTCCAGACAACATTCTTAAACATATAGGACATGCTATTCTGGTTATGCAACCAGGGATGGAATCTACAATACTTTATACAATCTAGTTGCCTTTAATATCACTATTTTCACCAGTTAAACCCCATTTCTAGCATCCCTAATGCTAACTGACAAGCCATAAATTTTACTAACAAAATCCTATTTTTAACATGCATTATGCTAATTAAGAATACTTTCATCATATTGGGAGATTAAGATAACTGAATCACCTTTGGAGGCTGAGCTTTCTGATTAGAATTCTGTCTCAATGGTGACACGTAGGGTGTGAATTTTGGGCTTGGGCAAAAATGACCACCCTTTGGATATGACTTAAACTAACTGACATAATTTTATATGTCATATAAAGTATTGAGGAAGCTTAAATTGCAGGCAGTGTATTAATTACTTCATGTTATTAGTAAAAGGCAAAATCAGAAGTAGACCTTATACCCTCTGACTCCTGAATTTGCAACTCTTACCACTATAGCATCCCAGCTTGATGTTAATCCCACAAACCATCCAAACTCATTGCCTGAAGAAGTAACCTTTCCTAAGTTGGATTATTATAATAATATCATCAAAAAATGTTCTCCCTTAGAGGAAAAATAATAAAATTTAGTTGCTAGAGTTTGTCTTGGAGAAGTATATAAATAGGATAAGGTGGGTTAAAAAACAAATACCATCAAATAATAAAGTTTGGATTTATAAGAGGTGGTCAGATGTGAAATAACAAAGCTGGTAATAAGAAAACTAAGAAAAAAACATGATAAATGTTGACCAAAGTTCAAAGCAAGTCTTGTGTTGCTACAATCCCTCCTCTATTTTGGTCCTACAATGTCTGCACCAGGCCTGCTCTGATTTCATAACCATCCATGTTCATCTCTTTGATAATTTTTCTTTTATTAATAAGCATCCATTCCATGAATCCTAATTTATTTTTACACAGGAATTAGAAGGAAACAATTAAATAATTTCCAAATGTGATAACTGGTTTGTCGTGGCATCATGTATTACTTTCAAAGAACCTAAGACAGATTCTGATGTGAGGACTCAGTGCTCATCTGGAGAAATAAAGAGGGTCTGCACCTACCATGCATATGCCTCTACTTAGCCCACTGTGTACTTCAAAGATCTCCCCCTACCTGCTGTACCCATCCACCGGGAGGGAGCGCATTCTAATTCCTTTAGAAGGAACTTATCCTTTATCCCTTTAAGAAAATGTATTCAGTGCTTTTTTGGCTATTATTCTAAAGAAAAATCATTTCAACTGTGCTCTTTTGTTTGTTCAATTCTTGCAAATGTGAAGTCTGGATATTACCAATAGAGCATGTCAAGATCTCATTTTACTGCAGAGTTTGATTCAGGAAAAATTAGCACGTTGATTAAAGTCAAAACTACTACCAAATTGTTAGATATTCTTAAGGGTATGATGAAGAATGGGTAGAATTAATTTCTACCCAAAGAAACTGGTACTTTCTTCCCCACCCCTAAACAATGATACACTGATATGTTTTATTAGTATTCTTGCCACCTGTAAAACAAAGATAATTTTTTAGTTTTCTTTATAGAAATAACAAAAGCTCCTATAAAAGGCTTAGTTAGACACTAAATGTTAAGTCAGTTCCTGATGATAATCTACTGAAGTCTTTATGGCTTGATCTTCTCAGAATTAAAAGCCACTGGGCATAGCATATCGCTCCTGGATTCTGCATAATTAAAATTCTTGGAAAAGAGGGGGCTGGGAAGCTGTAGACCTTCAAATCAATTGATTAAAAACAACAGCAACTAACAGGTAAATGGGTTAAATGGTTAAGTGGTGATCCGTCTGAGTATTGGCCCTTTCTCTGTTAAACCTAATACCAAACAGTGAACACCACGATAAGGAGTTCAAAAGCACCCTAAGCTTGAAACAGCTTTGGAAAACCCAAGCTGGTTTAACTGATATAATTATTGTGGATTCATTGAAGTCTGAACAGCAAAGTATTTAAAGCACTGTCAGGAAATATTAAATCTCCCTTCTGAGACTACGATTGAAAAAGGTAGGACAGCTCATTTTTTACATTAAAGCAAGATTGGGCCTGATTAGTATTTGAAATATTTCTTTCCCAATTTTGGGCAGCATTAGATTTTGGCTAGTGAAATATAAATGAACATCAATTGTACATGACAACTGCTGATCCAAACCACTTAAAATTCCCTGAATGTCCTTTTTTCTTTTAGACTGGCTGCCAGAGTTTCATCATCAAAGCCAGCAGAGCCGACCAAAGGCAGCTCTGTGGTGGAGGCCCCACCCAAGCTGTGAAGGGTGAGAGAGATAGCTGTTTGTGTTGTGAGGACATGAATCACTATCAGGGCCATTACAACATTTCAAGCTAGGTCACAGTACTCTAAGCCACTCTGCCTTTCGCCCAGAGGCAGGGGAGCTCAGAGACTTGTTGCTGCCTTTTTTGTTGGCCTGAGAATAAACTCCACTTGTGTGGCCACACCATTTCAGGTTGAGACTAAAGAGTTTAAGAGAAACATACAAGTATCAAACATTAAAACTATAGCAGTAAAGATGGCTGAGTTACCTCGCAAACAATTTTGTTGTTACCTAGTACACATTTTGATTTGGAAAATGTTTGAAGACTGAGAAATAGGAAGGGTCCTCCAGTTTGTCCTTGGGGAGAAATGTAATCATGGTTAGCCCTCGGCCCTCATCAGGGTTCCTTGAAGCAACTTCCTAGGCCAAAATAAACAATGAATTACATATAAACTAATCCAAGAGAGAAGGTTGATTTGGCTCTTTGGGATCAAGGTCCTCATCTTTCCATTAGTTTAGTCTAGAAGGATGATAACCAAATTCACCTAAGATACCAAGTCTATTTATATGATCTACCTGTTAGAACAGAGCCTACTAATTAAGCAGCTAACCCCAAGACCATGCTGTTAGCCTGGGGGGACTTGTTATGGTCCATTGATTTGAGAACTGCTTCTTTACAGCCAGCAGTAATTGATGTGAGTCTATCTCTACCCACTTCTACAGGAGGAAATACCATAAAATACTCTAATTTGAACTAAATATCATATCACAGTTTAGACATTTTTCTTTATTAGTGATCTTGAAGAAGCACCATTTAGAGTGTTCTGGAAGACTGTTCCATCTTTATCTATTACCCCATGCAAATGTTTTGTGTTTAGTTAAGGCTGTAGCTGATAGAACCAAAATGCTTAGCAGATTTTGGATTGATTCACCTCTCCACAGCCCCATCTGCTCCTCGCTACATGAATTGAGCGTGAAAGGTCACAGAGAATCAATCCCGGGCTGGGTTTGCAAAAATGTGAATAGAAGGTAGTCAGTCATGGTAGCTCCCTTTTGTGAGAAGGTTATTAAAGTTCACTGGAAAACAATTTCCCCAATCTCACATTTATAATTGAATACTGCTGTTGTGAAGTTTCAATGAGATAAAGTATGTGAAAGTGCTTTGTAAACTCTATAAAATAAAAAGTCTAAAAGAAGAGCCATACAACCACAGTTCATGCTGAAAAATGGGATTGTGGGGAAACTTCACTATCCAATTCATACCCTTTTCTAATGTTTAAATTTTTAAAGCTATAAGTATTTGTTACTTACAAAATCAGCAAAATACAGCAGACTCTCCCTACATTGACCATCTCCTTAATTTATAGACTGGACATGCACCACAGGTACTTGGGAAAGTTCCTTATGTTGACCACCTCCATATGCTGATCAGTTTGTTATAGTCTCTTGGGTGGTCAACTCACAGAGGTCCTACTGTGTATAGGAATCCTTCCTTTTTCTCTTTTTTGACCTATTTTCCACAGGAAGGGATATAACAATAGGCTACCTTTTACCATTAAAACTTATTATGTCCTGGGTTTCAAATGACCCAAACAGGGCTAATTATCAATAGTTTTTTAAGGAAAAAAAAAATCCAATATCATATTTGTAGTTGACATGAGGAAAAATCAAGCTAGATTTTCCTAGACGAATACCATTATTTGGTAGTTATAGTTTTTAAGTTGCTTTTATGAAAATTAAAAATGAGATCTTGCGCTTTTAGCTCAGTGTGTAAAAAAACACAATTAGGAATCTTCTGGAGAACCTGTTTAAGTTCAGAGCATCAGGCCATTCCAGGTCGGCAGAATCGTCCTGCAGTTCAATGTCAGTAAAATAAGGACAAACATAAAAACAAAAACATTAGCACACCAGAGAAGCCTACGGAGGCCCCCTGAGGAAGGGGACAGCACCCACGCTGCTGTCCCTCCTCTGGGAAGTCCTCACCCCACTGTTCTCTTGTTCCATAGCATCCTCATTCTGGGCTCCTCAAGAGCCCCCTCCAGCTCTGCCTTGAGCTGGATCCATGCATCCAGCTTATTGGGCCTTCTTTGTTGAAGTGCTGTGAGAATTAAATGAAATGGGTAACAGACGCCGTCCAGAGCATGCACGTCCACAAACAAATGTCAGATGGAGTATTATTTATTTTCCATACTCCCTGAAGTAACTGACATCCCACTGCTCAGGACCTTGTTTTCTGTAGTTAATCTGATAAACTAAACACTGCCTGTGTGTTGGAGTGCTAATGAGTTAACTTGGTAGTCATTTTAGGTAATATATTAGGAAGGAACTAAAAGGAGCTTTTCCTACTTAGGTTTGGGAGCGGAAGGAGAGGATGAGAAACATGTCTGCACTTGGTGCCTTTCCCACGTGCCAGACACTCGGACGGGGAGTCCATATTTGTTGCTTTTTAAATCCATACAACAAACCCGTGAGGAATGTACAGGGGCAAGATTTCACGACAAGCATTGGTTATATATAAATGGGTCAATTCATTAGGGAAACTGTAAAGTTGTAATGTGATCAAAGGAGGAACTGGTGCAGTTTCCATAATTTGGTACTTGCATCATAGGAAGAAAGCTGTCACTTGCTGTTTAACTTTGTTTGTATTAATAATAGGGAACTGGGATTCTAAGAATGTGTATGTAACTCAAGGCTAAGAGGGGTGGAGGGGGTCCGAAAGCAAAAGGACTTTCTTTTAGTAAAAAACTTAAAACATTACAAAAAAGAGAATAGTATTGCGAAACTCCACATAGCCGATTCAATCCAGATTCAACATTTATCAAGATTTCCCCTCACTTATTTGTTCTATTCTTGCCTTTTTATTCTGACATATGTTAAAGCAAGATTTTAGGTTATTTCAGCCCTACATAATTTATGACAAAAAATGATAATTTCTCTTTGAAGAAGACCTTTCCCTCGTCAACCAGGGTTAATTGCCCTGAAATACAGTTCATACAGTAACATTAGCTTAAATCCTTAATTATCCCCTAGTTGTGCCAGAGTGAAGATATAACTCGTATACAAGTTATAAGTTTAACTCACACATAAGTCATCTCCAGGCCTGACCAAGAGGTTGTGTGTGTGCGTTTCCTTTTGATTTTGCTTCTATTGCTTTGGCCACCCCTCTGTGACTACCAAAATGGACTGCTGGTTTTTTATGAATTCAACATTGTAGCAGATGTTGCTGATGCCCTTCCCATATCACCTCAGTGCTCACTATTCCTGAATAGGAAGACAGCAAGCACCTGTGGTCATCACCCGAGAGCTTCACCTCCTCCTATGCATGGGGCAACAGGAAGTGCCAGAAAATTAACACGTTGGACTACCCCTCAGTCAGTAGTGGAAGAGGACGGAGGATATCTGAGGTGTGGTCCACACCATTCCCAGTCCCACTCCCAGTGGGACTGAGCCCCAGTTACCCTCCATGGTAACCTGCTCGCCAACACACCATACATTGGCTTCCTACCCTTTCCTGTCTTGCTTTGACATCCCCTTATCCCTGTCTTCTGGAATTGTTCCCCAACAAACCACATGTAGTTAAATCCTGCCTCCAGATCTGCTTTTGGGAGAACCCAGGCAAGAAAGTTGATCTAAGAGTGGTTATAAGAAGCAGAAATGCAGACTGTAATGCTGACTGGAGAGCTAGAATGGCCCCTACTACTGGTAAATGGGACAGTGATTACTTCTGGTGGGGCACAGGATCACCGATGGTGGGTTGAGATGGGAACAGCAGAGGGGGATGTACCGGCTTATATAACAATCCAATATCTGAAAGATAGAGAGTAAGAGTGGGAGTAATTGGGAGGACTGAGGAATTAGTTGGCTGTTGTTAACATCCACAAGAGGGAAGAAAATAACAGCGTCAGATCAGTAATCTGTCAATTCAGGGCATAGTATGAAAGCCGGGATGTCTCAATGACAGTGTTTAAAGAGAACCTCATCTTCCACATTCTGAAGGCTGTGCTAAAAATCAGTCCTCAGATTTAAATATGAGAGTGGTACAACTACAAAAAGGCAAAACTCACAGCTCTAGTGTCTCCTACACTAAAATGAGGTCCCTGAGACCTATGATGAGGATTTCTGAGTAGATGTGTGTGAGCCCAGAAACTTCACTGAGTCCTCTGGCCTAGTAAGGGTGATCCTCTCCGGCCAGCCAGCAGGAAGAAACCTTCTGTTCCTGAGAGACCATGCAAAATACCTACCTGAGATGGATGCCCTTCAAAATGATGTTCAGACCCCTTAAGGTCTCTACCCATTCCTGGCTCCATTCCTGGCTCCTTTCCTTGCTTCTAGATTTGTCTTGGCAAATCCAACAGCCACTAGCCCCATGCAACCATAAAACAATTAAAATTAAATGAAATAATAAATTTATTTTGCCCCTATAGGAATATTATATTGCTTCTGAAGACCTTTTCTTCATTGAAATGCACTAGGGCCTTTGTTGAAAATCAATTAATTGAAAGCACATGGATCTGTTTCTGGACTATTCTGTTCCATAGATCTATTTATCCATAACCAAATACCATGCTGTCTTAATTGGATAGCTTTATAAAAAGTTTTAAACTTTGACAGTGCATGGATGGAAAATTTCTTCATTTTAAAGATTGTTTTGGCCATTCTAAGTCCTTTGGACAGCCATATAAATTTTAAAATCATCTCGTCAATTAGTATAAGTAAATTTGCTGGGATTTTTAATGGGATTCTATTAAATCTCTAGGTCATTTTGGTAGTTTTCATATAGTGTTTTAATGGATTATAGATTCCTTTTGATAATGTACACAATCATATCATACATAAAGTGTCACATGCCTTTTTTAAAAAAAATAGGATATCTCTTAGTAAGTTTTATGTCTTTCTAATCTATGTTGATTTCTTTTTCTTGCTTTGTAATCCTGGATAGGACCTCAAGTACAAGGTTGAATAAAAATAGTGAAAGTCACTGCCATTTCCCCAATTTTAACAGGTCTACTAAACCATAAGGGATCTCTAACTAATATCAGGCTTGAAGTTAAGATATTCAATGTTTTCCCCAACTTTGAGAAAAGTGTGCTGTCCCCACTCAAAGCTATCAGCCTTCTGAGTAATCCAGAAAATAGTTTGGAGCAATATTTCCAACTGTGATATATGCTGTCTGGGTTTCTGCTTCCAGTTAGTGTGTAGACTTTGACAGATCATTGCTCCTATAGTGAAAATGAAAAATTGAATGTAATAAAGTCATATTTGTAATGGATTTATTTTTAGAGCATTTTTAAGTTCAGAGAAAAATTAAATAGAAAGTGCAAAGAGTTCCCATATAACCCCTATTCTGCCCCCCACCCCCTCAGGCTCCCTCAGCATCAACATTCCATACCATATGTTACAGCTGAACATGTGAACCAACATGGGAATGTCATTATCAACTGAAGGTCATGGTTTATATTAGTGTTCAATCTTGGTGTTGTACATTCAGTGGGTTTGGGCAAATATATAATGACAACCACCCACCATTGGAGTACAGAATAGTTCCACTGCCTTAAAATTCCTTTGTGTCCTGCCTATTCACCCTCTTTTCTCCCCAAGTCTTGAAAGCCACTGATCTTTTTACTGCCCCTGTGTTTTTACTTTTTCCATGTCATATCATTATAGTCATACAGTATGTGGCCTTTTCAGGTTGGCTTCTCTAACTTAGTAATATGCATTTAAGTTTCCTTCATGTGTTTTCATAGTGCGATAGTTCATTTCTTGTTAGCACTGAATAATATTCCATTTTCTGGACGTAACACAGTTTATTTATCCTGCCAAAGGACTCCTTGGTTGTTTCCACATTTTGGCAAACATGAATAAAGCTGTTATAAACATCTGTGTGCAAGTTTTGTGTGGACATAAATTTTCAACTCATTTGAGTAAATACCAAGGAATGTGATTACTGGATGATATGGTAAGGGTATGTTTCATTTTGTAAGGAACTGCCACACTGTCTCCCAAAGTGGCTGTGCTGTTTTGCATTCTCACCAGCAGTAGATGAGAGTTCGTGTAGCTCCGTGTCCTCCCCAGCATTTGGTGTTGTCAGTGTTTTGGATTTTGGCCATTCTAATAGGTATGCAGTGGTAGCTCATTGTTTTAATTTGCACTTCCTTAATGGCATATGATGCTGAGTGTCTTTTCATATGCTTATTTGCCATCTGTATATCTTCTTTGGTGAGGATGTTTTCAGTCTTTTGCCCATTTTTAAAACAAGTTGTTCATTTTCTTTTTGCTATAGACTGAAAGTTTGTGTCCCTCTACAATTCATATGCTGAAACCTAATTCCCAATGTAATGGTATTTAAAGGGAAGGTCTATGCGAGTTGAATGGTCCATGAGGATGAAACCCTTGTGAATGGTACTGGTGCTCTAATAAAAGAGACCCCAGAGAACGATCTCATTCCTTTCACTGTGTGAGGATACACGTATGACCCAGAAGTGGTGCCTGGTTCTTAGATTTCTCAGCCTCAGGACTGTGAGAAATAAAGTTCTGCTGTTTGTAAGAAATCTAGTCCATAATATTCTTTACAGTAACCTAGACAGTCTAAGATAATTACCATTGAGATTTAAGAGTTCTTTGTATATTTTGGGTAATAGTCCTTTGTCAGATGACTTTTGCAAATATTTTCTCCCAGTCTGTAGCTTGTCTTTTCATTCTCTTCACAGTATTTTTGTAGAGCAGATATTTTTTAATTTGAATAAAGTCCAGATTATCAATTATTACTTTATTGTATCATGTCTTCAGTGTTGTATCTAAAAGTCATCTCCATACCCAATGTCACCTAGGTTTTCTCCTACATTATCTTCTAGGAGTTTTATAGTTTTGTATTTTCCTTTGGGTTGTGTTACAATAGATCTATAATCCATTTTGAGTTAATTTTTGTGAAAAGTGTATGGTCTACATCTAGGTTTATTTATTTATTTTTTTGCATGTGAATGTCCAGTTGCTCTAGCACCATTTGTTGAAAAGATGATTTCTTCTTCATGACAAGGTCATAATTTTTTAAAACATACTAAGGCAGTGGTTTTCAACTTTTTTTAAATCTCATGACACACTTGAACCTATAGTTAAACTTTTGTGGCACACTTGCATTATGTTGATCCAAAAAAAAGAGTGAAAAAGAAGAATATTCCTACTGTGCTTTAATCTTCTTTTGAAAATAATTTAATTATCTTTACAATTTTCAGGCGTACCAGTTGGAAATGACTGTACTAAAGTATTGTAGATGTAAAGAAATCTATAGGAAGTAAATTCCAGAAAGGGACAGGCCCTTTTTGGATGGGCAGAAGTTTCATTTACACCTCACAATACTCTATAAAGTAGGAATTATTATTAAATTACTTCCTCATAGTCACATAGTCCAATTCCCACTAGTGCAGTAGTGTAGAGTAAATGAAAAAATCACCAATGACCTCCGATTTGCCAAAATCAATGTAAATACTTCAGCTCTCATCTCACTGGCAACATTTTGGCAAAGTTAACTATAATATTCTTGAAAACCTTCTCCCTAGACACCCATGACACTGAACTTTCCCTCTTTTCTCTCTGGCCATTTTTTCTCAGTTCTCTTCTCTCATCTCCTTAGTTGTCGGTATGTCCCAGAGTTTCAATTTCTGTGTTCTCACTAATGCCTTCCCTGAGTGATGATATTTCTCCACTACAGTGGCCAGCACCAATACTGATATTTCCCTAAGTATTTTCTGCTATTATAGTTCAGATATTTCCCCTAATTACCAAGCAGGAGCTCCACATGAATTATTGCACATCCACTCAAACCCAACCTACCTAAAACTGACTCTGTCTTGTGTGTTGTCTACTTTTGAGAACAGAACTCCCAGAAATGTTTTCAAGCCTGAAAATTAGACATAAGCCTAACTCTCCCACTATCATTTCAAACAGTCACTAATTAGTCTCTTATGTATACCCTTTCCATCCATTCTCACTGCTAATATCTGGCTTCAGATCTTTCCCATTTCCTGCCTGTTTTTTTAAACAATCCCTTAACTTCTCTCCTGCCTCTAACCTGATTCCTCTCCAATCCATCATCTGTCATACTGTTAGAATGATCATTCTAAAGCCACATTTGTTTGAGTGCCTCCCACGCTTAAAAGCCTTCAAAAGCATCCCACTAGCCTTGGGAAAAAGAAAACACATCTTATATCAGAGTTTCTAAAGCATTCAGGAGGCAGGTCCCAATTCAGCTCTCTATTAGTTATTCCTTGTGGCTCTTATTTTCATTTCCCTAAGTGAGTCAAGCTCTCTCTCTCACCTGAGAACTTTCTCATATACTATTTCTCCTTCCTGGGAATTAGAATGCTTCTTTTTTGTGCCCTCCTCTTCCCCCCAATATGTTATTTATTGTGCTTTATTTTAATGATGTGTTTACTTCTGGCCTTCCCTGTTACACTGTAGCTACCTTAGGGGCAAGTTCAAGTTGACTTTAGCATCTCTGGCCTCTACAGTTTGGTTGGCACCTACTTAATGGGTGAGTGAATGAAATCCCCTCCCCCCAGCTGAACTCCATGCTCTTATGATTGGGACTGCCCATTTTGCTTTTTGTCTGGGGCTTTTTAGGCCTCAATGTGATATGCAACTCTTCCCCAATCCTCAGTGAACTGGTTCCATCATATATAAACAGTCTTACTGTGGTTTCTATGTGATCTTCTACCATGATCTCACCCCATGACATCAGACTTGCTGATTTTGATGACATGGACATTGGCCTGTAGATTGTTCCTCTTTGAAAAAGTATTCAATCTCATGTAATCTCTACATTCAAATTATTTCAGATTATTTTATTAGAGCTCCTTTAGCTATAAACTGAAACTGCCAAAGAGCTATCCTCTGCCACCCATTATCTCTACTTTCCACCTTAATACCCTCTTGGAGTCTCAGCTATTTATAACTAAACCAGCAGTAAGATCATCATACAAAGGGTTTGGGGTAGTTGGATGGTTGCTACTGTAAAATTTAAGGTTATAACCTGGGTGCATATTTGGTAGAAATTATTGGCACAAATTAAAGGGGGGGAAAGGTAAATTTATAATTAGTAAATGGAAACTTAACCCTACCCCCATGTTTTTGTAATAAGGAGGGAAGGGCCAGAAATAGCCAGTGATATAGAAGCTATGAAGGGCCAAGAATAGCCAGTGATATAGAAGCCAGGAAGAGCCAGGAATAGCCAGTTATATAGAAACCAAGAAATATTAATTCATACGAGGTGTTTATGGAAAACATTCAAACCATGCTTTCCTCTAAACAGTAATCATCAACATAGAAGAAGACTTCTGTGATGAAATGGACATTTTTTTCCCACACACCAAGTAGTGGACACCATCTGGGTGTTTCTAATTCAATTCTGACACTATGTTCCTGGAGACAGCATCAGATCTCCCAGGTGGAGTGCTCAGTCTGTTCCTCATTTGGACCCCTCCTTCCCACTAGTAGCAAGTTCAGACCTCCAGATCTTCTGACAGACTGGCTTCAAATGGGGGTTTCCAGGATACTCTCTCTGGGTTCAATTTGTAGAGTGGTGCTCACAGAACTCAGGAAAATATTTACTTAATGTTTGTTGCATTATTACAAAGGATAGCTTAAAGGACACAAATAAATATCCAGATGAAGAGACCCAATTGGGCAAGGTCTGAAAGAGTCTCGAGCACAGGAGCTTCTGTGCTTGTGGAGTTGGGAGTGTGTCATCTTCTTGGCATGTGGATAAGTTCTTGTTTACTCTCCTGTCTACTCCACATATTCATCCTTCTGGATCCTCTTGGGTGTTTATGTATAACCCTATTGAACTGTGATTCACCTTTAGGGTATAGAGTGGGGGGACCCTCTTTAGTATGAGGGGGTTATGACTCACAGTCAGAAAGGCAGGGGAGGCAAGAGAGATTCTATTTCCTGAAGCTGCTCCTGAGGCCTAAAACACCCAACACTATAAGAAAAGAATGTAATAATGACTGTAAGAGTTATAAGCCAAGAACGGTGGATGAAAACCTCTCTCGTCTCTCTCTCTCTCTCTCTCTCATATAACCCTATTGAAATGTGATTAGCCTTAGGGTATAGAGTGGGACCCTCTCTAGTATGAGGGGGTTATGACTCTGAGGGTTGGTTATATGGTATTCCCATATCTTTCCACATCTAATCTCATGGGAATACCACACGATAATATTCCTAGAAGTAGCTTTGGAATAGTTGTTCAAGAGGTACTCGCAGAAGTCAGAAGAAGCTTCTAAGTTATGGTTTGAGCCTCAGGCCTCTCTGGGAATGACATGTGAGGAAGTTCAGATCTCAGTTTGTTCAGGGAAGCAGAGCAAAGAGGTTTGTGGTGCAGTGGAAGCTGGGGTCAGGGGCAGATATTGCAATGGGTAGAGAATGAGGCTGCCTATGTCTTAATACTGCTTCCACCACTTATTAGGACAAGTATTTAACTTCTTTGTGCCTCAGCTTTCTCATGTAATCATTGGTGATATTATGGTATACCAGAAATGGTGATGGTTGCATGAAATATCTGGTAGAAGATGCCCAGTACACAGAATTCCATAAATGTCAGATGACAGTGATGTGATTATTATTTTCCTTCTTGTGCCAATATTTTGAGCACTGAGTTGGCTCAGGAAAACTTGATTTAGATGCCCTTATTTCAAATCTCAGAGTTGGGGCATGCATTTCGTTCAGCACCATCATGGTCAACTCCTTCCTTCAACTGCCACCAGCATGTGCCTCACCAGAGCCTGAGAACTGTCCTACCAGGAGGTCCTTATCCCCAGCAAAGCTCCACCACTGCTTCCACAAGTACCCACAGTGTAGACCATGAAGGCACTCACAGACACCACTGATGTTGATTATACCCACAGAAATCACATGCAGACTATACTACTGCATCCACTCAAAACCAAAGCCAAAGCACTCTACATAACTAACATGATAGGACATGGCTACAGGAAAATTCTTTCTTTATGATGAAAGCTACTCCATAAATTGGGAGAGTGACTATGTAACACTCCTCCAAAAGAAAATATTTTTTTTTTATTAAATCATAGCAGTGTACATTAATACTACCATGGGGTACAGTGTACTGTTTCTGTATACAATTTGAAATACTTTCATCCAACAGGTTAACATAGCCTTCATGTCTTTTTCTTAATTATTGTGTTAAAACATTTATATTCTACAATTAGAGAGATTCACATGTACCCTTATAGGATGAACCATAGGTGTGATCCCACCAATCACTCTCCCTCCACCCACCCTCTCCAATCCCTTCCCCTCCCTCTCCCCTCTCCCCACATTCCCCGGCTAAAATTGGGTTATAGCTTTCCTATGAGAGCTATAAATTAGTTTCATAGTAGGGCTGAGTACACTGGATACTTGTTCTTCCATTCTTGGGACATTTTGCTAAGAAGAATATTTTCCAGCTCCATCCATGTGAACATGAAGGAGGTAAAGTCTCTATCTTTCTTAGTGGCTGCATAGTATTCCACAGTGTACATATACTACAATTTATTAATCCATTTGTTGATCAATGGGCTCTTGGGCTTCTTCCATGACCTAGCAATTGTGAATCAGGCTGCAATGAACATTCTGATGCAAATATCTTTATTGTAGTGTGATTTTTGGTCTTCTGAATATATACCTAAGTAGAGGAATTATAGGATCAAATGGCAGGTCTATTTTTAGTTCCCTAAGTGTTCTCCATATGTCTTTCCAAAAGGAACGTATTAGTTTGCAATCCCACCAGCAGTGAAGAAGTGTTCCCTTTTCTCCACAACCACGCCAGCATCTGTGATTTTGGGATTTTGTGATATAGGCTAATCTTACTGGTATTAGATGATATCTCAGAATAGTTTTGATTTGCATTTCTCTGATGTTTAAGGATGGTGAGCATTTTTTCATATGTTTGTAGGCCCTGCACCTGTCTTCTTCAAAGAAGTTTCTCCTTCAAGTCCCTTGCCCACCCTGAGAGGGGATCACTTGTTATCTTCTTGCTAATACATTTGAGTTCTCTGCGGATTCTGTTGGAGACATAACAAGCAAATATCTTCTCCCATTCTGAGGGCTGTCTACTTGCTTTACTTACTGTGCTTTTGGCTGTGCAGAAGCTTTTTAATCTGATGAGGTCCCAGTCGTGTATTTTTGGTGTTGCTTCAATTGCCCGGGGGGTACTTTTCATAAAATTTTTGCCTAGGCCTATTTCTTCAAGTGTTTTTCCCACATTTTCTTCTAGTATTTTTATAGTTTCATGTCTTAAGTTTAAATCTTTAACCAGTGGGAGTCAATCTTAGTTAGTGGTGAAAGCTATGGATCCAGTTTCAGTCTTCTGCAGGTTGCCAACTAGTTTGCCCAGCACCATTTGTTAAAGAGGGAATCTTTTCCCCACTCAATGTTTTTGTTGGCTTGTCAAAGATCATATAATGATAAGTAGCTGGGTTCATCTCTTGGTTCTCTATTCTGTTCCATACATCTACCTCTCTGTTTTTGTG
>NW_003852408.1:26577077-26599498 GCF_000181295.1 Otolemur garnettii
CAAAGCAATATATAATTTTAATGCAATCCCTATTAAAGTTCCATTGTCATACTTTAAAGATCTTGAAAAAATAATACTTTGTTTTATATGGAATCAAAAGAAAATCTTTAAAAAAATGCCTGAGAAATAATTCAAAATAATGATTATAAGAAAACTCAGTAAGACACAAGAGAATACAGATAGACAAATTAACTAAATCAGAAAGACAATTCATGACATAAATGAGAAAATCAACAAAGAGATATCATAAAAAAAAACCAGAAATCTTTGGAGATAGAGAATTAAATAAATGAAATAAAAATACAACAAAGACAGTCAACAACAGAAGAAAATTTCTAAACTTTCAGGCAGACCTTTTGACATAATTTAGTGAGATCAAAACAAAAATGAGAAAAAAATAAAAAAGAATGAAGGGAGCCTAATGAACTATATGAAACACCATTAAATGAACAAGTTCTCACATTATGGGAATTCTGGAAGAGAAACATAGAAAACCCACTTAATGAAATAATAGCTGAAAATTTCCCAAGCCTTGTGAGAGATATGGACATTCAGATCAAGGAAGCTCAAAGATTCCCAATAGAGTCAACTTAAAACAGTCATCTCTGAGGCATATTTTAGTCAAATGGTCAGAAGTCAATGACACCTATATCTAAAAATAGCAAAAGAAAAGCATCAATTCACATATAAGGGAATCTTCATTAGACTGACAACATATTTCTCAGAAAAAAACCTAACAGGCCAGAAGACAATGGGATAATATGCTCATAGAAAAATTTCTAGACAAAAATACTATAAATAGAAAAGACATCCTTTAGAAATAAAGGATAAATAAAGTCTTTCTTAGATAAGTAAGAACTGAGAGAATTCATTATAACTAGATTAGCCTTACAAGAAATGCTTAAGGAGCATCCACATCTAGTTATGACAGGATGATAACTACCTCATGGAAACATGGAAAAGTATAAAACTCACCAATAGAGCACATATGCAAATGGGAAAGAGAAAAGAATTGAACTTATCACTATAGAAAACCACCAAACCACAAAGATAGTAAAGGAACAGAAAACTACATTAAAAAATGACAGGAGTAGGTCATCATTTAACAAAAATAATCTTAAATATAAACAGATTAAATTCCCCAATTAAAAGATATACGCTGGCTGGAGAGGTAAATTAAAAAAAGACCCAAATATATGATGTTTATAAGAAACTCACCTCATCTGTAAAGACACAAGTAGACTTAAAAATATTCTATGCATATGCAAAGGAAACGAAAACCAAACAGGAGTAACAATATTTATATCAGATAAGATAGACTTTAAGTTAAAAATTGTAAGAATAGACAATGAAGGTCTTATATAATGACAAAGAGATCAATTTTGTAAGAAGATATAACAATTACAAATAAATATGCACCCAACGCTGTGCATCTAGATATATAAAGCAAATATTATTAGAAAACAGTCTTCAATGCAATAATAATTGGGGACTTCATCTCTTCATTTTCAGCATTAGATAGATCATCTAGACACAAAATAAAGAAAGAAGCAGAATATTTAACCTGCACTACAGACAATGGACCTAACAGATATTTATAGAACGTTTTACCACATAGCTGTAGAATACATATTCTTCTCATTAATCCCTTCTCATTAATCCCATATTCTCACATTAGACCATATGTTAGGATACAAATCATGCCTACAATAGGTTAAATACAATATGTCTGTCTTTATCAAATCTCATGGTGAAATTTGATCCCCAGTTTGGCAGTTTAGGGTAGTAGGGCCTAGTGAGAGTTGTTTGGCTTAAAGGGTGGAGATTCCTCATGAACAGATTAATGATCTCCCTCAGGGATGAGTGAGTTCTCACTCTACTAGTTTCCAAGAGAACTTATTGTTTAAAAGAACCTGGCAACTACAACTTTTTGCATATACTCACTTCCTCTTTGACCCTTTGACCTTCTCTGGCATGTTTTGACTCAGCACAAAAGCCCTCATGAGAAACTGAGTACATTCCAATGCCAGGCTTCTTGTATAGCTTACAAACTGTGAGCTAAAGAAACCTCTTTTCTTCACATATCACCCAGCCCTACGTATTTCTTTATAGCAACACAAATTAAAGTCACAACAAATTTTAATGAAAAGACATCTCATGTACATGGGCCAGAAGCATTAGCATTGTTAAAATAACCATACTATCCAAAGTAATGTACAGATAATTTGGATACAAATTGTACAAATGTTCAAATCCAAAGTACAGATTTAGTGTACTTACTATCAAAATACTAATACATTCTTCACAAAAATAGAAAAAAGAATACTAAAACTTGTAGGGAACCACAGAAGACCACTTAATGCTCAAGTCTTGAGCATAAAATACAAAGCAGGAGGCATTACAGTATCTGACTTAAAAAAATACTACAAAGTTTTAGTAGCCAAAATAGCATAATACCAGCATGAAAACAGACACATACTAATTGAACAGAATCAGGAATTGAAAAATACATTCACTCATTTAGAGCCAACTGATTTTTAATAAAAGTACCAAGAATATATGGGAAAATGACAATCTTTTCAATAAATGATGTGGGTAAAATTGGATATCCACATATAGAAGAATGCAAGTAGACTTCTATCTCTTATCAGATATAAAAACCAAAGCAAAACAAAACAAAACAAAAACCTCAAAGTGGACTAAAAACAAACATAAGACCTGAAAGCATAAAAACACTAGAATAAAACAAGGGAAATGCCTCAGCATATTTTTCTGGGCAAAGATTCTATGGAAAAGACCTCAAAAGCAAAATAGACAAATAGGACTATATCAAACTAAGAGGTTTTTGCACGGAAAAAATTTTTTTCAAATGAAGAAACAGCCTGCATACTGGGGGAAATTATTTGCAACCTATTTACCTAACAAGGGATTAATATCCAGAATATCTAGGGGTGTCAAATAACTGAACAGCAAAAACAAAAACAAATAATCAAAGGAAAAAGTGGACAAATGATCAGCAGAAATATTTCTCAAAAGCAAATATATAAATAAGGTGTTTGAAAAAATGTTCATCACCAATCATCACAAAAATGCATATCAAAACCCCAATAAGTTATCATCTTACCTCAGTTAAAATGGCTGTTATCAAAAAAAAAAAAAAAAAAAACAGAAACAAATGCTGGGAAGGCTGTGGAGGAGGGGGAATTCTTAAACATTGATGATGGGAATGTAAATTAGTACAGCCACTGTTGAAAACAGTTTGGAGATGCCTTAAAGCACTAAAACTAGAACTGCCATATGATCCATCAATCCTGCTACTGAATATATATTTGAAGGAAAGGAAATTGGTATGTTGAAGAAACATCTGTACTTCTGTGTTTATCACAGTACTATTCACAATAGCCACAATATGTAAGCTACCTAAATTCCATCAACAGATGAATGGATAGAGAAAATGTGGCATATATACACCATGGAATACTATTGAACCTTAGAATAGAATAAAATCCTGTTATTTGTGGCTGGAGAACATTATGTTAAGTGAAATAAGCCTGGCAGAGAAAGATAAATATTGCATGTTCTCACTCATCGTATGTAGCAACTAAAAAAGTTGGTATCATAGAAGTAGAGAGTAGAATAGTGGTTACCAGAATCTGGGAAAAGTTCGGGGAGAAGAGGGGAAGGGAGAGGTTGGTTAATGAGTACAAAATTATAGCTAGACAGGAGGAATAAGTTCTAGTGTTCTATAGCACTGTAGGGTGACTAGAAATCACAGTAATCTGTTGTATACTTTCAAATAGCTAGAAGGAAGGATTTTGATTTTGAATGTTCTCAACACACATAAGTGTTTGAGGTGATGTATACGCTAATTACCCTGATTTGATCATTACACATTGTATACACATATTGAAACAGCACACTGGACCCCCATAAACTGCATGATCATTTCACGCAGATTAAAAATAATAGTAATTCTAGAATGGAGACAAGATGGCTCACCAAAGACATCACCCACCAGATCTTCTCAGAAAGATCACAAATTAACAATCCAGTGACACATCTCAGGGAACTAGGAAAGGGAAACATATGAAACCCAAAGTCAGCAGAAGGCCAGAACAGAATTAAACAAAATGGAAAACAAAAAACAATACAGAAGATCAATGAAACAAAAAGTTCTTTGAAAAGATGAATAAATTAATAGACCCTTGATACATTAATAAGAAAAGACCCAAATAAGCTCAATCAGAAATAAAATAGGAGATATTACAACTGATACCAAAAATACAAAATATTATCTATAAATACTATGAAAATCACTATGCACATAAACATCAAAATTTAGAGAAAATGGACAAATTCCTGGACACACACAAACTCCAAAGACTCAATCAGGAAGAAATGAACTCCTAAACAGACCAGACCAATCATGAGCAATGAGAGTGAGGCAGCAATAAAAATCTTCCATCAGAAAAAAAAGTCCTGAATGAGATGATTTCACAAATGAATTTCTTTAGACCTACAAGAAGAATTTCTATCCATACTGCAGAAATGATTTCATAATGTTGACAAGAAGGGAAAGTTCACAAACTCATTCTACAAAGCCAGTATCACTTGATACCAAAGGAAATTAAAATGCCTAGGAAAATAGTTAACTAAGGAGGTGAGAGATCTCTATAAAGAGAACCATAAAACACTAGGAAAAGGAATTGCAGAGGGTGCAAATGAATAGAAAAACATCTCATGCCCATGGGTCAGCAGAATCAACTTTGTTTTGTTTTGTTTTGAGACAGAGTCTCACTATGTCACCCTAAGTACAGTACTGTGACATCACAGCTTACAGCAACCTCCAACTCTTGGGCTTAAGTGATGGTCTTGCTTCAGCCTCCCAAGTAGCTGGGACTACAGGCACCCAGCAGAATGCCTGGCTATTTTTTGGTTGTAGTTGTCATTGCTGTTTGGCAGGTCCAGGCTGGATTCGAACCTGCCAGCTCCAGTGTATGTGGCTGATACCCTAGCCACTGAGTTTCTGATGCCCAGCCCAGAATTGACATTGTTAAAATGTCCATACCACACAAAATCATTTACATATTCAGTGCAATCCTAATTAAAATACCAATGTCATGTTTCACAGATCTAGAAAAAATAATTCTATGCTTCATTTGGAACCAGGCAAAAGCCCAAATAGCTGAAGCAATTTTAAACCACAGGAACAAATATGGAGGTATCACATTACCAGACTTCAGATTACACTGCAAGTCTATAGTAATCAAAACAGCATGATACTGGCACAAAAATAGAGACACAGATCAATAGAAACGAAGAGAGAACGAATATATATAACTGTGCATATATAATGTGCAACTTATCTTTAATGAAGCAGCCAACAATATACACTGGGGAAAAGAAACCTTGTTCAATAAATGGTGCTGAGAAAATTGGATAGCCACATGCAGAAGAATGAAACAGGATCCATATCTGTCACTACTCTGAAGAATTAATTCAAGATGGATAAGAGGCTTAAATTTTAGGAATGAAACCCTATGAATTCTGGCAGAAAATGTAGGAACAAATCTTCTAAATATTGGCCTAGGCAAAGAATTAATGACTAAAATCCCAATGGTAATCACAGCAACAACAAAGACATATAAATGGAACTGATTAAATTAAAAAGCTTCTGAACACCAAAGGAAATAATTAACAGAGCAAATAGATAAGATACAGAATGGGAAAAAAACTTTTGCAAGCAATATATCTGATAAAGAGCTAATAACCAGAATCTACAAAGAACGTATATCAGCAAGAAAATATCAAGCAAACTCATCAACAGAGGGTGAAAGAAGCTTTTCAAAAGAAGATAGACAAATAACCATATGCACATGAAAAAATGCTCAGCATCACTAATCATCAGGGAAATGCAAACTAAAACCATACTGAGATATCACCTTACCCCAGTTAGAGTGGCTTTCATTAAAAAGTCTAAAAACAATAGATGCTGGCATGGATGCAGCGAGAAAAGAACACTTATACAGTGTTGGTGGGACTGCAAATTAGTACAACCTCTATGGAAAACAGTACAGAGATTTCTCAAACAACTAAAAGTTGACCTACTGTTCCATCCAGCAATCCCACTACTTGGTATTTACCTAAAGGAAAATGTTATTTTATCAAGAAGACACCGGCACTCAAATGTTTATTGCAGTACAATTCACAATTGCAAAGATGTTGAATCAACCCAAGTGCCCATCAGTTCATGAGTGGATTAACAAAATGTGGTATATGTACACCATGGAATACTACTCATCCATGAAGAAGGATGCCTTTTATGACAATTTGTATGAACTGGAGACCATTATCCTAGGTGAAGTATCCAAAGAAAGAATGGAAAAATAAATGCATGTACTCGCTATTAAATTGGAAGTAATTGATGAGCTCACGTGTGCACAGGGAGAAATAATACTCAGTGGAAATTAAGCAGGGGGTAGGGAGTGGGCAAAAATCTACGTAACAGGTACAATCCACACTCTCTGGGTGATGAGTACACTTATAATCCAGACTCAAGCATTGCAAAAGTGATTCATGTAATCAAATTATTTCTATTCCCATAATCTTTTTTTGGGGGGTGGAGGGAGTAGTGATTCTTAAAATTCCTTTAAAAATTGTCCAACGAAGAAAGCCAAATATGCCATTTTCATTCTCCTAACCCTGTGTGAGTGAGTCCTTGCCTATTTACTCTTAGGCAAATCTCGGCTCTTCTGTTTTTAGGTCTCTATAGTAGGCTGGTGTCCCAGGCTCCCATGTTGGCCGCCTTCTGAAGAAAGCCAGAGGGTGGTAAGCAAGGAAGCCAGACATTTCTTCCCCTCCCCATCTGCTCTAGAGGTGTCTCTGGCAGGGGCTGAATCTCTTATTTGGCTCCAGATCTCACTGGACACGTCCATCATGGTTCCAACTTCCACGCATCTCTGGAAATTCTTACTTCCCTTTTTTCCTTCCACTCCTAGGTGGTAGTGGCTTCCTGCTCTGACTAATCTCTGGGTTGCCTTACTGTCGCCTATTTGATTTTTAGTTCTTCCATTACTTGTGCCACCAATCCCTTGTATTATATTCCTTCTTTTGAAAAATAGAACATTTTCCATTTTCTGGGTTGGATTCTGACAAATACCCTCTCCATTCCTGTCCTGGCCACTCACTACCTGTGGGCTCCTGAAGTGAAGGGACATTGCCTGGAGCTTGTGTGGCTTTCAGAAAGGCATGCTGACTGACTCCATCTCTCTCCTACTGCTGGAAACTCTCCTAGTCAGGGCTGGGAAGTCCCTGGGTAGGCTCAAATGCTGTTAGGCAGCAGCATTCCCTAGCCTGAGTTGCACGGGATGATTCTCTAACACTCCCAAACATTGCTGCTGTCTATATGACAGCAGAGAAATGTTTTGGCAGAAGTCGGTGTGGCATCAAAATGCTGAGGCCCATATGTTTCTGCTAACTTCCTGCCAAAATGTTGTTGTTTGAATTATAAAGAGTATAACTTTTTAATTCAGATTAAAAAAGGGAACTGTAATCCAGGCATACATTTTAAGCTGAAAAAAAAAAGCAAACAAAAAAATGAGTTAAAAATATAACAAAATGATAAATGGGAAAGGGAGATTGAGGTTGGGTGATGAGGAAAGTTAAAAAAGGCTACGGATTTCTGTCATTTGCCACACCCTGGACTTACAGCCTCAGTGGCTCACCCTTGCATTGGATCAGTGAACAGATCAGCTGAGAAGATCTGGGCCCTTCAATACCCTCCATCTAAAGAAGGAGAACGTGGCACTTAAAAAATATGAAACAAGGACAAAAGTGACAGAACCTAGCACAGAGAGATAACCTAACAATGGAAGGGGAAATAAGCAAATTTTCCAATGTATAACCTTTTCATTCCTTATTGGAAATTATAATTTATAATTTGTAGGGTATATTCCAGAATTGGTGATAATAAAAATGAGAAGCTAATAAAAAAATATGGACACACTGCCCCAGTGATTCATTCCCAGGAGAATTATTTTAAAAACAGTTTCCACGCTGTTGGTTCCACCTATACCCCCAAGCCCTCTCCAGAGATCACCTACAGGTACTTTCCAGATATGCAAAGTCATCTTGCTTCATTCTGCCTGTGGGGCATCTCTGGCAAGCTCACTCATACACAGGAAACCTGGAGGTTCAGGAGAGTAATCAGTGAGGAAAGATCCTTAACCATGAAGAGATAAGAATTAATAAGATAAACACCCAAATTCTTCCAGCTCTGATGGGACAAGCATAAAGTCTCCTGCAGTGTCCTAGAAGGTCCCAGGTAACTCCCAGTTGCCCACAGTGTTAACCCAGAAGAGAACACACCTTTCATTGCCATAACTTCCTTCCTTGCCTCCATTTCACTCCTTCACCAAGCTTCCTGAGATCACCTCCCAAATAAACTAACTGCACTGAAATCTTTATCCCAAGTACTTCCTTGGGGGAAAACCAATCCAAAGGCAATATCTTTCCTTTTAGCCCATGGGTCAGCCCTTTCTACTACGTCCTTTAGTGGTTATTCAACCTACACTTGAATCAGAGCTTTTGAAAGCAATGCCAAGAAGGAATGCCAAGAGCACCACAAAAAACCCCAAAACCTTAATGCTAAGGTTGCAATCAACAGACTTCTGAGAGGGAGCTCATATGGGCACTGATGATCAAAACTGTTTTCTGAGATTATTTTACAAAGAACACTAAGTCCTGAATAAGAATATGATATCTCTATGCATAAACCCTACAACAAATCAGAAATATTCTATTCATTTTTCATAAAGCTTTTTGGAGAGAGACTATTCTATATCAGGCATTATTCTAGGACTTTTATTTGTCATGATATTAAATCCTCATAATTATTCTGTGTAAAAAATAATTAACTTATTTTATAAGTGAGGAAACAAAGAGTTAATGGTAGAATAACTTGCCCAAAACTTCACATTCCTTTTTGTGGGTATTTTGGGGCTTGATATGTGTCTTTATCTGTTTTCTTTGACTTACAACAGAAAACTTGAAACTGGGTAATATGTAAATAATTAATTCTTATAGTTATGGAGGCTGAGAAGTCAATGGTTAAGAGCCACATCTGGTGAGGGCCTTCTTCCTGGTTGGGACTCTACAGAATCCTGTATGGCACAAGGTATCAGACAGTTAGGCAGCTGAGCGTGTAGCTTATGTCTCTCCTTCTCTTATAAAACCACCAATCTCACTCCCATGATAACCCATTAATCCATCAATGGATTAGTCCACTCCTGAAGGCAGAGCCCTCATGACTCAATCACCTCTTAAAGGGCCCTCCTTTCACTACTGGATATTAAGTTTCAACATGAGATTCAGAGGGGACAATCAAATGTTAGTAAACAATATTTTTTGGAATATATATGACAGAGACTGGGACTAAGAGATCTGTCCTTAAATCTATATGCAAACTTCACATCCAGTTAGGTTGGAGTTAATTAACAGGGGTTCTAGCCAATGAAGAATGAGTTGAAATAATGAAAGCCGCCTCCAGATCATCCCTGAAGTTTTCCAGTGTGGTTATCCAGTTCTTATATGCTCCAACCTTGGAGGGCAGGTATTCAAGATGGACACAGTTGTAAAAAGGAGGAGGGTCTCCTGTAATGCTTTACACATTGTGTGAGCTGGAAATTTATTTTTAATGTCACTAAAGTTAGGAGGTTGACTTTTAAGAAAACAAGGGTTTCTAGAATTTTTGGTTTTGTCTTTTTAATTTTACCCTTGTCTCTCAAGGTGCTAGTATGTAGCCCTGTATTAGTGGATGGCCAGTAGGTAATAAAGAAATTAATGGAGGCTGGAAAAAAATTGATTTATGTTATGCAGAGGCAAAACATTAGGAAAATTTGCTCCCTGCAAATTGGACCATGTCATTACTGAGCTGACATCTCTAGGGTAAAAGTTGGAAAATACCATGTTAGTATTTATTGTGTGTTGGCTTATTGGTTGTGTTCAGCAATATATTACATAGAAATAATGAGTTTAGGAGAAAACTGACAGGTATACAAACAGAAATCAAGTCCAGAAACTTGAGGCATTGTAGAGTTGGAAAAGCCTACTGCTTCTAGATTCCAAAAGGTAAAAGGTGAAATTTTAAAAGATTTTGAGCAGCAAGCAGCCAGTAAAATGTGGATAAAGTATTCTGAGCACAGATCACATTGAAGGAGTGACTTTCCCCTCCAAACTTGAAACATGAACATAGCCACCATTTAGTTGAAAGAAGCAGATATGGAGGTAAGAAAACAGAGCATATCTGGTAAGTGTATCTAGAGGATACATTTAGATGTGCTTAGTAGCACATGGAACAGATGGGAAACAAAGAGATCAAGAGTCAACTGAATTTTTGCAGGACTGCTGCTCCCCACAGAAAACTATAAGCACAGAGTACAAAGTCCTGTGATCCTCTGAGATGGACGGCAGCCTTGGTCTTCAGCCATCCATAAGCAGAAGCAGGTGTTAAAGGTTCAACTCCGGAGGAGGAGCTGATGCCCCACACACTTGAGATGTGGTGAAGAAGATGCTAAGTAAGAGAAGACCCTCCTAGGACAGAATCAGGGCTAATCAAAGAACCTCCCTCGCCCAAGGGTCTTCAAAGTGCGTTCAGTGGAATTTCAGAACTACAGATCTGTGATTACAGTGTGTCTCCCTTTCTTCCCTTCTCTTAATAGAAGCATTTTTTTGTGGAGGTTCTGTATTCATTCCTCCGCTCTACCTAAAATGAGCAGATAATGCATCTTTTTAAAGTTCATAAGTCTGTGGGCCGGGAGAACCCACATTCAGACTTGATAGAGATTAACAAGTATCACTCAGAGACCATGGACTTCAAACTTCGTGCCATGGCTTTGGGATTAGTTCTCTGTAGGGGAGGGCAGTAGCCTACTCCTATTTGTGGGAGAAAGGAGCAAAGGAATTTGAGGAAAATGTTAAATTAAACTAAATTCTGCCTGAATCTGCACCTATACTTCAAGGCCCTACATAACAAACTGCAATCTAACTGGTAGTCAGTAGTAAACTAACTAAAAACCAACTAGAAGTATCCCTTATAGAAAATAGCCACATCTAAGCCCATCACAGCAGCTGAGCTTCAGTTAGAGACACAGGTGGCCAATGGCTGACCATATTCAAATAATGCAAATGTCAAGCTGTGACCAATCAGGCTGTTTCTGTGCCTCGCTTCCATTTTCTGTCCATAAATGCTCCTTCCCTTCCTGGTAGTGGAAGCCCTCTGAACTTCTTAATTCAATTCAGTCTTTGCTTAATTAAACTATATTAAGTTTAATTTATCAAAAGTTTTTTTTTTAACAGTTACTGGTAAAGCCAACTGAGAGAGCAGTGTTGGTGCCCCTGTGGATTTCCCAGCCTCCCTGAGAAGTAGGTTGAAGTCGTGGGATCGGGTGGTGACCTTTGGATGTAAGCAGAATCCCTCCAGGTGATTTAAGCTGGAAGATAGCTCTCGCCTCCTCTGCCACAATGATTTTGGATGATGTGTTGATGGGAAGAAAGAAGAAAGCTTCACACACTTGAACTTTGTGTGAGCTAGAAAAAAATATTGATTTAATTCAGCCACTGAGATTTTAGGGTTTATTTGTAATTTTAGCATAGCTTAGCCTATCCTGACTAAAGTCTTCTTCTATTCTACTGTTCTATCAGAGAATATTAGTTATATGGAAAATTTGGAGATACTTCTTAAGGCTAGGAAAATAGAGGATTTTGAAGCATTGCTGCCCCTTACAAGAAGCTGAAGTTACACAGACAGGTGACTGTAAGCAAATTTGGAATGAAGGCAGGCAGAAGGGTTTTTTATTATTATTTCATAGTAGAAATTATATGTAAGTAAAATAAGATTGTAGAACTTTATAAGATGACTTTTTATGTAAACCAAAAATTAAATCTAGAGGTCTAAGTATTTCTAACCAATTTCTGGAAAAAAGCTATTCTAAAAAAAGGTTGCATTCTGCCATTGATAGAAGTATTGGTTCAGTCACTCTGTTAGATTCCTCTTGCCTCTTCATCATAAGGCCTGCCTTCATGCTTACAGCCTTCTCTCTTCCCATGCACAAATCCACGAGTTTACCCGAAAATGTTTTTTTAGCAGTGTTCTTTCATCTTTTGGGTCAGGGAAAAAGTTGATCAAGAGGAATGACAGCATCATGTTCAGCAAAAATGAACAATGTAGGGTTCTTTAAACTGTAAACGTTTTCAAAATCCTTGACAGTGCTGTAGACTGACACTTCTGTCTGAAATCCTGGACATTTTGTTGTCAAATGACTACACAACTACATAACTACACGATGTCAGAATTCAACACCAACCAAACATCTGGACATAATATTCTTGTTTCAGATATTCAGTTAGTTCCATTATTGACCTCTTTGGTGTTTTTTGATTTCAAACTAGAAGAAAGATTAGTCCTCAGAAGTTATGCTACAGTTCTTGCCCTATAAAGAAGTCTGGAACACTTGAGTGTGTATCCATTGCTATAATCTATGTCATTCATATGTCTGCAGTTTGGCACTTACCAACTTAGTGAAGCTTGAGTGACAACCATAGCTTTGCCTATGTTAACCAGTTTGCTTATCTAAGCCTTGAGATCTGGACTCTGCCTCATTACTCTACACTGTGGTTGTATGGCCAATGCGAAATGGACAAGGAAGAGCTCTATTAGCCTTGGAATAATGAATGGTTTTCTTGTGATGAAACTGAAGTGCAGATCAGAAATTATTAGATTGGCCTGACATTTGCTTTCTAATGACTAGAAAGAGCAAATAAACAAACAAACAAAAACGAAAGTGAGAAGAGGTTCCTGTCTTCCCCAAACTCTGGGGTTTGTGCTCCTTCTCGCTTCTCTGTCAGTAGCATCACCTCCAGACAGGTGCTGCTATTTCTAGGAATCAACCTCATTATCACCAGCTCTGCCAGGTGTGGCAAAGTTACTTTCCGCCTACATGAGACCCTCCTCTCTAGCAGTAAACCTGCTATTTTTCATGGTCCCATCCTAGAAAAATTATCTCCAGGCCGTGTGTTCCTGCTGGGCCTGCTCCATGGGACACGTGCCCTCCAGACCATCCATCACTTGCTTCCTCACTTTCTCAGGTCTTTGCTCAACTGTCACTTTCTTAATGAGGCCCTCTCTGAACACCTTATGTAAAATTTAAGGTCTTAGTTCCACTAATTGAGTTCTATATTCTTCTTGTCTAGCACATCTGATGTACTATGTATTTTATTTGTTTATTTCTTTATTGTCTGTCTCCCCCCCACCCACCCCTTAAATGCAAGGTTCGCAAAGGCAAAGTTTTTGTCTGGTTATTCACTGTGCTATCTCCAGCACTTAGAATAGCGTCTGGCATATATAATATAATTTGTGGAATAAATGACTAAATTGAGCTGAGCTTGTGATTCTGCAATTACACAAAGGGCTCTCAAGGGTCAACAAATTTGGGGGTATACTGGGAAGAGTGGGAGGGGACAGGAATGCAAGGTCAATGCCAGGCCAAGCCATTTCAGGTCTGATGTGAAAGAAAAAGTCAGTAACACTGATCCTGCCTTTATTTAACACTTTGATATTTTTTCACGGTGGAATTTTTTTTTTTTTTTGCATAATTTGCTTTGCTGCATTCCTCTCCGTGGTATTCTAAGAATGGTTCTGATCATGTGATGTGTGAAGAGAGAAGATGGTCTAAATGTAATCATGAGGGAAAATCTGAGCACACTGCCAAAAGAGGGGATCTTCAGACTGACAACAGAGCATTTCAGTGGCCTTAGAGGAGATGTTGTTGATGATGATGATAACCAAGATGGTATTTAAAGTGCTAATGAAGGAATTAGACTATTACCATAAGTCAAAGCCTAAGGCAAAAATGCCATTTCATCAGATTCTCTTTTTGATATCTTAGAGCCTTATCCTAGAGACCCAAGCCCCCACAGCTCTGCACCAGCCTACCACATCTAGCTGTTCCTCCACCATTACAGCTGATTGGTGCTTCTTCCTGTGTACACCAGATGAAGTAGCTGGCTTACTGTTAAAGGACTGGGTGCATAACAAATGCATACGTGAAAGATCTGCTGGGAGGAGGAAGATGCTCCTGGTAGGAGAGGGGCCGCCTGTAGAGGCTGACACTGACCGAGGACCTACAGACTCATAGCTCCTTTTTCATGCTCACTCCATGTCAGACACTTAGTGACTGCACAAATAAAATAGATAATTATCTTTTTCTTTGTCTGTTAAAGGCATACATCAAGCTGAATTAGCTAAAAAAAAAATGTGTTAAGCTATAACTGTGTGATCTTGAGTACCTACTATGTGCAAACACAATGTTAAGAATTGCTTATATGCACTTCCATTTAGTTTTCACAACATGGTGACATGCTCCTTTATCATGTTCCTTGAATAAACAAGAACACTGAGGAGCAGAAAGGTCCATTTGTTCTCAAGGTTGCATAATTAATCCTGGAAAGAGAGAATTCAAATAGAAATTCAAAGACCTTCCTCTTCACCACTCTACAAGAGTATCACCTTTTGCCTTCTCTTTGGTCTAAGCTATCAGAAGAACTTGACCTTAGTCTCATTCGCTGTCATCATGTACTATTTGGCCTTATTCAGCTTTTTTTTTTTTAGATAGGATTTGGAAAGAACACCTGGCCTGAAAGATAGATGATTAAAATTCTTCTCTTCGTCTCTGGCTTCATTTGTGATTTTCAGCAAGTCCCTCAGTTTCTCAAGGACTCAGTTAAGTCAATTGTAAAGTAAAGGTTTTATATTAGATTATCTTTCATATTATCTTTTTAGCTCAAATCTTCCATTATTTCTTTTCATGATTTAATGCATCTGTAGTTGCCACAAAACTCTTTTAATTGGAAAAAGCCTTATGACAACATTTTATTGAACTGTTGCCACTTTTAAACCTTTGCTCCAAAGCCAAGGTAAGATTCAAAAGTGAGGCAGGAAATAATTATAGAAGAAAGAGAATTTCAGTGAAGGGGATACACTCAGCCTCAAAAATATTCTTCGTGGGTGTGTGTCCTCTAAAGGCCAAGAATACCTGTGCCACTCCTTTGGTACAAAGGTAAGAGGTATTTTGAGATAAGAGAGCTCTTTCCCATAAACATATAGTTTTCCTGGACTCGGACTGCTCCCGTGTCACATAGTTTGGGGTAAGGACAACTTTTACTTTCTTCCTTCTACTCTTTCTCTATCTCTCCCCCAACCCTCTCTCCTTTTCTCTCTAAGCACATATTTATTGGCTGCTGAGTTTGAATTCTAATGCTATGTATACAATGGGAAACAAAACACACACACTGTCTCTGCTTTGTAAAGTTTTTGAAATTTTGGGCCTATGTCAAACTTGTCTCAGTCATATCAAAGAGCACTAGATCAGCCAGGGTAAAATAATGGACACTTTCATTCTCTGTTATGGTAAGAACTCCTTACACAGAAATATCCCTCGTAAGCAACATAAGACTTAGTAGCTCTCCTGTATGTGGTGTTTTTTGAACCTCCTAGGGAAGTTTCAACAGTTATTTTGACTAAAGTAGAGAATGAATCAGGAACAAATTCCTTAGAGCTTCTTCAGAAATGATGCCATTTTAGCTCATTTCTTTCCACATTTATTGAAAATATACATGATGTTCCCTACCAGAGCATCTATCTGCCAGGTCAGTAATCAAACACCCATGGCTGGTCACTGCTTGACATTAAAAAGGGAGTGAGCTGTGGATGTCACCTTCACATTCTTCACCGTTTAGCTGGGAAGAAAACGCATACATTATTATGATAGACTACGATACAGGATTGTAATGGAAGTATTTATAAGGTACTGGAGTGCTACAGAGAAATGAGGGTCCTGCCCAGGGAAAGACCATGGAAGGCCTCCTAGAGTTAAACACTCTTAAAGAGGATTTTAAAAGTTTAACAAGAATTTTCTAGGCTGAGGGGTGGGGAGTTTAGGTGGAGTAGAGGCAGGTAGAGTGTGATGGTCCTTCCAAGTAGAGGGAAGAACAGGTGCAAGGGCCTGGAGGTATGTAGTCGGGGAGAGGGCAGTAATCGTTTTCTGGTTTTAGATCATAAAGCATGAGGCTGGGTGAGCTGCAGGGTGAGGGTGAGGCTGGGCCAGGGCATGGCTCATTTGTCTGCTTAGAGTTTGATTTTTATCTTCTGCTGTAGGCAATGAAGGGGCTGCTTCTATAAGAGTTGAGTATAGGGGAATGACAATGTTATTGCTTTTCTCAGTCTCTCTGGGACTGTGTCACGTAAGGACCTTTGCAGAACTTATCAAATCCTCATGAAAAGAACTTTGGTTCCTGAGGAACATTGGCTTGGTCAGTTTCCTCTTGGAGTTTAAAAGTATACACACACTATACTCTATTAGGTATAATCTGGTTGCTTGAAAGTAACAAAATCAACTCAATCTAACCTAATAAATAAAAGTAAGCATTTAAATTATTTTACTTGGCTCGGCGCCTATAGCTCAACCGGCTAAGGCGCCAGCCACGTACACCTAAGGTGGCGGGTTCGAATCCCCACCCCGGATCCGCCAAAACAACAATGATGGCTGCAACCAAAAAATGGCCAGGCGTTGTGGCGGGCGCCTGTGGTCCCAGCTACTTGGGAGGCGGAGGCAGGAGACTGGCTTGAGCCCAGGAGTTGGAGGTTGCTGTGAGCTGTAATGCCACGGCACTCTACCCAGGGGAACAGCTTGAGGCTCTGTCTCAAAAAAAAAAAAAAAAATTATTTTACTTAACGATGCAATGGTAGCTTGAAAAACGTAAGTACAGTGACACAATCAGACTTCAAGAAGAACTCTAACTGGGCACTAGAGGCTTCTGATGCCCCGACAATACTCACTCCCTGTATCACTTTCTTTTTTAAATCTCTTTTTTGTGTCTCCTAATAAACTTTTTCTTTCCCTGTAGTCAGGTTTTCTCAGATCTCCACTTCATGTGAAATCATGTAGAAATTTTTGATTCTCAAGTCTCTCTGTTACAGTTACAGCCATGTAGAAGATTGCCTAAGGGCTGGAGAACCCTTAGAGAACTAAAATAGACCTGCCATTTGATCCTATAATTCCTCTACTAGGTATATATCCAGAAAACCAAAAATCACACTACAAAAACGATATTTGTACCAGAATGTTCATTGCAGCCCAATTCATAATTGCTAGGTCATGGAAGAAGCCCAAGAGCCCATGGATCCACAAATGGATCAATAAACTGTGGTATATGTATACCATGGAATACTATGCAGCCATTAAGAAAGATAAAGACTTTACCTCCTTCATGTTTACATGGATGGAGCTGGAAAATATTCTTCTTAGCAAAGTATCCTAGGAATGGAAGAAAAGTATCCAATGTACTCAGCCCTACTATGAAACTAACTTATAGCTTTCATAGGAAAGCTATAACCCAATTTTAGCCCAGGAATATGGGTAGAGGGGAAAGGGAGGGGAGGGGAGGGGAGATGGTGGGTAGAGGGAGGGTGTTTGGTGGGATCACACCTATCGTTCATTCTACAAGGATACATGTGAATCTCTCTAAATGTAAAACATAAATGTTTGAACACAATAATTAAGAAAAAGACATGAAGGCTATGTTAACCAATTGGATGAAAGTATTTCAAATTGTATATAGAAACAGTACACTGTACCCCATGATGGTATTAATGTACACTACTATGATTTAATAAAAAACAAAAACAAATTCCCAGGAGAGGATTTGATTGCCTGCCTTGGATCAGGTGTTACCACTTGTCCAGTTAGCCATATCCAAGGGCAGATGTCACACTCCCACTGTGGCTAACTGGGTCCCACACCTGTAACTTCAAGGATCGGGTGTGAGATGGAGGAAGACAGTCCCAGAGAATGAGAATTGATTTGGAGCTGGGTAGAAAACCTGAAAGTGGTGTCCAAAAATTATAAACACCATCACACTGACCACACACAGCTGTACACACACGTGAACAATATCCAGTGTCGTGTCCCCTATGTTTAATAACTATTTGAACAAAAATTGTAATCACTTAAACTTCTAAAGTGAAGAAAAATGTATTATTTTAAGTAAAATTTCACTATAGTGGCCTTTTTATTTTCCTCAGCTCAGGGGTGAGTTCTATAACCACGAGGGTTTCTTCTAATGCTACCATTCTCTGGTTAACGGCATGGGAGGTAATCAGGCACAGTGAGTGTGAATTTCCACTTCTTACCGTTTTCTGCAGGAAATTAACCAAGCTCATAGACATTAAAAAAAAACAAAACCGTACTTAAACTAACACTTAGCCAGTTGTCCTGGATACAGATATATTTGACTATTTGCAAAAATCAAACCCACCCTCAAATGACAAAAAGTGTTCCTCCATTGATGATATGGAATAGAAAATGCTATAGATTTTATTAGCAATTCTGACTGTGGTGTTACAAGAAAACAAAATACAAACCACTGTTGAAAACTAGAAAGTAAAATGACAAAGACTTAGCCTCCTAAGGTGTATCCTTTTAAGCCATGAATAAGGGGGGACGAGCTGTATATACTAGTTCTGGCATGTTCACTTTTTTAGAAAATCAGTACCATTACATAATTAGTAGTACATTTCAAATAGACAAGCATTAATTAAAGTACTATTATTGTGTTTAAACGGCAGACAATATCACCCTTATAACACACTCATTCTTTAGTTACCTCTTGCTTTTCCAGGCTAGAAGAAGACAAGGGGTTAAGAAAATACATATGAAGATCCCAGGGTACATATGAATTTCCATGAAAATGGAAAAGAAAGGGAACAATGTGCCTTAATGTCATTTCAGCCTTATGCATAATTTAGGCCTTTCTGTAGGCCGGTTTCGTTTAGATGAGTGGTCCTTCATGTGACTACATTCACATAGCCTTACATTATAAATCTACTTATTAATTTTTTGCCAGAAAGTATCTGGAGATGATTTCTAGCCGGAGTTCTTCCCTCAGATAATAATGGCAGACATGTCATCTAAAATTCTTCTGATTTCCTTTAGTTTAACAAGTCATTCCTCCCATGACATATCTAGAAGGCTTCAGGCACCCAGGGCAAAGCAGTATTTTTAAATGGACAAAACAAAATCTTCATCCTATATTTATTTCCATTAGGAAGAAAAAAATATGCAAATCTCCTATCAGAGTGCAGCTGAGGGATACATAAGCACTTGATGAAAAGACATTCATTTGAAATACAATTTCTCTGCAGTTGTTGGATCCCACCCGCCTCCCCTCCCCAATTGTCTGGACTAGATGGGGGAGAGGTTACTGAGCTAGGAATGTATTTCCCATATTGGCTAGCAAGCAGCCTGGAGCTAATGTACTGTGTATTCAAATGAGACTCTTTAAAGCAGAGTCGAATTGAACTCAGATGCAAATCACAGTGGCAGGAGCACTTTCTGCTGCCCTTTGTCCCTTCTGTCTGTGTCCTTAAGCATAGTCAAGGACTCCCAGCTGAGATGTTTAGCCTTCTGAGAAAGTAAACAATCTGGTCCTCCCTCCCTTAACATAGACATACCCATGATGTGCCTTGCCTGCTGAAAATGTGCCGCCAGGCCGTCCTCCTCTGAGATGGGGCCGAGGCGGGTTGGTAGAAATACGCGAGAGAAGAAGGCCGCAAGCTCCGTGATGGGGCACAGAGAAGGCGGCTTCCCCACCGTACGTGGTGACCCATTTGACAAGGAAAAAAAGAGCCCGTGCACACTCACCACAACTCACCATCAACCAGGGTGAAGCCAAACAAAAATTTCAGATTCGAAATGCACCTAAGGGGGGACAGAAAGAGTCCTGTTTCTCCTCAGCTCCTCCTCTGTCTCCTCCCGCAGATAAGTTAAAGATTCACTGGAAAAATGATGCATGGCACTGAGCAGAAACTATCCAGATCACTGGGCTGGAAATAGAGCTCCACACAGCCTTTTCAGGAGAGAAGGGGCCGTCTCTGTACTGTATTAGTGGCTGAACTAATGCGAGGATAAAATAGCATGTGATCTCTCCTTTAAAAGTTGCTGAATAAAATTCAGCAGGCTGATTTAAATATATGAGCTAATTATCTGTTGCAAGTGAATTAAAAATACGGAAAGTTTCACAAAGCATACTGATTTTTTTAAAAAAAAATTTTACTTCTGCTAACTAAATGTCAGCTCCACTTATAGGAGCTCATCATATTCTTTTTAGTTTTCATGATTCTATTTATTATTCATACGAGAGGGAAGATTCCCATTTCATAACTCTGTAATGAGAAACATCCTGCTCTGGGTGGACATGAAAAGCACAAATTGGGAAGGGAGGACTGCTTATGGCTCCAACCGATTCGCTCAGTGTGGCGTGACGCTGAGTGTCATGTGTGGGCAATTTAATTTGGGCTGACGGGGCATATGTGTAGAGTCAGTATATGCTGAATGTGCAAGAGACACGCTTATGATGCCATTTTTGTCTAAGGCAAAAATGGTCCCAGCTTCCTATCCATGCAATGAGTTTTGGTCATGGTATCAGGCCTAACGCAGGGAGACACTGTTATTAGTACCGCATGTGGCTTTGAGAGGCACACAGAAAGTTGGTCCTAGTGCCTTTATTTTTCCATGGCTGGTGGCAGGACAATTATTCCCCTGTGTGGGTAGAATTTCATTACACCCTTATAGATATCACTGCCTATAACTTGTGGTGAGTTGGAGGAGTTGAGGCTGTAATTTTTATCCCTGTAAAGGAAATTATCCACCCTCCCCCAAGCCAAGTAGCATCGCCATCACTTGAATTATTTTATCAGCTGAAAAACCAGGCTAGCAAAATGTCCAATAGCACACTGCCTCAGGGAAACCCCAGAAATTGAAAGAATATGTGTTTCTAGATGGGAGGAGGACAAGAGGGAAGAAGGCGGTGTGTTCTGGAAGCCAGGTTGCCGATTGCCAAATGAAGGCAGCGGGCAGTGCCTTCAGAACAAGGTGGAACTAATTCACAGTGTCAGCAGTGGGCAAGAATCGACCCTAATCATCACCAGCCTCCTCGGCCTAAGATAAGTGGTACCTGTCAGGCAGTACCATACCTTTATTTTTTGGAAGCGTAAGAGTGAAAGCGATGAGAGAGAGGTGGATTTTAGCATGCAGCACGCAGGGTAGAGACAAAACAGTCTCTGCTTGCTGCCTTTTCTCACACGGGTTTCTTGCTGAGTCAGAAGACGCAGCAGGTTCCCACGGGGCTTCTGAACGTGGGAGGGAAGCAGCACTGGGCTCCAGAACTTGGGGCTGAGTGATGGGGAGACGCTGGCTCTCTCAAGACAACAGTGTCATCTATGTTTTTCAATTAATCACCTTTTCCCAGAATCTTTCTTGGGTAAATGAGAAATGCAGCCAGATATTTTGTAGGGCTGCCAGGAGGTCAGAGGTCAGGTATAGCGTTAATGCTGAAAAATAATTAATTAGCTGACATGCTCTCAGAAAACTCTCTCAGGGAAAAGTCTCTCGCCACACTGCAGAAGGATAAGCTGAAAGGAAAGAGAAAAAGAAAGGAGAAAGCAGCAGATGAGGGAGTGGGATTTGCAAAGGAAGAAAAGACAAAATTGCTTTTATTTGTCCCTTCAGAAGCATTTTAAAGAGGTTTTTTCCTTCAGCCTAACCCACAGTATTCCTGTTCTGTCAGTGTTCACCAAGTTGTTTTCTCCCCCCGGTGAATAAACAGCAAACTGTTTCTTCAGGAGTAAATTGTATTTACTGCATACACAATTAACCATGGCACTTACACATCTTTAGAGTTGTTTTCATTCACAGTCTGCTTGTGTGGAGAAACTTGGAATACACAAATGATCAAAACTCAGCGAAATTTACTCTTTCATCTACTCACAAAATCCAATCTTCTGTTCCAATAGCCTTTTAAGATGTCAAAGATGTCCTTGACCCTCTGTGAACAATGAAAGCTCCAGGCTAAATAGCCAGTGATCTATCTGACTTTCTCTACGACCTTCCCTTTCATTTGGAGGGGCTTAAAATATCTGGCTGCAATCCCCAAAGGACAAAGAATGTATTTGTTGATGATTGACCTTCCCATGGTTCCTCCTAATTGTTGATATTCTTTGAAAGTAGCCATGTGCCTTAGGGACGGGGTGAGGTATAGGGAGATAGGTGCTTCAGTCTGCTACTTAATTTTAACTCTTAAAAACTGATCTGGTTGGGCGGCACCTGTGGCTCAGTGGGTAGGGTGCCAGCCCCTTATTCTGAGGGTGGCAGGTTCAAAGCTGGCCCCAGCCAAACTGCAACAACAACGAAAAATAGCCAGGTGTTGTGGCAGGCACCTGTAGTCCCAACTACTCTGGAGGCTAAGGCAAGAGAATCGCCTAAGCCCAGGAGTTGGAGGTTGCTGTGAGCTGTGTGATGCCACGGCACTCT
>NW_003852408.1:26599996-26660498 GCF_000181295.1 Otolemur garnettii
TGGCAGGCGCCTGTAGTCCCAGTACTCGGGAGGCTGAGGCAAGAGAATCACCTAAGCCCAAGAGTTGGAGGTTGCTGTGAGCTGTGATGCCATAGGACTCTACCAAGGGTGACAAGGTGAGACTCTGTCTCAAATACATACATACATACATACATACATAAATAATTTAGCTGCAGTCTGAGGTCCTAGACTTAGGTTCAAGTACCAATAATAATTGCAAAACTAATGTAGCATTTAGTATGGCCCAGGTGATATTTGAAATTCTTTTAAGGGTTTTAATTACCTAATCTTCACAATGACCCTTTGCAGGAAATAATAGAGTTATTCCCATTTTATAGATGAGGTGACCATGGCTCAGAGAGTTTAGGTAAGTTGACGTTTGTGGCTAGCGTGTGGCAGAAAGAGACTTGAACCCACTCAGGCTGGTTCCAGAGCCCATGATCTTGGCTGCTACACGAATATGTTCAGATACGGGAATGTGTATTCCAATCTGTATTAAAGGGGATTTTTCCATATCTACAGTTACCTTTAGTGCTTATCATTTCCTAAATTGAGAAGATGATTCTGACACATTCCCTGCCAAATTTTGAATATTCAATGACAGGAACATATTATGAAATGAAACGTTAAAAGATGATTTTTAAAATCCTCGGTGGAACTTCTAGTTCTCTAGGTACTAACTCCCAAGTCTCTCGTTACTGAAAGGAGGCTTACAGTGATTGCAAGCTTGTATGTTTCAGCCTGCTCCCAAGGAGAAAACCTGGATTGTCATTTGCGCGCAGTACCTTTCTTTCTCAATGCAGTTATCATAATGGCAGATGCTTAATTTTCTTTTTTGTTACTTGCTCAATGCTTCTCTCTCTCCTTAAGCTCACCACTATATTTCTGGTGGATATCCTGGTGCCTGGCTCAAGATTTCATAAAATGCCTGGCTCATTTTACCCCGTAAAATGCTCAAGTGATATTTGTTGAATAAATGAATGAACGAATGAATGAATACATCCTGGCAGCATCTTCCTAGTTCATCAGTGAATCTTTCCCTCTAACAATTATTACCCCCTGGAAATGAGGGCAACAAATAGATGTTTGCCCTATCCCCTCGCCTGGCAATTCATCAAGGAATTTTCCTGCTCGCTAGCAGATTCACATGCTTGCTTTCTTTAAGAGGGATTTCCGTGTGTTACACAAGGGATTGTTTTCCTAAGGATGTGATTATTCCCGGCTTGATCCTACTGCTGTGATACGGCCACATTCGGCACAGAGCTCACGTGGCATGGGATTAGGCTGTTCTCATTGTGTGAAGTGACTTGGACATGTTGCTGTGCTTATTAGAGTGGGGGTCTGCGGATCACTTTACAAAGGCAACAGCTGCAGCCATTACTCCAACAGTTATGTCATAATTTGGTGTGTGCGACACCTCTGCACGGCACACGCAACAAAAACATTTATTCTTCTCATCTGTCAATGTATTTGTGCCTCTCATCTCTTTCTCTCTCTCTCTCTCTTTTTTTTTTTTTTTGCTTCTTTTCACAAGTGGAAGAATGCATCCCAATTCCCAAACAATTGGCTTCTCTGCAGAAATAGTCTTGAGGCAGCTGCTTTCTTATAGCACATTTTTGAATGATTATATGTATTTTTTTCTTAATAAGAAACAAGCTTTTTGAAATGCAGAGACAGTTTCAAAGCACATAATGGTATTCAATTAACCAAATACTGGCTACACCTCAGTGGCGTGGGTTAGTGCAAACACTCCATTTGACTCTTGGGGAAACCAAGACTTTCATGGGATTATCCGGTCTAAAAGATACTGAATCCTTAAAAAAGGCCAGAGGAGGGCACTTTTCATAATGCGCTCATCCCACCTCCGCCCTCACGTGATACAGATCTGAGATGGTGTGAGATAATCCCCCAATTAGGTTCAGAAGGAAACTGAGCTGAAATGGCTTATCTGAAGTCACACAGTTAATCAACACTAGAGCAGGATTAAGCTCTGGGTTGCTGGATCACAGCCATGTGCGAGTTACATTGTACTTCTTTCACGCCATTAGTCTATGAGTGAACTTGACAATCACTGGTGTGAGCAGGGTTGAAACATTAGGCTTAGGTGCCCGGAGCCAGCCATGGCATGAATATGTGGAGAAGTCCCACTGGTGCACAGCAGCAAGTTTTCCTGACAACTCCATTTCTTCCCTGAGAGGTGTGATACTCTGGCTGTGTGGGCTGTGTGCTTCCTTCTACTGCAGAGCTGGGAAGCCTCTGTGGCTTGCCTTGAACCTGGACAGTGGGATTTTCCTAATATGAGCTTCTCCAGCTATCAGCGTGTGGGCAGCTGTAGGGAGGACCAGTGTCCAGCTACGTTAAAGGATCTGATGAATGACCAAGAGGAGGAGGTGATGGGTCAGAGAGGGCAGCTAAAGCTGTGAGAAGGTGATAGGAGAAGACCAGGAAAACAGTACTCACTGCATTTCTACCACGTGCTGCCCAAGATGAGAAATTTTCTTATTCTCATTTCATTGATGAGACAAGGAGGTTTGGGAGGATGCATGACACACCCACTTTCTGGGAAAAGCAGGAGGCTTTCAGCCTTAATTTGACTGTTCCGGTAACTGACTCTAGCCATTGTCTGCGGAAGGCCATGCCAGTTGTGCCCTTGTGTGGCAGTGCCAGGCAGAGGGAGCGATGGGAGATGACATCCAGCCAGGGCTGTCCTTGTCACACCATCTATTTGGAGACAGAGGCAACTTCTGTGAGCCCCTGCACAATTCTTCCACTTCATCTCACTACCCCCATGGACTGCATATCCAAAGGGAGGATGCCCATTCTTCGTATCCAAGAGCTTACAGTCGACAGGCATGGCCTCAAGAAGGAGGATGCCCTGATCCTCTAGGGACGGTTTTACTTGCAGCTTTGATTCCTGCACACTTGTTTCCCACTGCGTGTGGGTGACCTAGGACTGCTAGGTATCGGTCATAGTTGGAGAGAGACTGTGGTCCAGATGGAAGCAAAACCATACGTGCCTGAATTTCCTGGAGAATGTTTTTTGCTGAATTTTGTTTGTCTTTTGCTTTTAACCTAGGAGTGTTAAAGTGAAGTCTGGGGCCGAAGGAGAGGCTTGCCTCCTCTTCCTACCTACCTAGGACTCTAACAGAATTAGTAGAAGCAGCAAAGTAAGACCATCCAGACTTCCAGCTCTGAGGTGACTAGAGAAAGAAGTGGAGTCTTTATCTCAGGGTGATCAGGTCAAATTCATCTTTAATATGTGAGAATAATTTGCACCCAAGGTGTAAACCATACTCCAAAGCCACTTTAAGAATATAATATTTCCTGCCAGGCTTTTTTTAAACGATAGAGAAATGTATTACCTCATGCAAAAGGAAGTGAGGAAGTGGGGACTGCTTCAGGGAGTATTGATTCCACAGCTCAAAGATATTTTCAGACTTCGGTTCTCTTTGGCTTTTTGCTTTGCTGTCAGTGGTATCAGCTTTATCCCAAAGCTGGTTCCCCACATGGTCACATGGTGGCTGCCAGCAGCAACTGGTACAGCATACTTTGGTGTTTATTTTCAGTTGGATAGAGATAGACCGACTTTTCATTTCCAGAATCCCCCCGCAGGCCTCATCTTGCATCTCAGAGGTTTGAATGGACTTCAGCTCTGAGCCAATCCTTGGGAAGTGAGATGAAACCACCAGCTTTGGCATGTACTCATTATCTGGGTAGAATACATGTTGGGAAGTCTTCCAGGTCCCCTCTAAAATGTCACCACAACCCGAAATCCCCATTTATAAGCATCTCTCACAGTTCAGTCGGAGAAGCAAAACTGCTCTGATGACAGAGAATAAAGGACTTATCACAGGATTCGACTTTATTCACTTGAAGGAGCTGGTGAAGCCATCTGTGCAGGCCACTGTCCCTACATCTACAGTCTGAAGTCTCTGTCAGTCACTCAGACTAGCTAGCAGTAAGAAAGGGAAGCGGGAGCCCTTCGACACAGGACTCAGAAGCTAACGGAGCAGACCTGAAGGAGCTGTTGGTCTGGGTGCCCCTGTCAATGGAGTGAGCTAGTAAATCAGTACATGGGCGCCATAGTGCCCGGGGCTTTGCACCAAACTTAGAGCCAAACAAAACAGCTGAGGCTCCATTCTAACCTCCAAATCTCATGCAAAATGTCTCTTGTGGTCAGTAATCTGAAATCATACAAGGGAGGAAGTTCTGGAGGGAATCCATTTGCCCCCACTTAACTAAATTGATAAAGCACAATGTGACAACAATAAGAATAATCTACTGCTATGATTCCAAACCGGAGATGCATCCCTGCAATGATTCCAAACCAGTTTTGCCTTCCGGAAGACATGTGGCAATGTCTTGAGACGTTTTTGGTTACAACAACAAGGAAGCAGCTACCGGCATCTAGTAAGTAGAAGCCAGGGATACTGTTAAACAGCCTATAGCATACAGGACAACCTGTCACCACAAAGAATAGACTGACTTTTGGTCATATCTGTTCCAAAATGTCAGCAGTGCCAAGGTTGAAAAATCCTGATTTTTGTTTTATTTCTGACAATTATAAATATGTCTTATACAAACATTGTCTCCATTTTAAGCTCATAAAGCAAGGAGAAACCACTGCTTAGGTTTATTTAATGGTAGGAACTACTGGCACATGTCTCCACTTGACAATGTCGTGGATGCCTAGGCCATTTGGCACCTGTCACAAACAGATATTAGAAGATCCTAACTTACATGAAAAGAAACTTAACATAGTGTTTATCTACAACTTGGTTGCAGATTGGTAAAGGAAATGTATCATTCCCTATATTTCTCTGACCCCCTTCCACATCCCTATAGTGACTTGTATCCAGGTTGATATCTGCTGTTTCTTGACTAATTTTGCTAAGGTACTGAGGCTCAACCAGCCCTTGGTATCCAACCATGTTTATGGATACACAAGATCTATTTGTAGCTAGAAATCATACACTGTACCAGCAGATGGAACCTTAGCTCCCTTTAGACGTGGTTTATAGGTACAACATGGATGCTTTTGTAGAACTTTGATCATGTTGAAAAAAGAGGTTGGCATGCCAGTATTGATATATCTAATTACATTCTCGGCAAAATTCTTTCGGGCAATTTAATGGCAACATTTGAGGCAGACGTCACTTGACTGATGAGATGGAAGTTGTTGGAGAAAAACCGAAGCCAAGAAGGGTAATGTATCCCTTCAAAGCTTCCATTTTCTATTAGATTGTTGGCACTTCCACGGACTTCCATGGCATGGATCCTATAACAGCCCAGAAAGCAGTAGGAAAAACAGGGAAAGGGACGCTAATGGCAAATTGCTTAAAGATCTGATGCTGTAACTAATTGGTACTTTCATAAGATAGCCACAAAGTCTTAGCTAAATGGTCAGTAATAATCCTAGGTAATTAATCAGATGAACCATACTTCACTGATTCCATTCTCTGTTATTAGAATTTAGGGTCTTGCTTAAAAAATTATAAATAATCTTCACTGAATATACTTGTTATGCAAATCCTCGCATTACTGTGCACTTGAACATTTATTTCCCTCAGATAAATTTCTGTCAATAGAGTCACTGGCTAAAAGGCCATTTATAGGTGAAGGCCTTAGATATTCATTTTGGAGCAAATTTTTCAATATGTGTATGCTTAATCCTGGTGGAAGGTTGTGTGTGAATTGCAGTCAAGGGTTTTGTTGGGTATCAGTGGCTCAGCTCTGTTTTATCAAGAACGAATGTGCCTGCTAGCAGTAAATATTAAACAACACCTCGGTTCTGCAATCTGGCATGCAATTGTTCATTTCTTCAACAGAGCAGGAAAAAAAGCGATTTGCTAGTGTAGCAGACACATTGATCTATGGAAGTACTACCACCACAGACATATTTAATTTCTGTGAAAAAAAAAATGGATCTGCAGGAATAATTATTGTTATCAATTGTTTCTTCTGCGAAAGAAGAGAAAGGGGGTTTAAACCATTAACTCTCAGAGTCAGAACTCTTTTGGTCCTCAGGAAAGAAACATGAAATTTGCTCTCTACTTAGGGGTGAGCAGGAAGGAAGAAAGGAATGGGGATGTCCTTATCGTCCCATAGTCCCCCAACACACAAAAGGTTGGCAGGATCTCAAGCTGCATCCATCTGTCAGCTCTCTTAGCTCTTGGCCTAAGACAAGGGCTTAAAGGGGCAAAGGTGGGGGCAATTGCTGAGGAAAATGGAGCTTAAAATTCTTTGCCATCCTTTGTATTAACCTGGATGGATGTGGAACACATTATTCTTAGTAAAGCATCACAAGAATGGAGAAACAAGAATCCTTTGTACTCAATTCTGATATGAGGACAATTAAGGTCCTCGTACACAGTGGGGGTGGGGGATGGGGAGAGCTGAGAAAGGGAAGGAGAGCAGGGGTGGGGGGACAAGGGGTGTGGTATACCTTTTGGGGACAGGACATAATTATAAGAGGGTCCTTATCTAACAAAAGCAATCAATGTAACCTGGTTCTGTGTACCGTCAATGAATCTATCTCAACAATAAAAAAAATTCTGTGCCTTCTGCATTGCAAGGGTGAAAGACATGTGCCATCTAGTTGCATAGCTTGTTGATGCACCTTCATGAGTTCTCTTATTTAATCATCACAGACACCATATGAGGTTTGTATCATTATATCTGTTTTGCAGATGAAGAGATGAGATCAAAAAAAGAGAGGTGGAGGCGGTTCGTAGTTGCCATGTAAGTTATAATGAGTGGGAATCAGATTTTGAACCCCAATGCTGTAACTCCAAGTGTACCATTTTCTGGTAATTGCTGTTTCCTTTGGAATCACTTTTCCTATATTTTTTAATGAATCCTATATTCTGTCACCCTGGGTAGAGTGCCATAGCCTCATCATAGCTCACAGCAACGTCAAACTCTCAGGCTTAAGTTATCCTCTTGCCTTGGACTCCCCAGTAGCTGGGACTACAGGCGTCTGGCTAGTTTTTCTATTTTTAGCAGTGATGGGGTTTCACTTTTGCTTAGGCTGGTCTTGAACTCCTGAGCTCAAGCAAGCTACCTGTCTTGGCCTCCCAGAGTGCTACGATCACAGGAGTGAGCCAATGTGCTGGGAAACATAAATGTTCTCATAGACTTAATCCTCATAAAAATCCTCTGAAGTAGGTCTTACTATCTGTATTAGTTTGCCAGGGCTGTACAAACTGAATGGCTTAAATGACAGAAATTTATGTCTAGACAGGAATGTCACAGCCTGGAGGCCACGGGTCCAAGATCAAGTTGTTGGCAAGACTCTGCTCCCTCCCTCAGCAGGCTCTAGGGAAAGATGTGTTCCTTCCAGATTTCTCTCTTCCTACCTTCTGGCACTGCCTTCTGATAATTCCTTGTGGCAACATAACACCAGTCTTGACATGGTGTTATCCCTGCATGTACGTCTGTCTCAAATTTCCCTTTTCTATAGGAACACCAGTCAGTCATTTGGAGTAGGTTGCCCACCTCCTCCAGTTGAAGAGTATGAGTTAGGTGAGTATAATATTATTCTAACTTAACTAATTATTTCCAAATAAGATCATATTCTGAGGTTCTGGGGTTAGGCCTTCAAAATGTAATCTGAGGAGTGGAGGATGAAGTTCAACCCCTAACATCATCTCCATTTTTCATATAACAAAACTCTTTCAAGGTTGCTGAGATTATAAATGTCAAGGCCAGGAGTTGGAGTCAGCTTTTCTAACCAGGGCCCCCATGGTATTTTGCGTTTATAGATTTCCTTCCTTGCCCAAATAAATATGGATTAGATCAGAGCCAATCTGACTGAGACACAAGCAATTGTCATGCAAATCACACATTAGAAATGCAAATAAAATGTCATTGCAAAGTTGATTTAATCTCAGGCCAGCCTACTTGGTGGACTTAAAAGAACATTCCAGACACAATTATAAGGGGTACTTTACCTAACAAATGTAATTGATGTAACCTAATTTTTTGTACTCTTAATGAATCCCAACCAACCAACCAACCAATCAATCAATCAATATAGCAATAAATAAATGAACATGCAGAAGTCATGGAACTTCTTGATTTGGAGGATTTGGGGCTTTCAGACATGTAAGTCTACTAAGCAGGGTAGAAGGTGATTAGAAGCTGGGACGAGAATAAACTGGGTCTTCAGCCAAGTGATTGGTGCTAAAGAAGGGAAAATTGGGGGAAGGGTGCTAAGTGGGGGACAGAAAATGCCAGGGTGAGGATGAACAGCCCTTCTGTGGAATTCATGATACACTTAGGCTAGGACAGAAAAAAAAAAAGAGAGAATAATTCCAAGAGAGGAATTAATAGTGTGAGCTTGATACTAGAAGTAGGGTGGCCAATGCCCAGGTTTTCCTGGGACTGAGGGGTCTCCTAGAATGGGATTTTCCTGCTAAAACCTAGACAGTCCCAGGCAAAAAGGGGTGGTTGTCACCTACGAGGGAGTGAAACTTGGAAGTCTATTGTGAACCCAATTAATAAGGAGGGGAGGCCGGGCTCCTCCTGGTTTAAACCCTATAATGGTGTGTCAATAATTTGCCCCAGGGGTCCTCCAACTTCATGGAGGTAAGAACGCTGTGAGATGACACACCCAGTCAGCACAAACCTTCTGTCCCCTGGAATCACACACTGCAGTTTTGTTACATTGCTTTCTCTCTAGTGAGGTGTTAGGAGACAGGGCATCCCTCTAAAAGTAAAGGCTTTGGTCCTTTGTGGTAACTGTGAAATATGTTCAAACCCCATGGAAGGAACATTCGCTCCTTTCCCTTCTGTCAGTCTCTGCTCAGTCCCTTTCATAAACAGGCAACGAGGAAAGAGAATTTCTCAAATATTTCTGATCATAAACATCAACTAAGGCCTTTGTTAAAAATACAGATTTGGAAATTAATTCATTCAGAATCTCCAGAGAGGAGCTTGAGAAGCTGTAATTTTAAAAACAAATTCCCTAAGTGATTATAAGAAACGGGCAAGCCTTGGAAACTCTGGACTGGAAGGACACCAGTAGGAGACCCTGCACCCCTCCTCTCCTCCAGAAGCTGGGAGCCCTCCCTCTCTGTTGTATTCACACTCAAGATCTACAGAGGAGTCAGGAGCTGGAGAATGGTAGTTTCTACAGCAACTCTCCTGCCTGGTTTCCAGAGGCAGATTTTCTGTCTCAAAATAAGCACCTAGGAAAGAGGGTAGGTCGGGTTTTTGTTTGTTTTCTTTATGTAATTTGGCTATAAGGGCATCTTTAACTCTAGATCTCCCTGATGGCAAGGTTTTTGGAGAGAGAACTTGGGGAGAAAATGCGGTGGTTTGATCTGGGGGTGCTGACAGAGCCTCCGCACACAGGCAGGTTAGAGGGGCTTTATCTCTGTGTTTATTCATGTCTGGGTGGAGGAAAACGAGGGTTCCAGATTGTTAACCAGCGGCAGCTGGCAGCTTTATTGTTTTTTAATTAAATAACCCCCAGCCACAGGAGCACACACCAATCCCCCACCTCCTCCTCCTCATGAAACCTCATTAAGCAAGAGGACTACAATTAAACCCGGAATCCATGGCTGACACTCCCACCATCAGTCTACTGCTTCTGCGCCGGCTGTGGGCAAAAACGCAGCTCTCGCCCTCTGATTTTATGGACAGAGGGTGATATCAGAGAGAAACCATCTTTATTTGTCACTTAGTGGGCAACCTGGCTCTCCCTCTGGGCAGCCAGATGTGTCTTTTGTCCTTAACCACCTCCGAGAGGATGGCTGCCTGTCAAATAAAGCAAAACGCCTGCCAGGGAGGGCCTATTTACCTCAAACAGGTGAGCTTTGATGCTGTGAGCGCGAGAATTTGCCTGACTTGATTTTGCCCTGCATTGGGTCCCCTATGTCAGGAATCTTTTCACATGACTGCAGGTAGATAGTGATCAGCATTTTTAACTCCTCAGGCCTTCTTACTTCTTGCCAGGGGTGCGTGGCTGCAGGCAAGCGTCCACCCTTGCCCCCCATTCTTGTCTGCCCTGCTAACTCAGCTGGCCCCTTACCTCGGCTCTGTCCTTCATCTTCTTGGTCTGCCATTCTTCTATTTCTGAACCCTCCTGCTCCCAAGTTTTAATGCAGAGATGATTAGTATGAGGTGGCTGTTCTCACTGATGTTAGAAAACCAACTTAAGGTAGGAAGAGACTTCTTAAAAAATTGTCCTCCATGGGGAGGGGAATAAAGGAGGAAACCACACAGAAAGCCGGAGCTGTTTTCTATTGTTAAAGCCAGATTCCTCTCCCCCACCCCCAGCTTGGGCAAAGCTCTAGTAATATTGTTTCCAGCAAAGCCCCCAAACCCAGTGAAAATGAATTTATCATTTACATCATTTCTCTTTGTAGCTCTGACAATTCATATTACCCCAGTACTTGACATCTCCACTTTCCTCCAATTGATAAATAATCTCTTTTTGATTTCTGTAACTGAGAAACATCATAAGCCCACATACAGAGGAAGATTCATTGGTCTTTTATTTCACATGTGAGCTCCTTGAAAAATTGAGTCTGCGTCGCCATTTGGGCATTAATTCCTGACACGCCACTTATCATATTTTGATTGTTTCCAAAAGAACACCATATTTTAACTCTTTGAGAATGATTTAACTGATCAAACACACGGCATCTGGTTGTTATGGTAACTAAAGTTCTAAAAATAATAGAAAGGAAAGACCACCTTTAATTGAAATCACAAGAAGTTGTTATGGTAACTGGAATTTTTAAAAGTAACTAGGTTAAACTACATTTCATTTTATCTAGCACTCTGCACAAACAAATTCTGATTAAAATATCAGGTTTAATTTAATCAGTTAATTAATGTCACTAAATGTCATTTATCTTATAACTCTCATTTAACATTCACCGCTGAATTATCCAACTTGCTAATTTATAACTATTCTGCCTTCAATTTAACATTCTGGAACCCGGGGCAAGTGTGTGGTGCAAGTGTAAAGCTAGGTTTGGATGGTGACCTAAAACCTGATTCTGCCTTTTATTACTATTAGTCTGCTGAGCCTCTGTTTCTTTATCTTGAAAGTGGGGATGATGTTCTCAGCTCTGTTCTTGCCACATGATTGTATTGATCAAATATAATTACGAACTTGAACATGTTTTAATATCCTAGAACCTACTATAATGTAATATTATAGGGATGGAAAAACTCCACCTCTGTCCTCCTAGGGTCCCAGCTGAGCCTGAGAATTCAATTGATATAAAACAGATTAACAAGAGGAAAGCATAATACAGGTTTCACATGGCCTGGATGTCCTCATAAAGAAATGAAAACCAAAGAAATAGAGTCAGTTATTTATATACTGAATTGGACAAAGAGTAGTTAAGTTTTAAAGAAGCAACTAAACCATGCAGAGAGGCTTACAAGATGCTATTCTAATAAGATCTGTATATTAATCTTTGCATCTCAACTTTTCATCCTAGAGGATAAGGATGTCACATCTTTCTCTTGCAGGGAGGACATCTTTCACATGAAAATTTCATCTTCTGCTTTTAAGAAACAACAGAAAAGTCAAAGTCATCTTTCTACACCTGCTGTTTTCCAAATGTTGTTAACTTAAATAGTAGATATGCCAGAATAACACAATTCAATTCCTTCACTATATTCTTTTGTCCACACATTTCTGGGATATTGAATTTTAAAAAGAAACCACATGAAAATAAGCTAGAAATGCTTACACTTACAATACTGCCTATAGAATTTTGAGTCTAGTAACAAAATTAATTAAGAAATGAAATTCATCATTCTTATCTCATACATTAAAACTCTTCAAGAAAAATTGGAGGTGTTTTGAAGATGAGAATGTTATGAAACTTCTTTGATCTCCCCTTTAGTTATCTTGAACATAGAAGGTGCTTGAATGCTATTTAATGAACTTATGGTAGTAATTATACACCGTGTTATTCCAGATCCATGAGGACCTATGCTAAAATAAATTTACAACATTCAAATTATTCCTGTCTTGAGGAGAGGGACATATATGTAAACAAATATTCTCAATTAAACTTTACAGTTTCTATGATAGAAGAAGGTGGGGGCAACTCTACAGGAAGGCGAATGATGTGGTGGATTGTGGGTAGATTTAAAAGGAAGACCTGCTGACAAGGTAAGCCTTGAAAATGTGTAGCACATTTAAGAGAGTTTGGGAAAACAGGGATCATTTCATTCAGTGTGAGCAGTGTGCACGGAGTCTCACCCTTGTTCCAAAAGCTATCTTTGTTGATGTGCAAAGAGAGACAGCAGGAGCTGAAGACAGCAGGAATATACAAGGCCATGGGCCATTTTTGCCATTTAGCACTAGAGAGGCTGGAACTTAGTGTTTGAGACCTGACCAAAAAAAAAAAAAGTATTGGTTCCAAAAAGAAAATGGCAGAACTGAATTTCATAAGTGTTTAAACATCTACAAAATGTAACATTGTGCCAACTTTATTAACTGTTGTGTTTACTACTCCCAAATATTTCATTACACTGAAAACAATTTGAAGGTTAAATTTTTCACACTTTGCGAGAATTTCCGACTATACAAAGTGATTGCCAAGAAATCATAGCCAATCTCAAATTAAATTAGTTGTCTGTAGCCAAATTATTTCAAAAGCAAAATTATACTTTTTTTCCCCACAAAGTAGATGCATATTAATACATTTGATTTGTTGGAGGTCAGAAATTCCAGAAGTAAGAGTTCCAAGGGCCTATAAATTTTTTAATAGTACAGTCTGGTCTTTTTTCTTTTTTTAAACAGGCCTCTAACTTAAGTATAAGAGGAAATGACATAGCAAAACAATAATAAAGACATGGGTGTGATCATCAGACCAATGATAGTGCACTTTTAAGGAGAAGAAATAAAGGTGTGTTGCAAAAAGATTGGTGAACCGAGAGTAAGACCTGAGTTCTATTCTCCGCTCCATTACCAAATGGGTAACTCTGGGTGAATCACTGGACTTCTCTGGAGCTCTGTTGCACATATTTCAGTATGGTAGGCAGCTATAACAAGTGTGAGCTTTTCTTAAAAGTTCTTGCAACTTCCTCTCTTGGGAAGATTGTAGCAGAGCTGAGATTTGGTGGTAGCCTTTGCTGGTCTTCTCCTCCAGCCTTTCCAATAGTTTTATAATTACCCAATCTCCTTTGTTAAACCCTTTCTGCTTGAAATACTTGAAGCTGATTTTGGTTTTTCTGACTTAACCTTCATTGATACACTCTCTCTCTTTTTTTCTTCATAGTTCTCATTATTGCTAGAATTATTCTCCATTTGTCTTAGGAATAGGGTTCTGTCTATACATCATAATATCCCTTGAGTATGGCGACTTGTGAGGAGACAGTAATTCACCTTTGTGATGTTGCCTTCTTCTTTTTCCAGGACAGGCTTCGATTGAAAATCAATCTGGCTGAGCCAGAAAAGCATCTTCCTCCTTAATACAGTGCTCTAATCAACTACTACTCAGAGAGGGTATTACATGTGAACTCAGTCATCCCTGACACAGATGAAAAAAATGTTTGTTAAACAGATAAATTAATGCATGAATGTAAAGCAACCTCTAATGCAACACTTTGCTCTTTTAAGGATAGAATATGCATCCCTAAGCTTTGTGCTGATAGCTGTGATTGCTGTTTAGAAGAAAAGTAAGAATTAAAGGCATAGAGAGTTATGGAGAAAGTTACTTCTTTGTTTTTCTATAAATGCAGGACAGTTGAGAATTAGTGAGACGGGAAATATTAAAGTAAGTAAAGTAGCATTTGTCATAATGATATTATTTTACAATTTCTTATAAAAGATATTTCCAGTCCAATCTACATTCATATACCTGGCTTACATGTTTCCAGGATGCATAAATGCACTACACAATGAAGGAAGGACCGTTTCTTTTTCTTTTCTTGAAAACTGGAAACATGATGTTGATAGGTGATACTTTAGTCTTGGCTTATAAAAGAGGCCTATTAGTGTAATGGCTTTTAAAGTTTTTGTTTTTAATCACAGAATCCTGACACCAGGAAAGTTCTCAAGGGGTCTGAGGCTCTAGCCCTCTGCCTCTACTTAAACATCCTCAGACTAATGATCATCATTTCTTCCCCTCAGTGACTTGCTTCAAAGTAGTTAATTTTTATTTTACTTTTATCTTTTTTTAAAAAATAATCCCACTTTTGTCACTGTCCCTCAATAATTAGCATGCATATTTTTAATTGGCTTACTCATGTTTCCTTTCTCGAATGGATGTTTCTTTTTACGTGCTTTTTTCAAGGATAGCTATTCAAGTTCTACCCAAAGTTGAACTTTTCTCAGCACACCATCATTTCACTTACCCTATTTTTATAGCTAGGCCTCAAATATTTAGGCAAATATAGTTAATTTCATGCCATTTAAAAAAATTACCTTTATTTAAAAAAAAAGAATTTGAATTATTGATGCTATAGAGTCCAGATGACAGTAACCTGCTTACATATTAATGTTACTACTTGTGCACTAACACTTAACTATGTTGTTAAAAGTAACTATCATGTGATTTTAATTTGGGGCAATATTATAGTTACTGGCATCAGACTTGGCCCCCCCCCATAAACAACTAGAAAGCAGGATGTCAGTTTCAGACATTTAATAATAGGCAATATGGGACTGTGATCCTTAATAGAAGTCAAGCAAACAAGGAGAGCCCTAGCATCACACTAGCTTTCCACTTGAGGGTACTTTCTGGATGGAGGCCCAGGGAAGAAAAATCCAAACAGAACTCAGAGATTGGAATTTAGGCAAGATTAGGCAGCTGGTTAGACAAACTACTGGAGAAGAGGAAGACATGAAGAGAAATAGCTCCAGTAACCAGTTCTATCTCCACTATTGTATTACTCTCTTAGCCACTTTGTTTTGTTCTGTTAGTGATTGCTCCAGCTGACAGTATACATCCTTGGTGTATTCTTGAAATAGGTCAAAAGCAATATTTACAAAGTAAATCATGACAAAATGGGAATATTCTCAGGAAGCAAGATTGGTTTAACATTGAGAATCTGCAATGTAATCCTTCATTAACATAATAAATGAGAAGGAAAACACATATGAACCTCTCAATAGAAGCACAAAACATTTTTTGGACAAATCTCCATGCCACTTCTTGATAAAACGTCATAGCAACTTGGGAATAAAAGAAAACTTTCTCAATATGACAAAAGGCATCTACCAAAAAAGAGGAGCAAATATCACTCTTAGCAATAAAAAGAAATTATTTCCCCTTATATCAGGAAGTAAAAATGAATGTCTACGATTGCCACTTATATTTAAAATTGTACTAAAAAAAAATGAACATTTTACTGGAAGATCTATCCAAAGCAATAAAACAAGAAAAATAACTAAAAATCATACAGATTTGAAAAGAAATTTTAAAAAACCAACTTATTTGCAGATTACATGTGTAGAAAATTCTAAAGTAGATTTAAAAAGCAACTAGAATTAATAAGTCAACTTATCAAGGTCAAATTATACAAGGTCAATATTAAAAATCAATTATATTTATATATATCAAACAATTAAAAAAGTAATTTAAAATGTACCATTAAAAATATCAAAGTACTTTGATATCAAAATACTTTGACATAAGTTTAACAAATTAGGTGTCAGACCTATACACTGAAAACTATGAAACCTTGCTGAGAGAAAATAAAGATATAATATAAATAGAAGTATATCAAAGATCAAATAAAAATTTTCCTTTAAATTGATGTTTACATCTAATACAACTTCAGTCAAAATCCCTGCAGAGATTTATGTAGAATTAAAAAGTTAATTCTAAAATTTATATCAATACATAAAGATCTAGAATAGCCAAAACAATTTGGGGAAAAAAGCAAATTTGGAGGACCTACACTCATTGACTTATTAAAAAGCTAAAGTAATCAGATAATCAAGACACAGTGATATTATTATGAGAATAAACAAGTAGATCAATAAAACTGAATGGTGAGTACAGATTTGAACTCACACGTGATTTTTGACAGAAACATCTAAGTAATTCAATGGGGAAAGTAAAGTCTTTTCAAATAATGATTGACTACTGTAAACAAAATATCCTTAAAGGAAACAAATTTTGACCCCTTCCTCACACTTTAATCCTTTAATTCTAAATGTATCATATTTATAAACATAAAACTTAAAAATTGTACACTTTAGAAGAAAATAAAGGCAAAAAAGTGTGACCTTGGAATCAGCAAAGATTCCTTAAATAGGACACAGAACAAACTAACCATAAAATAAAATATTGATAAATTGATCTTTATTAATATTAAAATCTTTTGCTTTTCATAAGAAAGCATTGTCAAAATAGAAGGTCAAGCCACAGACTGGTTGCTAATATTTGAAATAACTATATCTGAAAAAGGACTTGTAGCCACAATATATAAGAACACTTAAGATTCAATCATTAAAAGACAATGCAATGAAAAATGGACAAAATATCTATTTCATTAGTGAGTAGGAAATGTTAATTAAAAACACGATGTAATACTTCTACACACTCATTTAAATGACTAACAGTGAAAAGATAGATGGATGTAACAAGTGTTATCAAAGAGGTAAAGCAACTGAAACTCTCATAAAATCCTGGTGGGAACATAGGATGGTGCAATCACTTAGAAAATAGCTAGTAGTTTGTACACATTCATCATACAAACCAGAAATTCTACTTCTAAGGTTTCACCTGAGAAAAATAAAAAGCTTGTATCTATACAAAGACTTGTAAACATATGTTCATAGCAGCTTAAAAAAATAATAACAAATAACTAAAATAAACCAGATACCCATCAAAACATGAGAGGATAACCATAGTCTGATGACCTTACATGGGAACACCATTCAACAATAAGAAGGAACCAATTGCTAATACATACAGCACTCTGCTCAAATTTCAAAAGCATTGTGCTGACGGAAAGAAGCCAAGCTTAAGACAGTACATAATATGTGATTGTTTTTATATGGAATTTTAGAAAAGTCAGAACTAATTTATAGAGATGGAAAATGATTCAGTAGTTGCCTACGACCAGGTTGAGGTGTGGGACACAAGTATATTTTGGAGGGTGATAGAAATGTTGGTCTTAATTGTATTGGGTTATTAAACAGGTATATTTGTTTATTAAAGTGCATCAAGTAATTCACTTAACTTGGGTACATTTTGTTGTCTGTAAATTGTATTTTATTAAAGTTCAAATACCAAAAAAAAAAAAAAAAAAAGAGGAAATATTTTCATGAGGTCAGAAAAGTAAGTTAAAAAACTCATCCTAGAAAAAGTGCTACAAACCTCACTGCTGAATATTACTATGGTCACCTTCAAGGTACTCCCCTGGGAAAGCTATGCACCAACGCCAGTGCCTAGTCCACCCTTTAATGCAATTTTGGAACTCTTTTTCTAGAATGACCATTAGAGCTGCCATATCATGCACAAAAACACACAACATTTATGAACACAACTCATCAAGACACCACCACATATCCACACAAACACAGCTGTGAGGCACTGATATTCCAAGGTTATGTAACTTTACTAAGTTGTTTGTAGGGAGGGTGCTGCCAGCTTATGTGTATGGTTGCAAATTCCTGAACTTAACTGTCAGACTCATAGGACAATGGTGATGATGGTCATTCCATAAAATGAATTCCAAAATTGCTTTGAATGGCAGACCAGGCACTGATGTCCATGCATAGCTTTCTAAAGGGAGTGTTTTGAAGGTGACCATAGTGATATTCAGCAATGAGGTTTATAACACTTTTTCTAGAATAAGTTTGTGAACTTAATTGTCAGACCTCATATCCTATTATCCTCTCAAACTCAATCCTTTTTTGTTTTGATTTATGTATGAAATCTATTTTTTATATATAGCTAATGTACTTGTTTGAGCTCTAAAAATTTATATATATATATATATATATCACACATGGGTAATGTATTAAAATGGACATTTTTGATGACTTTATATCATTATGTACATTACTACTGCATTTTCTTATATTTTTGAAAATGAAAATTCTATATTAGTCTTACCATATACTAAATACCTTACACTATAATTAATAAGGACAATTTAGGAGACGCCTAACCAGGTAGTGAGCAATGTCTTGCTCCTTCCTTAAAAGTGTGTCACCAGCAGCTGCATTTCTGTCTCGTGATTCTACCCTCCTGACCATATCTAATTAGCCTGACTAGGTCTGTTTCAATTAGTTGTGGTCAAAAGGACACAAGCACAAGATGCAACCATGGCTGCTAAGGGGTCCTACCCCCATAGATTGGGAAAGTTCCTTTAAAGAAAACAAATGATTTCTTTTGACTTTTCATGTATTACTTTTCTATAATTTCATGTGTATCTGGAAGGAAAAACCCACATTTTCTGCCATATGGCTATTTCGCCCCTTGATTGACCAGGACACACATACTTTTGTTACTACACATAATTCTAAAGATACACTGCATGTGGTCATAAACACTTTCCTACAGGAAGTAAGCAAAGTCACAAGAAGAGCAACATGTATAACGGGGACATGTTAGTGGGCCACTGCCTTCAAACACCACGATCCCCCTGAGATGTGCATTTCTTTTGTTCTTTTTGTACAAAAGTGATTCCTTCACTATTTTCTTCAACCAGTGAGTAAATCAAATGATTATGTCAACATATTTGATATACAATAGTATGGAGGAAAGGACGAAAAAAGACAAAGGACAATGCTAATTCCTAATCCAAAGGGAAAAGTGAATGGAATTATTAAATCTTTGAACACGTTAGCCACAATGGCATACAAGAAGCTATAGCTCTCAGTGTCACTGGTGCAATTTATGACCTTCCTTCTCCACTATCTATTCTACCATCATCTTACCTTCAGCCAAAACCCTATCTTGCCTCGATTCTTTGCTTGGGTATAGTTCTGAGCCAAGAGATCCTATTTGTAGGCTATACCAGTTTTCCATTAACATTCATCTTTGGGCATAATGATATAAGAAACCCTGATAAAATCCTTGAATTCTATCCATATTGTATAATAGAAACATTCTTCTTAAAAGTCGCCATTGACAATTTTAACATTCAAAATATTGTTTTTAATTATAAAACTACTGTGTCAATTGTAAAAAAAAATGTAGAAATGTGTTTAAAAAGAAAAAAGCACCCCTACAGATATATGTAAAAAGAAAATACAAGAATGCAGCAAAATTTCTTTCCTCACCCCCTCCCTTACTTCCCCTCAGAGGTATTCCCTATCAATAGATTGATAGAATTTCTTGCAGACCTTTTTAGAAACATATACAAGTATTCATATTTGTGCATGGTGCCATGTCAAAGGCTCAGGGATGGCTGCTATTATGCCTTAGGTACATGTGTACAAGCACTAAAATGGCCAAAGGGTAAACAGTGGGAAGTAAATGTGCACAAGCAAAGTGCTTGGTTAATTTGGTTAATCAACTCTGTCATAAGTAGCCTGGCCCGGGCTACTCAGCATGCTGGAGGCTCCCAGCAGGGAAGAGGAGGAAGCTAGCAATAGGGGAAATTAACTGATCATCATGTCCCATTGAGTCTGATTCACGCTGTTGTCTAAGTGTGAGGGGTCTGATTGGAGGGAACGGGGTGAGGAGCAGTTGCAGGCACTTCAGGGTGGCAGCCGTTCCTGGTTTTAGTTTTAGTTTTCAGAGATTAAGCATGGATCCTGCAAGGAATGTTGAGACCATGAAGCAGATGCAGAACAAGGATTTTAGTCTATTTGGTTTAGAATCAGGCACTTTTTGGCCCAGGCTCTAAGTGGTTAGGTGACACCATAGATGACAGATACTACCAGCAAAGTGACATCAGTGAGATGGAATCTAGAGATCTTGCACTACAAAGATTTAGATTTTATTAAACTATTCTTATGGGAAGTTTATAATAAACTATTTTTTGTTTTTTTAGATTTCTAAATGGAGCTAGATTTACAGAAACATTGTGAATACAGAGAGTTCCCATATACTGCACACCAATTTATCACCACTGACATTTAACTTTAGTCTGGTACATTTGTCATGATACACGAACAAAAATCAAGATATTATTAACTGAAGCCTATACGTTACCCAGATTTCTTTGCTTTTTCCCAAATGTTCTTTTCCTGTTCTAGGACCTCATGCAAGATCCATGTTGAAGTTAGTTGCCATGCCTCCCTAGGCTCCTCTTGGCTATGACAGTTTCTTAGACTTTGATTTTGATGACCTTGCTGGTTTTGAGGAGTACTGATCAGATATTCTGCAGAATTTCCCTCAGCTAGCATCATCTGAACTTTCCTCATGATTACATCGGAGTGTGAGTTTAGGAGGGAAGACCACAGAGGCAAAGTGCCATTCTCTTTACATCACATCCTGGGTACATTCTATCCACATAACTTACCACTGCTGATGTTAACCTTGATGACCTCAGTAAGCTGATTTTATCAGGTTTCTCCACTGTAAAATTATTGTTTTCCTACTCCATCTATAACGTACAGTTTGTTGGAAAGTCGCCTTGCACAATCTACACTTAGGAAGTGGAATTTTTACCCCACCTCCTTGGGGGCAGAATAGGTACATAGATTATTTAGAATTCTGCACTGGAGATTTATCTTTTTCCTCATTGGTTAAAACCAACGCTGCTTCTTTTATTTTGTTGCATTAAAATTATTCCAGCTTTGGCCACTAAGAATCTTTTCAATGGCGTCTCTATCTCTCTGCCCTGCCACCATTACTGTGTTGTTGTGAACTTCTTTACCTTCTGGCTGTACAAGACCCTCCAGACTCTTTCTTGTACACACACATACTTCCTTTCTCAGGCCTACGATAATCATTTCTCCAAGGGGCTCTGGTTCCCTGTATTGAAGAATGGTGTTAGAAACTAAATTTGGGTGCTGAGTATAGTTACTACCACTGGGGTGTCATTGTTTCTAGTGCCTCAACTGACAGAGCAAGGAAACAGAAGTGTGTATATCAAGTGTGTATAGATATCCCCGTATCCATAAATATAATGCATGTATATATACTAACTCATGTATATACCCATACCTATAAATATAACACATATGTGTATACTAACTCACATTTATCCATGTATCTATCTATAAATACAATGAATGTGTGTACATATATACTAACTCATGTAAATCTCCATATTCTATAAATAAAATTCATGTGTGTATACATGCTAACTGATGTATATACATATATACATATCTATAAATATGTGTGTATACTAACTCATGTCTATAAATGTGTGTATACTAACACATCTATAAATATAATGCTAAATATATATACTATATGCTAACTATATACTATACTACTATAGTATATAAATATATATTAACTGATGTATATATCCACATCTGTAAATATTTCTCTCTCATTCTCTCAGTCTGAGTTCATACTGGTGTCTCCAATGCTAATCCACTTCCACCTGGATTATTCTAGCCTCCTCCCTTTGCTCATCAGGACCCTCCCACTCCCACAGTGAGAAACTTGGCTCCCACCATCTTTCGTCCACTTAGCATTATTGTTCAATTCCTTCCACACTTCCGCGGGCAACAACTTTATCAACTAGGGTGTAGTGTTTTTGTGCAGCTCTCTTTGCCTTACAGATTCTGCTCAATTCCAGAGTTACTAGGTCAGTATCTTTCCCCCAACCCTCTTCAGTTGTTTCATACAGTTACAATACAGTTGCATTCTTTTGGCATACAGTTAGATTATTTTGTCATTCCATTCTGGGATGCCCCAACTGCCTGATGATGGCTTTTTGTTAAATTCACATACATCAAAGTTCACTCATTTTGCTATAAAGCTCTATGGGGTTTGACAAATGCATCTTGTGATGTATCTATCATTATTCAAAACAGTTTCAGCACCCTCAGAAATCACCTATGTTCTACCTATTCAACCCTTCTGCATTCACAACCCCCATTCTCCCCACATCATGGGCAAACACTGATCTGTTAACCATTATCTATAGTGTGCCCTTTCAGAATTGTCATATAAATGGAATCACATAACATATAACCTTTTCCAGCCTGGCTTCTTTCACTTTAAACTTGCATTTAAGATTCATCTATGGCTTTGCATGACTTTGCAGCTCATTCCTTTATTACCGAAGAATGTTTCATTGTTTAGGTGTTACACAGTTTGTTTGTCAATTGACCTATTGAAGGACATCTTGGTTATTTCCAGTTTGGGGCAATTATAAATAAAGCTGTCATAAACATTTGCATGCAGGTTTTACTGTGGACATATGCTTTCAAATCAGTTGGTAAATACCTAGGAGCACAACTGCTGTGCTGTATGGTAAGACTATGGTTAGCTTTGCAAGAAACAGCCAAGCTATCTTCCAAAGTGACTGTACATTCTAGATTTCCACCAGCAACAAATGAGAGTTCTTGTCACTCTGCATCCTCACCAGCGGTTGGGGTTGTTAGTTCTTTGGATTTTAGTCATTTAGCCGTAGGTGTATACTGGTATGGATTTCTTATTTCAATTTGCATTTCCCTAATGTTAAATGATGTTAGGCTGCTTTTTTATATGCTTATTGGCCATCTGTATATCTTCTGTGGTGAAGTATGTGTTTCAGATCTTTTGCCCATTTGTTAATTGGGTTGTTTGCTTTCTTAATTTGAGTTTTAAGAGGTTTTTGTATATTTTGGACACAAGTGCTTTATCAGACATATGTTTTGCAAATATTTTTCTCCCAGTCTGTGGCTTTTTTTCCCCCATTCTGTTAACATTGCTTTCACAGAGCAGAATTTTAAAATTTTAACAAAAGCTAAAATTGAAGATGAGTGGAAAGAAATATCACTGTTGCTCTGGGGTAGAATTTGAATCTAAGACCTTTTCTTTGGAAGAAGGAGGATCATAAGAGGCATGGACAGATTTTGTATAATGACATCATTAGAGCCCTCAATATTGACCGGAACTTTCCTCCTGTGGTGACATTCTTTTCATAGTCATACCAGTTGTTGAGCATTTGTGATATGTGCTCTTCTTATTTCATTGAAAGCTATAACCCAATTATAGCCCAAAAATATAGGGAAGGGGGAGAGGGAGGGAAGGTAAGGGAGGAAGATGGGTAGAGGGAGGGTGATTGGTGGGACCACACCTATGGTTCATCTTACAAGGGTACATGTGAATGCTTTTAAATGTAGAATATAAATGTCTTAACACAGTAACTAAGAAAATGCCATGAAGGCTATGTTAACCAGTTTGGCAAAAATATTTCAAATTGTATATAAAACCAGCACACTGTACCCCATGATTGCATTAATGTACACAGCTATGATTTAATAAAAAAAATTTTCAGACTAAATCTTTTCTTTGATTCAATAGATGAGTGCTTTCCAATCAAAGCGTGAATTAAACTGTGTACTTTTGCCTTTCGTAATTCTATTGATGCATCATCTTTTTATTTATTTTTTAGTAGATATTTTATTAGTGTTAGAAAAAAGGTATATTCTATGGTTGTATGATATAAAATTTGATTTATATTTTTTATTAGCCTGTCAGAAAGAAAAAGAGGTATGTTAGAGCTTCGCATTAATATTGTATTTCTGTCCATTTCTCTTAATTTATAGGAGATTTCACTTTTTGTATTTTGATATAATGCTATCGGACGCATAAAATTTCCTGACAGGTTTATATTCATTGTGAAACATCTTTTCTGAAAGGACATCTTTATCCCATTTAATATTTCCATTTTAATTTTTATCATAGTTCTTATTACTACTAGGATTCTTTCTTAATGTATTTGCCTGAGATATTTACCCTCTTTTTAGTTATTTAATTTTTTATTTAGTAATTTTGTATCAAGTGGGTCTTTAGAAAATGTTACATCGATGGATTTCCCTTTTCTTCTTAAGTGATCTAAAGATATTCTCTTAATGAAGGTCTTTGCCAAGTTCATTTATAGTCTTAATGAACATAGTTGATCGTGATTTGCCATCTTATTTTATGATTTCTCCTTGTGCTTGCTTGCTTACTTTTTTGTTTACTGCTTTTTACTACATGATAATTATCTTAAACTTCTCTAATATTTTGGAAAGGATCTATCCTGTTTCTTAACCCACTAATTGTTACCTTAGTTTCAAAATCCACTTCAACCCAAGGATGGCCAGTGTGCGATGTCATTCCTCCTCTCCCCCTGAAGATTGTATATAAGTGGATCAGAGCAGTTTCCCACTGAGCCTACAGACACCTCAGCGGAACTCCTGCCATCGTTGTCCACTAACAAAGGTCAGAAAATAAGCTGGAATCGATTTGCTATCCTCACTTTATCCTATTTAAAGAGTTAATTCCCTAGGTGTTTTTCTACTAGTTTCAATTTAGTACCAAGTACATGTGATGCTTGCTTTTCCATTCTTGTGATAGTTCATAACCTAATGTTAATCTGAACTTTAAACAAAAAAAAAGGATTATGTTTGTGGTTCCCAAATTTTACTGCAAGTTGAGAACAGTAGAGGAACTTCTAGTCGCAGCCTGTCAGGGGCTGTGAAGACCCCAGCCCTGGTTTGGGCTTTCTCTGGATGCACTAGAACGTAGTCCCCAAAATCTGAAAGTGCTTTGACGTAGCCAGCACAAAAATGGAAACCCAGTAGCAGCAAGAGAGCCAGGGGAAAAGAGGAAGTCACAGGGCAGCAGTGGCAGGCAATCAGCCAAGTTTTATTTTATAGAAAACATTTAAATTTATAAGCAGAGAGAAGTTTATAAGCAAATAGAACACACCTAATAGAGGTGTGGGTCTCTTCTGGGTGAATGAGGAAGAATCCCTTACTAACTTTTCCCCTTGTATGTATTCTCTAATTCCTGGCTTTGTTCTGCCGATTTGTAGCATTTATGTATTTTAACTCCTGTTTACTCATTTCTTTTACCTAGGGTCTTGATTAAGCTGACTCTACATTACTTTTAACTAACTTCTCTTTTATAAAGTCTCCAAGATATGAATAGGACATTGATTAATCATGGGATGCTGGCGAGCTTCTTTTTTAAAAAAGTTCTTACTGGTGAACCCCTCGTAGGGGGTCTTAGGAGTTGAGCAGTGCCTGAACTTCAAAACTTTCTAACCCAGAACTAGATTTTGTGCCCAGGATAGTCTATCTTCCCTCCCCTGCTCGCGTCTGAGCTAAGGATTGTGTCTTTCCTCTGTCTCAGCAATTGCCCACTTTTCTTTGTCTCAGCAATTGTCTGCTGGTCTTTCCTTTCTTACCCTGTTCCCTTGCGGTCCCTAACACAGTCCATACCAATTCAGTGAAAATGTCTGAAGTAAACAGAAGCCAGCCATCAGGGTTCATAATCACCCTCAGCTGATTCCAATGCACAATAAACTTGGACAACTACTGAGTTTAAGGCCAATTTTAAGTTATGCTTAAATGCAGTAGTTAAAGCCCCCTCGTCCCACTTCTCTCTCACTGTTAACTTAATCATGATAAAAATGAGCTCTTTCTTCCCTCTCTCTCTTTCCTTCTTTCTCTTCCATCCTTCCCTCTTTCTCTCTCCCTTTTTCCTTCTAATGATTACCTAGCTTCTAATTTGAAAATAAGTTCTGAAATTGGCATCCACTTTTGTGATTACATTTACAAAAATTAATTTGGATTTATTTCAATTGTAAATAGTTCAGTGTTCCCACCAGATCTTTTACACAATTATCTTTAACTTTTGAAACTCTTAAGTTACAGCTCTAAGTAATTGTTGTTTTTTTTTTTCCAAGAAGTTCATATGAGTGATATATTGTTCATTTGAGGATACTTTCTTCTGTTGCCTTCACACACAAAATTTGGCGAGGAATGAAATTCTAAGATGACAACTGTTTCTTTTTAATATTCTGTATACATTAGTCCACTGTCTCTTGATATGCCAAGTTGCAGAGATGATGTTTGAGGCCAGTCTTATTTGCATTTCTTTTTATTTATTTATTTGCCAAGGGGCTCAGAAATTTTCCCCTTCATTCTTTTAATTCTTAAACTTGCCCAGGCTGTGCCTCAGTTAGGGTTTTTCAAAATTTATTTTGCTTTGACACAGAAGGTGCTTTCAATCAGCAAGTATAGATGGTTTTTCAGCTCCGAAATGCTTTTTTCTTCTTAGCTTTAGTTTATTTTCTGTTTACACTGATCTCCCCTTTGAGAACATCAATGATCTGTGTTTGCTCTCCATTATATACCTTCCGTCTCTATCCTATGCCTGCTATTTAAATCTCTCTGGTTTTGCTTCTGCAATCCAGGAAAGCTTTTCAAGTTTACCTTTCACATGACTGATTCAAAGTTTCACAACATCATTCAGATTTTTCCTGCCACTCCTGTGAATTGCATTTTTTCCACTACATTTTATCCCAAAGGCTCTTTGATTTTTTTTTGTTTCTTTGTTCTATTTTTAGAGCACTCTGCCCTTGTTTCATGTATGCAAATCTTTTATATCTCAGAAGATACATGTATTAATTATAGTTTACATTTTTTAAATAGTCTCCTCTCCCTGCACATTGCCTTTTTCATCTAGTTCCTTTTTTTTCTTGCTTTTTACTTTTTCTTTCATACTACGTGCTTTTGTTGGATTTATGGAAAACCTTGATTATCTGCTCATATTTGCAAGTGGGGGAAACTAGAGGGCTACGTGGCACCTTGAAGTTTCTGGGTACAACCTGTTCGCCACGAATCTCTGGACAAGACTCACTATTCCCATTGTGAGTACAGTGATTTCTTGGTATAAGGGAGGATTGGTTCCAGGACCCCTAGGGATACCCAAATCTATGGATGCTCAAATCCCTTATATAAAATACCATAGTATTTGCATATAACCCATGCACATCGTTCCATATACTTTAAATCATCTCTAGATCACTTACAATACCTAATACAATGCAAATGCTATGTGAAATAGTTCTTACGTAGTATCCCGGGGTTTATTTACATTACTTTTTTTATTAGCTTCCTCCTGCCCCCTGAACATTTTCTGTCTGGATTTGGTTGAATCTGAAAATGAGAAACCTGCAGAGACAGCCAACTATTTGGGGGCTTTCAGCACAATGGGATGGTCATATCCATAAAGAAGACTCATCCATCTCTTCCTTGGAAAATAAAGGTCTGCATCTGGGACTCAATGGAGGAAGGTGCTAGAGAGCTCAGCAGTCAGTAGAAATGTACACCTGACCCTCCTATTTTGGGAGACGGTCTCCATTGTTGTCCTCAAGCCTAGTTATCACTGTCTATTACATAAACTTCCAGGCTTCTGCTAGGAGAAGACACAGCGTCCAGAAAGGGGGGCAGGGGACAAATGTAGGGATCTAGTTGCTTCGAAATTTTCTTATGAGAAATAGCTGGATGAGGAATTAGGAGAAATCCTCCTACTTTCTTGTCCTGCCCTCCTTTGAGGGTCTGTGGTATAAACCGGGTTGGTTCTCCTTAGGACTGGGCTTTCTCGGATCTGACAGGTCCGTTTTCGTATGTCTGTCTGTTTTCCAGCGTCATAATTGTGCCACTATTTTCTCTACCTATGAGGGCTTCTTTATTAAAACCAAACCAAACCAAAAATTCCCCAAACTAACAGAGAAACAAAAAACTCTTTCTGTTGTAGTTCCCTAAAGGCTTGGGGAGGGAACAAAGTTAGAGGTGTTTTTTTCAAGGCTCTGTCCTTACCTGGAAATCTCATCACTTTTTTAGATCTCCGGTGTTCCTTGTTAACTTTGCTGACCTGAATTTTAATCTCACCTCCAGTCTCATGAGCTCCTGATCTCTCGCAGCCTGTCTTCCTGCATTCTTTCACGGATCCCCAGTGGTTTCTGGAGACTATCTCTGAATCTTGCCGCAGACCATTTTCAGAGAGGAGCTCCTCCTCTGAGGCAAATGTTTCCATTTCTTTATGATGTAGCGTTTTTTTCTCGAGACTCATTTGTGTTTCTAGTATCTCTAACTCATTTGTGTTTCTAGTATCTCTGCCGAGTAGCTCTATCTGGTATCTCTAGTTCCCAGTATCTGAATAAACATGTTCAGACCTGCTGTTTATCAATAGAAAATGCACGGATTCCTCTCTTTGCCTAGCTGTTTGATGGTCCAACTCCCTTCTCAGATCTGAAGCTGGAGGGGAGGTTGAAATGAACAGCTCCTACTCTAATTCTCAGGCTTTAGCCTCATTTTTAATGTTTCACTACTCCCCAAAGAGGCCATTTCCTCCATCATCCACTGCTTGGTCCTCTGGTATCCAAATGGACTTGGAGATTGAAACAAGAGCATGTATTGCTACAGTGTTTATTTTCTGCCTGTGTCCTCCTGTAGGCTTGACTTATACATTTGCCTTGCTGCTTCTCTTCTCACCTCTGTCCACTCTCTGTGCAGGAGTTTTCATTCTCAATGTGGATGTGCAAGGATGTGGTGAAAGGACGGGTGGGCCAACAGGACTCTACCCATTCACAGACTGACACCATACAGCTTCCATTTGGGCCAGAGAAAACCTCTTTCTGTTTGTAATACCGTCTCTTTGAAATCTGAGTAGATATTTCTCATCCAGCTCTATTTTATTATAATTTGTATCTCTCTCTCTCTCTTTTTTACTATATTGAGGCATGAGTGTTCTTGCCCATGTTAGTTTTAGATGAGAAATTTGAGCTTTTATTTTTTCTGGGGCTTCATAGAAGACTTGCCTTCCTTTCCAAACCATCACATTGACTTGGTCCATAAGCCCATCCCCTCTTGTATCTGACTACAAGATAATGACACACCTCAAGGTATATATCTTCTTACAACCATTTTCAAAGGCAGAAAAGGTGGTTTCTTTCCCAGAGTCACTTTTTATCAGAGAGTTAAACCTGGAGCTTCTTAGCATCCTTCTCTGTGGATTCTGTTGGCCATGATTGGGTCCATATCCAGAGGGGTTTGCAAGAACCAATATCTAGCATTTCCAATGTTTGTATGTGTGATGGTGAGGGGATGTGCGCAGCAGCAAGAAGGGGACAAGGAGTGGTGGCTACATAATCGGTATACATTGCTCACTACCAGCCTCTGAGAATCATTATTGTATTCTTTATAAGTATGTTGTAGATATGGACTAGAAGAAATCAAAGTCATCTTTGCATGAGAAAGATCAGTATCATTTTTCGTATCTGGTATAGCTCTCCTTTTTCTGAGCCAAGATCAACACAGACATTGTCAATGATATAACAGATCAATTTTTACTTCTGGTTTTCTGAGGGACTCCAAAAAGCTCTGAAACAAATTTATGCCCATCACTGGTAAGCATTATTTCCCACAGTCCATGGATTCTAGACCAATTTCACTTCTAGCTTCATTTGAACTTCCCTACCCTTAATTTTCTCCAAACTCTTCTCATGTAATAGTATTTTATTTCATTTTGACCCATCATATGTATTTTTGCATGTAATCTTACATCTTAAACCCTTTTGGAACAAGGCCACATCTAAATAATAATTAATTAACTACTGAAGATTTTATAACCTGGTAATAAATTATACTTGAGAATTGGGATTATGTCTTACTGAAATTTATATATCCTATGTTTCCTTATATATTGCAGCACCCAATAAATGTTTATGAAATTGAATTGATTCATCCTCAGGGCTGAGTCTACCAATCCTGTAAATGTGGTTTTCCTTTTCCTTTCTAAGGGATCTTGGGATTACAGGCATCAACAAGCTGATCTTGTATGTAGAGACAGATAACTGGAAACCAGTCATCTCCACCCGTGTGGTTCAATGTGTGAATTCTTGAACCAGCCTGAGATTATCATATCAAACAAATGCTTATAAGTATTGATCTGATTTGACTAAATAACAGCTCAGCCAGGCCAGCACACAGCTGCCAGCGTCACACTGGGCCTCAACAGCTGGAGACAGACATAGGAAACTAGAAATTATTCCGTTGCAGCCCCTGCAAACCATGTTTGACGTGCTATTTATCTTCTTCCACTGAAACTCTCTCTCTCCAAATAAATGAGGGTGGGTGACAGCTTGGGGGTTGTTTACCTTCTACTGAACAAACAAGTCTGAATTAGGAATTAGAATCAGTGAGTCTAAAATGATGAACATGCTTACCCTGGCATTACTTAGAAAATGGGAAAAATAAATTAGATTACTACTTGGAAGGACTCATTGGTTTGGAGAGCAGCAGGGACTTAATTGCAGGTCGAAAATAGCACAGCTTCCTTTTTTCTTGAACACAATCTAGGACCTTCCTCCATGCAATAGGCAGAAAGTGGATTCCTGGAAGGGTGCTGTGATTTGCAGCAGCCAGCAGTGACAGAAAGCAGATTAGGACCTGCGATTTGCCCTCTAATGACATGGTGATGTCACATTTCCACAGGCCCTGGGCTGATAACCTGGCATCTTACTGAACACATTTATTATCTTGGAGAGTTCCACAGCTCATCTTTTTGTTCCATGGGATGGGTTAGGACCAGCATAGTGCAGGAGCTTGTGAAGTGAATGAAAGTATTTTTATTTCTCCAGCAGAGGAAACAGCTGTCCTTGATGTGGTATACTCTTGCAGAATAACACATAACAACATAATGTGGTTTGCTTGAAATTCTAATTAAAATGAGGTACTTGTCTCTTGCCTCAGCCAAATGAAATTATGGAACAAGACTTACAAGTAGCAAGGACTCATTTCTACAGCGCAACTAGCCTGCAAAATCGGAGTCCCTAAAGAACAAAGTCAGCTTTCAGAGTTATGGAACTTGGGGAAACTGCCAGCCCCAGCACCCACTAAAAGCCTCTGTGTGTGAATGTGTGTGTGCACATGCACAATTGTGGATGCAGCGTGGAAAGCTAAGGCCGTTAAGGAACATTCACACAGCAGTAACAGAACACGTGTTAATATTGATGTGCCGTGTAACACATGGGAAGCCTCCTCTAATGCCAGCCTCCAGTTACAGGGCAGAGGCTGACCTTTTAGGTAACACCATCTTATAATTAGGTCCATTTGTTACCTCAAAAGTGATGGCCCTGGCTGAGGCCCCTGGTTGCTTGTTGTTTTCTCCACAAAATAACACTGTATTAGTAATGAAGGGCATTCTTTGCTGCCAGATAGTCCTGTGTGGACCTTGATGTCTTCGAAATCCAAACTCTGCGAGGAACTAAAAGGCAGAAGGAGTGCAGGAATCCATGGCCAACTCACACCAAAAGAAATTCACTATGAATGTGGCACAAATATCTTACAGTATAGTTTTCCATAAATAATATGGAGTGACGCTATATTATGAGGACCACTTTCTCGATGCCAAGCACTGTGAATATTGTCCTTTGCTTCTCAAGAGAATCCCTGACACACTGTCATCATTACCACTTGGCACATGACAAAGAACATCCAGAAGGGTTGTCTCAAGGTAATGCAGGCAGTAAGTGGCAGATCCAGGGAGCCTGTCCCCAACCCTAAGCTCTTAAATACCAATACTGGTTTAAAAGTGTTTTATATATGTAACACTTTGTGTGGGACACTAGGTGCTTTGTACTTTTGAAACTCATTTAATCTTCATATTGACTTTGTTAGGTAGATACTATAATTAACCTCGTTTTTAATTGGTGAGATGAATGAAGCATGCAGAGGTCTTGTAACATTGCCAAGCTCGTGCACGCGGTGAGCTGGAGCGCACCAGAGACTGGGTTTTAATGACATTGCTAGTCTCCTCTCCACACCATGGCATCCTCTGCCAAAGGCCTGCCTGGGCTGAGTTTTATTGGTTTTGAATTTTGGCACTGTTTCTGTATCTTTCTTGTTAAAACCATGGAAAGCCATTTTTAATAAAGGGGCTACCCGTAAGTATCCCTTTTTGTTTGCCTCTGCTTCTTTTTTGTGGACGTCAGCTGCCAGCAGAGACAAAAAAATTAAATAGGTTACATAGGCTTAGGGTGATGGGCATATTACTGGACACAGAGACTTTGAAACTCTCCCTCATTTATAAGTCCCAGATGATTTCTTGGCAATAAATGAGGGTCCTGCTTTAGCTATTACTTAGCCTGACATGGCAAATATTTCCATCAAAGTCTGAGTGATCAGGTGCATGAACAGTTCTGTTATAACAGCTGAAAGCTAGGAAATCAAATGAGAGAAATTAATTTAAAAAGAAAAATCTTCCCATAGAAGGGCTCCCCAAATATGGAGGGAAACTGGTGCCAGCAACCACACCATAACACAAAGCAGGAGGCTGAGGAAGAGCCAGCTGTAGAGATAAAGCTGGCCCCAGATGTCGAAGGAAGTGGGGCAGGGAAAGAGAAGTTCTTCACTAAGTCAGAGGACTATGTGATAGATCAGACTGGACACTACATCCCTGTGTGCTCAGGAAATGCAGCTGATCTTGATATTAACCTGGAGAATCATAATTAACAAAACCTAACTCCTTGCATAAACTTTTACATCATTTAAAATGTGCAGAAGTAAACTAGAAATGCAGATACAGATCAAAGATTCAAGAAGCAAATATAATTACGGGATTTCCCTATTTTTTTTTAAGAGATGGGGTCTTACTTTGTTGCTCGAGCTGGCCTCAAACTCCTGGGCTGAAGCAATCCTCCCACCTCAGCCTCCCAAAGAACTGGAATTACAGGTATCCACCACTGTGCCTGGCTGATATTTTTAATAAGGAGACAGAAACACCAATAAGTATAAAAACCCAATAAAATTTGGCACATATATACACATTTAAATGTTTTTCTTCTCCAGAAATTGCTTCTCTTTCTGCAAACTTCTGGTTACTCTATTCCTTCTCTCTCATTGTGGAATTCAGGGCATTTCTAGACTCACTAATAATGCCTGTGGTTTCTCAGGCACCTACTGTGTGCCGAGTGCTTTTCAGTTGGTATCACATTTATCCTCCCAACAACCCCCAAGGATCTATCTTATCCTCATTTTACAGGCAAGGAAATTGAAACGTTGTGAGGTTAAGTAACTTGCTCAGGGAGCCAAAAGTCAGAAGCGCCTAGGACACAAACTCAGGGCTGTTGGATTCCACATGCTGAGTCTACCGTCTCTAGGAGAACATATTGACAGAGCACCCTGCCTGCAGAGCTGCACAACCACTGGGGATACAGCAACATTACTGCAAGGTCACTGAGGAGTCGTTTTGTAGGAGGAATTCTATTCTAGAGACACATCTCAAAGACATGCTTGCACATGGGTTCCAGAATGTTCAGACCTGTTTGGAATAAAAAAAAAATGCATAAAATCCTAATATTTAATAGAATCAAAATCAAAATAATATTAATAGGATAATATGTAAGTAAGCTATAATTCATCCCTAATAGGGAACATGGGCATCAGTTAAAGAGCATGAGGTAGTGCTGTATGTACTCACACAGAAAAAATCTTCAAGTCATATTTAATAGAGTGAGTCACAGAACAGTGTGTATGGAACGTCCCATTGGTACTTTTTAAAGATTTACACATATGTACATAACTACTATAAATCACAAGAAAAGAAGTGGAAGGAGTAGCCACTTTCCAGGAAAAGATGTGACAGTTCAAAAAGGGCAGAGATAGAGAAAAGGGCTGGGAATGAGGGACAACTTTCAAATGTTGCTTTATATAACTTTGAATTTTGTATAGTGAGAAAGGATTCATTACTAGCTTATGTAATAGAGGAACAAAATGAGTGGATATTTTAGATATATTTAGTCATCTGGTAAAAGTGTATTTGTGTTTTCATTAATTTTTAAGATACATAGTATACAAGATATTTTCTCTTTTAGCAGTTTGTTAAATCCCCTCAACCCTCTCCCCATGCAACCTTTAGCCAATTTTTAAAGTTTGAGCACGTGCCAGCAATGGCTAGCTCATATAATTTTGCCCTACTTAATAACGTTTTGGCCAACAATGGTCCGCACACACAATGGCAGTCTCATAAAATTATAATCCACAGTCTTACTGTACCTTTCCATGTTTAGATTTGTTTAGATGTGCAAATACTTCCTGTGTGTTACAGTGACCTACAGTATTCGGTATAGAACTTGCTATACTGGTTTGTAGCCTGGGAGCAACAGGCTGGACCACATAGCCCAGGAGTGCAGAAGGCCATACCATCCAGGTTTGTGTAAGTGCACGCTCTCATGTTCACACAGTGACAGCCTTGGCCAATGACGCATTTCTCAGAAGACATTCCTGTTGTTAAGTGATGCACGACTGTGTTAATTATTATTCCTGATAAGAGTCTTGGGTCTGGTCTGTGATGTGTTACAAAGAAGGAACAATCACATCAACAAACAGTAACAAATCCCAGCAATTTTAGGTCCCCTGTTTAATAATTCCACAAAAATGCACGTGCCTTTTGGGAGCATCATATTGACCATTCGAAAGGCTTCTGGCCCACAGAAGAGCGAGTGGGAAACTCATCGGCATATATTTTAAGACTTCAGCAAGAGAGTGATGAAAATTCAGTAGGGACAGTGCTCACCTGATTTCCATGGGGCCTCAAACTTCTGAGGAGTTAGATGGCAGAACGGCTTTTCTAAAAGAAACCATGTCCTAAAATATACCTCCCTGTACACTCACAGAATCCATATTCATGGGCGTCAGTATGTTAGGAAAGATTTGCCTGTCGGCAAACATTTGCCTTCAACTAGCAAAGTGGACCACATGGACCAGTCCCTCGCACTCCTAAGCTTTGGGGGCTGGTGTTAGAGGCAGAATCTGTGTGAGATTGGAAGATCAGGGGACACAGAGAAAACTGTATCATTTGGCATTCACCAAAAAGGGGAAAATGTGACCTTTCTAGCTCTACAAACAGCTGCTATCAGATCTGTCTAGTGTTATCCAAGTGACGATTCATATTGACTAAAAGATAGTTGAAATTATCAGGCAGCCTGGGCCACGGTCTCATTATTTTGATAGGCAAACATGGCCTTTAACAACACATTGTCATTGTCATATTTGTCTCGGGAACATCAGATGATGATGGCTATTAGTTTGCATTTTTAAAAATATGTCTAGATATCTGACAAGGTTTACATACAAATTAAAATAATAGTGAGAATTCAGGCTAGTGGCTTGCCCTGCAATTGTCCGGGGCAATCGTATAAGTCATGATGACATCCTCCCCCCCCACAAAAGCTCCTAAAGCAATGGAGAAAAATAGCTATAATAATAGTTCTTTTTGCTTTTAAAATGTGAAATCTTTAAAGACACCAGTCGAATGTGCCATTTGCGATACACTTCCGCCACCCATGAAGAGGCTGGATTTTACCTTGGGGAGAAAGACTTGCACATGAAAATCTCTCTCGTGACAATTTTAGCACATCATGCTTATCAGCCCCTCAATTCGGCTGTTGTTTTGTTTGCTGATTCTATTCCCTCCTAATCTGCAGTTACCAATTTGCCCATCCTGTTTTACTTTACCCTGTTATCTGTGTAAGTGTCATCTGTTTAACATTATCTCATGGAGCACCACCATCAACAATATTATTACTTCCGTGGGAGAGTGTTTGAGGAAGAAAGGGTGAAGATGACAGAGAAAATAGAACGGGCAGTGGTTATAGAGGTTGTAAGAGGTGACCGCATAGACCTGACCTTTCTCTCCTCCTGCCACTTCCAGTGTAGGGGAGTGAAGACGTGTGGTAGGAGGTACAGCAGGCAGGCACCAATTAGCATCACAAACTACCCCTTTGAATGTGGTTGCTGCCCTCTTTCACTGAGACCAGGGCCCTATCTCTCTTATCTGTCGTGCACAGTGCTCAGTGGAGTGTCATACCCCAGAGGTTTGTTAAAATATATATGATGATGGTAAATAGAGATAAAATGAAGTGCTCAGAAGCCGAGTCTATGAACTCACCTGGAGGTCCTTGCCCTGGTGGAGAAGCCACGCAGAACAAACGGCCCTGTAAAGCTCCAAGCCAACAGCCCCCAGTGGGGAGACTTTGCCATCCGCACGTGTAGAGGAATTAGCTGCGCCCTACCTTTAATGCTCATCAGCAGTGAATGCTGCTAATTTACAGCACTTCAGCACTGAGGGGCCCCTCAGAGTCTTTCCAATTACGCTAGCGGGGAGGGGACTGGCCTGTGATCCCCACGGTGAGACTGTGAAAGCAGAACTTGGCAGCAGAGTCCTGGGGCTCTAGTGCACCTGTCCTAATGAAGCCACCCCGTAGGTGCCATTCTTCCTGTCCACGACCTCTGCACTCACTTAGCACTGCCTGTGCCCTGGCTTCCCGGACCAACCTGGAATGGAGAAGCGGAGCGGTCACACAGCCAACTCTGGGAGCGGAGTGTGTGTGTAGCCTTATAGTTCTAGTTAAAAAGCAATAAATCTGAAGTCAGGTAATGAATTCCATTTTGAGTAATCTCATTATGGACATCTATTCAAAGTGTCTACATAGCACAGGCAGAATGACTGGAAAACTTAGTATAATGCGCTGGCTTTTCTCCCTGTGCCAAATTAACAGTGAAAGCCTTTTAAAGGAAGCTTCATTTAGGCTCTCTTATTATCAGAAATATTATACAGGCTGGAACTGAGGCCTCAGTTGCACAGCTGAAATATCTCCAGTGGTTGGATCAATGTATGGCAGGGCTCCACTGTTCAAGGAGCTGCAGACTTACACCCAGCGGCCCAGTGCACGGTTCTCTGCTAGAGCCTGGAAGAAGGAAAGAAGAGGGGCAGAAGGTCTGGGGCTGTAAGTAGTAGGTGGATTTTCTCTGGGACTTCTTTCTACCCTCAACCTGCAGGATCAGGTGAGCATTGGGCAAGATCTGTTGTAATCAATCCATCTTACATTTAGTTAGAAATTGTTCTTTCTGGAGCCCTAATCAGTGTATAACCTTCAGCTGCTTCCCATTACTATCAAAAAAGGTTAACTTTTTCACCCTGAAATTCAACTTTTGGGCCTCCCAAACTTTAATGTGTGCACCTGAGGGTCTCCTGTCCTTAAACCACAGATCTGATTCAGCAGCCCAGAGGGGAGGCCTGAGATTCTACTGTGTATGAAGTGTCCTGAGGCAGGGCACACTTGGAGTAGCAAGGCTTTAGATCAGTGATTTTCAACCAGTTGGTTACAAAAATTTTTTTTAAATGATTAATTGAATTAGTTTTAAAAGATGGTCAAAGCACAGTAAGTATATTCTTTTTTTTTACTCTTTTCTTCTTGATCAACATAACGTAAGTGTGCCACAGAAGTTTGACTATAAGTTCAAGTGTGCTGTGAGATAAAAATGGTTGAAAAACATTGATCCAGATCATTATTTCTTAAACCTTGACTTGCATCAGAAGCACCAGAAGTTTGTTAAAACAGAGATTCTCTGGGTCCTATCCCCAGAGTTTCTGATTCAGTAGGTCCAGGGTGGGGCCTGAGAATTTGTATTTCCCACAAGTTCCCAAGTGTCCTGCTGGCCCAGGCAGCACAGTTTAAGAATCATTGCTGTAGAGTAATGGTTCTCAAATTTGGCAGCACACATGTATCATCTAATTAAATGTGAAGAGATTTTGAAACATATGGATTCCTAGTTCCATATCAGACTAAAAAAACCAGAATCCCTGGTGATGGGGCTCCAGCATCAAATCTTTTTCCACCCTATTGAGATCATTGCTCTAAAATATTGGCTTCCAGAATCACTTCCATACTGTGTCCAGATGGGAAAATGGGACTATGTGCTCATTTCCACATATGCTTTGCGTTGTTGTATGCTAGAACTTGGGCTCAAACTGTGTGTTTGTCCCCCCACCGCAAAGATAATTTCCTCTTTCCACTGTCAAACCCCCCTCTGCCTTTCATGGTTTTTCTCAAACTCTCTTTTGTGAGGCCTTTTTCTAAGGTCCATGGTCAGTGAAGAGCTCCAGTTCCTTGAGCTTTCTGATTCCAGTCATAACTGAGATTCTCACCTCCTTCACTTTATCCCTCCCTCTTGTTCCCAGATCATGAACGATGCCCAGGCTGAAATGCACAATCATAGCTCGCTGTGGCCCAGGATGCCTGGGCTCAAGTGATCCTGCCACCTCAGCATCCTGAGTAGCTGGGACCACAGGCACATGCCACCATGCTTGGCTAAGTTTTAAAATATTTTTTTTAGAGATGAGGGTCTTGCTATGTTGCCCAGGCTGATCTCGAACTCCTGGATTCAAGTAATCTTCCCACCTCAGCCTCCTGAGTGGCAGGTGTAACCTTCCTGAGGGTAGGGATTATACCATGCACATCTTTATATCCTCACATCTACCTCCCCTCCCCCAACACACACTTCTCTTTAGGTCCTTGCTACTCAAAACTGGTCCAAGGACCAGGAGCTTTAGTAACCCCAGCAGCTCATTAAAAATGCAGACTCTGAGGCCCTGCCCAGATCTCCTGACTCAATCTTCATTTTAACAGGATCCCAGGTGATATGTGTCCACATTAAACTTATAAAGGCACTGATTTAGAAGGTGAAATAGTAAAATAATTAAGAGAATTAATCCTGGACTCACTTTCAAGCTTGGGCTCTTGCGTAAGTTTTGTAAACTCCCAATGCCACCATTTCCCCATCTATAAAATGAGAACAATAACAGTCCTCACCTCACAGAGAGGTGGAAGCATTAACTGAAATAATGTAAGTATGACACTAGGAACTTAGTAATCTCCCAATAATACAGGATCAATTATCATCACTCATTTTAAGACTGGTTAACTTTAATTGAATTTGAACCGTCACCTAGAATAGACAAGAAAATAAAACACAATTCTGCATGGATTTCAGAAACATGAAACGTAAAAGGTAATAAATAAAAATATTAAAATCCTTTAGCGAACGTTAAGGAGCGTGTCAAATGATTCCCGGGTTGAACCTTAAGCAATTCGGTGGATGGAGCTTTGAACATTACCACCCCCCATTTTCTGCTGTGTCACCAGGCTTTCCTCCACTGCGCAAATCTTTCAGGCCGACTTCATTCCGCCCCACCTGAGGAACAACTTCATGCAGCGCATTTGTTTCTCGACCCCCGAGCTCCTGTTGCCTCCTCAATTACCTCCGTGGCGGTGAAATGCTGGCCCGGTGTGGCTGAAACATATGCACACACTGCCCCCTAGGGGACACTCTCTGTCACGACCTCCAAAAAATCTAGAAAGAAAAGAGGCTTTGCAGCCACGGCCGGGCCACTCTCAATGTCGAGTAATAATAGTCTGCACCGGTGTGGGCCCTTACTCGAGTTTGTAACGCATCATCTCATATCTGTGGCCTGGATTTTTTTCCCTTCAAATATTAGGAATCCAGTCTGGAATTATAACCCACCGTTTGGAATGAAAGCTTAAGCACAATGTTTACTCACATGAAAATGACCCGTTCCTGCCTCATACTGTATATCCAAAACTTACGGTGTTGGAAGAATAATGGGGTCATGTTAGCAACTGATGAAATTCACTCAACAAATGATTTTTGAGAGGAAACTGTGTACCAGGCAGCATTCTGGGCACATATGGGCCTCTGTGAAAGGACAGAGAATGATCCCTGCTCTTATCCTAGTTAATATAGGCGATGACCCACACTTGTCTCCTGCTGAAATGTGGGAGGTGCCCACTTGCCTGGAGTAGAGGACAGGGCCGCCAGTGTGCCCTGCACACTCCAGAGCTGTCACAGACACACCCTGCCTCCCTTATACAACTGACAGGATTTTTCTTTCTTTTCTTTTTTTGTTTTCTTGTTGTTTATTGTAGGGTGTTATTTGTTGTTGTTGTTTGTTTTGGTTTGATTTGGCAGCTCTCCAAGACTTTTTATTTTGGTTTGGTCTTTTCTGGAGCCATCCCAACTGGGTAAGAGAGCAGTATCTTACCAACTGCCCTAACCCCCGTAGTGTCCTCTTTCCTAAACCTGCTTTCTTGGCATCCGGTGTCTTCTGTGAGAGCTTCCCTAGGTACAACTTCAAATTTTCCTTAGCATGGTTTCTCAAAGTGAGAAATAAGTACTCAGTAATATACAGGTTGCAATGTTGTTATACAGGTGCACCAGGAACCATAATATTTAATCTGGAGGCGAAAAAAACTTCAGCATGCATGTGGGTGTGTGTGTGTGTGTGTGTGTGTGTGTGTGAAGGTGCTGCAGTATGTCACAGCATCTGATGCTTATGTTGGATCTGGAATGGGGGACAGAGAAGAACCATGAGGACCCTGGAGTAAGAAGGCAAGGAAGTGTTTGCCCAACACACTGCCCAAGGTAGTCAGGACCCCCAAAGTCACTTAAGGTTTTAGTTCAAAGGCTCCATTTGAACCTACAAACTTATAGTGTGTTTCTTTCCTCATAAATTTTCATCACTGTCTTCATTCTAAGCTTACCTCCTGGTCTCCTAAGCTGCCTTCTGATGCCTCCTAAGTCCCTCTCCGTGCCCACTTTGCAGGGATCCTGGGCAGGCCTCTGCTGTGGGTGGGTTTGGAGATGGCTGGGTCCCTTTGCCTACAATGTTCCCGGAGGCTTGACATACAGTGACCACTGCGTGTCCTCTCTCATCCTTGAAGGCTTTCCTTGGGCCCTTCTTGAGATGGGACACCATCCAGCCCAGAGGGGCCTCACATCTGCTCACAGCCTGATGCCTCTCTCTGCCAATTTCCTTCTTCCCCCAGGGTTCTTTGGAGCTTGAATGGGGGACAACAATGTGAGATTGTCTTGCACCACACAGTCCTCAGCTCAGTTCAGCTCCTGAGCTTATGTGCCCTTTCCATCAACTTGTCACTTAAGATCCATGGATGGCACACTCTGTGTCCTGCTGTGGGTTGAGCCCTGTCTGTTCTATTCTCTGGGCAGTCTCCAGCACTAGGAGAGTGTCGGGCACATGGTAATGCACTCAGTAAAGAAAACAGAGAGTACATTTGGGGAGCACTGACTGTGTAGCAAGCTCTGTTCATTTTGTGTTTTAAGCAATCATGACAATAATCCTTGTTTTGCATCTGAGAAATGTGAGTCTTACAGATCCTGAAGCACTTGCTCAACCTCACATAGCTGTACATAGTGACAACAAGAATTAAACTCGGAGAATCTAACTTAAAGCCTTTATCCACTATGCTATGCTACTTCTTCTTGGAGTGAGAGTCCCTATTTAAGACCTTCCTGTCTCCTTGTTTGGGAAGCAAAACTAATAACTGAGTTCAGGCATTTAGCAAACTTCAGTAACACCAGAGTTAAGAGTTAAATCTAGAATTATTGTTCATTTCTCTGGCCCTTCTTTCTCCCCTAGACTGGAGTTCAGTCATTTCTTCCCACCTCTCCTCTAGATCAGTCTAGCCCAACAGGATACCCCTCCATGACCACTATTGCCAAGGCAAATGTCAACTTTCAGCTGTGGTCTCTCAGCTTACGATGGAATATAAAACCCTGCCACACGCTGAGTGCCCCAGCAACCAGCAGCAGGAGCAGCGCCACTGCCCAGTACTTAGAGTGCCCGTCAGTGGTTTCCTAACAAATGGCTTCATTTAGCTGCTCTCTCCTATAGGTCAGCCACAGTGTGTCCACCCGAGGCTGCTAAAGGCCACACTCCTGCACTCCCTTTCCTGTTCTGGGAAATGACACTGAAACTGTAATGAGCCTGGAGGAAGCCAACCAGACAGGAAACAAACCCACTTGAGCACGTGTGCTTGTGGAAGAGTTTTGGAAGACCTTTTGTCCTCTGGGAAAAGACTTATTTGATACAATTATGGCCAGGAGTTATTCCTGATCTCATTGGAGGTGAAGGCTGGTGGGGATTGATTTCAAGATGAACTCTAAGCTCAGAGGACAGGTAGGATGTGGTTCTGAGAAGCTCCTTTGGCCACGACCAGTGGTGCTATAAGAGGAGCCCTGGTCAGGATTTCCTGGGGTGAGGACAGAGTTGATGAACTTTATTTTTAGATGGTATTAATATTTTTAGTGAAAGTCCAACAGCTTCTCCATTTTGGGGAGGGTGGGTGGAAGGACAAGAGATGACTTCCTGGTGTTAGTCATTTCCTCTCTGCTGGTGAAGAGATTGAGCGATTCTCCTGTGTCATGGGAAGTGCCTGGAGATGGTAAACACTGCTGACATAATGGGAACTTACACCACTGATGTGTCTGAGCACACATAGCCCTTCCTGGACCCCGGACCAGGTGAGTGGGGAGTATTTCCTGTTTTTGGCTCTAGAGGACCTTTCAACTTCCGGAAACTTCTCTGGAGAATAAATCATAAAAACTGCTGGGGACAGCAGCCAGGGCCATAGACAACAGAAAGTGATTTGGTGGCAAGAATTGTTGAATGTGCCCTGGAAGCTCCCGGAACTGCTGAATCATCTTACTGTCTCTATGATGGCCAAGGGTGTTTGGTTCCAAGACCATAAAGCAATCCTCTTCTGCAACTGGCTTGCTTGCCAGAGATGCCCTTAGTGCCTGGATCTCATCCATCCCAAGTACATGCCCCAGCACCTTGGAAATCTCTTGTGAGTCCAGCTCCTCCATCCCCTTTCTAATGGGCATTTCCTCTTGCATGGGGGTTAGTGCATTGCGCACTCTTCCTGACAATGATCTCTTCCACAAGGGCCCATCCCACATTGCTGGTAGTAGGTACAGTCTTAGAAAACACAGACTACCCTGTCATCATTGCCCATCTCCCTGTTCATAGTAGACACTGCTAACTGGTCACAACACGTTCACCGCTAAGCTCAGACATGGGTGACCACACAGTCTTTCTTAACATTGTCCTTCAGCTCTCATGACCAATCAATTGGAACTGGCATTTGACATAAACTCAATTTGCCATCCTGGTGCTCATGTTATCTCCCTAAAAACTGACCTGACTGTGTCTGCTCCCTGATGTGAGACATCCTGTCTGCCTAGTGCCTTCAGAATGAATCCCAGCTCCTTGGCCAGTGCCTGGGCCTTTCAGTCTCACCTCTACCTATTTGGGCAGCCTTGTCTTCTCGCCTCTCCTTCTCCAACTGCCACTTTTCTCCTGCACAGGAACCTTGGAAAACCTCAAACTCTTTCTCAAAGACACTCTGTCTTTATGTGACTCTTGGCCTTTGCATAGGGTGTTCTTGCTTTCTGAATTTCCCTCTGTCCTTTCACTTACCAGCAAACTCTCACTTATTTTTTCCCAAGCCTTCCTTACTCCTGTTATATTTCCAGGATTCTACTATACAAAGCCAGTGCCCCTCTCCTATGTTCTCACAGGTTTCTGCTTTTTCCTCTATAGTAACATGTTTCTGTGGTATGATATGCTGCGGTTATTACAACAATGAAAGGTTTTACAGTTATGGCCATGCATTTGCTTATTCATTCAACACATTTATCCACTGTCTTCCACATGTTGTGTTGGTAATAGGTAAATTAATACACAGAATAAATGCTTAACAAACATTTGTTGAATGAATGAATAAATGTTATTTCCTTGCTATCAAGATGGCTTTAGCCCTTGTATTTCTAGAGTGGCTTCTTCAAAATCAGAGGAGTAAGTAGGATTCAAGTTTTTCCTCAAGTCTTTTTTTTTTTTTTGCATTTACCTGTCCATATTTTTTTCTTTTTATTAAATCATAGCTGTGTACATTAATGCAATCATGGGGTACAATGTGCTGATTTGATATACAATTTGAAATCTTTTCATCAAGGTTAACATAGACTTCATGGCATTTTCTTAGTGTTGTGTTAAGACACTTATATTCTACACCTACTAAATTTCACATGTACCCTTGTAAGATGCACCATAGGGGTGGTCCCACTAATTACCCTCCCTTCACCCATCTTCCCCCCTACCTTTCCCTCCCTCTCCCCTTCCCCTTTCTTCTTGGGCTATAATTGAAAATAAACATTTTAAAAGCTTATTTTTGCAAATATCAACCCAGATAAATTATCTTACATAAATACAGATATGATTACATTTAGTCATATCCTTTTCCCTCTTTTTTTTTTGTTTATCATTTCCTCTACTCTCCATCCTATACACTGGTGTCCATAGTGTGACCAACAATCAGTGTATATGAGACTGTCCTGCCTTAGCAGGAAAAAAAACCCATATCCTCGGTTTCCAAGCAAAACAAGATGGCCAGTCACCGTCCCCCACCATACCGCTAAGTTTCTTCCCCAAGTAATCAATTTTAAAAATCCAATGTATTATCACCCATATTTATCTCTGTAGTTATACCACACAGATTTCATGATCATTGTTGTTCTTTTATAAGAATTAGGCCATATTCAATAATAATATGATATAATATATTGCATACATTTCCCCTAATCTGATTTGTCTGATAGTGAAACCTGGTGAAGATCACTTCGAGTTAACTGGAATAACTCCAGTTCATTCTTTTTATGGGTTCCATATTCCTCCATGGTGTGAATACTCCCTAATATTTTGGGTATTCACTTATTGAGGAGCATTTATTCTGTTTTCAGGGTTTGTTTGCCACTTGAAACAATAATAATACACACACACACATTAAATAGCTTCGTGTACTGGTTCTTTTATTTCTATCAGATAAATTTTCAAGAGTGGAATTGCTGAGTAGAATAGTAAATGTGATTTCAATTTTTATAATTATCACTAAATTGCTTTTCTAAACAGCTGTAACATGCCGCGTTTCTGCCATTATATGTATGAGTACCCTTCCTATCACACCCCTACCAGCCCACCATCACTGGGTGTGATAATTCTTACTAATTTGTCCATCTGATGGTTATGAAATGGCATCTCATTGTTACTTTAATTTGCATTTCCCTGACTACTAGTGAATTTCATCATTTTGAAAATGTGCTTGGCCATTTAGATTTGCTCTTCAGTGATTTGTCTTATTGTATCTTTTACTTACTTTTCTGCTGGATTGTTTGACTTAGTCTTGTTAATGTTAAGTTCTTATATCCTATAAGTTTCAAGTCTTTAAATCTGGTGTATTGTTTCTAAAGTGCAAATAACTCTCAACAGGGCAAACAACTCTACTCCAGGTTCTTAGATCACCTTTGGGCCAATATGACTACAATATTTTAGAAACATAAATTGTGGCATTATTTATTTTTCAGTTTTGGCCACTTAACTTCTACCCCTCCTTCCTTTTTAAAAAAATGGTATTCTAATTTTCCTCTGGGAAATGGCTCCTGTATTCACTCTCAGTCCAGGTAGGGGTGGATCCATCCCAGGCCCAGGGATGCAACCCTGACCACACTGCCATTCAGTACATTGCCTTGCTCTGGCCATCACAATGGTCAGGGAAGTATGCTGGTCAGAGTCATAAGACATGAGAAGTTATTTTGCCTTCTAATAAACAGAAGTTAATTTACTCTCTCTTTCCTTGTGGTTGTAATCAGAAAATAAGATAGTACTGGGATATGCTGCTATCAACCAGCCTGCTAACAGAGCCCACAGAATGGAGGTAAGAAACGCCAGGTGAGAAATGGGTCCTGCTCTCTGGTTTGAGTACCAGGTCAGGCTGTGTCTGAAGCAGAACCCTTGGCTATTCAATTACATGAACCAGTAAGTTTCTTTTGTTTAGAAACCTATTTTAGATCTGTTTTTCTCACCTCTTACAAGGAAAAGTCTTAATACCCAAGACCTTTCTTCTCAACTATGACAATGGGGCTTCTGAAGGAATATCTATATAGTCCCCCTAGTTAGCAGGTGTGGGCAGGGGGATGTTGTCTCAGCTCAATGTAAACCATCCAACACAGGGGCAGGGATACGTCCAGTCATCTTGGGGAGCTGGTGTGGAAGTTCTGCCATATGTGTATTTACAAAGGAGCTGTGTTACGTCTTGGGAGAAAAGTCCAATTCAGGGGGCAGGCAGTGGGGGAGAGGGCCAGGTATATCAACCTGGCCTACTTGAGAAGGGAAGGGTTCTGGGAGTGGCACTGTGTTATCCCTGGGTTAGAGTCTTCAGAGAAAGAGAGGACCAGGTATGAGAATGGAAAGAATTCCTCCCTACAAATTCTGTAGGATCCCACAGTATGTTTTGGTACCTTGCGTAGCCTGTGTCACTGTTATAGTGACCAGTCCTGACATCTTCAAGGTTTAAGAACACTAGAATCGTTGAAGGAATAAGGGAAGTAGCAGCAGTGGAGACAGGACCTTGTGGGAACATGCTGTCTGTCAGGAGTTGGAGAGCTCAGTGGACAGGTGGGCCCGGCTGGTGCAACAGGGCTGAGCAGTCCTGGCAGTGGGGTCAGTGCAGGGCCGGGCCAACCCAAGGCTTCCTAGCAGAAGGAAAGGAGGAGAGAGAAAGAAGAGCAGGAGATAGCATGTAATAACTCACTTCACTTCTCTCATGAGCGTAAGACAGACACTTCCCAAAGATTCTATGAAAAACTTTGGATGAAGGGGGGAGGGGGAAGGAATTTGAAGAGATCTTCGGCTCTGCATTGAATTCTGCATCAGTTCTGCAAAACGAGAATAAGATCTTGCAAAGCAAAACATTGCATGAATGACCTACAATGGCAGGTCAACTCACACTGTGACTTTGTTCCGCTAGGCTGCTGGTGGTGTCCTCCCTGTGTCTCCCCTCCCTTGCCTTCCCCAGATACATCCTCCTTTTAAAACCCCATCTTCCCTGGAAGAAAGTCTCTGCTGTCTGTTAGGCACAGCCCAACACACCTTGCCCTATATTCCAGTGATGTCTTTCACAGACTCCTATTGTTAACACTTCCCATGCTTTCCATAATTTACTTACACATGTGCCTGAAAAATTTGTACTCCTATTTATTTTTCCTGAAGGAAACACAAGCAGAACATAGTATATACTCAATAAATGTTTTTAGAATTACAACTGGATTTGAATAAAAAACAACAACTATTTTCTAAGTCTTTCAGAACATATTTGAATCCAGAGTCTGTTTGAATCACCACCCCATTTCGTGTAGAAGAGTTTTGCAGCTTCAATATTGAACATTTCTTGTTGTTTCTGCTTTACCAGGAAATCACGGTTTCCTTTGTTATTTTTCTAGACAAGACAGAATGTGGCTAGAAATTGAGGGCATCTGACTAGGTTTTTTGAATTAGTGACCTTATTCTCCAATGCCAGAATTAATCTTTCTTTTGTGAGGACCATTTAGCTGAGAAAGAGTTAATACTTCCACTACTCCATGAACAAATTGCCTCATTCAGGAAGGGGAAAAAAATTCTCCCAGAAAATTGGATGTCAGTGGATTATTCCCCCTTAGATCCATGGATTAGTGTGTGTGGGGAGGGCATCCAAGTGGAAAAAATGTAATATCGATGTATTTGAGGGCAGCGGCTGCTCCCTCTCACCACCTCAATTACAAGTCTCCTTATCACGGGCATCTCATGATGTGTCTCTCGCTACCTACTTCACATAAGCCTATTATGGAACTATTTTTGATTATTAAATATTTGAGAGCGCTTTAGAATTAGGACATGCTCACATCAGTGTTGGCTGAGTCAGCCCTCTTACTTTTCTCCTTCATGTTATTCATAACTGGTGATTTAAGACTTCTTTAAGATGAGGGAGGCCTTAAAGTATTATCCCTTATTTTATAGTCTTATCATACAAATTAAGCATCTCACAATGAAGATACATGGGGCTTACAAACTATATAAACGTGTATTTTTCTTTAAAAGAGATTCATGATTTATAATGCTCATTGGAAAAGATAAACACTAGGCTCACTAAGCCAAAAGTGAAGTTACTGAATATTAAAAAAAAAAACCCTTTGAGGTATGAGTGCTCATTTTCCTTGATCATTTAAATAGCCCTGGATGCCTCGTGGAGAACCCTAAATGCATTCTTCATTGCTAATGACATTTTCATGAAAGTGGATATTTTTTATTTAACAGTCTATCTATCTCTCCTGCATGTGCTTCACCTTCCACCACAAAAGGCTGAGGACAAGTTTAAGTTTTCACAAGGTGACTAATAGAATAATAGGCCTGATGAATATTCCAGGACCTTGGATTTTCCTTTTCTTAAGATCGTCCACCCAAAAGTCCTCAGAGCATTGACCAGAGGAAATGTTTGCCTGTAAGGAAATAAATGGGGGAATCATTAGAACCCCCAGGAGGGGGCGCAGCTATTGGTCTTTGGGCTCCTGAACATGTCAATCAGAGAGGTGTCTGAAAGCCACATCAAAGCAGCAGGTGTGACCCTGTGACGCCAGGCAACTGCTGCTCTGAGGAATTATGATAACACAAAAAGAAAATGGGGGTTCTCTATGGGAGTGGAGAAGGAGGGGTTCAGATGAACAAAGAGCAGCATTTGGCTACCATTGTGCTCTTGGAGGATTCCTAGGTCTGGGCAGGAAACGCGTAACCTATTTTCTAAATAAAATAATTTTTTCCAAAGACACCTTTGATGTGCAGCTGTTCGTATGTGCACATGAGTAGGTTCTCAGGTGCAGTGTCCACTGAATCAAAGAAGTTGTCTGGCCAGACGCTTCGGTGGCCATTGGATGTTGGCAACAGGGACGCTTGCCAGCCCCCAACTAGCAGCCGCCCCAGTTTCTCTCAGGGCACGCTGCCCTGTGGAGGAATGGCACGTTACCAACTCCCAGGCATCTGAACGGGATCAGACATAAATCTCACCAGCGCATGGAGACGAAAGTGAAAATAAAGTGTGAGGAATCAAAAGGAAGTTGCAGAATGCGTGGCAGATGTTGTTAGATTTGTCTAGCAAAGCCGTGTGCCAAGCATGACTGATGACATTAGTGAGAGAGGTTAATAGCTCTGGACGATGCTGCCTGGGCTTTTTAAAAGTAAGCCTGGAACAAATGGGGAGGCCGCAGCAGGAATGGCCAAATGAAGCCAGTGGGATTTTCCAAACAAATAGCATGTCATCTGCTTATGTAACGGTGATGGTTGAGGCAGAACAGAAGGCAAGAAGTCGCCAGGAACCCCTGTGATGGCTGGGGAGTAGAATAGTCCTTTGCATGCTGACTTCCTTGGAGGTGACAGTTTTGAGTGACAAGCAGCTTGCTATGAATTCTGCAGGCGGCAATGACGTGCCTGCTTTACATCATGAATATTTTGGCCTTAATTTATGCTGTGAGCAAAGGCTGAGCCCAGGCCCATTACGTGCCTACTGGAGATGATATATGTGGGTTTCATGTAGTTGGGCTTTAATTATTCACATGATTATCAATAAAAAATAAGGGCAGAGCAGCGTTGGACGTGAACAGGTTGATGGGGCAAATGGCTGGTTGTAACGACTACATTTCAGTAAGGAGGGGGGGTGAACGCTGCCTTTTTCTCCACATCAGGTCTGAGATCAAATTCATAAGCAGAATTGACACTTTTCTTCCCTTTTTCGCAAACATACAAACTGCCAACCTGTTAACCAACTCCCCGATGGCAGACAAATGTCTCTGGGAAACATGTGCCAAATATCAATTGTTATTGGCTGAAACTCAATAGGACAAAATGAATTGACGCTGCCATCCTATCCCACGCAATGCAATTTCTGATCAATAGTTAGTCACTGGACATCACTCCGTGAAGAGCAGAATGCTGAAACGGGGTCTCTCGGTGAGTTATGGCGCATATTAATCACTGTCTAACCACTTCATCAATATCACTTCCTTCCAACAGCCCGCTGTGAAGTGTGACTACACAGTGGGGGGGGTCCTCCCATTTTTCCCTACAGGTATTAATTTGAAGGCTAAAACTGCAGGACTCAAGACAACATGGTTCAGTGGCCCCTCATACACGACGTGGTGTGACCTTCATTCTGTCATGTTATAAATGCACACGACATGTAAAGTGGGCCAGAAAAACACACAATTCCTGAGGAAAAGGACGAAATGAGAACAAACAACAGAAATTCATCTGAGCTCAGCTTTTCCCCAGAAGCAGCATTTGTTATAGCTCTTGTTTACCTTCTCTCAACTAGAAAATTGCCAGGGGACGAGAGGGGAGAGAAGTAAAAAGAAAAAAAAAAAAAAACATATTTTCAAGTGTTAGAAGAGCCAGACCACAGAAAAAGTTGACGTATTCTGAGGAGAAAAATGAAAAGACTAGTGTGTGAGATTCACTTGTTTGCTGCAAACACACGTCCTGATGGTGGGGCCGTTGGGTGAATTTGGGGTTACTCTGGCGCTTTTCTGGAGGTGGTTAGAGTGCTCTTTCAGCCACGCCTCCCAGTGAGTTGAATCTGTCACATAATTGCTGCTACAGAGTGGCTGAATTCTTAGCCTGTTATCCTCATTCTCTCCTTTCTTGGGAGCAGAGTTGTCCTATGCTTGAAGATTTCACGTAATTCTGTTTGGTTTTCTAGCTATCAGCCAATTCCTTCCATCAAAAAAACTTTTTTATCTTTCTTTCTCTTTGCCTGGTGTTTGGGGACATTAGCAAGAGGGAAAGCCTGAAAATAGCCACAATTGGATTTTTCTGGAATAGAATCCCAAGGAAGATGTTCTAGTGAAACAACCCTGATGCCTTGGAAAACCCCGACTCTGGGCTCCAGGGAGTTGGCTCAGCATAGCAGGCAGTTTGGGGAAAAGAAAATGTCAGGGAAGACACAGGCGGGATACTGGCTTCCTTTCTGTTAAGCGCAGGCCCCTTGGGAACCGGCTCTGGAGTAGTGATGCACTCTCTTCATCAACACTTACCCAATTAGTCAAGCACTCACCAAATTAAAGAGCACTGTGAGGGGAGAGAGGAGGAGGCTGGGGCTCTAAGGGCCACCTGACATCTCTGCTAGCCCCATCCCCTAGCAAATGACACTAGCATGGTGTCACAAGCCATTTCTCAGGACCTCTTCTAGGGGCTCTGGCAAACTTCTCTGACTACTTTTTTAAGCCATGTGGTCCCCCCAGCTCTTATGAAAAGTGTTTGGGAATGGTTGGAACAGGATGAAAACTTGCTCACCTGCACCCCACTGAGCCAAAATGCTTGACTGGGGGTTCAGATATTTGCCCGGGTTTGAAATTCTAGTTGGTCTTGGGTTTGTCAGAATGTCAGGAAATAGTCCAAGGCCAGACATCAAAGTAAAACCCTCTTGACGTCATTCTTGACAGTGAGTTAGAGGCGTGGCAAGCACAGCCGTACCTGGAGAGCTCAGGGTTGCCTTTGTCAGGCCCAGCCCTTAGTTCCTTCAGAAATGCAATAGAGAAATATTGAGGTATTTATATAAAAAATACCTTTTGGTAATGATGTTTTACATTTGTCTGTTTGTCTTCACTGTGAAAAACATTTTCCTGTTTTATCTGATACTCAGAGTAACTGTAAAGTAGGCGATTAGGGTAGTTCGGGCTCTAATTCACAGGTGGGAAACCGAGGTTGACATAGTTACTTTATCTCTCCAAGAACAAATAGCTGAAAAAGATGGAACTATAAACAAGACTTTTTCTTTTTTGCCTCAAGTCCTGCTATTTTCTCCTTTTTAAATCCTGCTTCATGAATTTTATACTAAATTGACAACAAAGGGTTGATAGGGAATGTCTTCTTAAAGCATTTTTTTGAAATGTCTTTTTAGCTTTCTAAAACCAAAAATCTCCTCCAAAAGAGATTCTCTGATTCTGTGTACTTCACCCTCCCCCAAGTGTTAGGTAGGACCTTTAAATCATTCAAGACAGCTAAGAAAACCTCCTATTTTTAAATACCCCGAGAGAAAGAGATTCCTCAACCCCTATGGGTAACTTTTCTCGATGTTTAACATTTCTCAGTCAGGAAATTCTTTTTGTGTCCTAAATCCCTGGTGCTGTAGCCTGAACCTGCTTCCTCCCAGTTGGTCTTAGGTGGAGATGCTGAACAGCTGGCTGCATTTGCTTCTCCATGTGAGAGATCCTTTCAGAGAGAAGGAAAAACTGTTAAATCACTCCTCAGCCTTTTCTTCCACAGGTTCAGTAATCCCTATTCCTTTTACTAGTTCTCATAGGTCTCGTTTTCCAGCCCTGTAATCATCTCTCTGCTTTCTCCCACATAACTCAAAGTTCCTTTAGAGATACTGGGCTGAAGGGAGAGGAGGGCCTTTGTTCGTGGGGTGGAGGATTCTGGAAAGGGGAGGGAGCCACTGAAGCTTATTAGGCCTGCCCAGCACCCGCTTCCCACCCTGAACACTGATGGTGGGTCTGCAGTAGCTCTCAGAAACCCAAAGGACAAATTGATTCACTAATTAGTGAATGAAGCCAACGTGCCTCCTGAACAACAAGGTGTTTGGCCATGGCCTTCTCGACATCTTTCTTTGTATCCAGGGTACCCTCTTATTTGGGCCGAGGAAGTCTCTAGAACTATCTCAAGAGCTGTCTGAAAATGACTCACTGGAGAATTTTTCTGGGTGGAAGATTCCAGAATACCACTCGTTATTTAACATTTCACATGTTTCACGTCTTTACAAAACAGATCCACTAAGGCACAGACTTTAGGCAGCTCTGTGCTTTTCTCCTTCCTTTTATATTTAGCTATTGACTTAGTAGGTAATTATTATAAAAATCACGTACTGAATAGGACCAAGATGTCAAGAAGCTTTAAATAAAACAACAAAAAGTATGGGTTAACTTTGAACTTGAGACCATTTCATGTTCTTGCTGAATGCCTTGAGAAATAGCTACAGGTGTTCCTTGAGCGAGGTCAGAGTGTCACATGGGGGATGTGGTGATGGAATGAACGAATCTGTCCAGGGTAGTTCCTAAGTGCTATGTGCATCTGTTACACATACCAGATTGGCTGGGTGAGCAGCAGGTCTAAAGGTCTTTAACCAGATGATCACAAACAACCACGTAATAACTACAATGGGGGTCACATTGGCAACTTTGTGCCAGTTGTAGTGAATAATCTAAAGCCTGAAGACCATTGGCACAGTGTGTGGGGTGGGATAAGGGAAGAACAATCTACGGCCTGCAAAGGTCCTGGTCAGAATGATCCTCATTACTGGGTGGTAATTTATATACCAACATTCCCCACTTTTATTTATTTAGCCAAAAATGGTTTCCAAAACCCTTTTAAAAAGGGCTAATAACTGTGCCATATAGAATTTTATTTTATTTTTTTTGTGAAAGGCAATTGACAAGGAAAATGAAATAGAAGTTTAAAAAATATTAAGTCATAAGACCTATTCACAAGGTCACTCAGTGACTTTTCTCTAGGCAGGAAACAATTACCTACTTTGTTTATCTTCTTCATTAAGAGCAAATGACCCTCTCAAACAGTGTCATCTCATTTCCACCAGCTCTTTCCTTCCTTCCAGGGGGGTGTTCAGGAACAATGAAAACCCTGGGGTTGCTATTAAAATCTTGCTCTCCACCCCTGGCCAAGACTAACCAGCAGGAACCAAACCATGAGAGCAGGCCTCACCAATTCTCCCAGATTTCACTTCTTTATATCTATTATTGAGGCCTTAGCTACACCAGGCACTGAACAGAGAACAAGGTGGTTTGGTCTGAAGGCAGACATGGCCCACCTTCCATGGAGAAGACCAATGAGCACAGGAAGCCTGGCAGACACGCAGAAGCACAGTCACAGAGGGGATCATCTGCTCCCTGTGACTCATTGCAAAGGTTCCTGAAGCTGGATGAACATTGGGTAACCTGGTAATTTAGAAAAACGACCCACACCTGGACCACACCCCCCAGAAATGATTGAGAGTTCCTTGTAGACAAGGTTGAGAACCAGTATTCTTCTTGGTCAGAGGGATTGTTCAGGCAGCTCCAAAATTGGGAGTCAGAGGCAAGGAGAGCCCTTCACCCTCCCTCTCTCCCTCCCTCCCTCCCTTCCTCTTCTTCCTTTCCCTCCTCTACAAGACATGCAAGAGGAATGGGCAGTTTTTGGTGGCTGACTCTATGTGGTAAGTAGTATTAATACCAACTCCAGGTCACGGAGTTTGAATGGATCTGCTTTCAGTGTCCGAGCTAGATAAACAGGTGTTCAGGTTATAGTATCAAGGACCAGTGTCCAGCCCAATGCCACTGCTCTTGAAATGCCTTTGCCTGACTCGCCCAGTTTATCCTGGCCCCTCTTCTGGCGCTAGGTCTGGGCTTTTGTTCTGGCAGTTATTTCCCCCTCTGGTTCTCTGTATGTGTCCATGTGGTGCCGAGAACCGAAGCGTCTGACCTATAGGCCCGACTCCCATCTGATTTGGTCAGGGAAGAAATCCAGTAATTAGGGAAAGGTAGATAGAAAGAATACAAAGGTGTGAGGTAGATTCTATAGGTCATCCTCAGAAGAAAGATAACTACTGTGGCAAAATCCTTTAACTTCACAAATCTGTAAGTAAGTGTTATTGGCCATAACCCAGGGAGAATGTCTGCATCACATTGGCATTCTCAGGGCCCAAGGCACCAACCAGCATGAAACGGACATTGTGATCTTAGTGTAGGTTAAGAAGCTGAGTCTGGGATGCAGTTGCTCACCTGGGAATCCTGGTCTAACAACCACTAAATACCAGAGTGACTTGCCCAAGACTCTTAAGCTTTCCAAGCCTCAGTCTTTCCCTCTATTAGAGCAGTGTTTCCCAACCTTTTTGGCACCAGGAACTGGTTTCATGGAAGATAAATTTTCCATAGGGGAAATTGGGGGTGCAAAAGGGTTGGGGGTGCAAAAGGATGGTTTTGGGGTGATTCAAGCCCACTACATTTATTGTGCACTTTATTATTATTACACTATTATGTATAATGAAATAATTAAACAACTCACCATAATGCAGAATCAGTGGGAGACTTGAGCATGTTTTCCTGCAACCAGACAGTCCCATCTGGGGGTGATGGGAGACAGTGACAGATGAAGTTTTACTTGCACGCTACCTGCCACTCTCCTCTTGGCTGTGCGACATGGTTCCTAGCAGGCCACAGACTGGTACTGGTCTAAAGTCCAGAGGTTGGAGACCACAGTATTTATTAGAGGACCTGATAAGAGTCCCATAGAGTTGTAAAAAGAAAACAAGGCATCCCATGCGAAGTTCCCAACACACTATCCGGCTCAAGGTAAAGGCTCCCTGTCTGCTGCTGTTATTCAAATATCTGGGCATATGAGCATCTTTCAGACTGTGAGGTAGGCACAATCTTGGCACACCCCCCACCGCTGGAATGCAACTGGCATAGTCTTCCAAGCAAATGTGTCCTTCCCATTCTCAGGTTGGCCTTTGTCTTTCCCGGGGTGTGCTTACCTAGGCAGCTTATTTGGCCCTGAACCACTTCTGCTTACAACCATTGCCTATGATTTCATCATTTAAGGTACATTTGGTTTTTCTCTGAATTCACCTGAATAAAAATGCTAGAATATGGAGAAGGAAGAGCAGAGAGTGGCTTGCCCTGGACCTCACACAACCTTGACATAACCCTGGAGGTCAGACTGGCTTAAAGTCCTGACGTACAATATCACATCTTACCTCTCCCTTCCTGTAGCATTGAGTGTACCCCCATTACCCCATAGTAATTTAGATCAATCTCTGCTGCACACACCCAGGTTGCTGTGGGCAGATTTGGTGATGGGGAAAGGACAGCACTGAGCCATCTGACTGGGGACAAGGCTGTACTTAGTCAGCTGAGTGGGGAGAAGTCAGTCCGAAGCCATATATTCCTCCAGACATTACTTGTAAATCAGGCATGCCTTTTCCACTTCTTGGGAGAAACTCAATGTGGTCTTTCTCATCTCCAGGCAAGCGACAGCTAAGAACATACTGGGTCTTTACTTCTTTTTTTTTCATTCAGAGATCTGTGATCAAAGCAAGAACAATATCCCTGGAGTTCAGGGCTCATGGGGTTCTGGAGTTTAGGATCAAATCTTTCTTTATAATTTTCTTCTCCAGGCACTTCCAGGAGAAAATCACTTATTCTTGGTACAAGTGAAAAAACTGGTTTGGGTTTGACCTGCTTAATTCTCCCTGAGTTAAACTGCATGGGAATAAAGAAGCTTTTAAAGCAGATCCAGGCTGTATCAGGAAACCACAGCTCATTAAAGAAAAAGAAGTCTCTGACAAGATTCCTTCCCTATCACCCTATTTTAAAGGTAATAAGAAAGTGATTTTTCAGTATAACTTAACCCCCACTTGAGTGTAAAGGGCACAAAGATTAAACCTTTTGAATAGCAAGAAGTTTTAAATCCAATGTCTTAGACACAAATGCAAGTTCTTTCTTTTTCTTTCTGGTCTAACAGTGCTTCTGAAACCCATTTAATGGGGTGAGAAAGAGACAAGAAAGAACAGAAAAATCCTGTTTGTTATTGCTGGAACACCATTAGGAGTTCATTTGCTTCCCTTGAATTTGCATATCGATTCCATTTAGTGACACCCCCTCTCTCCTCCTGGTATCTTTCATTTAATCCCATTGCACTACTGTCAGTATATGTGAGGCTACACTTAGAAATTTCTAATCTTATCGCAAAAGAATGTTATGAGTCCTCCATGCTCACCAATCTCCCTTTCATATCTGTTAAGCATCCTCCCTATCCCAGGAATTTCACCCCACCTAAAATCAAGCATATATTTTCTGTACATTCTGTTAGAGTTGAGAATAAACGTACACGTGTATTCTTTAAAGTCTCTGATCTTAAGACTATATTCTAATTAGAATTTATGGAAAGAACATGGAATTTGGACTTAGACACAAGTCTGAAATTTGCCTCTATTATATGACCTTATAAAAATAGCTTCATCTTTCTAAGCCTCAGTTTTCCCATCTGTAAAATGGAGATAATGATATCAACATATTCATGAGGATTCCAGGTTCCTGCTATGGTCTGTCATCCTCTGTCACCCTCTCACATGTGGTTGTGAGATGGCTTCTGTTACTCCAACCATCCTGATCTCCTTCTTTCCAGGAAGAAATGAAGAGAGTAGGGAACAGGCAAAAGGCACCTGCCTGCTAAATCTACCTTTTTGTTTTGTCAGAAACCACAATAGCTATCCTGAGAGCCTTCCCCAGTGGATTTACACTTGCTACTGTGCTGAGTCACATCACATGGACTCTGCAGATGCGAGCAAGCCTAGGAAATCAAGTTGTTTAGTTGGGATATTGTCAATCTGAATAAAGGCGGGTTGTTGTTAGTTTGAGGGGATAAAAGGGAGAATAGGTACTTCAGGCCACGCAGTGTTTACGTCAATCTCCTTCTTAGCATCATAGTGAAGATTAAATGTGACATTTATGTAGAATGCCCAGTGCACCCAAGGTGCCAGCTAACAGGTCCCTTCATAGCGTGACTTTGATGGAGCCACAGCCCTCATGTGGACATGAGTGTGCACACCTCGGAGCAAAGTCAAGCATGTGCTGATGGGTTCCACGGAGGACCCTGGCGCCTGCCATCCACACTCTCACCCTCTCTGGCTAGGCCTGAGGAGTCTCGTGTTCGGAGTGGCTTAGCTTCTCTCCCTGAGGGACTCCCATGGGTGCAGGACCAGCAGGTGTGCCAAGGCCTTGGCTGGTTTCAGAGCCCAACTTCATCCTCTGGGCTCGCCTATGTCTGGATATCATAAAATGTTGATAAAATACCTTGTCAAGCTCTGCAGCAGTTCCCTGCCACACAGTCTCATTACAGTCCTGCTTCGTAATTAAAATGGAAAGAACACAAGCCCGCTGGACCTGTCATTAGAATGCGGTGTGCCTGCCACGGAAGGGACGTCACGTTTCATTCTGGGCCTGGCCCCACATGCTGGCAGGGGCCTGGGGCTTTGTTCAGTGTTGTGATTCAAGATCTTCCGATTTTTTATCAGACAAACGTGCGTGCCCAAGATGCTGAGTTCCTGCTCTCCCCTGCAGTGCAGGATGGGAAGCCTGGTGATGGATGAGGGGGGAGAGGAAAGAATGACCTGGGAAAGAAACTAAACAGAATCTCACACACTGGTAAGGAAAATGCAACTCGCAAAATATTCCCATGCTGTTCGGACAGACTAGGACTTTGGCTTTCTTAGAGCTCACATTTCTTTTCTCTTTTTCTTTTTTTTTTTTTTTGAGACAGAGCCTCAAGCTGTCCCCCTGGGTAGAGTGCTGTGGCTTCACTGCTCACAGCAACCTCCAACTCCTGGGCTCAAGCGAGTCTCCTGCCTCCGCCTCCCAAGTAGCTGGGACCACAGGCGCCCGCCACAACGCCCGGCTAATAGCTCACATTTCTGAAGTACCCAGAGAGCCGCAAAGCAGCAGAGAAATATACACACATGTACATATTTTGTGGTGTTCTTCATTTCTAGCATAAGTTGTATACCATTGGTACATAAACCAACCTGCCAGGATGAGAACCCGTAACTCAAACATGAAGCAGCCAATCCCATCTACCAAATTTGACTGGGTACGGCCTGCCCCTGCCTAGGAAGAAAGAGAAAGCTGAAGACTTCTGCATTCAACTGCAGCTTCCTATCATTCCAAGACCCCAAGAGAGTCAGAATCTAGTTAGTTTTCTCAAATGACCATAAAACCCTGCACAGCTGATGGAGACTGAGCCGTGTCCTCTGCAGGACAGCTCCCACTGCACCTCAGGCAGGGTGGGAAGATGTGACAAGTCATGTTTTTGAGGAAACTTCAACCGGAAACTCTTTCATACCTTCCCAAGAAGAATCTGGCTGAAAGCCAGTTATTCAGGTTCGAGAAATGGCAATTCAGATGGCAGGGAGGAGTGCAGCCCAGAGGCAGGGAATGCCTCAGGATGGTTTATATGGCATGTGTGTTCATCTGGATTATTCTTGTTTCAGGTGACAGAAACTGTATTCAGAGTATCTTCAGAAAAAGAGAAAGAGAGAGAGAGAGAGAGAGATTTGTTGCCTTGTAACTGAAAACTCCGAAGGAAGATCCAAATGCCTTGGGCAGCAGCTGGATTGTGGCTCAAATGGATTTGTTTTCTCTCCATTTCCTGGCTCTGCCAGCCCTACCTGGCCTCATTCTCAGCTGAGCTCTCCATGGACATCCACTAGTAACCTGAATTTATGTTCCTCTGGCTTAGTATCTGCATGGAAAAAAGTGCATTGGTTACCTATTGCTTTTTAAAAATGCTGTGTAACAACCACAAAATCTCACATAGTGTAAGAAGGATTTATTTCTTATCAATTCAAAGGTTGACTATAAGGAGACTTTGCTTGATTCTGAAGCTGCCAGAGTAGCTCAGCTCCACACGGATTCAGCCATTCCTGGGCCACAGACGAAGAGGCAAGAGATACCCCGAAGAAGCTCTTTTTAAGGCAAAAGCTGAGATAGAAATGGACAAGTCCCAAAGCACAAGCTTTCCTCAGCCCCTGCTTGCATCCTGTCTGCTAATATCCTGTGGACCAATGAAAGCCACATGGTCATGTCCTAAGTCAAGGAGCAAGGAAATGCATTTTACATTTTTACTGGAGGAATTGCAAGGTTACTTGGCAAAGGGTGTGAAGAGAAGGAGGGATGAAGTATCCAGACTAATGACTCAATCAACCACAGAAGACATCTCTTTGAAGGGTCCAGCTATCAATCTCAGTGTATGAGTAAGTGGGCCTTGTTGTATAAGATGCCATCTTTGAACCAGTCCCTACGAGGCAAATGGGGAACTGAGTAATCGGGTACATCCTATGGAAGTGTGTTAATGGTAGTCCAAAGGGTGTTGCAGCTGGATGCTCCTGAAGACCCCATGGAGTGCAGGAGGAATTCTCCAGAGGAACGAGAATAAAGGACATGAAAAAGCACACATAGCAGGTAAGAGCCATAGCTGCCACTGTCCAGTACTGTGCAATCACATGGAAGAGAGTCTTCACTCCCTGACTCCCCAGGAAATGTTTCTGACACGGGTTGGGGTGTATAGAGCAGGCAGGAGAAATACGCTTATGATTCCGTGCTATCAGTTCTTGCAACATTCTTGCAGCATGTTCAGAGTCTCTACATGTATGTATTCACATTTATGCAAATGTGCACACACATGCATACACGCATATAGATATGGCATGATCTTGCTACTTGGGCTAACGTCATGGTTCTAAGTATGGAGGGGTATTTTCTATGTTTGTCACTATTAATATGGGTGCATAAAAAATTATCCCAAAGCGTAGTGGTTTAAAACAAAGACAACTTTATTTTATTCACAAATCTGCAATTTGGGCCTGATAGGCAAGCATAGCTCCTCTTTCTTCCATGAGGTGTCAGCTCAAAGCCTAAGGTCTGAAGCATCTGAGACTCTCTGAGGGAGGCAGCAGAAGGCAGATTGCCTTTTATGACCTAGCCTGGGAACTTCATAGAATCACTTCTGTTGCAGTTTAGTCATCGAGATGATCACAAAGACCCACACATGTTCAAGGGAAGGGGAAAATTGTAAGAGTATGTGTGATTGGAGATATCATGGGGTCCGTGTTTGGATAACACAGTCTGCCATAAACACTGTCCCCTTTCTGCTCTGATCTGAGAATGAATAGAACATGGGGCTGGAAGCCATTTAGATGAGAGTTAGGTGTCGTTCTGTTGTTAACTGGCTACCTGATTTTAGTTGAGTCTTTCAGCAGTTATGATCCTTGGTTTCTTTATCCAAAAACAAGGAATGCAACTATACATTACAAGGGTGGGAGTGAAAATTAAAAGAGGTGATTTTGGTAAAGATCCTAACCCCACAGCGTATAGTTCTCTTCCTATTCTCCATAATGTGCCCTCAAGGGTTTCCATGAGATATTTTTAGTGGTTGGAGTTAGGACCACAACTTCTCCCCGAATAAAGATATAGGGAGTGTAACCCCTGATCTAAATGAGTTAAGAACTAGAATCTGGGCTCGGCGCCTGTGGCTCAAGTGGCTAAGGC
>NW_003852408.1:26662037-26682638 GCF_000181295.1 Otolemur garnettii
GGATTTTTAAGTTATCATAATTGTATTAGCTAGGATCTTCAGCTTTACTAGGAGTGGTGGTAATGAGTACACTTATCTCATAATTGATTTGTAGATAATCAATTTCCTTTTGTTTCCTCATAAAATTGATATTTTGTCCCCCCCCCCCAAAAAAAAAGATTTGGGTTCAGAACCTCCACATATATATTCCAGACCACTCTTTGGTACTGAATATACCAGTTGACCTGGTCTTTTCAAGGTCCTTAAGTTTGGGAATCACTTCAAATAGGCTCAAATTCCAAGTGGTAACCGACATTTGAATTGAGGGTTTAAGAAATGCTCAGAGAAAATGAAAAGGAATTTGCTCTATTAAATGTTCTTAAAGACAAACACCTTTTTCCCCCAGTGGGAAGGCAAAGCCCCATTGGAGAGGCTGGCCAGTTGTGAAATGACATAAATGCAGAAGAATTGTTTTCCAGATATCCCTCAACAACTAATTTGTCTCCTGAAGCATGAAATTTATTTACCCATATTAGACATACTTGCATAATCACATATTTTTATTGCACAAAACTGTTCAGTCTTCTAAAATGTAAGGACAGAATTCTGGTGATAGAAATGTCTTTGACATCAGAGATTTGCACAAGTAAACATTTAGTGGGAATAACTGTTTCTGAGTATTGATTCTCATTTGCTGCCTTTGGATTTTGTCGAACACTCACATGGGCTCACATTTGGCATTATGTTGACAAAGAGGGTCCAATGAGTTTTTATTAAGCCCTCGTAATGCTGAAGCCTGCTATCAAATTCATCCTAATCCTTCACTAATCCTATTCTTTGCTGGTTCTCACAGTACATAAATCTTCCTCAACCTCTGAGCGAGATCATGCCCTTCTCCAGCATGTTTCAATCTCCCTTCCACTTCTCTTGAAGCAAGGTGACCAGACGTGAATCTGAGACTCCCTGCAAGGACACAGACACACCACCTCTTCAAGGGGAAGCCAATTAACTGTGAAATTACCAGCAATATTTTTAGTGCTCTTCTTACTTTTATAAGAGAGATTGAGATGTCATATTTACTTGGCTAATAGCTATTGCTCTTCAAAAAAGCTGAAGTTAGCTTAAAAATGGCTAATCATGACTACCAGGGCAAAGGGACAAGAGATTTATCCTGCTAGAAGCCATGCTATCTGTCTGAAGTTTGGTTTCTAAGGCTCTTTTCGGCATCCTGTCTGGATATTGGAGAGAGACATACAGGGTGGCCATAAAGCTCGTGTGCAATGTGAAGTGGCTGCCTATTTTAAATGGCACCCAAACTTTATAGCCACCCTGTATATGGGGGAGCAAGCATGGTGCTCAGGAAGGGGGTACACAGAGGAAAATAACAGTTCAGTGGATGAGGCAATAGGAGAATTTAAGTATCTAATATTTATATAGGGTTTAAGATGTGCCAGGGACTATTTGTAAGTATTATTCATGAGCTAGCTCATGTAATCCCTCCAAATAGCCTTAAAAAGTGTGGACTGTTTATCATAATCATTTTGCAGAGAAAACAGATCCTTAAGGAGATTTTTCTGAACCTCTGCAAGCCAGGGGCCTTAATTTTAATGCCTTTCACATCATTAGGCCCTTTGTTTTAAATGCATTTTCTCACCTTATTCCCAAAAGAATCCTATGAAGAAAGTACTTTTGCTTCTGCAGATAGAAACTAAGTCCCAGAGAGGTTAAATAACTTTCTCACATTCCCATAGCTATCCTGTGGCAGGAAAGAGGTCCAAGTCTAGTTCTAGCTGATTCACCAAATCATCGTTCTTGGTGGGGAACCCCATGGGCTCTCCGCGGTGGCCACTGTCCCCATTTCCCCCTGGTCAGAGACCCACCCTGAGTTTCAGGTCAGTGACTTGCCCAGGGAAATAAGAGAAATTCTGAGGTCTCTCTGGATATCCCATCTTTCTCAGATTCTCACTTTTCAATGTTTGGACTTCTTGAGACCTTAACAGGTCTGTGCCTTTGGCATTTTAATCACCACCCTGCATTCTTGGGACGCTCAAATTAGCTTGTTAGTTCTTAGAGAAAGCTGAGTTTGTAAGTAATCACGGAGTCTAGCAACAGCAGGCTAGCAACGATCAATACAAACAGAAAAGCCAGGAGGCAACTGGAATGTAATCATCTGTGAGTGGGATAAGGACACCCCCACTCCACTGGCTCCCCTATCATATGGAAGTCACCACATCCCACGAGTGTCATTAGAGAGTGGGGACAGAAGTCTTTTGATAAGTGCTTACCTTATGAGGATGGTGATACGTGCAGCTTTACATAAGTCACCTATTATGACTTTCAAAGCCAGTAGTGGAGAATCAGTATATCCTGCTATCCACATGGACTGTATCACTGAGCCAGCATTGGAACCCAGGCCTGTATAAGGTTCTTTCTAGCGCTATGCTAAACTGAATACAGTGATTGTCACAGTCCAGCAGTTACCTGTGTCTTCTAGTCTCTATTTCCATACTTCCCTGAGGATTTGCCGTAATGGGAAATGAGACAAGAACACAATCCCTGTCAGTTATTTTAGATTTCTGTTGTCATGGCGAATACAGTTGTCTGTGGCTACAGCTAAATTTCCCAAACCTGCTAACTGAAGTCCTTGTATGGCTAGTCCAGTGACCAACGGAACAAAAAGCTACAAATTATCTCTATAGAACATTAATCGAAGGTCTCTGGGCTATAGAATCCTTTACTCAATTAGAGAGCTGTCTCGGGGGTAATGTTCTCTCTAAAAATCATGATATACACAGCTCTATAAATCGATGAAAGACTTGTGACCATTAAACTTAATTGATACTGAATTTAGAGGAATGCGTTTCAATCATGTTGCCATTTTATTTGAAAATTAGTTTCTGGCATTCTCCCTCCTTCCTTCTCTGGACATGCAGAGACGCGCAGTGCTCTGAAGCGAGATCTCTAGGAGCCAAGCAGGAGCCTGAGAACGGGCAAACAGAAGATGTTGCAAGGTGCTGTAAACTAGTAGACATAAAGCAGGACATAAAAACTGATTTTAAGTAAAATCAGCAGCGACTCGGTTTTATATAGCACCCCCATATGTTCCACAGGAATAACAGCCCATGGCACTTTATAGTGAAACAAGTTTTAAAAAAGCAAAAGAAAAAAGCTGCTCCAAGGACCACACTAGGAAAATAATTAACTTCTTGAATGTATTCTCAGGCTTCAGTAGGTGCAATTCTTTCCTTGAGATGACTGTCGGCAATCGTGCTAGGGAGCTGTTGTTTTCTGTAATTGGCTCTGGACGGAAGCCATGCTGAAAGGAAAGAGCAAAGACAGCTTGCGAGAGAGCGTTTGGAGCGTGTGTGCGCGTACGTGCTCCTGAGGGGGTGTGTGTGCAGACGGGAGTTATAGGAGCTGCTTTCACTGCCTGGAAACCCCCCCAAATGTGATGGGCTTATCTAATCTAGAACCATCATTGAAGCCCTGTGACAAAGTAATACAAGAATCTAGAATGGATTCTGACTGAAGTGCCCAAATGCTCTTACTCTATCACTGTTTTCTAATCACTTTGTGGAGAAAAATAACTGGGAGAAAGACATGAGTTTCCTTTAAAAGAAAGTAATAAACCCACAAGAAGCATGTTTTGCACAAAACCTTCCAGAAATGCACTCTATATGTACATGTGGGAATTATTTTCCAACAGGCCACACTTATCCGTCTCAGTGAAGACCTTTCTAGACATGTGGATTCTTTTCCTATTTGTTTTTTGCTGTCAAGTAACGCTTCCTGATTGGTATTGGTTGTTAATGGCACACAAGTATACTTATTTCAAATCTATCTCCTCTGAGAAATATAATGAATATGAATAATTGACTTTTCTCTCCAAATGTGTCTAATTTTTCTTTATTCCTTTCTCTGAAATTCTGTGCACTTCAGAGAATATGTGAACATTTCTGGCTAGAAACAAACTTCTAATGGCCAACATTTGCCAGGAGAACAATGCTAGACATTCCCCTAAATCTCAAATATGAGGTATCATAGTCTATATTTCTTCTAAGTTAAGCAGTGGGTGGGTAAAATTTTAGAGACACAATACTTTGCATATTTGAAGAATTATAATAATCTTCTTCAAGAAAGATGTGTATATATCCATTTCATTTTTCAACTAACACACAAGATCACTGCTCAAGAAGGTAGAGATACAAAAACAAATTGAGTTATAAATTCTAGTATATCATTTTAGCTCACAATCTAGGAGAGATTGGATATAAAAACAAATGACCATTATTCTCCAATGTGGAATGTGATATTTGACATAAGAAAGACGCAAAATGCTATAAAAGGTCAAAGGAAATCAAGGTCACATCTGGTTTCCCTGGGGTGGAGGCAATCATTAAAGTGTGGATGGGGGAGTTGGCATCTGGAGGAATTTGGAGCCTACAGTGACAGCAGATATTAACATAGACCAGCTCCTAGTCAGATCCTCAGTTATGTGAAGGGTAGGTGGGTTTTTTATCATCAAGGAAATTGATTCAAGTTGAGGCACTTGAATGGGAAAAAGTGTGGTCAGAGAATGTTGACTAGGTCAATCTGGCTGGAGGATAGAAAATATAGAGGACGGAGATGCAAGATAATTAAGAAATAATTCAATCACCTATACATTCATAGGAATGGTAAAACATAACTATAGTCCAGAAAGAAGGAGGGAAACAGAAAGAGAGGGGAGGAAAGAGGGGAAGGGAGGGGGAGGTCAGGAGGAGGGAGGATTTGGGGAGGATCCAACCTAATGTGCATAATGTAATGATACATTTCTATACTATTAAGAATAGAGTATGAATGTTTTTGCCACAACAAATAAGTAAGCAGGGAGACGATTATGTTAAACAGATAGATGTAAGCATTCCATATTGTGTATCAAATCAGCACATTGCACCCCATAAATGCATTAATGTACACAGTTATGATTTAATAAAGAATTTAAAAAAGAAAGAAATTCAAAGCTTCTCAATTGCTGGGATGAGGAGGTATTTATTTTAATACACTATCTTGAGCAGATTTTGTGTAGGGGACCTTTTGTTAAGGTCCAAATAGTTTTAGTGATCTTTTGAATTTAAGTCAGAGAATCAAAAAGACTGTGAAGGGGGCTTGGGAAGTGGGCAGTCGAAGATGCTGCAGCTGATGGTGCTGCAGGAATGGTCTGGTTAGAAACCCTCCACTACATCCTCCCACCCCCGTGGAGACTGCAGGACGCTTGACTCCACAGCCACCTCTGCTGCAGACACTGACTACAGACCCACTGCCCCACCAGAGTGGATGTGACACTGCTCCTTGTATCCACTGCTCTAGGAACAGAGTTCCAGATGGGCCACCTGATCAGCTAAGCTTAAGTCCCATGCCCGCCTCCTGTTCTTATAGAACAGCATCTGGCCTTCTCTGTGTCTGCCGCAGGTACCTCCGGGTAAGAAGGGGAAATTAGATACTATCACAAAAAATCCAACAGCAAGCTCTGATTTCTCTTCAGAATGAACAAATATTTTATGTTTTACTAAATAAATAAATAGCCAACAAAGGCCCATCCCAGACTTATAGGTGAAATCATGTTTGTACAGAGCCGATAAGGGTGAAAAGGATTTCTGAGAGAACAATGTCACATGTCTCTTTGATATAAAGGAAGTGGTGCAAATTAAAAAAAATAGAGAAGGGGGAAAAGCCATTGGGCATTATACTTGGGAGGTTGTTTATGCCCTGAAAAAAAAAAAAATTTTTTTTTTTGTAGTTTTTTGTGGAGCCCGGTTTGAACCTGCCTCCTCTGGCATATGGGGCCAATGCCCCACTCCTTTGAGCCACAGGCACTGCTCCTGCCCTGAAATTTTTTATAACTTTCATTTGCATGTGTACATAGAGGAAATAAATGCATATTTAAATTACATGACATACATAAATATGCAGCTGTAATCATTTGCTATACAAACTCTTTTTTTTTTTTTTTTTGAGACAAGGCCTCAAGCTTCACCCTAGGTAGAATGCTGTGGCATCAAAGCTCACAGCAACCTCCAACTCCTGGGCTTAAGCTATTCTCTTGCCTCAGCCTCCCAAGTAGCTGGAACTAGAGGTACCTACAACGCCTGACTATTTTTTGGTTGTAGTCGTCATTTTTGTTTGGCAGGCCTGGGCTGGGTTCAAACCTGCCAGCTCTGGTGTATGTGGCTGGTACCTTAGCCGCTTGAGCTATAGACACCGAGCCACAAAGTCATATTTTGAGAATTAGCCTATCATCTAGGGAAGACGAATTATTCTTTCACGTCAACATGGAACCAGAACATAATACTTTTGTGTATGACTAGGTCTGAATGTGTGAACATGTTGAATAATCTATCCAGATAGGATCATAAGAGTTTAATCAAAACCCTACTCTGTGGTCAGGCAATTCTGCACATGAAGTGCCCAAGAAGAAAACTCTTCTTTAAAAATCCCCTAAAGCTAATGCCACAATTTTCTTTAGCATCCATTTAACCACTGCAGTAGAGTTAAGCTCTCTTGGTGGCTGTAAATTTGAATCTCAAGAGAGACACAGAAAACTTTGTCCATACTTCCTAATTTGAATAGATAGTAAAGTTGATGGCAAGAGGAAACCCACAATAATGTTCAGAAAATTTATAACACGAAACATCTGAACAATTGCCAATATTTAAAGGTTATGTCCATCATGTTGGAAAGTGGCATAAAGTTTTCACCCTTTTCAAATAATTGGGCATCACACTGATGGGTAAAATTGTGTATGTCAGTGATTCCTGCGCTGATGTGGGGAAATTGACAGACGTTGTTTAAAGGAAGCCAAAGTTTTTGTGCATCAACATGTCATGCTGGGAATCATTATACAACCGTTCTGTCACCCTTAGCACTTTGCTGTATATTATAATATCCACTGATTTCTTCCAGAGTTCTTTTGTTTGTTTTGCATAGTACAGCAGTTCTGGAAAATATATATATATATATATATAATGGTTGATGCCAATACACTTTATAGATGAAGCCTCAATCTCAGTAACAGTAAACATTGTCCTTACTGCCAAGGGTACATTTACATATGGCCCTTACTCTCTATTTGTTAGTTTTGGCACCATCCACATGAAATCATAGGCTAATAGGTCTAGACTCCAAGAGGTCAACCAGTATTTGGTGCAACCATCAGGTAAGCCTTCATTCACGTCATCCATCCTCAAGATCATCATTAATAAATCCTTTAATATCCACAGTATTTGTGTGTGTGCATGTCTGTGTGGGTATGTGTGCGGAGCAGCTGGTTTAAGGTCTCTTGAGAAATATCTGCTGAAGTAGGGTCATTATTTACATAGCATTCCATATTTCCCAGCGCTAAATCCTCAGATCCTTAGCATAAGGAAGGGAAGCCCCGTTCTTCCTCCATACACGAAGGCAAAACAATTAAGAGGCCTACAAACTAGTGACTGAATAAAGATTAGAATCTACAGTCCTTGACCCTGAGTTATTTTCAAATCCACTGCTTAAAAATAAGTTGACCTTTCACTTTGGGTATTAATGTAGTCTATTAGATCCTGACAAATTGGGTAGGACCGGGGGAGTGGGCAAGGGGAAACTAAATTTAGGTTTCTCAAGTCTAAGGCATATATTTACCAAGTGATTTGACTACCAGAAGATTCCTGTTGTTGGAGTGGCTTGCACCATTTCCAGTTAATCTGCTTGTGGCCCTGGGGAAAGGAAGCTGAGTAATGGGAGAGCAGAGGGCACCAAACTTCCTCCCCTTGAGGTGAGAAGAGTACATAGGGGAGTATATTTTGACAAGCTGAGCTAAGAAAATACAACTTGTCCACAGTTAAAAAGAAAACATATTGTAATAAATAAAGACCTTCTTGACTTTCGTCATCAGCATTAACTAATACCACAGTTCGGTGGTAGTTACTGAGCCTGCACAGGTGCATTGCGGGGCTGAGGATGTTAGTCCAGGTTGCAATGATTATGGCAACGCAAGGCAGCTGGAGTGAGAACCGGATGCCTCCTATTCTTAAAACCTGTTTCAGCTGTCCCTTTGGAACTGACAAATTGCTCAGGTGAAAGTCATCCCCTGCCAGGTTTCTGCAATTTTCCCAGCTTCGTGCAACTTTTCATTTTCTTGTTTCTTGTCATGAACATAGAAAAAGAGCCACCTAATACCTTTGGGATGGCATTTGCAGTTTGGCTGCAAAGTGAAAGTCCTGGACAAGTCAGGAGAGGGTTGTCTTTTACAACAGGATTTTGGCATTTGTCAGCTGCTTTGCAACTAGCTGACAAATGACGACATGGGGCGATTTCCACTGCTGATGGGAAGCGCTTTTGTTTCATGGGAGATGTCTGGGTAACAATGATCTAAAAATCTATGCCAATTGTGCATACTCTCCCAGGAGGTAACCAACACAGGGCCAAAAATCAAAAAGGTGTGATGCCGTGGGGACAGGAAGTAAAACGTACAGTCACAAACTGGAAACCTTAGACTAGGAAGACAAATTTCAGTACCAGTAAGAGGAAAATCTCAGGGATTTGAAAGGTGACCTATTACTGGGTTTTGAGGCAGCCATTCCCTCCCTTTGCTAATGAACTCAATATTCATAAATATGTGTAACTATGAGAAGAAAAATGCAATGCGAATGAGTAGAAGCCCAACCCTCACCTCAGTGGGACTGGTCCTCAAGCATTCAGATCTGGGCCCTGGAGACCCCAGTAAGCAATGCTCACCCTACCAATTCATTCCCTGGGTAGTCAGACCAGTCAGCCCACACAACCCAAATGTGCAATAAAGCAGAGGTTACAGCGTTTTACTGCCAAGAGTATCAGAGACTCTTGTTGGGTACCCAGGACCCAGTGGTACCAGGGACCCTTTTTGGAAGGGACCTGAATTGAGTCTAAACGTGTTCCCTACAAGTTACAGAAAATCTAATGAAAAGTGACTTAATTATACAGGCAGTTGTTTTTCCCCGTGACCAGAAGTCTGATAGGGGCAGACGACTGGGGCAGCGACTCCCAGACATCCCCACAGCAGACTCTGCTGTGTCTGCTCTCCAGCACACTGCCATGTTGTCCTCATGTTTGTGGCTTGATGACCACACATGCCAGCTGCCCCCTCAGTCATCACATCCACATGACAGGAAGGTAGGTGCACCCGCCACCCTGTCCCCTTTATCAAGAAGTGCGTGCCTCCTCAAAGTCTCACAGCACACTGGTGCTCACATCTCGCCAAACCTCCTGGGCTGTGTGGCCACATCAGGTAAGTGAGGCTGATAGAGCAAATATCTTATTTTACTGTCTTCTATGGCAGGGGCAAGCAGGGGAGAAGGAGGCTGGAAAGGGATTTAGGGTTAAGTCATTAACAGACCTCTTACCTAAGAAGCCAAAAATAGAAGCAGTCCAGAGGTTTCTTCATGCATTCATTCAGTCAGTATTTCTACGTTCACCGTGTGTGCGAGGCATAAATAGCCTGAGAGCTGCACATTTTCTTATAAGTGTCTGGTTGCTTTTCCCCATTTCCTTTGATGTACCAGGCCAGTGAGAGCTGGAGTTCAAGGGTAGCTCCCAAAGCCTCTATGTCAGTGGTTCTCAACCTGCGGCTCACGACCCACAGGCACTGTATTAAAGGGCCACGGCATTAGAAAGATTGAGAACCACCCCTCTATGTTGTCTTCCCAGGTGAGCTCACCCAGGCACACACCTAATTACCAGCTATTAGCAGACAGTTTACAAATGTACATCTCCAGCCTACAAGCCAGTAATTTTCAACTGGTATGCTGTGAGAAGATCTTAGGTGTGCTGTGAAAAATTTTAAAGATATTAATTAAATTGTTTTCCAAAGAAGTACATAGCACAGAAAGTATTTTTTTTTTTTTGATCAACATAATTTGAGTGTGACACTGAAGTTCAGGTATAGGTTCAAGTGTGCGGTGATGAAGCCCATCTTGGGACTTTAGGCCTGGGAACAAAGCTATTGCTTTGACACCATCACTAGGACATCTGAAAGGCAACTCAGTCTGACATCTTCCCAGATAATCTCAGGATGATCTTCACCCCTCACCTCCCCAAACCCTGTCCTCTGACTAACCATGTAGGTTGAATGAGGCCATCACTCTCAGGGTGCGTGAGTGTTAATCCTCTTTTCCCTCCCATAGCCGTTGTTATCTCCTATGCACATATCTCTACTTTTATTCATCTGCACAGCTACTGTCTATTCTAAGCTGCCTTGCTCAGAATACTCTAACTTTCCTATATGCATTCTTATTCCCTGCAATACACTCTCTGCATAATTGCTAGATGACCCCAAATCTGATCCTACCTCTCAGCCTCCCCATGCAGAACCTTTCTTTTGGAAAAAATAAGACCCTACCAGACTCCACATGGCCTGGCCAGAGCCACCCCCTCTCTGCAGATACATACTGTACCACACTTTCCTTCCCTCTCTGAACTCCAGCCACATGGGCCTTCTTTCCACACACTGTTCTTATTCTGCTCCTTTCAGACAAGTACCTGCATGCAGCCCTTTCTTCATGGACTCCTAATATTCTCACCATCCTTTGCACACAGGTAATTTTTTCTCATCCCTCAGCTCTCAGCTCAAACAATACTTCTTCAGGCGTGTTCTCCTGTAGCCCTCCCTCCCCCACCAAGACTACATCAGATACACTATAATGCCATCTCATCCCACCTTCTCTTTACAGAGCATACCAAAATTATTATTTTGAGTTTATTTGTGCAATTATTTGGCTGTCTTCACTAAGAGATTATGAGTTCTATGAGCACAGGGACCATGTTTTTCTCCCAATGTCGCCTAGATACTTAGTGCAGCATCCAGACATGTTAGATGGCTATTAAAATGTTGTTGAAAAAAGTATCCAATGTACTCAGCCCTGCTATGAAACTAATTTATAGCTTTCATAGGAAAGCTATAACCCAATTTTAGCCCAAGAACATGGGGAAAGGGGAGAGGGTGAGGAGGGGAAGGGGGAGGATGGGTGGAGGGAGGCTGTTTGGTGGGACCACACCTATGGTTCATCTTATAAGGGCATATGTGAATTTTTCTAAATGTAGAATATAAATGTCTTAACACAATAACTAAGAGGATGCCATGAAGGCTATGTCAACTAGTTTGATAAAAGTATTTCAAATCGTATATAAAACCAGCACACTGTACCCCATGACTGCATTAATGTACACAGCTATGAGTTAATAAAAAAAAATTTTTTTAAATGTGTTGAAGTAAGTGGTGAAATAAAGAGGAACAGTGATTGACTAAAGCATTCTTGTCTGTGATGGTTCTCACTTGCCATTCATTCCTTAAAGAAATATTTCTTAAGGGCCTACCCTACGCAAGATCTGTGTCTCAGCAATGAGAAGAGATAAATGAGATAGTGCCCCTGCTCCGAAGGGCTTTATTCTAGTTGGGGAGACAGATGTAAAAGTCCATGAATATGAATTAAAATAGCATGTTTCTATCGATTTCAACCACCAGACACAAACTTGGCAGCAAAGTCCTTCCCCTCCCAAACACAAACAAGTACCAGGGACTTGCTGTCTTTGATGAATGTCAACACCTGATAGACCCCACCTATCCCATGACTCTTCAGCCATTACTTTCAGTTTTTAGGGTCACAGATTATGGTGACTTTGTGTCAATTGTCTGCTTCCTGAGGACATGTGTGGAGAAGCTGTCTTCTCATAAACAAGTAGGGCTCAGACCCCATTGTGGGAAAGAGTTGCTTCTGGGCAGATTTCTTGCAGGCAGCTACCATTACCAGAGAGGTGTGCATTCTTAGCAGTTTTTCTCCTTGGAGTGGAACTTCCTACTAATGTCCCCCAGATTTTAAGGTTCATTTAACTTTCAATATGAAACACTCCCTTGTTGCCCACGTGTTACAACATGTTGAGGAAGGCAATTTCTGGGACAAGCAGACAAAGAGTTGTCAATAACTCAAACACGGTGAAACATTTCTCTGAAACTACAGAACATTCTATAAATATCTGAAAAGTGCACCACAAAAAGCCAGTGGTTTTTGTTGTTGTTTGCTCTGTTTTGTAAATAAGAGTGGGAGAATGCCTTTGTAAAGATGGATGGTTTCTTGTAGGAAATTCATCTCAGGTACACACAGGTCTTTTGTAGGTTCTCCATCAGGTGCGAAACCTAATGTGAACCTCTCTATCTATCACACACAGATCTGAGTCATCTAGGAAGAACACTCATGTCACCAATCTTCTGCTCTGCCTAGATATTCCAGAAATGGTCACAGTGAAAGAATAAAAACCTTCTGGACATGTATCAATCTGTGGCTGACTGTCATATAAACTTCCCCACTACTATTCACCTGCTCCTATATTTTTTGAGGGAGAGTCCATCTTGTGTGTAGTCATGGTAGAAGGGCAGTCTTCATGCCCTGTTCCCCAAACAGAAGGTGGTTGCAGATGGAGGGCATGTAGAATTTTCTTCTCTTCCCCCAGGTATGGAGCTCAGCTTGTTTTCTCCCAAGACTGACAGTGCAGCTGATAAGAGGATGAAGACCAGTAGTGTGCAATAGAAGCAGCCAGGTGGTGTCAGAGACAGTAGTGGTGAGTCACTGGACCATTCCTACTAAAATGCAGTGGTTGTCTTTCTAGCTTCTTGGCCATTCCAAACAGCTTGATCCTCACCTGGTCCTCAAGTCTGGTTCCTTAGATCTATCACATGTATAAGCCTCAAAACATGTCTTCAAAGAATTGTTTCACAAAATGAAAAGTTTGATTCAGATAATTAGAGTAGTATCTGTAGCTACATAAATCCTGAATGGTAGCTACCCAGGGACTCAAGAACACACATGTGCACTCACGTACACGTTTTCCTTAATGAAATCCACAGAGCAGACGACTTAGTAGAGTGAAGAATTTCCCTAGCCGCATTCCATGTAATCACTTCTCTTCATAATGGAAATCACCAGTGTGGGTTGTTTGAGCACATAACAAAAAGGGTTTTATCATACTGAATGTCTGTTTTCTATGATTACTCGCCCCATTACCTCAAGTTTGGTGGCTTAAAACAACAAAAATATATTATCTCACAATTTCCATAGGGTAGTTTCTCTGGTCTTTCTGTTCTAGGTCTCACAGAGCTGAAATAAAGATGGTGTTCACTTGGGCTCTTAACTGGAGGCTCTGGAGCATAGTTCACTTCCAAGTTCATCTAGGTTGCTGGCAGAATTCATCTCCATGTGGTTGTAGGACTAAGGTTCATCTTTCACTGCTAACTGTTGGCCACGAGGTTCTAGAAGTGCTCCACTTCTAGAGAGTTCCACCATCTGTGACTCATGGCCCTCTGCTCCCTCCCCAAAGTCAACAAGAGCGCTGAATCCTCTCACACTTTGAATTTCTATGTCTCTTTTTGCCACTTCTCTGTATCTTCTTCTTCTTCTGGGTTCATGTGGTCATACTGGGTCCACTTGGATAATTCCAGGATAATTGCCCTATCTTGAGGACAGCTGGCTAGTGACCTAATTCCACCTGCAAAGTCCCTTCACAGTTCCTAAATTAATGTTTGATTATATAACGAGGCCATGGGAATCATGGGGATATCTTTAGATTGCCACACTTAGCTCACAGCCCACAATTTCAGCTACCTGAGGTAATCCTTCCAAGAAACAAAGTTGTAACCAAATTATTGTAAAAGACTAAACCACACCATGTCCAGATTATGCAAAGCCAAACAGAATCAAATGCCTACACACAGCAGCCAATCATCACTGGGTTGTGAAAACACACAGAAGCAAAATGTAACTGGGATTCCTTCATACTTTTAGTTATTTTTGGTCTCATTGAACATTTCTCCTCAATGATATAACACTGATTTTGTTTTAAAATGACCATGGGGAAAAAGAGTAGTATCTGAAGAAAAGTAGCTCAACATCTTTTTTTGTAGTATTCCCTAAAATGAAGTACAAACACTGGGTGATATGGGAGTTGATTTTATGATAGGTCCCATGTTAACTATTTTTTGCTTTAACACTTGTGCATTTATTTTTATCCATGACTTCACAAATGATGGAGTTTAGGAAAGTGCTAAGTATAGGTTTCCCTGAAAGTCGTAGCAAGGAGAGGTCACTTGGAAAGGCATCCCGGGAAGCAAAAGCAAAAATTGAGGAGATTCAAACAAGGATAGAAGGAAATGACTACAGGGATGCATGATGGAGTTGACCACTGCTACACAGCAGGTTCAAGCCACAGGACCTTTTGAGGCTCTTTATAGCATGGTTCTCAGGACTCTCTCAGGGGATGAAAATGGAAATGGAAAGTGAATGGAAAGTTATCCATTCACTCCCGCCTTCTCCTGGGCCAAGATGGCCCCACACTTTGGGGTTGCATGAGCATGAGTGGCCAGCATTCCTGGCAGGTGTTCTGAGGTGCTGAATAAGGTGCACTGTGCAAAGCTGGCTGGTACTCACATGAAATGGGTTGCTACAGCAGTGGGTTGAGTACGAGATGGGCCCGAGAGTAGCTGAATGAAGAAGCAGAGGTGTCCCATATGCCATTGTATGTCTACTTTATTTATTTTTTTGTTTGCTTTTTTTTCTTATTAAATCATAGCTGTGTACATTAATCCAAGCGTGGGGTACAATGTGCTGGTTTTATATACAATTTGAAATGTTTTCATCAAACTCTTTAACGTAGCCTTCACGGCATTTTCTTAGTTATCGTATTAAGACATTTATATTCTACGTTTAGTAAATTTCATATGTACCCTTGTGTATGTCTACTTTAAATGAACACGTACTATCTATACCATCATACATAGAGTGCCAGAAAAAGGTATACACATTCATCTTTTGTTATTGGTATATATTATTACAATTTTAATATGTAATTTTGTGTTAACATATAATTATACATACATATATAACACAGATGGCATTATTCTAAGGGGTAATCTGAATCCTCCAAGAAGTAGGGGGAAAGATGGGACTAAATGTACAAGAAATGTATTAGCAGCCACATCCCCATCTCGGACTGCTGAGCAGCTCTGGGGAGAGATGGGCAAGGCTGCTGCTGGGAGCCCTCAAGCCCAGCTGCAGCAGTTGTCAACTCAATCGTGCATCCACTACTGGTTTCTCCCCTTTTCTGTTTCATATTCCCAGAACTCTGCTTCTCCTTCCTAGGACACCTTTCCAAGTGAACTCCCTGCCAACGTCTTTAATTTCATGGAAACCCATACTTAGCCTCTTCCTTAATGATATCATCTTTGAAATCACACAAAACAGATGCACAAGTAGCAAAACTAAAGATATTAAGAACGGTTCCTAAAGTCAGCTCTCAGGCCGCTGGTGTTTGTGCCCATCGCAGGGATACTTCCCACTGCAGTGTTCCTGTTACACATGATCACAGGCTGGGAGCGGCTGGTGGGAAAATCAGAGGTCAGGGGGTATGTTCTGATGACCAGCACTGTACATGACTAAAGTTTTAGAAACCCGGCACCTCATATTTCTTGAGAAATAGACTTACTGTTTGCATTGCTCAAAGGTACTTGTCCTTATGAGTCCATTCCCACAGACGAGGGAGCCCTTCTTGCTCCTGCGGTGGAGGAACAAATGAGTCTGGGCAGATTTCTTTACCAAGCCATCCTAGACTTCAGAGCGGTGTTTCTTCTCCTTCTCTTGCCCTGCTTCTCTTCTGCCCTTCTAGCATGTGTGCCCCTCAAATCCTTAAGTGTTTCTACCTTTAGGCTTTCTCTTTTAATTATTCCATCGTCAGCAAGGAGCCCTTCTGAAGGAACGTGGGTGAGTCTAAGAAGAGCTTCCTTGAGGAGGGAAACATTCCGATCAAAGGCGGGCTCTGTCTGCCTGAGTTGGGATGGGGTAGTGACAGCAGGTTTATGAAAGAGCTGTTCATTTAATTAATTCTCAACTGGGGCAGGTATGTTAGTATTCACTTAAGATGGATGAGTCCATTTTACTCATTAGTGAAAACACATCTTATATCTGTCATTACAACCCTAATCCCAGGTGAAATAAAAAGTATAAGCACAAAAGAAGTCAAATGAATGGTTCAAATGCAAAGGCAGGTGGCTACTATCAGGTTGTCCTTACACAGAAGATGTTGGATGAGGATAAAGATTCGAATGATCTAGGAACTCCCTAAATGCTTCTGGTGGGGTGAACATACTGTGAAAAACATGCGTCTGTTAACGCACTAGCCGGGCAAATATGGAGAAGGATGGAAAGTGGGTTTCAGCAGCCTGAGGCTCTCAGGGAGAGTAAAGGAGAGTTCAGTCTAACTTGTTTGGTGCACCATTTCACAGCTGTGGCTCTTTTTCTCCCTCTGGGGCATCCTGTGGACACACAGAAGATGAGGATATGATTTTTGTAACATGGAGCACTTTTAATCCCTTTCCTGTCACACCAAGTAAACAACTCACCATGAAATACTCAGGGGAAGGCTCTAAATTGCAGTAGGATATGGAGCAACGTAAAAAGTTTTAGATGTGGACATTAATAAACCTTGCCAGGGAGCATAGTTTAGTGGCTGTCATGGGACTAGAAATGTGGGTGCCATTTAACTTGTGTTTCATGCTCACACTTGGTTGTCCGTTAAGTCATGAACTCATGCATCCTCTACAAGTAACCTCCTAGCAGCAAACACCAACAACAAAACTCACCTTTCCTCAGCCCCAAAGGACCGCTGGCTTTCCACAAAAGCACAGGTTATGGAGGAGGGCCTTGTCGGTCTACCTCTCTTCTTGATAATGGGCTCTGCTTTCTATCTTGGGGTGACAAAACATGAGTCTTGGGAAAGTAAAGATGTCTGTCCAAGGTTACCCAGCAGGGTCAGTCAAGAATAACAGACCACAAGTGGGTCTCAAAACTCCTGCCTTTTATTTCAATATTTCAATGTTTCAAGCTCCCCCTTGGACATTACTTTTGTATGGAACTTACATCCACAGAGATTTCTCAAAGACCTACATTTAAGGGTACTTAGTTGTAGCCCAGCTATTTATAGGTCCCCAATAGAGCCACTGCAGAAAAGAGGGAAAACAAAGGGAGAATTTAATGCCTATTGAAAGCTAACTCAGAGCATGTAAAGGTGAGAGTGTGTGGTCGGAAGGCTTAGCTGCCTGTTGAGTTCTGTTATTCAATAACTCAAGTAGCCTGTTGTGAGCTGCTTTAGCACTATTAACACATCTGGAGCAGGTGGTCATACATTGGGGACTTTTTAGAATGTAAAAGTAACTTTGTAGACAAACTTGTGTTGGAAAGAAATACTTCTGAAGAACAAAGGCTAACTTTACAGAGTGCACCCCTTGCTCCTGAACTCAATTCCACTGGGCTTTTGATGGAGCATATGTTAAACCTATATACTTATTCAGAGCAGTAAAAATTGTCCTCCTGTTCTGGATTGTGTTTACTTTCAAGGTAGCCCTTTGGATCTCCAAGCAGATCCCTAAATCAAACGAACTGACCAGTCAATCATGTTTAACCTCTCCTGATAATCTTCCTCTGCTCCAGCCTCTATTTCACAGCCCTGCCCCAGGCCCCAGCAGGCTGACCAGTGCAGTGCAGGCAGCATTAGTGGACTCCCTTGCCCTATGGTTGCTGGTTGGGTTTGGCCAGAGGACGTCTTCCGCAGGAGATCAGAGAGTCAGAGGACAGGGAGATCAGGTATTTATTCTTTGTGTCTGAGTTCATCATGATCATCCCCTTTACTCCCTGACCTCTCCAAATTTCTGGAAGTAAACTCCAGAATAAGAGTTCATCCTGCCTATTGGGAGCTGCAGTGTGGAGACGCTGCATTCCTGTAACAGACTCAACTGGTCGCTCCTGGCAGGCAGCCTTCACTGTAAAGCTCCACTCTCCTGATTCTAGCAACTGCATTCAAAGAGGCAAAGCTAAGTCAAGAAGGAAGCTGAAGGTCAAAAAAGGCGGAATACAAGAGAAATAAAGTGCAAGAGCAAAGTTACAATTGTCTTCATGCCATATCCTTGGCCTGTGCAAGGTGCAATGGCAGATCACTCAGAAGTGCAGTTGGGGAATGGGACACAGTGTCTTGGAGTCACAGTCCATCCTTTTTTCCCTTCCACCTGGCCTGTCCTTCTTCCTCACTCCTCTCCCAAAGATGAGTGAGCATCAAGGGCAAGGTCAAGGTTATTTACTAACTGAAATGCCAATGCATACAGTTTTCCCCAACAGGAGCAAAAGGGGTTGAAAGTCAGTTCACAAAGCCTACATTCTTACTCTGGAATTTACTTCCACAGCTTTGCAGAGGTAAAGGGTTGAAGGAGGCGATGAAGCCAGACTTGTAGAAGGTATGGAGTGGCGGTGAGCATTCTATTAGAAGGGCTGAGCAAACGGGCCGGTGCTGGCTCAGCACCTGGAGCTCAGTGGTTAGGGTGCCAGCCACATACACCAGGTTTAAACCCAGCCCAGGCCAGCTAAAAACAACAATGACAACTACAACCAAAAAATAGCCAGGCGTTGTGGTGAGCGCCTGTAGTCCCAGCTACTTGGGAGGCTGAGGCAAGAGACTCACTCAAGCCTAAGCGTTTGAGGGTGTTGTGTGGTGTCCTGCCACAGCACTTTACCAAGGGCAATGTAATGAGAATCTGTCTCAAAAAAAAAAAAAAAAAAGACAAAAACAAAAACAAAAACATACACACAACAAAACAAACAAACAAACAAACAAAGAGCTGGGCCAGTGCCGCCTGGGAATTGGGGCAGATGCCCTTTCTCACTCCATCTTCTCAATGAGGGCCTGGTTTTTCCTCAGACTGCCTTCACACTGCCAGTGTTGAGACATGGAGGCTATGGAGTTAAAACCCGTTCTTCTTAGTAAAGTATCACAAGAATGGAAAAGCAAGTATCCAATGTACTCAATACTAATGTGAAGCCAGTAGACAATCTAATACATGCCACATAAGAGAAAAACTCAATTCAATTCAAGTAGGGGGGGATGTGGGGAGGAGGGAGGTGAGTGGCTGTGCTCCAACCTAATGGGCACAGTGTAAGGGTATACAGTACACCTCCTGGATGTGGGACACAACTACAATAGGGACCTTACTAACAAACACAAACATTGTAACCTAATCATCTGTACCCTCATATTAATCTATAATTTCAAAAAAAGACATGGAATCTATGATACAGGTATTGCCTGTTTCTAGACCTGCCTCTAGCCAAGGAGAAGGGGTCCTCTGGTTACTGACGTTCCTGGCTGAGGTTCAGGGCCAAAGCCACGGCTAGTTATGGTGAAGGGCTCTTTGTCTGAAGAGAAGGTGACTCTGGCAAGCAGACCCAGGAAAATATCATAATAGTGTAATCATTTAGTGAGATTCACAATGCCCACAGTCAGTCTCAGAAAGTGTCTGTCATGTCCAAGTGACTAAAACACGCTGTGGAAGCCCTCAGAGCCCAACCATTTCCGCAGCCAGGATGGGGATTTGTCTGCCAGAGACCACACTCTACATACCAAATCTTGGTTGCCATTTCCACCCTCCCAACATCGGAGAAGGCTAGAATTTCTCTCAGCTGACTGCAGGTTCTGTCTGACTTTATGAAAGAAGCTTTGTCCCCAGGGATCTCTTAATTGGGGTATCAGTACGTTGACACTGAAACACACCACCTTCATTTACATCGAGCCAACCTTTCAGAGAGCCCAAAGCACATTAGGATTGTTGCCTCATCAATGTTCCTTTCTGCAAAGCCCACAGAGCAGCACACACCTGCCTGGAGGGTGCATATGCCACCCCCACAGCCATTCTCCAACCCCAGCACGCCCCCGCTTAGTTGCTGAGATCTGACAGGATCAGAGCCGAAGGTGACAAGACGAGGAGCTTAATTAAAGGAATGGTTTTGTTCAACCCATGCTCATCCTTTCCTCCCTCACCCAGTAAAGCTCACACACACACCAAGAAAATCACATGGAGGATGAGATTATGGCCCACTGATCCCATTTGGGATGTGACATTATCTTATTTCAACACCCTGGGAAGGGCAATGTCATTTTCGGCTCCAGGAGAAATTTGACCAGCCACAGAGCAAAACAGAGCCTGGACTTTTTGCTATCCTGTTCATCACCAAGGCAAGGAGTCCCCAGCCAGCTGTGTCAAGAAATCCAAACACTTCCACAATCTCTAATAAACAGCTTGTGGGCGGCGGAGTCTCCCCAGCCCCCCAGCTCTGCACAGGTAAGTGGAATCCACATGTATCCTAGAAGCGAGACACACACACTTGAGGAAGGAGGATAATATATAAAGTCTTCTCATTCCAATATCTTTGCGTTTTAATTTTTCCCCAAGAGAGGAAAAGATTTCTGCTTTCTTCACAAAAAGGTGGCGATTTCAACCTCTTAAACCTATTTCTCAAAATTAAAAGAGTTTGGCTACTGAATAGCCTTAAAAATACTTTCCCCTCAGCTTTCTGTCCCAATGTGCTTTTGGTCACTTTCATTCATCTGCTCATGGCTGGCTGCCTGGATTAATTTTCAAGACTGAATACATTTCCTTGCATTACCAACATATGTGACAAATAACTTATCTGACTCATCAAAATGCATTAGAATGCAATGTTCCAGTTACTGAAGGACATTTGAAATTCAGCAAGTCGTCTTACTCTT
>NW_003852408.1:26683284-26685862 GCF_000181295.1 Otolemur garnettii
TGGACTAAAACAAACTGGTCAACACAAGGAAGTAGGCCTCTGTACTGAAAGGTGCATGTGGTACATGTCTGGTCTATGAAAATTAGGTCAACTTAAGGAGGTGGCCAATGTAGGGAGGTGGTCAACGATGGAAGTGCTACTGTATAATGATGAATGGCTTGTAATGTCTTCAGTGTATTTGTTAGTATTTTTGTCCTTGTTTTGTTGTTGTTGTTGTTGTTGAGACAGAGTTGTACCCTCTGCCCTGAGCAGAGTACAGTGGCATCATAGCTCATGGAAACCTGAGATTACGGTTGTGGGCATCCAGCTGCTTCAGCCCCCCGAAGTCACTGGGATTACCAGTGCTCGTGCTGTGCCCAGCTAGGTTTTTCATTTTTTTTCATGAGTCAGGGTCTCACTCTCACTCAGACTAGTCTTAAACTTCTGAGCTCAAGCACTTCTCCCGCCTCAGCCTCCTGCAGTGCTGGGATTACAGACCTGAGCCACCACAACTGGCTATTATTATTATTTTTTTTCTTTTTTGAGAAAGAGTCTCAATCTGTTGCCCAGGCCGGAATTCAGTAGCATGATCACAGCTCACTGCAGCTTCAGACTTCTGGGTTCGAGCAAGTAGCTGGAACTACAGGTTTGATGCCACCACACTCAGCTAATTTCTCTCTCTTTCTCTCTTTTTTCTTGGTAGAGACAGGGTCTCACTATATTGCCTAGTATAGTCTCAAACTTCGGGCCTCCAGAGATTCTCCTTAGCGTCCCAAAGTGCTAGATTACAGGCATGACCTATCCCCCCAACCCACACACACCCTGGCCTCTTCAGTATAGCTTTATCGTGTTCCTTTTCTTCTCATGGCTTTCTTTTGCCCTTTTTGAAGGGGTCTCACCCACCTATGTTTTCACTATTACATATGGGGGTGGGTGTTCAGGGAGAAAAAAGCCTAAATTAAAAGATTTCCAAGAACCCAAGAAAGAGCTACAGAAGCAAAATTTGGTTTCCCAGTGACTTCTTTCCAAATTTGGGTGACCTGCTATTTTTTTCCTCTGCCTTTTATTTATCTATAAAAAGAACACTGTGAGTAACTTGCCTCTTTAGATGATTGTGAAGGGGAAAAAGCATATCTCTTAAAGAAACTGCAGAGCCCTTTCCCAAGAGAAAGTGTGGCAATGGTACAGGCACACACTCCACCCTGCACAGGGAGGCTGCAGATGTTCATCATCACATCCGAGAAGCTCCTTGTTCATGCCTCAAAAGTGTTCTTGGGAGAAGCTGTCCGGACACGGCAAGCACATGGTCAGCTTACCTGGAGAGCAGTCAGCGTAGGGCAGTGCGAAGCAGGATGTTTCAACAGATGGCATCTGGGTTCTGGGTTCTGGCTGCTTAGGTTCTAATTCTCCATCTACCACTTTTTAGTTTTGCACCTTGGTAGAATTTATTTAACCTTTCTAAGCCTCATTTTCCATATTTTCAAGAGTGTTTATAAAGAACAAAAAGCAATAATGCCTGTAAACTGTAAGCACTGTAGTTAGCAAATAGCAAACACTCATACATGTTATTATTACTAAGAAATATATGCTAAGAGTTTGGAGGCACTCGGGAAGAGGGGAACAAACCTAGAAATAAAAAGATGTAACCTCTCATTTCGGGGACCTGCCATCTAATTGGAGAAAAAGCATATATATTCAAGATGTAAGACTCCCTACAGGATTTGTGGGGATAGAAGAAGAATTTTTAGTTCTTGATTAAACTGGAGTTTTCTTATTCAGGAATTAAGGAAGATTAAAACATTGACCAGAATTTAGGTAGACAAAGATTAGATTTGGATTAGCCAGGACTAATGATAGATTAGGTTAAGTTTCTTATTGTATGGGGTCAGTTTTGAGAGCTCCTGAAAAGGAGAAAATCCCTTTAGATAAAATTTATTTAAGATTACCTATTTGTGTGCTTTCCATGAACAAACTATCTTTAATATATACTGTGTTTGAGTCTTGAAAAAAAAAATTTCTCCATGATTAAAGTTATCCCTTTTAGAAGGGGAGAGAAAAATCTCCCACTGGGAATGACTTTCAATCCACTGGCAAAATCGTTGAATCCATCTTACTTTTTCCATATGTCTAATTGGGCCTGGGGTGGTTTGAGCTAGATCTCAACAAATGTTAATGCAATTGAATCAAATCAATTTTATAATTTTAAGATTTCTGTTGTTGTTGTTGTTTTGAGAGTTCTAAGGCAGAGGCCAAATAGGAATGAAAGATGGTTGTAAGGCCTTTAGTATTTTCTTATCATCTTCACACTGGGGATAGGGGCCTTTGAGCAAACAAAGGGACAGATCACATGTTAAAACAACCTTGGTTACCCCTTACCTTCATATAGATTTACCCCCTGGCCTATAAAGGGTTTTCAACATAGGGAGATGCATATCAGAATTGAAGCGTATTGGAATTTTTAAGGGCCATAGAGAGTTTGGGAAAGTCCCTCCTGATAATTCCCTACCAGCTCTCTGCCCTCAATTCCCAATGCACACCCCAGCGGGAAACAGCTACTGAAAAACAGCATCTTTATCTTAAGTCCAAAAATTGACCTCTT
>NW_003852408.1:26686226-26736042 GCF_000181295.1 Otolemur garnettii
CAAGAGTGCCCTGGGATCCCCATTTCTGTTTCTCACCATTCTGGGAGAACAGAGTCACCATTTTCCATTCTCCTCCTCACCATTCTGGGAGAACGGACACTTGACCTTTCATCAGAACACAGGTAAAGGGCTGGGCATGGTGTCTCATGCCTATAATCCCAGCACTCCGGGAGACCAAAGCAGGGAGGTTGCTTGAGCTCAGGAGTTCAAGACCAGCTTGAGAAAGAGCAACACCCAATCTCTACTAAAAATAGAAAAACTAGCTGGATGTTGTGGTGGGCACCCGAAGTCCCAGCTATTCTGGTTACTGAGGGGAGAGGATTGTTTAACTCAAGAGTTTGAGGTTACTGTGAACTATGATGCCACAGCACTCTACCCAGGGTGCCATGGTGAGACTCTGTCTCAAATAATAAAAAAAAAAAGAATTATACTGAGGATTTGGGAAACATCTGCCTAGGTGTGTGAAGGAGTTATAAACAAAAGAAAACATAGTTAAAGCCAGAAAATCCCCTCCCCCATGTGGTAAGGAGCAGAGTCCTGCAAAAAAGAACTCTTACAGGTCATGCAAGAGGGATCAACCACCCTTCTCTCCTCCTTTGGAAGAGATTTTACCTCTGTGACTTAAGGTAAGATTTAGGCTATGTATGCTTTTGATTGTGAAGGCTCTCAGCTTGGGAAGGCAAAACAGATCCTTTGAAAAAAACAGGTAGCTGTTCATGGTTCACAGGGGCTAACATAGTCCCAAGGAGCTTTCCTTTCCAAGCAGGAGAGCAGAGAGGAAGTCAGGCAGAAACAAAAGCAAGACCAACCAGGAAGCCTGGGACTGGTATCCACGTGTCCAGCAGGGCCACTGAGCAGGCTGAGCAGTGTCCAACCTACATAACCACACATGGCGAGGGGCCCTGCTCATGTTCTCAAGAAGCTTAAGCCAAAGCAGTAGGTGGCTGGGTAGGGAAAGGGCTCCAGCAGAAGGGAGTGGACCCAAGCCCTGTTTGATAAGGGTAAGCACCCCCATTGGAGGCAGAGAATTCAGGCTGAGGGAATGGTTTTGATCTGAAAAGGAAGGACAGAACTGAATTATAGCAAGAAGAATGTGCAACAAATTCTTATGGGAGCAAGTTGACAGGGAGAGAAAAAGAAAAGGTCGCTATAGGGCAAGGGATTTATGATACTGTGATATCATAAATGTACACAATATTTAGTTTCTGCCCCTGGTTCCTGGCATGCAGCTCCTTAAACCTTTGAATCTCTTCAATGATACCTTTTCACTTTGCAAATTGATTCTGAGGTGGGGATAATCTTGAGAGACGGAGCCCTTATCCTGTCCAATCTGATAGTCCCCAAAATGAATTAAATTATACAGCATGCAGATTGTGTCCACTGGAGAACTGCATGATATGTACGGACACAATTTGGTCGAGTATTTACTATTCTATTGAGGTTACTGAGGGTGAGAGTAGGGAAGCACTTTGGTTTTTCCCATTTCAAACAGGATGAAATTAAGGGAACAAGTAAGAGAGGACAACTCAGGATGGAAGAGGGGCCTGGTGATGATATTAGCAGCTAATATTTATCGAGCACTTACTGTGTGCCAGGCAGGCCCTGTTCAGTCCTTATAGGGGTCAGCAAACTTTTCCTGTAAAGGGTCAGATAGTTTTGCAGGCCATATGGTCTCTATCACAGCTACTTGGCTCTGCCTTTGTAGCACAAAAACAGCTACAGGTACCATGTAGATGAGCTGGCATGGATGGATTTGGCCCATGATGGGCCAGATTTGTCCCAAGGGCTGCAGTTTGCCAACCCCTGCTCCAGGAGTTGGGTGGTACGATTATCTCCATTGTAGACGTGAAGAATGAGGCTTAGATGAGTGGAGAGAGAAGGGTTTGGTTCCCTCTTGGCAAGAACATGGATAAAAGGCGAGCATGAGCTACACTGGAAGAGATCTGTCTGGCAAACCAGGCAACATGACATCATGCACGGGTAATCAACATACATCTGACATCTCCAGATATCCCATTATGACTGAAAAGATCCTGTAGCAAAAACCAGAGCTGTTATTCAACCGACTTTATGAGTGCTACATTTCAGGACCATAGTGCAGCTGAAGATATAAGGAAAAAGGAATGAAGGCTGTTGACTGGCTTGCGTTGCATGCATTGGAAGAACATTCTATTTGTTTGCTCCTCTCAATGCTGGCAATGCAAAGTCACCCAGGAGAAGACACGCCAGGTGGGAGGCAGGCTGTCTTCAGAGCCAGACACCCCAGCCGTTGGGCTTCTGTTGCCTACTGACGAGTGTGCCATCTTGGGCAGTGGACAGATGGATCCCTGCCTTTGAAGAGCTTGAAATCTAGAACAGAAGGTACAAAACAGATTTCACATTGTCATGGATCTTCTTGAAATGGCTTTGCTATTATATCTCCAAGACTAACATATTGGATCATGTATTTGCTGTTGAAGTCGTGTGATTGACACTCCTAGGAGGTTAAGGTCTTCTGCTGTGACTCTTAGGGTTTAACCCTGTTAACGCAGCCACCATAGTGACAGTAATAAGGTTTGTATTTTAATTGTCAAAGAGTCATGAACAGAAAAAGAAGATGTGAAAAAAGCAGAGTAATGACACTACATTTAACACATTTCTGTTTCAGTGGAAACCCTAAAACCACAATTTTACCATGATCAGGCATTTCTTTCCAGTGTTGGGAATTCACAGACATGGTCTATGATCTGGACAGGTTTCTGCATACCTCTGTTAGCTCACACCATACCTGCCTTTTCTGAACAAAGCAGGAAATAACATGCAAATCAAGACAGGGCTGAAAAGCCTGCTAATTTCTCTAAGAATTCACCCTATGTCAGAGAGTGGTGAGCACCTACGACTGGCATTAGGTGACCAGGGACCCCAGTGCTTTGGCCTGTGCCAGAGCTAAGGGCTCTGCTTTAGGATGAGAAGAAGCCACTGCTAAATCTTATTACAATGCCTTTTAATTGGGCTTTTCTGACCTGAGTCTTCTAAGATGTTTCAGTTATCCCTAAAAGAGTATGGTTGACATATACTTACCTTTAAGCTGTGACTTCTACTTATGTGATTTGTTTTGTGGACCCTGTGTGGTCCAAAATAGTAGCGACTAGCCATGTGCAACTATAAATTTAAAATTAAATAAAATTATCGATTTATTTCCTAAATGGTACTAGCCACATTTCAACTGCTTACTAACCAGATATGGCTAATGACTATTATATTGGATTCACAGGTATAGAACATTTTTGTCACTGCAGAAAGTTCTCCCAGGTGGCTTTGTCACTGAGGAATGGCAGCTATAGTGAGTCTGGGCAGGGATTGCAAACATGTTCTGGACACCTAGCCGTGAGTGATGTATCAGTACAGAAGTTACTTATGTGTGATGAAGCTGATGAAAATATGACCGTGTCTTTATTGCACCTTCAAGGATTCAATACCTGGCTGGGTTTTAAATTTACATATGTACAAGGTTAAACGTGCATGAAAAAGAGATTGGAAGAAAATATACCAAAACATCAAGCGCAATTGTTTTGAACAATGAGAATATGGGCCATTGTTTTGTTTCTGGCTATTTGTAATGGACTGTAAAGAATTTTGTTGGCCCTTCCCACAACATACTACTCAGGAGGCATTGCTTGAATTCCTGGAACCAGCCAGACCTGCAGCTCAATACATTCCACATGGATTTCCTCATACAAACCAGTTCAGCTGCTTTGAGTTGTGTTTTAATTACTTACTACTAAACAAATGCTGACCAATTCTGCCATTTTTGTAAATTTCTGTATCTTCTACAATCTGCCTGTATTTTCTCCTAAAAGTAGAAAAAATTAACTTTGGAAAATTGCATGTGATACACAGTGTTCTATTTTGTGTATCAACCATGTGCTGATCTGTGAGCTCATACAAAACAATTTTTCTGAATATGTTAGAACTGATTCCAAAAAATCCTCAAAGAACACAGCCTAATATGCCAAAACAACTTTGCTTATTAAAAGGAAATTTGAGGCAACTGTTATTGCTGAACTGTTTGGAGTCCTAGCAAAAAAATGCTCCCCCAAAATATGATTGGAACTTCTTCAGTAACTCCTGTTGTCAGATTTAGTTGTAAAATACGGAGTAACATCTCACTTGATCAACAAAGCCCAAATTAGCATAATTTATCATTAGAAAGCATTCTCATTTGCTAATCTGGCTAGGTCCAGGGATTCTAAATCACAATTTTCCATTTTAACAAATGAGCCTATTTGCCAGTCTTCTAACACCAGTAGGTTTGGCGGATCAAATGCATCTCCCAGACTTGGCTCCAAGCATAGGCTAGGAGGAGTTTGCTCTGAGATGATATCTTGGTTGATGACGCTATAGCAAAGATTTTGAATGACCCATTTTTCAAATCCTTTTCCCCTCTTAATTGGCTAGCCAGCAGCAGCATCACAAGGGTATTTATATCTCTCACCTCTTTTGCAACTCTGTTAAACATGAAACATCAGTGCTCCCTTGGGTATAACTGTTGAGATACCTAGAGAAAAGCAGAGGGAAATGGCCCATTGCTGAGGCAGTCCATAGTGGATTCTCTTGCAGCCAATCCTCTGTGTTTTCTGGGTCTTTCATAAGTCTTTGGGCAGTGGGCTTGACCGTGCCTTTAAACACATTAATCCCTTCCTTGAGGTCACACGTTCCACAGCTTGCTTAGAGGTGTTTCCAGTGGCAGGATAAAGTTGGTTGGAATGTGCTGCCTGCTCACGCCCTCCCCCCCCCCCCCAGGGATCTGACACTCACTTGCTATAGTAACTGCCACCACCACGGAGATATGGTGCTCCCCTCTGCACGGAGGAAGGCTGAACCGCCCGGCAGGGTCATATGAGGGCAGGACCTTTTGCAACTGTGCGGGAGGATGTGTACGACATGAGCAGACTGGATGTTCTTGGTGCCACCACCTACACAGTAGCCTCTCTTCCTACTATTGTTACTGCACGGATTTTCCCTTTTGGTCTCCAAAAAGCACAGGGTCTCTTCTTTTCTCCTCTAAGCTGGATCCTTTTCCTCTGCATCTTCTCATCTTTCTGTCTGAGGCTCTTGTATGGGTGTCCAATCTGCGGCCAGTGGGCTGCATGTGGGTTATTTGAGGACTGTTTTACTGAACTGTGGTGTCAGATATTGGGTGTCATAGAAAATATACATGGACTTCTTTTATTGTGTGTGTGTGTGTGCTCAGCAGTTTTTGTTAGCGTGTATGTTTAATGTGTGGCCCAAGGCAACTTTCATTTTTCCAATGTGTATCAGAAAAGGAAAAAGGCTGGACACCCCTGCCAGAGTCTGTGATTTGTGTAAATCTGGCATTTCTCTGAGCCATCGCCTCAAACAAATGCTAGTCCTGTGATTAGGGTGTACATTTTTCAAAGGGTCCTTATATTTGCTGTCTCATCTGAGACTCACACCCTTTCTGAGAACTAGATAAGTTGGGATTACAGTCCATATTTTAGAGATGAAGAAGCTAATACTTTTTTCCTACTTAAAATCTAACAGGACTCCCTTATTCTTTTCCATTTGTCTCTTTGGCTCTGAGGCTTGCCAAGAATGAGCATTCCAAAGGAGAGAAATGGTTGCAATGCTTCACGCTCATTAGAAGAGTAGCAAATAATAGCGATAGTTGATCAATATTTCCCAGCATCAAGAAAAGAAAGGGTTGTATTAACTATCTGTAGCTGGGGACTCTTGTACTACTGCTTTAAGGAAAATAAAAATATGTTCTTTTCATTCTGTTTCCCACTGGGAAAAATAGTCACACAGTCTGAATATTATAACAATGAATAATAATAGTAACCAATATTTATCGTGGTATTTTACTAAGTGCTAAGCATTGTGCTAAATTTTTCACATATATTATATCACAGAATCCTCACAACAACACTATGAAGCATTTATTAAGGGAAAATAAAGACTCAATGACAGTATCTAGAGAATGGATGAGAAGCAACTTAGCACCTGACTATGAGTATGGAATTTGGAACTAGACTCTCCAGGTTCAGTCCCAGCTTCCCACTTTCCAGCTGTGTTACCTTAGTCATATGACTTAACTACGTGGTGCTGCAATTTTCTTCCGTGTAAAATGGGAAAAATCCGAACAACCTACCTCCAGAATTATTGTGTACACATGTTAAGTACTTTACAGCACTAGGAACAGTGTCTGGCCCAAAGAAAATGACATGTGAGTGTGGCTATGATTATTACACAGCTGTGTGACACTTAGCAAGTTGGTTAATCTCTCTGAGTCTTCATTCTTAGTTCATTTGTAAAACAGGGATAATAATACTGCCTGCATGATAGGGCTGCTGTGAGTATGAAGGAGGTAATCTTAAACTATTAGTGCCTGGCACATTGTAAACATTCAGTCAGTGTTGGCTTTTACCCCCTTAGGTCCTAAACTGATGCATTTGGGAAGTTAAATAGTCACAAAGAATCCTTACTCCACAGGTGAAGCTCTGGGTGCCAGACTACTACCACCAACTTAAATTGCTGGGTCCATTTGATTTTACAGATAGTTGTACTTAAACTCAATTTTAGAAAAGGTAAACAAAACCTTTTTAACAATTATGGAATGAAAAATGAAAATAACCCAGAATCTGATCACTGTCAATTAAATCAGTCCTATTGCTCCTCGAGGCAGTTCAACCAGAAGAGCATATCTTCTTGGGCAAAAACTTTTCCTTGTAAAAATGGTGGTCCTCAAAGTCACTGCCACCTAAGTGAAGCATCCAGCTCTTTGGAAGGTCACAGCCCCAGCATCAGGGGTTGGGCGCATGGGGAGAGCATCTCTGGGATTTTGAGAACTTAGGTACCAAATGAAAACACAGACAGAAGTGCCCAATTCAACCTCTTATCAGAAAAACACATTGTGGGAGAGAAATACCAGTGTTGAGAGGAATCTGAACACACACAGAGGGTGCAGAGGATTGGCATGTATTGAGAAAGGGTGATGTAGGTTCTACCAACCGGCAGAAGCACATCTCAGAGCCCAGGGAGCAGGTGTCTGGCACCTCTCAGCTCTGGAGCTGGTTTCTACCTCAGCTGACATTTAAAAGGCATAATGGCACTGCTCATTTCTGCCAAGGATTGCAAGTATGAGATTTATACAGCCTGTGCCCACCTATTTGCTCCATGTGGAAATTCGCTCTTCCGCCCATTTAATTAAGAAAATAGGAAAGAGAAGACCAGGGGGAGGGATTGTTATTCTATTTCTGCTTGGTTTGGGTCACAAAGTCTATTTTCTAGCAGAATTCTGGGTTTGCAATCTTCATGGGAAACAAAACCAAAACACAAACAACCTCATTATGAATCTTCACCCCTTTTCCCTTCCAAAGCTTCACAAAATTAGGAATCTTTACTGATCACCACCTGCAGATTTGCAGAGTGACCTCTGGCTGGTCAGAAATCCAATACTGTGACAGTAGCAAGAAAGGAGATTAGTGTGTACTTTTTTTTTGAGAGCTGGTGTGAATGAATAAAAGTCAGAGACAGAGCCTTGCTCCTCTTTGTTTAAAGCCATGTCAAAGCATGCTTTGAAAGGGCTCCACTTCATGCTTGATGGGGTTTGCTCTGAGCCCAGACTCTAGAATGAATTGGTACTCACGGGCCTTTCAAGACTCCTGCATGGAATTTCATTACTGGAATTCTTCAGATCATTTCCCATGGAAGTCATCACCCTAATGACTGCTCACCATTCACACTCTGGAGGGCTGACTCAGCGAGCTGCTGTCTCCCCCCAGCCAGGGTCGGGAGCAGCACCTTCCAAACCCTCTAGTGGTGACAGATCTGTTGGAAGAGAAGAAGTGCTATTTTTCTTGAAATAGAAATTGTCATGCGTGCCAGCAGCCTGGGAGGGTCTGAGGACTGGAATAAAACTACTATTAACAAAGATTCCGCGGGATATGATGGGGAGACCCAAATGCGTCCCCTACGCCACAGTTCAGATGAGCCCTTGGTTCTTTGTACTCTGATTAGCAAGTTCTGTGTGTTTTGTTTTGTTTTGTTTTGTCACAGCTCCAAGGACAGTGCTTTGAACACATGTACAGAACCACTTATTTAAAAGATCATGGAATCACAGTGTGACAAAATACCTGAATACATGGTAAAACCCTTCTGAAATTTAGATTTAACACCAGCACAGAAGTCACCTTTGTCCAAAAGCTTTACACATTTAAGCACCAGGCGCCACGAAGCTTCCTGATGGATATGACCCTGGCTGTGGGCTTGCGCGTTCGCCTGCCAGACACTTAATTTGTTTAACATGGGTTTTTTATTGATACAGTGAAATCTATAGCTTTTGCATTCACAGAACCATTCACAAATTGGGCTCCAAATCCCTGAGCAAATGAAGCCAAGGCTCCTGTCCAAGACGTGCTGGGGGGGCCAGGCTGCTGGAGGGCATCCTCCAAGAGCCCCCGCCCCCTTTTTCTCACTCACTTGGAAAAAGTAACTTGGGATTTGGTGCTGGTGGTTAAATTCTTCAAACCCATTTAACATTCAGGAGTAACTGTGTCTTTTTTGAGCCAGAGCTGGTATTTCAGCTTAAGCTGTGACTTCAAAGTTTCTTTGATCTAAGACCTCACCAGTACCTGCCATCCCCAATTGGTGTGCTGAGTGATCAGTGGTACTGCTTGTGCTCTGAAGACACCGTGTCATTGAAAAGGCACCAGGCTGGGTCCCCATTGTGATAAAAAAATGTTCCATGTTCTAAAAGTTTGTATAGTTAATGTAGAGGCAATTAGGAAATCACTTTGTGATTTTTGTAAGCATTAAGGCCATTAATGGAGAAAAATTAAAAGGAGCAAAGAAACCTTCAAATGGATCTAAAACCAAAGCATGTTTTAAAGGCTCTAGTAATTTTTATGCCACTACTTATAAAATTACTCAGAAGTCTGTGAATTCCTAGAGAATGAGAGTGGTGGCACCATCCTCTCTAGTCTTTATGGCCTGATAATGCCAACTGCCTGGTCTGTGTTCATGATGTGTTTGTTGAATGAGGAATTCATACTTTAAAAATATAATATTTTAAGGATGGGTGCAGTGGCTCATGCCTGTAATCCTAGCACTCTGGGAGGCCGAGGCAGGTGGATTGCTTGTGCTCAGGAGTTTAAGAGCCCATCTCTACTAAAAATTGAAAAACTAACTGGGTATCATGGCAGGTGCCTGTAGCCCCAGCTACTTGGGAGGCGGAGGCAGGAGGATCACTTGAGTCCAAGAGACTATCCTTGCTGTGAGCTATGGTGACACCACAGCAACTCTATCCAGGGCTACAGAATAAGACTCTGTCCCCCCAAATAATAATAATATAATACTGTAAAATCCTAAGCCCTGGGACCTTTTATATACATTATTTAAGATTTCTGAGTGTCTTGTCTTGTTGGCAATCTGTTAAAAAAAAAAAAAACTGAATAAACCTGAACATACTAGAGTAGAAATTTGTTAATTAAAGATCCCTGATCCCTTCCTGACCTCCTCAAAGCTATATGAGTTGAAATTCGGGATCTTTTAGATTTAGAAAAGGAATGAATCTGGTGACTGTATCATTTATTACCTAACACGCCCAGGCCATCTAGAGTGCCCTATAATCAGCATTCATGTCTTTGCAGTGAATGGCTGCACTCGGTGGGATAAATATAAACACAGGCTCTAAACAGGCTCAGAACAGTTCAAGTCAGGTTTCCTGCTGAATGAGGAATGAGTTATGAAAAACTTTCATTTATCCGAGCTTTTCGGATTCTGGAATTAGAGATAAGGAGCTGTGGATCCATATTCTATGTGGCATCCCTCCTCCTTTCACCTAGAAGTAGGATTGTTAAAATTAGGGATGCTTTACTGTGCTATGTTTTCTGATTTCTCCCTACTGAAATATTTTAAAACAACCTAAATCAAAGTCTCCTTTAACATATAAGCTCCTCTAAGAAGTTATCTGACACTTTAGGAAGTTACGTTTTAAGCTGATTTCTTTCCTATATAAATAGGTTAAACCAAATTGCCATTTTCCAATGCAGAGCAAACCTTCTATTCATTCATTCTTTCATTTGTTTATTGGTTTGTTCATTCATTCATACCAAACATTTATTTAAGGCTTAATATGTACAAATTGTCAAGAAGGGCGTGGAAGTGGGAGTGAGTAAAAACCCTAGAATGCAGGAATTTAAACCACCGAGGATAGTATTCATGAAAAAGTAATGTGTAGGACGTAGCTGCTTTGTATCTAGGCGGCTAACATAATTGACACTAGGGACCTGGCCTCCTGAGCTCCCCAGACATCACAAGATGGAAGGTGCTTTTCTAGCTGTGGTCGGGAGGCAGTGATATTACTGAGAGATACCCTTCAAAGAAGAAAGCAGGAGAGAAAGAGACACTCAGACAGACGTCGCCTTCACATGGAGGCTCAGCACTTGGAAGAGTTCATGCCAGAACACACCGGAAGCTGTTTTTAAGGAATAGAAGGAGATAGAACACACGAGAAAATTGTGCCTATCTCTGACACCTGGGAAGCCTTAAAAGGGCCAGTCAGATTAGACAGAGACCTTGGCTTACTGTTCTTTGGAGGATAAAATCCTCTCGGCCTTTCATTCTTAGCCAATCTTCATGTATAGTGTGTTATAATTAATATCTATGTTTTCTTCAAAATTCATCAAGAGAAAGAAGGAAACATTATTTCTCCTGAGGTTAAAAAAAACAAGGAATGAAACAAAGATTTTAGAGAAATTGTGTGCGGCAAAGCTGGCACTGGAAAGTACAGGGAGGGAAACAGACGGAAAGGTTACTGGGGCGAGAAGAAATGAGATGACGACCCTGAGTGGACACGTGCACCCGACTGTAAGGAAACACACCCTTCTCTGCCCACGTTGGAGAAATCTCCCTGGTGCTTTCAAGAATGCTTCAGTGGCAAATGGTGCTAGAGGATGGGTAATGCCATAGCAGCTCATTCCCAGGCCCTGAATGTCGCAGGGAGCCAGCAGATGAGGCCAGCCGCAGCCTGCGTCGCCTGCCATGTGGAAGGCTGGGCTCTGAAGAACCCTTTGTTCTTCCCCTCAGTAGCCACTACAGTTGCTCTGTGTTTTATTTGCAATTAAATTTCTACTAATCCCAAACTACAGAAAAACACAGAGGCTGGTGCTCCCCTTTCCCTTCCGAAAGCAATACAGTCTGCACAGCAACTTTGTTATTGTACAAGCCCCGCCTTGTACACACCATAAAGGACACATATGCCACCGGTTTGCCGACAAGTGCTTTCAAAAAGGTGCTTAACGGGCCCCAGGACTCCGGGCTTCCTAGGCAGCCTGTGAATAGTGCCTCTTGTTAGGGTGGTTGCTATAGCGAGCCCTTGTTTTTCATTCAATTGCACAGTAAATAATACTTTATACATGGTGAGAAACAAATGGTCACTTTCAATTGCCTACTCCTCATGTGGTCAGAGCAGGGTACTTGTGCTTTGAGTGACAGAGCACAACACCTGCTTCTTTGATTTATTTGGATTTCAACTTTTTTCCCACCTTGCAAGGTCTTGAGGCTTAATGTGTTCTAAATATTTGCATCGACATGAAAATCAGATTTTATTAACATTTTTTTGAGACATTTTACACGAACACCCTGGTTTGGACTGAGGTCCACAGGGAAAGTTATATTTCCCCTCAATAAGCCCTCCCAGCTCTAAATGAAGAGACATTTGGTCACATTTAAGAGACTTTATAGCACCATGAAGCACAGAATGTGGTTTGGTAAGCATCTCCATCACATGATAAATGGTTGACAGCTTTGGGACTATCTGATTGTTCTAGAAACATAGGAAAATAGGAAAGGGCTGAAAGAAATCAGAGGGAGATAGACAAGAGGCACCCCTTATGGTAACACACAGCTGGGGGGCATCAGGAACTGTACACTTCTGGGGAATAAAAATAAAAGGAACATAGAGGTTAATAAAATGGGGACATATTGCTCTCTCTAGACACAGTGAGGCGAAAATTACTTATCACCTGCTGGAGTAGCTGTGAGAAGGGACCAGTGGCCAAGTGTGTGGCAGGGAATGTTTTGTAAGGGGTAAGCAATCTAAAAAGAGCCGGCAACAGGCTTCCTGGGCTTCCGAGCAGCGCCGCATCCCGTGGCTGCTGTCTCCTCATTAGAGGACAACAGCTGTTTCTCACTATAATTAGCTCACAGTTCAATAGTCAGCTCCAGTCTCTTACACCTGTACCACACGCAACATGGAAATTACAGAAGCACATGTTGTTTTTTTCTTAAATCACCTCCACTTACACACATTGTTAAGCATCTAATAGAAAACAACCGCACCTTCCCTAGTTCCTTTCCTCCTTGAATCACTTTACAAAAGCAAGTTGGGAAAGTCTTTGTTTTTATGAGCCCAAGTTCCCATTTCCAGTCTCACCTCCATGCTCTATAGCCCCCCTGAATTAAAGAAGGTCTCTAGTGTTGTCGACCAACCCCCCACAGGCATCAGGCCATAAAATCTGATTTTCGGCCACCTGCAGGATGATGGAGGGAAGAGGAAACTGAACTGCGAAGAGGGTGGGGGTAGAGCTTCAGCTGGCCACTGAAGATGGTTTCAGCAGAATTCGGGGGTGGGGGTTGAAGGGTGCAGAGTCTCGGGTCATTTCCTGCCAGGCCTGTGCTGTATGAGGGGAGAGCCTGTCATCACACTGCCTCACAGTTCCATTAGTGTCAGGACTCATTAGGAGCCAAACCCACCCGGCAGCGGTGGGCACACAAAAGAAAGACCCAGCCAAAGTCTGCAGACTGTGGAGTAGTTGTTAGAATTGGGGGGCAGGCGGGAAGGAGGGATTGTAAAATTCCCGACTGGGTAATTAGAGTCAGCAGGGAGGCAGATAGGCAATAGCAGGCCTTTCTTCTCTCTCCCGGCTGTTTTAAAGGATTGGCAGGGGCTGCTTTCTTCCAGGGGCGAGGCAATGTGCCTGTGTCATAATTCACAAAGAAAAGTGATCACCAGTTTGTGCCCGTTCCTGAGTTAATCCAAGGAGGCGGACTAAGGTTAGTATTGTTAGTATAAGAAGGGAAGGTCGCCTTGGGTGTGGTTAACCAACGAAACTGACATAGGTTGATTAGCTGACATATCATAAATGAATACGAACAGGTTCACGTTCCTCATGCTTTGGGTAAGGAGACTTAGGACGGCTATGGAGGCGTGACAAAATATGGCAGTATTATCATCCATACCAACTTGCTTTGGCATTACAGCATGTCATTCTGATTTTCTTCAAATTCGACTGCAGCAACAAAGCAAATGTGATATAGATGAAAGAGATTCGGAACAGCTCGCTCTAGCTGTCGGGGTTTGCCTTGTGTAAGGATTTTATAAAATGTGAAAACTTATTTACCCCAAAGGATTTAAAAAACTTTTTTTTAATCGAGACATAATCTAGATGCAATAAAATTCATCTGTTTGAAGTGTACAATCCCATGAGTTTTGACAAACATATGTCTTTGTGCATTTATGACATTACCGCTGTAGTCATGTTCCCAATAATCCCACCTACCAAAAAAAGTTTCCTCCTGCCCTTTGTAGTCAGTTCCTCCCCCGACCCAAATTCCAAACCCAGACAACCAGCAATCGGACTGTCATTATGATTTGGGTAAACGGGATTATACAGACTGGTGTCTTTCAGGTACTCACTTTCAAGATCCTCTTGAACCGTTGCATTTTTCAATGATCAGCTCCTGTTGCCTGCTGAGTAATATCCCTGCTGTGAATAAACTGCAGTTTGTTTACAGCCCAGCTGAAGACAGGTGGGCTGCGTCCAGGTTGGGGTATTGTGAGGGAAGCTGCAGTGAGCATTTAGGTACACATGGAGATGTGGAGATGTGTTTTTGTTCTTTGTGGAGATGTGTTTTTGTTCTCCTTGGGGATCTTCCCTTCTTGGTATCAAATAGAGAAATAAAATCAGTCTGTCTCCTGGACTGGTCACCTCGCTGACGAGGGAGGAAGTGGCGAGTGGCCTGGCTGAGTTACAGGAACAAGCACAATTCTGTTTTCAAAATGCAGCAATGGGGAAGGAAGGAGGGGTGGAAGGAGTGAGAGAAGTGAGAGGCGCAGGCGCCATGTCTCACCCGGGCATGTGACAGGACCACAAGCTCTGGGCAGTGTCTTAGCATTGGTGACTCTGTGTGATGTGGTTCAAACTGAAATCGGGGAATCAAAGCCTGTGTAAGCTCCAAAACAGTAATGCTCCACTAAGCCCCAGATTCAAATACAAACTTTCTTCGATAGCTTATGATCTAAAAAGGCTAATGATTATAAAACTGACACACAATGTCAAACGGAAGCGTCCAAAGTGAAAAGAAACTGGTACCGCGGAAGCACTTCACTAGAGCTTCATTCAAATGACGTTCCAGAACCGGCTGCGAGACCCGCTGAGAGAGCATGAGACCCCTTCCTAAAGTCTGTGGAAGCCAAAGTAGAGGACAGTCCATTTCTGTGTTCTGAAGCTCCCATTCCCATCACAAATTGGCTTGGTTAGGTGTCAAAACACATGGCACCCTGCCTTATTTTGCTGAATTGACTCTTAAAAAGTCACACATGTTCTTCTGGCTTCTGATGGCAGCAAGGTGACAGCTTCGGAAGCTGGGCTGCGTGGCCACAGGAGCTGAGGTGCTGCAGCGAGCCTGGAAGGCGAGGGATCCTCCTCCTGCTGCTCCGGGGCCCACTACTTGGCCTGTCTTTTTGCCAACAGAAATAATTTCTTTTATTTGCCCTAAAACTGGAAGAGCATAAAAATAGGAAACCATTTTAACCATTAATTTTTAAGCCAAAGCTTCATTTTCAGGAACACTTGAGACCAAAATGATTCTGATTGCTTTCTGTTTTCTTAGTTTCTTGGTTAAGGTCCTGACCTTAACTTTGCTATTAAATGATTTGGGATTTCTGGACCCCAGCTTTACCCTGAGGGAAAATAAGGAAACAAATAAGGTTTAAAAAAAATTTTTTTTGACCTAACCCTACATCCTAAGGTCACCACTAAAATATATCAGATTCAAAATCTGCAAGGTCTTAAGGTCAAGCTCACAGGAAAGTCAGGAAAACTAGAATCTGTGAAGGACAGAGATCTGCTGAATATATTAAGCTCGTGTGTGTGTGTGTGTGTGTGTGTGTGTGTGTGTTCTAATCCTCCAAGGTAAATTTATACCAATCCATACAGATGTATTCCTTTCTGTTTATTATTCCCCACTGCGTAATGGAGGTTAATGTCGTGCAAAAAAGAAAAACATATCTAGAGTTTGACAGCACTCCCCTTATTTTGTTTTATGACAAAACAAAGAAAATGAAAGCTTATTCTTTGGCCCAGAATTTCTCACTCCCTAATTCTACCCATCTTAAATCTGATTTGGGATTTGAGCATTATTTGGATTAGCTCATTAGTAGGGCACCATTCTGACAAGCCACTAATCTGGGGCACTGGTGCACAGCGCCATGACAGTATTATGCTGAAAATGAGAAATCTAATGAGATTAGACAGATCCTGGTAAAAACGGTCTAAAGGTGCTTTGTATGGAGATGCATGAGCTGGGGAATGCAGGAGGTGGGCAGATTGCAGTGTCAGACTCAGCTGAGCTAGAACACCGTCTCTCAAACACCCAGAAGTGATTTTGTTCTGAAAGGCGGCAATGTCACACCTTTGCTAAGCAGGTTCTGTGGAATATCAAGCAGTTGCCCAGATTAAAAAGTAATAATCATAAAAAGTAATTACTTTGGGGCAGGGGCTCAGGAGGAAGGGCTACAAGCAGAGAGGGAGTTTTATGGTAGAACTCTGATGCGATTTCGTGTCTCTGTAGTGGACCTGAACAAGTTACTGACTGGCAGCTGGGACTGGCAACTTGTTAGATTCTAAAGTTACTTGCCCAGTACTGGCCCCTCCCCCAAACAAACCTCCACTAATGTTTCTCCCTTGTTACAGTGATTTTCTTTTCTCCTTTCACGTGTGATTTTAGTTGTTTTTAGCAAACAGAACATACTGGTTCTCTTTTGCTTAGAATTGGGCTGTTGCTAAGATCAGAAAATGCTGCACTGCAACAATGCATGATTTATAATGTCCAGATGTGGTCCTGGGGCAGCAGACATCTCGTAGTGGAAGGGGACTTTGGGCCTCCCCCATTCCTTTCCCTCTTCATGCACTCAAAGAGGGAAACAAAAGTTTCCATGGCGTTTCTTGCTTGTAAGTGGAAAATCAAGCCATTAGCAGAGGCCAGGAGTTGGCCCCCTGGGATGTGATTCCGTTTTTCATGTTGTGCTGGTCCGCCACCTTGCGGTGACTTTTAGACTCCACGGAAGACCTAACAGAGCTCCTTGCAGTAAGTATCCTCCTTCCTTAAGCCTAGAAGAAAATTCACTCTCAATCCATTGCATGTATTGCCTTTAAGATGCGACTGTGTAAGATAAAAGCAAATTCATTTTCAGTACACTGCAGTTAATTACATAAAAATCAAGGCTCTGGCTTATTTTGCATTCTTCCTTGCCATGCAATGAATAAGCATTTTGACTTAAAAGTCAGGAATCAGCATTTAAACAGGTAGACCTGAATTCAAAACAGAATTGGGTTCCACTTTCTTATTTTACCTTTTCAAAAGTGTTTAGAGAATTAGAGGAGAAAGTCGTCCAGAAACTAATGGATGATGTGTTTTAATGGAATGCTTATGTTTGTTTCACCAAGTGTGGATGAAGTCCTTACCAGGTATTAGAACCACTCAAGAATATTGGTCCCACCATCAGAAGGTAAAGGGAAGTCACAGACAAATCTCTGATGTCATAGAATCATAAGAACTACTTAAAGCTGAGAAAAGGATTCCAAAGGAGAGAGAGAGAAAAAAAAAATCCTTGCCTGAGAAATGCATCTTCAAAAATACATTTTAACCTTCCCTGCCAGACAACAAAAAGCAAAGCGGGAAGAGTTGTCAGAGTCCACAGTCTCAAACAACAACAATTCTAAGAATTACTGGGAGATGATTTGGGGCACTGTGCTAAGTGTTAATCTTGTAAACCAAGCATGGAGGTATCTGGAGGATTTCATATACTCTAAGCAGAAAAGAAAGCTAATTTGCAAGGAATACATCAAATTTATGATGAGGTAGAAAAAAATGGTTCATGATTCAAAGATCATTCTCCTAAACATCATTAGTTAAAGAACCCAGTAAGAGAAAGGGAGGATTTTAAGTTTTTCCCTCTCAACAAAATCCATGGTGGCTTTTTTTGGTTTTTGCCTTTTCTTCTTGAGATTCATGAAAACTCTTTGTCATTCAACTGTAGCTGGGCAGTAATCTATTATTTCACTTAAATACACACCAAAGACATAATGTTGATTAATCAAAATAGAAGAAGCAGACATGCTTTGGAAACAAAAACTCTGTTAGTGCTTCAAAAGGAATGTCCACTGGCCATAGGAAACTCTGTTGCTAGGGAGATGGTTACCAGGGACAGGTGCTTTTACGGCGGCTGCATTTACTGGAGGGGTGGCCCCTGACAGCTTGTTTGATACCCTTTGGACTGATGTCATGAATGAAAGGTTTTCAAATATTTAATTTTTCTTGTGTGTCTTGGCACAAAGGGATTGTGTGGATGTGACTGCTTTTCAAGGGCAACATTAGGAAAAGAGAAAAGGAAATGTGGAGAGATGGGGGAACACACTCAGATAGCCGTGCTGGAAAGGGGAGGTATGGGGGACATGTGGACAATGATGTGAGTCCAGGGATGACATGCCCTGATATTCAGTGAACTAAGCCCTCAGTGGGGAGCAAGGCTGGCCCCCAAGGACAAAGAAGCCAATGTGATGTGACTTCTGCAAACCACATCTCATTGATGAATGCCCATGTTCCAGCCACACTGCCAGCTCCTCACACACACCATTCGTTCCCACTCTCAGGCTATGTGAGGCTTTATAAACACTATTTAACATGCAAGACTACCAATCCCAAGTGTCAGAATGGTGGGGGGATTTGCCAAATGCTTATTTATTCATTTTTAGTCTGATTTCAAACTCTTTCTACATCTAAATATCTTTTTCCAGAGGCTTTCACAAAACTTGAAATTCTCAAGATTTAGTAGCAAATACTTACCAAGCTCAGCCTTGTGCAGAAGAACATTTTTGGACGAAATATGTGTGTGTGTGTGTGTGTGTGTGTTCACGTGCTAAGTGTGATTGCAGACATAGTTCTTAATGTTAATGAAACTCAGAATCTGGTTGGGAAAAAATGAGTAGATGCAAAATAATAATAACAAAGCTTTCTGTTTGTTTGAACGTGAAGGAAGTGAAGAAATATTGAAGGTAGATGCTGAGGAGGAAAATTTCTAAGACTAGAGCTTTGGACACAGAGTCTGGATGGATTTCAGATAGAGGAAGACATAATCTTTCCTGGCGTGATAGCCGGAAAGCAGATGTAAGCAAAGAGGTGACTGAGTTGACTTTTGATGGATGGAAACAATCAGATGAAGTGTGGCACTCCATGTTGTCCTGGGAAGAGGAGGACAGTGTCAGATAATCCATTTAGCTTTCTTCAACACTTTGCCTATAATCAATTCAGGTTAATCTGTAATACCCATATTCTGTCATGAAAGTTCTGTCCTTTAGGAAGGGAAACATGGCTGGGTGTGGTGGCTGATGCCTGTAATCCTAGCACTCTGGGAGGCTGAGGCAGTAGGGTCACTTAAGCTCAGAAGTCTGAGACCAGCCTGAGCAAGAGTAACCCCATCTCTACTAAAAATAGAAAAAGTTAGCCAGGTATGTATGGTAGGTGCCTGTAGTCCCAGTGGGGAGGCTGAGGCAGGTGGACCACTTGAGCCCAGGAGTTTGAGGTTGCTGTGAGCTAGGGTGATGCCATAGTACCTGAGCCTGGGTAAGAGGGTAAGATTCTATCTAAAAAAGAAAAAAAGGAAGGAAGGAAACAAAATTGTAGCATATATATATTTTGTTATTAATTTGTGAAGGGAAATAAAGGACCAAATAGGTATGTTGAGTTACCATAAATGGAAAGAAGTATATTCTTTCAAAGTCCAGTACAAGGCACATGCACTAAAAGCAGCTCAAGCCCTTTATCTCAGCCTAAATGCTGCAGAGCAGCTGATATTCCTGCCAGGCAGGGGACACAGTGGAACTGTACAGAGGCTGTGGGCTGCAATCACAGTGGGCAGATGGGAATGCACCCAGCCATGAGGCTGTCAGGAAAAGGTGAGGCCCTGAATTATGTTTATAGCCTGGAAATGACATATCTCATTCATGCCGGGGGTTATGTACCCTCTAGACTGAGTTCATGGGCCTATGAGTCATACAAACTCATCTGTTTCTTGATCTTTGAAGACAGGCAGGGTGGAAGTTTGTGCCACATGAAGAGAGGAAGGATCAGGGTGAGGATAGACCACTCAACGTTTCCAGGCCCCCTGAGCAGGTCTGGGTCACTGTCAGTCCTGTTCCTCCTTAGTGGAATCTTATGCCAACATGAGGGGTTGGAAGCCAGGCACACTTCATCAGGTATGAAGGCTTGCCAGTCTCTAAAAACTCTGTAGGAGGCAGATAGGAGTGAAGGGGAAAGATGTCCTCTTCTGCAATTTGCCTGTCCTTCCGCCTGAGGGAGATGAGAAAGGGGGAGGCAGAGGCTATCTGCTGGCAAGAAGATCACATTTGTACTTTTATCCAAAGCACACCAAAGTTGGACCACTAATTTGGTGACCACAGTGTGATGCCTGGCTTCCTGATAGTTATCTCCTGGCATATCTTGCTTTATAAAGCCACCATCTGGGGGGAAAGGTAACAACTTCTATGTAAATACTTCCCTGATGTTTTGGTATCTTAGTAAAAAAATCAAACCTCTGTGCCTTCAGTCCCATTTGAATAAAAACATCACTTGCTTCCAACAAGTAGAATACATTTTCCCAGCTGATTGATGCTTTTCCATTTATTTTATAATGTATTTTTTTCCTCAGCAAGGGATTGTTCTCCAGAATGTCAAGGAGGAGATATTTTCCAAATTATGTTCTGTGATTGGCTGATTTGGGTCTAATCAGATAGTGCAGATAGTGAGGTGGGGAGGTGGGGAAGGAGGGAAGCAGTGATTTGTCACTCTGGTGCTCCAGTTTCTGGATAAAGAGGTATTTTGTAATGCCAGCCTGCCAAATCTCTAGGCCACAATCAAATCACCCTCCCCTTTGTTCCTTACTCTCCTCCCACCACCTCTGTCTCTGTCTCCCTCTCCTCTCTCTCTCTCTCTCTCCCTCTCTCTCTCTCTCTCTCACACACACACACACACTCTCTACCTCTTCCGATCTATCACTGACAGAACAGTTATTAAACAAAATCTCAACTCAGGGAATTAATAATCTCAAAGATTCATTTCTTTATCAAATGTTGTAGCCTGAAGGAAGAGTACTTTGTGCTTGCAGAAAGACCAAAGTACATTAATCACCCTCTGGGAGGGGATGGGTTTGTGATTTTTAACATTTGTCAAATGAGTAATACCAGAGCATGAAAGAGAGAGAGAGAGAGAGAGGTCTCAGCTCAGGAAGTGTTTGCAAGCACAGAGAGGTTACAAACCTGTCTTCTGAAGGATTCATGGTCCCATGGGGGCTAAAGAGATTTTGGAGGGGGAGGAGGAGGTGTGAGGTGGGGGGTGAGAGCATTGGCCGGGCACTGGCAGGTGGTGACCAGCCACAGATTGAAAAGGAAAGACCTGGTAGTGTCATCAGTGGGTCTTCAAATCCGAGAGTTGAAATCTTCTGCCTTTACAGTCAGCCAGAGAAGGGGGCAGATGGGGCAGGGGCTGAAGATTAAGGGAGTCAGGGAAGGGGAGCTCTGCAGAGGTCACCTAGAGGATGTTTAACTACATTACAAGTTGTGTGATCCTTAAAGCTCAGCTCTGTGGCCTGCGCCCCTTCTGGCAGTAGCTGTCATCCAGCAGCATGCAATCACACACGAAGGATATGAGTTGGGGCAGGAAATAGCCTCTCTCTGTCCCTCTTGACCTTATTCTCTGGGATACTTGTGACTTGTCACTCCCGAGATACAGGAGGAAAGAGAAGTCAAGAGGCTCCTGGAAGAACAAAAATCAATGCATCTTGGTAGGAAATGCAGGGTGGCTGCTGCGGAGTTATCAGCATCACAGACTGAAATTGTCAATTTCAGCAAAACCAAGATCATCATCACAAAGAGTGTCTTCCTCGAGTATCCGCATTTCCTATTCCGAACTTCTGATTATTGTGTGAAATGTGCTTTCCTAGAAGTTTTCTTCCTGGTGGCTGGATTGCAATTACAAATCAGAGCCACTTGTTCACTGCTACTTCTATTACTATCATGTGGAGCATCTGTGGGTGGCACTCAGGTTGATGTTTGAGAAGTTGTGCAGCCTGTGAGTGCAGGAGAGTGAATGTTCCTGGTAACTTTTTACCAAGGGGGAGTAGCAGCTTGTGATAAATGCCTTAGTCTTTGCCCTTTGGTAGATAGTTCTGGGAAGTATTCTTTATACTTTCTCGAAGTCCCAGGCAAAGGAAGCCCCACTGCCCATAGCAGCGGCCCTGACAGTGCACCTTCCCGTTGGCTTTTCCTCCTGCCCTGTCTCGTACTCTCTGCTCCCTGCTTCCACCTCCTGTGATCATCTCCCCAGGAAAGCACCTTCACCCAAGTCCTGGCTTTGAGCTCTCCTTACAGGGAAAAAACTCAGACAGCAGCTGTTGAGCAAATACAAGGGTACCCATATCTGGGACTGACTCCTTCCCAATGCTCCCGAAGGAACTCAGGAAATGTCACCCCTAAATATGACTCCCTGGTATAAAGAACATTTTCAATTGAAGGCCCTTCAAGGTCAATAAATCCTGGAAGAGGCTCTTCCTCTATCTACATAAACCAGACTGACCTGATTAGAACATTAAAGGGGACAATGGACTTCCCTTCCCCCTTCCTATTATCTCAAAATATTGCAGGAATGAAAGTCAAGAATTCAAGCAGACCTGGCCCAAATCATTGAAGTCACAAATACCCTCTTCTGGGTTAATCTACAAGTCAATCTATTTCCCCCATCCATTTGTTCCGCCTTAGCAACACCCCCCCCCCCCGCCGCAACCATTTATCATTTACCATCCTACACTCCTCAATTTCCTTCCTCCCCTGTAAAAGGCATGCATAAAATATCTGAATTCCATTGGAAAATTGGGTATTGACTCTATTATTTCTTCCCATGTGCATGGTAAATAAATCTCTTGTTAATCTACCCTAATTGTAAATTAACCTTTCAACAAACCATCAGGGGAAAGAGGGCAAGTTTCCCATCGCTCCTAAGCTTCCTTTTTCAAACCTAAGACCCAGGCCACCACAGTTGGTTGTTCTCTGGCCACCTCAATCTGTGGTATGGGGAGTGGGAAGAAGTTGCCAAAGACTGCCAGCATCCAGGACATAGGAGAGGCTGCAAATACTGCCTCCAAACCCCTGGGAAGTGAGCTAAAGTAGGAATGTTTGTTAACCTTCCCATGATGAATCTTTATTCATCAAATAAGGATGAATTCAATATTTAAAACAATATTTAAAATATTGTTTAGTTCATCTTTATCTTGTCCTTTACATGTTTCCTTCATTTGTTCTATAATGTGCATATCATTAAAAACTAAACATATACACCTTAACATATGGAATTGTTTTTTCAATCCTTTTTACTTATGGGATCCATGAATAAAAAGTTTGGAGATCACTGTAACAGGGTTAAGAGCGTGATTTCTGATATTGGATTGTGTGTGGTCAAATGTCAGCCTTGTCCTGCACAAGCCGAATGTTCTTGCCAACTAAATCTCACTTAATGTCTCTGTATGTGCACCTCTTAAGTAGGGAGGATAACAGTGCTTACTCCAAAGGGTTATTGTGAGTATTACATTAGATGACGCCTGTGAAGCATGGAGAATAGTGCCTAGCACACTGCAGGCACTCAGTGAAGGTTTAATGATGACTATTAATGTTGTTAGCAGTTTGTTGAATTACTATCCAACCACCTTACTGAAATTTTCTTTTTGGTTCCAACAGTGTGTAAGTTGATTTTTTTTTTTAAACTTTCTTGGTAAACAAAAATTCCCTGGAAAATAATGACAATGGCAGTATTTATTCCTTATTTCTTTGTCTTATGGTATTACCTGGGTGTTACCTTTCACACTGCGAAGCAGCAGCAGTAATTGCAAACAACCTTGTTTCTGCTTTTAATAGAGATGCTTCCACTGTTTCACCATTAAGTGTAATATTGGCTGCAGAGCTAGTCAATTTCTTTTATCAAGTTAAAGAAGGTTACTTCTATTCTTAGATGCTTCAAAGGTTTTATTTTGTATTGTGAATGGAAAGTATCAGCACTCAATAACTGAAACATAAAGCTAAATTCATTAGGTAAGTAAGAAAACATCATTATATTTTCATACTATATCACAGTCAGTGAGCACAGCAGCCTGCTGATCTCAGATGCGATGTGGTGGTCAGGGTTGCCTTGGGGTTACACATATGTTGGTTACAGAGGTGGTAAATTATTGCACTAAACATAAAAGTGGAGTTGGGGTGGGGTGGGGCAAGACTTGTTGACTGGCTAAGTTTCAGAACTATCATTGGAATACTGAGTACTCATGGGTTGATCCTCAAATGTATTGGACCGTTACTGATTGGTTAAGATTCAGAAGTGGGTTCAGTGATGTGAATGGCCAGCAACCCATTAGATTGTTGAGTTGTTATTGATTACATGGCAGGTAGGACATGGTATATGTAAAATAGGAAAACACTAAAACCAAGACCCAAATAGGTGGTTGTCCTGGCAAGCAGTTGTCTTAGAGATGTACAGATACACATTAAGGAGATGGCAACATGGGGGGGGATGCCTGATCCTGGGAAGTAGATGGAAAAGATAGAACTCGTTCTCTAAAGAATGACAAAAAGAAAAGGTAGTTTTGTCCTGGTAGACTTGGAAAGCCATTTTCTTTAAGGACAATCAATAAAACAGCAGAAACAAAAGGCAGGTGCTATTTAAATGTATAACCAGAAGGGCATACTGAGGAGAAAACTTTTTAGCAAGCAGCTGGCCCTTGGCTGGAATTCAGGTGCCAGAATTAGAGATAGGGGGAGTTATCACGAGGATAGTAGGGTTCAAACTCTAAAAGGCCTGGGATATCTGATGGGTTGCCCAGGCCAGGAACCAGACCTGAGGTCACAAGACACATACCTAATTAGCAGGATTGGGCCACAACATGATCTCAGAGGAATGTGGAAATCATTTATTGTATAAGGTACAAGGATAGACCAGACCGGTAGCAAGAGTGACCCAATGAAGAGTTCTCTGAGTATTAAAATCAGAATTCCTAAAAGAGGATAGGCCTTTTGGCAGTAACAGGTGATCCTACCTGCATCAGCAAGAAACAACGCTCAGGTGTTTCAAATGAAGAGTCTTTAATGGAGGGACTCTGCACAGGTGTAGGCAGAATTACGGCACACTTAAGGGATAGCAAGTCCCCCCACCATGGACCCAGAGATTAAGGGTGAGGCACACCTCGTGCTAAAGGGCTAAGAGGAGGAAATAGCAGCACAGGAACCCAGTTAGGGCTGGAGCCTAGGAGAAGGGTTTCCTGGTGTAGATTTTTAGTTATGGAGGGAAACATCTCCTCCAAGAGACTGGTACTAACGCTGCAAGGAGGTGAAGGAAGAACTACCCAAGCTCGTTCCCAATTCTGACTGCTACTGGGGCTCCCCCTAGCAGATGCCAACTGGTAAGAGAGCCTGAAAGGAGGAAAGAGAACCATGGAAAACAGATTCAGGATCTAGTTGAAGGAAAATTAGCATAGTGCTCCCCAAAAGTGGGAAGCGGTCCGATGATGGCAAATCAGTGGTATTTGTGAAATGCTTTGGAGATTCAGACTCCCAGTGAAGAATGTGATGGCTCCTGGTCCATTGTGAGGTTTGCGCGAGCTGTGAGCAGAGCCTTCCTGAAGCTGTGTCACCAGGAGAAATGGTAAGTAGTCAAAGTCACGAGGAATCTCGTGTTTTTGTCACTGTGTTAAATTATGGTACTCAGAGGAAACAAGAAAGTGGGTGAAGCAGTATGTTTTACAGTACAGACACTGAGGCAGAGAACCACAGCTTGGCGAATCAGACGGAGCCTCATTAAGAGACGTAGCAAGTGTGGGCATCTGCCCCTTTCCGCATAGCCAGAGCGAGCCTCTGCCTCAAATGATAGCCAGGGTTTTGTGAGTTAATGGCGTGTGACGCAGAAAAGGAGCTGTGAAGGGAGCAAATCTCTCTTTAAAGTGAACATTTTATAGAAATCCCATTTTCTCTGGGGCTCAAAGCCAGACCGACTTAGTGGATTAAGCTCCGAGGTTTCACTACTAGGATGGATTTCAGGTCAACACCAGCCTATAAATCTGTAGAGGATGGGGAGAGACCCCAAATGAAACTAATGGGTAATTCCTAGAACTTTCCTTCAGGATGTCTGGAGGCTGTGTCCATCCCAGCACCCTGCTGAATTAACTCCGGAGGGGGTGAGAAACAAGAGATGGGGTGTCACGATGGTGCCAACGCTCCCTACCGTATCTGTTGTGGTTCTTACCTGCGGCAGTTGCCTGGTGCCATCCTGGAGGAGGACAAACTTATTTGCTTTGTGCCAGTCAAATGCATTTTCTTGACAGTTCCAGACAAACTTAATAATTACTTCTGTCACCTCAGGATGATTTTTCCCTCCAAGTCACTTCAAATGAGGCAAGAAGCAGGTGCTTCTCACCCCGGTTGCACCAGTTTCCAGTGCCCACAGCCTCCAACACAACCAGCTGCTATAGCCCATATGTACCCGCGCTTTCACTCTGTGTGTATTATGCACAGTGCCCTGGGTGTCTTGAAATCAGTGGGATTCAGGCAAAGATCCACAACAGGCCTGGCATGATTGAAATGGCACCCAGCACGTGGGATTGCATTGCACGTTTGCTTGGTTCACTCTCTCACTTCTCAGCTAAGAGGCTGTATCTGGGTCTGACAATGGGGACATGGTGTTGGGAACTACGATCATGTTGTTACTATTAATAGTTCCAAGGTGTAATGAGTATTAGAAAGCTTTTGAGCTGTCTCCAGAATTAACAGAGCTCCTATTTTCTTTCTGGGATCTGCAACACTCCTAATCTCATGGCAGCTACAGATATTAGAGCAAGGTCTCTGGATGAGTTTGAATACATGGTCAGAGACAGAGTTGGCATTATAGATGTCTCCTAATGATATCTTTATTTGGGGGAAGTGTTTGTGGTTAAGGTACAGGACATTTGTTTTTTCCTGAACCTCTACTTTTGGAGCCCTATCCCTGAATAGGACCAGGGCAGTAGCTCCTGGGTAGGAAAGTAGAACCTTCTTTCCCTGTTCTCCAAGCTGCACTTCAGCTCTGCTGTGCCTGAGATTGAGTAAAACATCTCAGATTCTATCACTTGAGTAGTAAAAGCTGGTGAGAATTGTTTGATCTTCATTTTAGTGTTTGGAAAACCTAAGTGATTTTCCTACAGGGTCCAGATTTCCATCTCTTTTAGATATTATTATTATTACCATAATGATGTGTTTATTTATTCTATCAACAAATATTTACTGGGGCTAGAATTAAAGTAGGAATACCAATGGGAGACTACTGCATTAGTCCAAGGGAGAGATAATGGTGGCTTATGCTAAGCTGGTGGTAGTGGAGACAGGGAAGAAAGCATGCTTTTAAGATGTATTTTAGAGGTGGGATTGATGAGATGAGTTATATTCCAGGCACAGGGCTTGGCCCCAAGGCTATGGTGATAAATAATACAAAGGAGATTCCTGCTTTTGAGGTTATATTGCAATGAGGAAGAACAACAGTAAATATGTGCATGCATTTAAAATACAGTAGAACCTCTGGAAGTTCACCACCTAAGGGACTGTAACTAAGTGGTCAACATATGGAAGAAGTCGACTTAAGGAACTAGGTCTACTGTACTAATACCTTCATGTGGTGCATGTCTGGTCTATGAATATTAGGTCAACTTAAGGAGGTAGTCAATGTAATCAATAAGTAATTGAAGTAATCAATAAGGATGTTCTACTATATATAGATTTTAACAATCTCCAAGAAAGAAGTAAAAGAGTGATGAAGTAGAGAATGATGGAGGGAAGTGGGTGGCTACATAAATGGAGTGGTCATGGATGGTCTCCCGTATGGATAAGATCTGAAGGTTGAGAAGCAGCCAGCTAGGCCAGGAGCCGAGAAGTACATTCCAGGCAGTTGGAGAAGCCAGTGTCCTTGCTGGGGCCCAAGGAGGACAAGTTTGACACAACCTAGGATCTGCCAGGAGGGTGGTGTGCCTGGAGCTGCAAGAAGCAAAAAGTGAGTGATCTTGATGACTCCACCAAGATGGTGCAGAGCCTTAGTATGGTATTAAGATTTTATCCTAACTGAAACTAGAAGCCAGTGAAGAAGTTGACAGCAGGCGAAAGACAAGATGGGATTTTGCTGAAAGAGATTACCCTGGATTGTCTGTTAAGAATGCTCTGTAGGTGGGCTAGAGCTGAAACAGGTAGACCAATTGGGAAGCTTTGGCAGTCGTCCAAACCATAGAGAGCAGGGGCTTGAAGTGGGGTGGTGACAGTGAAGACAGGGAGAGTCAATGTATTTGAGATGTATTTTGGAGGGAAGGTGACAGAACATGACAGTTTATTGGATGGTAGGAGAAAATTGGATGGTGGAAGGAGAAAAAGGATTTTGTTCCTGGCTTATATAATTGAGTAGAGAATACCACCATTTAATAAAATGAAGACCAGGAGAATCAGAAGTTAATTTTCTTCTTTCCTTCCACTATCTTTCTTCATCTTCCAAAATCACATTACCTGTGATTTGGGAAAGATTTCTGGACTAGAAGTTGAGAGAGATGTATTTTTGTCCAGCCACTGGCATGACCTCAACTAATTCATGTGGCCTTCAGAAGACCTACCCCCCTTTGGATTGGTTTGTTGTGCATGGGCCTGAGATTTCTTTGTATTGCCAATATTACCTCTAAGGCATGAAATCCAGAGAGAAGGGACATTGATCCCTGCAACTGACTATCAATTTTTATAGTAACGATGCCACTTGGAGAGAAACATTCTTTGACCTGCAAACTAATAGTAGCTGCTCACGGCTGCAGAAGTGCTGGGGGAGTCATTAAAGGTACAGAACTAGGGATGTTGATAGATGTTATTGTTCTGTTAAGCACCTAAAACAGGTAATTTATTATGTGGCATTGTTTAAACATAGTCATCCTATACCTTTATATTAATTCATTTGCATAAAATAAGGCTTATAAATTATTAGCATTTGTGGAATGCATTATTTGTACCCTTCTGTCTCTAGAAGCTCCCTAGAATAACATTTTGCAAGGGCACTTTGAAAAGTTAAAAGTGCTATGCAAATGCAAAATGTTACTAATATTGACCTGTAAACTAATTTGATGCTGGAGTAAAGAGAATTTTTCTTCCCTAGCAGATACTATTTAAAATTCCAGGAACCATTAGAAGTTTGAACCCTTACACTTTGACACAGAGGGTTATGTTATGGACCTAGAGCACTAAACATGTCTGTTTGGTGATGACTTCACCCCAAGTCCTACTGAAGGGACCATACTTTGCTGGTGATGAGAATAGTCTTCTGGTTGCAGACAATGGGATCAGAGAGGCACCTGACCCTGAGGTACCCACCCATGGGTTGGCCACATACTTGTGATGCCTGCACAGAACTAAGATCCTCTCCTACTGCTATTGAATTCTGTCTTTGGGCAATTTGAATTGGAAAATTCTAAAGAAATTGTAAACCAGTTAGCAGAGGGAAGTAAAAAGTTACATAGAGAGAAACTGCGAGGTCAAGTCAGGGCCATTGAAACTCCAAGTTATGAGGTAGCACAAGTTCTGAGCAGACAGGATCTGTCAGATAGGAAAAGTCACTATTCCCTTGAAACTGCTCTCTGCAAAGTTCCCAGTGGCCAGCTAATCTCAGTTTCAACAAGGTCTCTGTCATCAGCTTCCTGATTTCTCCTTGCAGATTTGGGTACTTCCGTGTTTTCCTTTTGAAACTGTCTTCTCCCACAATGTTTTGTCCCCTCCTTCTTTCTGTCTCTACTCATTTCTTTCAGAATCTCACCCACTTTCTTGTGAGTCTTTGTATGGAGATGAGTCAGGCTACCTCCTCTCTTAGGGTGAAATCAAGGCCCCATTCTTCCAATTTCTGATTATCAGAATCTGCACCTACCTTCAACTCCTTATCCTCCAACTTTTCCCATCCAAAGCAAAACTTCTTATTTCATTGCCACCCTTGCCTCACTTTTCTGATAATGACACTCCATTTTCCCATAATCATAGGCTTAAACCTTGCTATTACCTTTATATCTCTCCATAACTCCCTGTAGCCAATTTAAGATAAATACATATTTTGCCTCTGTGATGTCTTGAATATTTCCTCCTCTGTCCATTCTCCCTGATAGCCACCCTTCTTCTCATCCAGATAAGCCATTTCTCACTCTTTAAAATCTACTTCAAATAACTTATTTGTATTGCATTATAATTTGTTGACCAATGTTTCCAATTAATCAGTCATTTTCTTGAAAAAAGAAATCTTCTGACTTACCTTTTTAGCCCCATCTCTACCTCTCTCTACCTCTCCCTGTAACTGAGCCTATTTTTTGCCACATAGAAAATATTTGTTGGTTTGTATGAGGGAACTTTACTGAATGCCTTTCTCAAATAATGGCATTTGAATCTGACTCTATTGGCTGTTTATTTGCAATTTCAAGTTAGTGAACTATTTTTCCTCTGCCAAATACCTTTGTATTTGGCTCATTTTGGAGAGCTACCCTATTAACACCTACTTGCAATCCTCAGTCCTCTATTAAAACTTTTAATGTGTGCAACTTTATTCAAGCAGGGAAAATCGCCAATTGGAGTGAAGTAAAAACAGATCTTGTGAGGGCTGTGCTATCTTGGGCAAGTCAGATGGTTAAGAAATAAATAGGTTTAAAGAAAAAATAAACATAGACTCAGTTTGGAGAAAAGAAGTGTGGCAATAAAAAAAAACATCTTGGAGGAGTGGGATAGTGGAGAGAAAACAAGGATGCTCTTCAGAGAGCAGCTTGACCAAGATGAGACCTTTAGCACAATGTGGAGCCTGGCCGGACACCCTTTCTTCGGAGGCCTTAATTGAGACTGTTGGCATCTTCAAAAATGATAAGGTGTCAACACTAATGAAAATGAACCATTTATTCTGGGAACTTCTATATCAGATATTTTTAATATTCTTGCCAAGGTTTACAGAGAGAAGAGAGAAATTGCATGTTCCAGTTAGAAGGAGCAGCTGACCTTTAGTTACTGTTGAGTATTCCCAGAATTAGCCAAAAAAGATGGAGTTGGCCTATCAGGAGTATCCAACCTTTTTTCTGTTCTCCCACACTTTGAAAGAGTAAGAGTTGTCTTGGGCCACACATATCTGAATAAGAAAAACAGTCCTCAAATAATCTGCATGAGGCCCAGGTTGGACACCCCTGGGCCCTAGATGTTATCTAAAAGCTCCTACAATGTAAATATTTGGTGATGCTACAATCTGGGCAGTAAAGTTTAATTTATGGAGGCGCAGTGAAAGTCAGACTCCCATTAATGAGACATTGAACTTCCCTGGCCCAGAAGGGCCACTCCCACCCTCTGCGTCCTCAAGCCCACTGCATGCGTGTGTAGCAGGTTCACTCCCACCTTCTGCACCCTCAAGCATGTGTAATAGCACAGCTGCTTCTGGACATTCCTGGACCCATTCAGGGGCAGCCCTTAGAGGCCCGTGGGGAAGGTCCAAGGGGCTGGAAGGTGGCTGGGCAGTCCTTGGTTTCCCTCCCCCACGCCGGCTATGGTTGCTCCACTTTTTTTTGTTTGATATCAATTTTTCTTTGAGGAGAGAGCTGTGCTCCTTTTTAGAAAAGGAAAGGAAAAAAGATAAAGGGGAAAAATGAACTTTAAAAATCACAGATCTAGTGGCTTGTGAAGTAACCTGTGCTTTTTCACTTCTACAGCAAGCCTTCCAGGGTAAGGTGGGACTATTGAGCGTTGCCCTGGAAATATGACCCACGGGCTTGATTTGTGAGCTATCTCTGGTCCCACCAATAAATGAAAATTCCCTAACACATTTTCTAGAACATTGTGATACAGATGGATATGCTGCCACCAGGGTGCTGGAGAGACAGGAAACGTTCGGAGTATTTATCAGTGACTATTTTAGCAAGGTCCCATGGTCGCTGCAGACATCATTCATGAAAAAGAAAGGTTTGGGTTTACAGGAATAAAGATTTTGTTTAAACTTTTATTTATTGGAATTTTAGGAGATGATAGGAAGGAATGTCGAGTTGGATAGGAAGACTATCTCTGGCTTATAATAATAAGGTACAGCGAGGAGTGAAGGAAACAAATAAAAATTATATCTCCTTATTTCATTAAATGCTTTCCAGGGTATAGGTGATCGACATGTATTGTTTCATTCAGGTAAACAGACCTCTCTCTGATGTTCCGCAGCTAGAAGTGGGAAAGGTCAGATCTTTCATCCCTTCAACCTCTGTTAAGCCTACCTATAAACACCCTACTCTGGGTTTCCCCACTGTCTGGTTTGCTCTGTTCCCTCCAGCTGCCAAAGCTGCTGGAGAATGATGCAGCCTTGGCCTGTAAAAAATGCAAGTGTCCAACTCCGAGCTGGCTGCTGTCTCTCTTCAGCAATCATATTAATTCTTCTATTCCAAGCTCCAAGCTGCCTTTCTGTATTAGTTGATCCTGACCTTTTCCTCTCCCCTTGTAGTAGGCTGAATGGTGGTTCCCCAAGAGGTTGTTCATGCTCTAATCCAGAATCTCTGACCGCTACCTTCTTTGGGGAAAGAGTATAATTAAATTAAGGTTCTTGAGATGAGATCTTCTTGGATTATTCCAGGTGGGCCCCAAATCCAATGACAAGTGAGACAGGAAAATTTGACCCACATACATACACACAAGGCCATTTGAGGAGACTGGAATAATGTAGCCATAGTAAGGAATGTCAACACCCAACAGAAACTGGAAGAGGCAAGGCCAGATTTCCTCCTAGGGCCTTCAGAGGTAATGTGACCCTGACAACACCCTGACTTCAGACTTCTGGTCTCCAGAACCGTAAGAAAGTATATTTATGTTATTTTAAGACAAATACATTGTAATAATTTGTTGCAGCAGAATCTAACAGAGTCCTTTAGTTCCTACATTTTCCATCTTTTTAGCAGTAGATGGCCTTGACTTTGACTTACACTTTCTTGAGGAGGTTGAGGCCATTCTCTCCCAAGTCCCTCATTCATCTTTTCCTTTACTTTAACCTACCTCTTTCACTGCAAAAATCTGTCTTTGTGGAAATTTACCCATCCATTTCTTCCTTCTAAGTTATCTAAGAGAAAGATGTCTCCCTTCTTTGCCCAAACTGAATTCTTCATCTGAGCCCCTGGTACCATCTTCTCTTGGGTCTTGAAAGACCCTACTGTTTCTTGCCCAGTCTTCTCAGTCCCAAACTATAGAATAGGAAGAGTCTGAGGATCTAGGCATTTCCCAGATGTGCAGAGCCAAGGGGAGCCATTGTTAAGGTGACCACACATTGGTAAAGCGGGACGCCATTGCTCGGGGGTGGGGGGCGGAGGAGGGGTACCTGTTCTTGATTAAAAATTTGGTCTATATGGAGCAACAAACATTTTCATAGAACGCAAAAATAGTATTGTAATTTTTTTTTAAATTTCAGCATAAGTACAATTTACAAATATAATACATTAAAAAAAATTATGTATAGGGTGGCACCTGTGGCTCAAAGGAGTAGGGCCCTGGTCCACCTGGGTGACCTTGCCCAGGAGGGGAGTAGGGAGTTTACAATAGCCTTTTCATTTCCAAATGAAGTTACATTAACCTCTTCATTCCCAAATGGAGTTACATTAACCTTTTCAGTACTGAAAACCGTATATTCCCTTCTGGTTGCCCAGCCCTTCCCTAGATTGTTGTCCATTCTTTCCAAAAATCGGGACTTTTTTTAAAACACTGTGGGATGAAGGACAAATTGTTAAAAAGCGGGACGTCTGGTCACCTTAGCCATTATAAAAGTCTGAATGAAGGGCCAGGTCTAAAAAGGAGAAGATGGACTAGGGAGGGAAGCAGGAGAAACACCAATGTAAAAGAGTGGAAGATTGGGGAAATCATTAAAGGACTGAAACTTAGTAGAAAAAGGAATACTGCCCACTACTTGTGAGTGTAAGGCCCTATTCTGGTTAATGTCTCACTTAGTGGGAATTCCTCCATCTCTTCTTCTTCCTTCCTTTGTATCTATTATCCTTCTCAACTTGATCTTTTCTTCTCTGCCTTTAGACACATTCTTTTCTCTAGTCCTAAATAGCATTTATATTTCCTAATTGCTTGCAGTGAACACATCACTTTGTCCCAACTCTTCTTCTGTTTCTCGGAAATCAGCAATCCCCTCTCTTTCAGAGAATGTCTTTTTCCCTTGTGTGTGCTTATATGACCTTGCTGCAGTAGCAATAGTGATTTGTCAGTCAGTCCTGCCCTGGGGTTTTTCACATTGGAATGAAAGGTAATTTTTTGGTGACAAAGCTGGGATAAAAGAGAAGATGGCCACAATTTCCTCTGCCAAGTGAAAGAAGCTAGTCTATGGTAGGAGAAAATGAAGCCAATACTCCAAGGGAATCAGAAATAAAAGAAGGAAAGAGTCCTGGCAGTAATTCAGTCCCTGGTTACAGTCATTCCAGAAGTTCCCACACCCATACCCCACCTGTGATTTTAACAGGTGAGCCAATAAATTTATCCTATCACATATGCTTACTCCAGTTTAGTTACTGTCACCAGGAAACAAAACAGCCCTGACCAAGAGGTCACTTCCTTGTATTGTCCTGTTCCCAATGACCACGTCTTCCAATGGTGTGCCAGGACCATTGCCTCCAACTCAAAGTTGGCCTTCTAGTCACATTCAAGAGCCTTCTTTCTACCCTTGACATTACACATTTCCCAGTAATATTTGATTGTGTGCTTTCAAATATCCTTAGGTCCTCAGGCTCTCTCACACTATGGTGTTTTATTCTCTTATGTCTGCTCTTTATCTCTTTTTCCCAGGGATTTATCACCTTCCTAAACATCAAAGTCTAGCCCATGATGTCATGATGTCCTGTTGCTCACTGTTTCTCTTCTCATTCTCGGTGATAGACACTTTCTCTGGTCACTTCTCTGTGGCTGACTTCAGTCTACATCTGTAGTTCAGACTCTTGCTGGACATGTCGAAGCCCCAGAGAAGCCAAGTGACTTGCTCAAAGCTGGCCAGCTAGAGGGCGCTCACCTGCTTTCTCCCCTGACATTTCCATAATCATGCATTTTTCTTTGTAGCGCATTATACACAGGTCTATGTTATGGTCATTTGTGCTTCTCAAATTAGTGCTTTGTTATTTAATTTCTCTATCGCTATATATATGACTAGATTATAGGAGGTAGTTATCCCGCCATTTTGCCCATAAGAGTATTTATGAACACAATTATTTTAGTCATATTTATTACCATTTCCAAGAAAGTGTTTTTGAATTGAACTATAAGAATCTAATTTCATTATTTGATCATTTATAAATGTATAAACCATTTACTATTTTCATTTAACCAAAGTTGTTTTTCTCAAAATCAATTCTTTCTCATGAATTTTCTGATGAAAATTTGATTTATCCATTGGGCTTTTATCCCTCCCCTAATCATATCAAATGTTATCTATCATATCTTTTGTTATTATGAGTTTTCTTTTATAACCACCAGGCATAATTGTCCAGGGTCAAATTTTATAGATGTAAATCTTGTTTAGAAAATTTAGTTTTTATTGTCACCTCTTATTCAAGAACAAATTTTGCCATATGCAGTTTTTAGCCATTTTCCATTTTATTTTGATTATTTAAAACAAGTTTATCTTTTTCCCAGATCCATTTTTGAATTTTCAATATTACTAAAGATATTAATTCTTTAGCCAATTTTTCTTTTATGGTAAATTTTACTGTTTACACATTTCAGCCATTGTCAGTTTTATTTTTTTCTGTGAGTAATATTAATTATGAATTAGACAAAATACTGAACAGTTGTATTGCATTAATTCAGTCACCAGTATCAAGGAAGGTTCTACCATATACATGGTGTTAACCTAAGCACTTGGAGCATATCTGTGAAAGTAGGTAAAGTTTCTGCTCTTACATCGTTTCCTTTCTGATATGGGCTGGAATAGAGTATACAAGTAAACAAATAAATGGAGGGAAGAATTTCACATTGAAATAAGTGCCGTGAAGAAAATTAAGCAGCATAATGTGACCATGACACTTTAGAAAGTGAACATTTCTAGAACAGTTCTAAAAACTGTTCTAGAACAGAGAACATTTGAGCTGAGACCCGAATGATAAGGGGAAAAGCATAGAATATGTTTCTTAACTGTTACATTGATATTTATAAACATGGGTTCATAAACTTCTAAATATTTTATGTTCCACTGACTCATACCACATGAGGAAGAAAGAGTAAATTGTGGGGTCACATTGATGGAATTCAAACAAACATTTTCAGCATATTGCTTTCCTGCTTCTGGCCACATATGGCAAGAAAGAAATGTGCAAATAAAAGTGGTTGTGCCAGGGTAGTAGAAGAATAATTTATTTTTTATTCCCCAATGTATTTAATATTTTTGCGTATTTTTTTCAATAAAACATATATGTGCCCCTTGTATGCTAGTTTTTTTATTTTTCACTGGCGGTAGTGATGTCCTATCTCCTGAAAGTCTAATTATGGGAATGTAATTGCATTTTACATGTATTCTTCTTTTGTTTCTCCATTGAGTACTAGACATTCAGAAAATGCATGTGGATCGATGCTTCCTAAAAATTTTATATCTGATTTTAAATATGGATTTTCTAATGAAAAGTAGAATTTGAAACTCTAAAATAGCAAGTTCTTCTAACAACCATGGCAGGATCTAACCATTTGAATTCAAGTGCATTCTCGTTATGGACATTTTTGGACTTTTCTCTTTCAGTGAAACTTGCTTTAAAATAGTTGAACTCTTCTCACAAAGTAACATTAAGCACCCTCCTCTCCATTTCAAATAGGAATAACTTTTGGATGAAGGGACTTGCCAAACAACAGAAAAAACTCTCCTCCATGACTGAGAGGACAGCAAGCAGCTGTTCACACACAGACTGAGACAACCGTGACCATCTGCAGTTTAAATGGCAGTCACGTTCACACTTCCCTCCAAGGACTGGTGCTTGAAAATGTGCTCTTGTTCCTGGCCTGGCCTGCGTGGAACCACATGAAGGGCCAATGGAATTTCAGCTGCATCTTCACTCTGGAAGGGATGGGGGCTTGGTTTTTCTGCCTCCTGCCTCCGTCCCCTTTCCGTTCTGCAATGTGTAAATACACACATTCACACTCACTAACACTGGTAACTTTGAGGAAAGTATAGGTTTTGTTTAGGGAGCCCATTTTAAACAAACAGATGAAGTGCACATAATATTTTTACTACTCAAAATCTGGACTACTTAGCATTAACACTGAATCATTGAAAGAGCTCCAAGTAAAACTGTATAATGTAATGCACCCTGCCAATGCTTAAATGTTTTTTCCCTTATGAAAGCACAAAAATGAGGCTCAAAATAAATAAATAAAAACCAGTCTCTACCCAGGAGTTTAGATTTAGGTAGCATGATTTCGTATGAAGCAATGGGGAAACAATACATATTCCTTTTTGTTGTACTCTTTGTGGAAAAAAAGTCACAATCAATACCCTATCTCAGAGAAAGTATAGCATTTGGGCAATAATCCTATTATTGTGAAGCCTTGGGAAGGTCACTTTATCTTTTAAATTCTTATATGACCTTTTTGAAATAAGATTTACCTACTTACTAATTCAAAAAATATCTTTTTGCGTATTTATTACATGCTAAGGGCAGTCTAAGAACTGAGACTATAAAGATAAAAATGTGTGGTTCTTGCACTCAAAAAGTTCATTGGCTAGCAAGGAGGCAGCCACACCATAACTATCCTGTGATATACTACATTAAATCTCACAGTCTCTATACTGGTTTTTAATTCCTACTGTAACAAATTACCACATAGTAAGTGGCTTTAAACAACACAAATTTTATTCTTCTACATTCTTGGAGATCTGAAGTATAAAATTAAGGTGTTGACAGAGATGAGTTCCTTCTAGAGGTTTCAGGGGGCAATTACTTCCCTTGTCTTTCCCAGCTTTCAGGGCTTACATTCCTTGGCTCATGGCCCCCTTCCTCTATCTTCAAATCGCATCACTTCAAACTCTGGTTTCATTATCACATCTGCTTTTTCAGACTTCAACCCTTTTGCTTCTCTCTTACAAAAAGCATTGTGACTACTCAGGCCCACCTGAGTAATACAGAATAATCTCATCTCAAGATCCTTAACTTAATCGCATTTACAAAGTCTCTTTTGCCATGTAAGGTAAGACATTCACAGGTTCCAGGGATTAGAGCGTCAACATCTTTGGAGGGCCATTATTTTGTCTACCACAGTGTTTATTATAGTGTAAAGAGTGGCCTCTGCACAAAGTAAAAGGTAAGCTTAGAAGATGTTTAACTATAATGAGAATCAAAGGAGAGCCCTCGGTGAGCTGAGGTTTGAAGTCTAAACAGGGACATCAGAAAACATCTTCCCAGGAAGTGAGAACAATGATATCCTATCTGCTTAAAGAAAGGGAATCATTGTAGGGAACTAGATGTTACAAAGTCTCAGGATAAGAAGAGAAACTCTGGTTGTAGCCATAATGTTTGACAACTGAGGTAGCAGGAAGCTCAAAGAGGTCCAATGACTTATCCAAAGGACAATGGCTAGAAAGTGACAGGCCGCATGGGGACTAGGACTGTGGTTCTTTTCCTCATCCAAACCCCTGAGAAACCTCCAGCACTGAGATATCTGGACAGATCCTAATGGCTGGGACGTCTGTCCATCAACCAGTTTCAGTAAAATTAATGAGAACTTAAGGCAGAAATCAACTCTGTCAACTACCAAAGTACGTGTTTGATTTTAACTAAAAACCAATATTTTTTCTAAAAATCTTCAGGGGTCTTTTGGATTAATAGTTTGAAGCAGTAGGAAGGATATAAATAAAGATAATGAGCCATACTCATTTTAAAATGACAACTCTATAGGCTCAGTGATTTCATCTTAGAATATGAATTGGCAGGTGTCAGTGGCAAAAGTCGTCTGACTATGAAATGGATGTTTGTTGAATAAAACCTATCAGTGCTTATAGAATTCACTGTCTTAGGGAGTTCATGAAAATGAGATGTTCTCAAAGAAGAACTAAATGAGCTTTTTGTCCATTATTTTAGTCATTGGCGGGGAAAAGCCCAGATTTAGCTCATAATGGGCAGCCTGAGCACTTCATAAATACTGATTTAAGTGATAGGCCATCAGGAGTCCTAACCATGCCACAGCACAATGCTTAAGTGGGACTGCATGAGCACCCTGACTGCTCAGGGTTACTGGTGCCCTTTCACGGTTGTTCAGAGCATTAATCCCAGTTACTTCCCCAGAATGCCTTTTGGAAAGTTACATATTTATCTATAGAGCTTTGTTTTGTTTTTTCCCATATGGCAATGAAGCAGTGGATAGTTTTGCCTGATTCTATATTATTGGAAGCCACTGATTCCCCTTCAAACCATCAGGCATACTCTTGTGCTTGGTGTTTTGGGGATACAGCAATGACCAGGTTCTTCTTACTTTCATATTTTGCATTTTGGATAGTAATGCCCAATATATTAGGCATAAACTGCAAGGGGATTTAGAGTCAGAAACATTTATTGAGTTAAAGATAGGTTAGAAGGTCTGAGGAGAAATAATCTCCTTCACCAAATTACTATGAATTTGAAATATCAATCCTCTTTTACCAGACACCCAGAAAGTGATGACTTGGGAATATTTTCTGAGAAGGCTAATGTTGCAATGAGAGAAAAGTGATGGGGAAGTCTGTCACGTTCAGAAACAGTGATTGGGTCCAGACCAGAGAACCTGTAGGTTAGTCTTCAGGGAGCACAGTGGCTGAAAAACTAGTCAGAAATGGGACCAATGGTTCAAGACATTCAACAAGGCAAGGAGAAACAGCCTAGAGAATATGAAGAATAGAGTACAAGGGATTGTGGGACCTGAATTGGCCATGTGCCAATTCAAACAGCAACGTCGATAAAGCTGGGAAAGAAAATGGCCCAGACTAGCTGTTGAAGAGAAAGACTGACACATCCCAGTAGTGTCCAAGCAAAGGACATAAGAATCCAGGGACAGGGGATTGTGGAGTCGGGATTGAGAGGCATTCACTTTGACCCTAATGCACTTTGACCAGACATTGCTGGGTCTTGCGCTCTCTATGCTAAGGGGTGGGGTAGAGAAGATTGGTATTTTCAATGCATCTGGAAAGTACTGACTCTGATATTTATGCTACTATTAATGGTAATAATAGAGGTAACCTGGGCTAGCTTGTACCACTGTACAGATAGGATTCAAAGCTGGCCCTTTCTAGTCAGGCGCAACACTCTAGAGGCTCCAGTGTTTCTCAGCTCCCTGTTCCTGGTCTTCCCTGATACCTCCTCCCTTACTTTCTAATGGTAGTTAAAAGCATTGCAAAAGACTAATTGATGGACATGGATCCCAAGCAAAGGACATAAGATGTGACATGGATGCCACAAACTCAAGGGAGCAAATATTTTCTTAAGTTTTCCATAGCTGAGCTTAAGTCCTATCACAAGCCCCATATGCCTGTACTACAAATTATTCCTCAAATCTCAGCAACTTAAGTGAGAAAGTGCTGGCAGGGAGCTCTGTCCTCCACTCTCAGTTACCCACTCTGATGCAGGCTCTGCTGTCTTGTAGCCACAGAATCTGGTAGTCATGCCCACCACATTTTTGCAAAAGAGAAATGGAGGGCTGGAGGAGCTATGCCACTTCTGGAATTTCTCTGTTGTTCATCACTTCTGCTCACAGTTTGTTGGCAAGAACTGGTCACATGTCCCCCACCCAAGCTTCAAGGAAGGCTGGTAAATATATGAGAACATATTTTGTCTCCTTATAAATTTCAAGTGTATCAAGACTTTTGGGGGGACAAATGATAAAAAAAAAAAATCCTACTCAAACTACATTAAATAAAACCGGACATTTATCAGTTCACAAAACTGAAAAGGGGGTCTGTTACTAGAACAAATCATGGCTGGACCCAGAGACTCAAATTGGGTAATGAGTTTGGTTTCTTTCCATCTCTGAGCTTAGCCAGTTTTCACTTAGCTTCAGCCTTAGGGATGTTTTTCCCCATGTGTTTAGTAAAAATGGTTGCCAGCAGCCCTCAGCCGTATCCCCCTGCCTAGGCAGGCTATTGGAATGAGCTGGCCTTCCCATTCACTGCTCATGGAAAAGTCCTGAGGAGGATCCTAATTGGTCCAGCTTAGGTCACAAACCTAGCCTTGCATCAATACCAATGACTGTCACTGGGATGGGATCCTCTGATTGGCCCAGTTTATGTCACATGACATCCCTTAGTAGGGACTAGCAGGAGAAGAGATTTGTTTGCACTCAAACCACTCAGACCAGGTTTTCTTACTGGAGTGTTGAGTTCCTTTAGGACAAGGGAGAAGAGCTGCAGACCAGTCCCCAACACCAGCTGCCCACCATAGGAGGAACATGCTAATGTACCACCTTTGTCATGTATCACATGGGACTGAAGAGTGGCTTCCATAGTGCGTGCCCAGAGGAGCGATATTGGAAGTGATAGCTGCCATGGGCAAATGGCCTCTCCATCTTCCAGTATTTTGTGGAAATAATGGTTATATCTTTTGTAAATTTGACACAGAACACAGCTGGGAGATATTTGTAATAGAAAAGCACTATGATCAATGATCTGTGCCAAATCATAAAATAGGTCTTCTTTTAAAGTAAAAAAAATAAGGATGTATCACATGGACAGGGGGAATTTCTCATACCAGCTTTATGGCATGCTTTATGGCCAGCCTGGATTACTATGTTGCTGTGTCTCAATCTTTTCCAGGAAGCCATCGCTTCATCTCCCTTGCCCATCAGCCCGAATTCAATCCTGTGCCTGCTGGGCCTTAAGCTGAGTGGCCATCTAGCAAAATAACCAATTACATTAGTGACAGTGGCTTCCTGATGACTTCCTCAGTTCTGTTTCTAAAGCCCATTTAAAATACATTTCTCGTTTTACTACACATTCAAATTTTATTCTCCTGGTTATAGAACTATAAATGTCTGCATTTCATATAGACTCAAAATGAAGGGTATATAAGCATGTATAAATCACACTGCAAAAGTTGCATTTTCTTCACTGAATTGTACTTGATATTTGGCTGGATGAAAATTACATTATCTGGCAACCGCTCACACTCTTTCATATCTAAATATTCAAAAGAGGCCCACACACAGTGCATTATTATCATTATTATTTTTATCATTATTGCAATTGGGCTACTATAGACCATGTTTTAATGTGAAATACAATTTCTTCCTGAAATCTAATAACACTCTAGTGAATATGCATATTTTTTATGCCCATATGATTGGAGTTAAGTTCCATGGTATAAAAATGTGAGAAATTTGGTTATTGGGAATTGAAACTTGATCTACTGTGCAAAATATGCAAAATGGGAATAATAATAATGACCTTGCATGAGGTAGGTGACTGGTGAAACAAGACACAGCCTCTGATGGCATGGTGAGGGGGCCCTTTGAACTTGAGACTAGATAGCTCTATGAAGGGCAAAACCCTCCAGGGCTTTATGAAAATAGGAAGAGGGTGCTTTTCCCTACTGCCTGGGAATAAAAAGGCTATTACTTTGTTCACTTAAGCAATAAACATACAAGAACTAGATGCTGGTCCTATCGGTGACTGGAGTAAGAACCTGTCTGGTGCCAGGCTTCATTCGCTGCAGCTGTGGGTCCTACACCGCAGAGGTGTCCTCATGATCTGTCTCTTCGGCAATAAAGAAAGGTCTGCTTAGGAATTTTTTTGAAGAATGAACTTAGGATCCCTGAATGAAACCTAAAGTTCACTCAATCACTATGTCTATTTGGGAAATCCTTAAATTACTCCTATGTTCAGTTTCCCAGAACTGTCAATGCATCAGGGAACAGTGTCAGTGAGTAGAGGAGAGTAAGACAGAACTGCTTGAATTCAGGCACCGGTCTTTGGGCAAGGTGCTTCGTCTTTCTGATGCATAAGTTCTTCAATAATAACATATGAAAATTTCATCCGTACTCATCCCTTGGGGTTATGGAAAGCCTGGCATCAGTGTCTGCTACCCCCTGCTAACCAGGAGGGGCTTTAGGAGAAAAATCAGGGAAGGCCCTCTCCTCTTGCACCCAGCAGAATGCTCATTCCCGGGCCTGCAGCACAAATTCCAGCTACCATGATTGAAGTGCAAGCTGGGAACAGCTGAGCACACTGACTGAAAAGCAGACAGAAATGATCTTTCGATCTGTCCTGCTTAGAACTGGGTAAAATTAGTACATAAAATCCTCAATGTCCATCTTCATGTAACATTCTCAACTTTTCTTCCTTCCTTCCCCACTTTCTATACCTGGGTCACCAGCATCTCATTCCATGTTCAGACAAATTGAAATATTCAGTTAACATCTGAAGTTGTCACATCTGCATTAAAACGTGGACCTTTTGAAGAAAATACCATAACCCAAGGCGTAGATGGGCTTTTAGGCCAGAGGTTATTTGCCATGGCTGGGCCATCAGAAGGATAGTCTGGTATCAGAACTAATTTATATTGATGTGTGTGCGCTCCTTATATAGTAATCAAATGTTCAAAATTCAGGCATCATTTCAATAAAACACATAGGAGGTGGAATAACGAAAGCATTCTCTAGGGCTACCTATTCACGACCAACATCTTTGGACTGAAATTAGAAACATACTATTGTACTATGCTGAAGATGTGATGAGCATGCTTTCTATTTAAAAATAAAAGTAGGAATAAGAATAGTTGGAAATATTTACCAAACAACCGAGAAACATGGTACCTGATATAGGTAGCACTTGTTTCTTTGGAAATATTTTTTAAGTCTCATAAAGAGAAAATTGGCAGTGCTTTTTTTAAAAATTGTTTTTTTGTCAAATTATCACGCCCTTCTCATATACTCCCTGATGAATAACCCACCTCTACTTTGTGTAAGGAGCATGGGGCTAATGTCAGTTTCTTGGGGATACTTTTGAAAACCCTAAATTAGCTTGCCAGTTGTGGTCACTGTCACCAGTGCCAAAAGATTTCTATTAGTATCTTATTAAAAAAAAACCCAGCAGTATCTGTTCAAGTTTGCAAACAGATGCAAGTGGAGACCAGGAATGACCCTCTGGCCAGGTTGTAATTCCTAAATTCCTAAATATAGGTTGCCCCTGCCTAAGAAACTAAAGCGAAGCTCACAGGTTAGAACAAGTGAGAAAGTTAACTCCTGTAAGAGATCTCTCTACATTCAATTAAAAATCATTAAAAATAAGCATTAAAACATGGTGTGAAGTGCCAATGAAGAAATCTCATACTAGGATTTGTTTGGATTAGAATTCATCATCCAGATCCTGGGTTAATTACAGAATCATGGTTATTTCCCTTAATTGTAGAATAATTAGGAGGACCGTGGACTTGGTCCACTGTCCCTCTTAAGCCCCATAGCCTGCTTTGAAAAAGCCCAGCTCCCCTCCACTGAGAATTCCCCAATCTAGGTATGCTCAGTGTGCTCTAATCCCATGTAATTGTATTAGTCTCAATACAGATCAGCTCCGAGTGCCCCCACAGAAAGGGAGCTGTCAGCCCTGCTATTGTTATCCACTTAATGTGATTCTGGGCAGCAAAGAAGAAAAGCAACCAGAGCCCTCTGTCTCACATTACAGACCACAGTTTCTAAACCAATTAAGGGAGAGGGAGAGGGATTTACAGTCCTCAGGATTAGAGACTCTGTTTATATTATGCTATATTTCTTCTCATAATACCCTCCATTTTATGTCTCCTAACTGCCGTCTCTCTGTCTCTGCAATGCTCTCGTTCCCTCACCCATACACTTCCCTATTTACTTCTCTGGGTTTGCTGTTCTGAGTGCAGTCACCGAGCTGGCTAATTCTCACTGATTGTTTTAATTATGTTTCCAAATCCTGGAGCACTTGCTGTCTAGAGAACTGAGTAACAAAAATGCTGGGGCTCAGCCCAAGTCTAATATTCAAGCAGACCTTGATAAAGTGGTACATTTCTGTGCAAGCAATCATTTCAATTAATTGAATAAAAACATCCTGCAGGATGTTGATCAGGGATAAAGCTTGGCTCTCAGAAGGCAAATTGGTCAGTATCCTGATATTGCAGCAGAAGGTGCCAATTTTTTTTTTTTTTTTTTTTTAAGAATTACATCTAACGTGGAAGGTGAAATGAGGTTTCATTAAAGCAAGGGAACAAGTGGGAAGATGCTGTTTAAGAAAGCGTTCCAGACCATTTTAAACAGACCGTAGCCTGATCTGAGTGTGGGTCTGAGACTTCCCTTTTCTAAGTCTTCCTTTTCCTTCTTGTGACACAAGAAGGCCAACTGATTTTCTCCTACCCAAATGTATGTATAATTTTTCCCTTGGCTGATGCTGCAACAATGAACACCTCACTCGATGGGTTTCTATTAGAACCAAATGGATTTGGAGAAGCATTTTTACTCTTAACGGAGCTTTTCTATTGAATTCCATTTTTCAGAATTTTATTTTAGTTTCAGTTGAATATTTAAACAGGTTTAAATTTTAAATATCTGTGCTGAACAAGCCTATATATATATATATATACTGCTGTAATACTTCACTGGGCTTCATTTTTAGCCAGATACAATATGCATAATCCATTATGTTAGCATTATGTAAGTTGGATATGTTCAGACACAGGCTAAGGCACCCTTTTACACAGTTAAGTTATACCACTGCAATGGGTTGTCTTTTCAAATTATTTTTGTAACAGCTGTGTTACTAACAAAGCATAAAGAGGGTTCTAAAATTCAACACAGGGCTCATTATTGTAGGAATACCCATTCTGATTAATGAAACTTTTATTTAAAGTTGTCCTTAAACTACATTATCATATTCCAGTCTCTTAACATCATCGGGAAGAAAAGGCTGGGTCTCCTTAGGGGAAAATCGTGTTTCTATGCCTACTGGTTTTGTAGGTTCTGATTGTCACCCTGGCTTTTCCTAGAATTGCTTTTGCCCTTTAAAATTAACACATCTTTGGGTGTTCTAGGCACATGGGGGTGCGATGAGAAGAATCGTTAAATTAACACATAGCTTTCAGGAAGCTATGTCCAATCTAAAAGCCCAGATATAAACATGGGAGTTTAATAAATCACAAGGGACTTTGAAGAGAGGCACACAGTGTAACAGATGACACTTTTGAATGGATTTGGGCTGCTGAGTTTGGATCTCAGCTCTAGCACTTACGAGTTCCATGACTTTGAGCCACACTTCACCTCAGCTTGTTTTCTCATAGAGCAAATGGAGATAACAACTGTACCTATCTCATAGAAGTACATGTATTAAATACATAAAGTACTAACACAGTACATAGCAAGTGGAAAGAGCTCAATGTCTATCATGACAAAGGATCTCCCGGAAATATATGTATTTTCAAGTATAGGGCACAACTCATGGATAAATGTTCAGCCAATAATAGTTTAAGTAGAAGGCCAGCTAGTGGACTTGAAGATGGAGATAGGGCTTCAGGAAGCAGATAGATGAGAGGACCCTTTGCCCTGGTGTTTAGGAACAGCTCTGGCAACCTCTCCCCATCAATATGGAGCTGAATCCAGGCGAGTAACTGTAGAGCAGCCTCTGTCCAAGAAGACTGGAACTGGCACACACCTAAGGAGGACGGCCAGTAAAATAGCTATGACTTTTTTCTCCATGATATTTAAACTGAAGACTCAGTGTATATTAACAGAGCTTTATAGAAACAACCTCTGCTCCATCCATCCAGCACAAAACCCACACTCACAATTCATTCGCTAGGCTTATAAGGCTCTCGGGCTATAGCAAATTGGAGAAATTGATGTTTACCCTGAAAGCTTGTACCACATGCTATTTGTAGCCACCGTTGCCTTGGTACATGTCTGCCAGCGTGCTGGACTTAAATCCCTATGTGATAACCTTTAACTCTTTGCTAGGAGGCAGAATCAATCCAAGGTAGAGCTAAGTGGGAGAACAGGGGAGAGGGAAGGTGCAGAGACACAGGGACGCACACTTCATCCATCCAGAGACTTTAACGTATTCTGGGCACAGGTGGGAGAAACCGGTCATGTTAAACAGCAACAATTTCTAAAGTCCTTCCTGTGCTGACATTTCTAAAGTGTTTCTGGTCAGTGTAAGAGAAAAAGCATTTCTGGGAAATAAGGCTGATCACCTGGGAAGGGATAAAAAAGCTAAAGTAAGTGTATTTCTGACAAATGAGAAGTATTCTATTCCTGCGTGAACATACTATGCACAACTTGGTTATGGGAGGTCACCATGATTATCTTCTCTCTCTCCCTCTCCCCTCGCTGCTCCCCTCCCTCTCTCTATCTCTCTCTCCTTCTGTCCCTCAGAGAGGTTCCATTGATTAATGCCGCAGAGAGCCTGGCAGCTTTCTGCTTTCTAATACGCTTCCTTCTATCTGCTGCAGGTGTTTAACTGGCTGTAAGGACAGTGTGAGGCATTTTGATGTATGTAAATTATGCCCATACTTTGAGCCTAATCATTATTATAAAATTTATAGAGGATAAAACACGGGCAGCCATAAAAAGCAGAATTTTTACTTTGATCATGCAAAGTTATGGGCTCCCTCAGTGATTAATCTTTTACGGGTCTTAAAGATCACTGCCAGTGTGAAGACTTAACAGTTTTCCTACTTCTGGCCAAATCCCCTCAAACAATAGAAGAGTAAACAAAAGCTACCCAGGATAATAATGACAGGCACAAACTTCCTTGAGAAGAGGTTGTGGGCTCAAAATTGTAGTAGGAATAAAACAAATTAATATTTTTCAAATAGTAGTGATAGGATTAAAAATAGGAGACAATTTGGATGGTGCAGAACATTTCATTCTTGCTCTGCTACAAGCTTGCTGGGTGACCTCATGTATGTCATTGACCCTCCTTGAAGTTCAGCTTTTTCAACCATAAAATGGGGAGATAAGCTTTAAAAATCACCAGTGTCCATTCCACCTTCACCATTTCATATGTCTTATTGTTATAGATGTGTGTATAAATAAAATCTATCATGTTGGAACATTGAGAATGGCATAGAATCACATAGTAGGTTTGGGTGGAGAACAGTCCCTCAATTGAGGAAATCCCCCCACATAAATACATATCTAGTCATGTGGCTGAGAAGTCACCTGACTCCTTGGGATTAGGTCCTTATGTGCTACGTAAAGCTAATAACAGCCTGCTGTATCTGTCCCATCAAAGAACAAGTGAGATGCAACTGATGACTGCACTTTGCAATGAAGAAAAGCACCAGGCGGTAAAGCCCTACTATTATCACGTCCTTTTTACTTCTCTCAGGAGCAATAGCATCATGAGAACAAGTACCTTATCAGTGTCACCACAGCATTTAGCACACGCTAAGTACATCCTGTGTCTTTAATAAATAATTCTTGGAGCAAATAAGTATAAAGCAGAGATTATGTTTTCATCACTGAATTCTCATTGCTAAACTTAGAACTTTGAGGATCAAAAACTACCAAATCTTGCAGTTAGAAGGAAGGTAGACAATGTGACGTGGGCAGAGATCTCAGAGCAAGATCTGTGGTGATGTCCCAGGAGGGCTCCAGGAATACAGGGTTCTGTGTTTGAATGATCAGGGATGCTCCATACTTTCTCTTTCAGGAAAGTCACAATTTATATGAGTGCATTAAAGGCTCTGCACAGCCATGCGGTAAGATAACAATAACAGCATCCAATTCTACTTAACCCTGTGGTCCCCATACTTATCTATGCATTCAAATTCTTATGCTAACATTTATTAAAATGCTACAGCATCAGAGTTTTTTAGAACACAGCTGAAGAAGGGATGAGCTAAAAGGCTGGGCAGACAGTTTCTCTCTGTCAGTTACTTTAAGACTTTAGACCTGTCATTTAATCCTGCTGCTCAGATTCCTCTCCAGTAAAACTCTTGTCTTCACAGGATCATCGTGAAGATTAAATAAGGTCATTCAGGGATCCCTGCTTAAGTCATCACTGCAAATTGTCCCTGAAAACCTTCTCTGTCATCTCCTTAACGCTCTGAGAAATCACCTTGCTTCAAGGACTCTATCTCCTTGTTTCACCCATTTATATACACATTTTTATTGAATCTATGCTAGGTGGCAATGAACACAGTGATGAAGATACTGTTGTGAACAAGATAGAGGATTGCTGCCCTCATGGAACTTTCTGTTCCGCTATGGAGACGGATCACTAAGTATGTAATTATTATTTGGTATGATACATACACTAATGATAATGGCTAATAGTTATTGAGTACTTACTAAATATTTTGCATACATTAATTCCTTTTACCCTCATAATTATCACAAAAGGTGGACATTATTAGTCAATTTACAAATGAGGAAACTGAGGCAGAGGGAGAGTACAAGAAGTATGTCGTACTAGACGAGCATTATAGCAGGTGTCTCAAAGATGTAGTTTCTGAGACATTAAGGTCAGATACGAATCAGCCAGGGGAAGGTGTGAAGGATGGGTATGCTGTGTAAAAAGGGAAGTAGTGGTGGGGGTAGAGAAGAGGAGAGAGGAAAAGAGAATGAATGGTGTATTGTAGAATCTGAGAGAAGCCCCAGAGCCACAGTATGGCGTCAGAGGGGTGTATGAGGGGGTGAGGACTTGGACAGATTGTGAGGCGGAGAGATGAAAACAATGGCTAGACCAAGAAAGCTATTCAACCACTTTAAAGACTTAACAGGAATCAACAAGGATTCTAAGCAAAATAGTGTTGAGATTCATTGCTCTTGCAGCATTTCAGGGAGAGCTACTTGCTGTGGCATAGAGAAGAGATTAGAAGCAGGCACCATCAGAGGATCAATTTGGAGATAGACACAGTAATCAAGGGAAGAGAAGATCATGGCCTGAAGTAGAATAGAGACAGTGGTAATGGAGAGATGCATTTGAATAGCATTTGGAACATAAGAGACAATTATTGGCTATGGGGAGAGGGAAGACTCCATGGCAATGCTCACCTTCCAGCTTGGACATCTGGGTAGATGACAACACATGGACACTGCCAGTGTTGAGACAGCAGGACTGGGAGACAGGGCTAACTTCAGCTTGGGACGTCAAAATCCAAACTCTTCTTGGGTTCGAAGAGTCTATGGGACATCCATCAGATATGCCTAGTAGACTCTTGGAAATGTGGATGTGAAGCATGGAACTACTTCAGCTCAATGTAGTTTTTCATCCGACATAGAACACTAGACCAGCTTTAAGGAAACAGATGATGCAAAGAAAACTGCCCTCTTGAACACTTCTAGATCCACATTTAGTTAGCATTCAGAGTGCTAGAGAGCAAGGGTCAAGCAGGAATACAAAAAAAAGGAATAGACCATTACATCATAGGAGCCACCAACTTTCCTTTTTCAGTATAGTAGATATTCTTGATGCCTTGACAGTGTGTGTACAGTGTGTGTGTGTATATATATATATATATATA
>NW_003852408.1:26736103-26742607 GCF_000181295.1 Otolemur garnettii
ACAAGAAAGACCTCTTGACACCAAAGCTGCTCATACCAAGCCTCCAGAACTATGGGAGATGAATAAATTTCTACAGCTTGTAAGTTATCCAGTTTATATTTTGTCATAGCAGCCCAAGCAGACTAAAACATATATGTATGTGCGTATGTGCGTGTGTGTGCATGTATATATATATGTTAGATGTATATACATTAGACTATTTTGTATGTGTGTGTATATGTGGATATACACACAAAAAACACTCTAAAATATTTATGAATATTTCTGAGTAGTAAAAATAACTTTCTTTTGGGGGGGTATATATATTTTATGCATTTCTTGCAATAAATATGTATTTGTTTTCACTAAAATTAATTATAATATGTTTGCTTAAAGTTAGAGTGGGGATTTAAGTAACTGAATAAAGAACCAAGGAGAGGAAAAAAATTAATCCCTTTACATGAAAAGGAGTAATGATTGAAAAGAATGGTTTAAGGAATAGGGTAGAATTTGAGTTGAAGAAGGCTTAGTCAGAGACACTAAATTTTGGTGTGCTGAGTACTCAAGGTGGGAAATGAAGTTAGCATTTTGAAGACTTTAGACTGAAACCCATCTGGTCAATCCATTAATTTGTCACTATTTCTATTGATCAGTTTAGGATTTATGGTTTGGCTAAATCCCATTAATAAAATCACCAACTCTGTTTGAATTAATGAAAAAGGAGACAAGTAAGAAGTCCTGTAGCTGTTACAATATGCTTAGGTTCCCAGATGTGCAGGTAGAGTGACATTTATATGTGAACTAGGTTAAGACATTAAGTTAGAAACTTGTTCCCACAGCTCAGGAGCTTGGGAAAAAATGGAGGGCACAGGAAACCTCAGGACCAGGGAACATTTATAGGAGGGAATGTGTGGGAAGATTGGCTTGCCTGAGGCATTTGAGATATTAGAAAATGTAGGTAAATTTCAATTGTCAAGGATTAGATGATCAGAGAAATCAGGCCAGCTGTGTAAGCCACATATCCCCTTGTTGTTCAACTATGGCTAACTGTAAAAATATTTTGGGTCAAATCCTCTCATGAGGAAATGTAAGGAAGGTAAAAGATCTTTCACTGGGCTGGAAATTACTATCATTGACATGGGTTGAAATCTCATTGCTGGTCACTCTCCAGGGTCAAGGACTGGACTTAAGACAAAGAAGGAGCCAACTTTCCTCCAAGAGGAGGTGGCTCATTAAAGTTACCCAAGCATATAAACCAAGGCAAAAATGCATCCTTCAGAAGCTGCTTCTCTTCCCCTTCTGTCATTTTTCCTGTTGGTCTTATTCCCCAGAGAACTGAAGCAATTATAATTTCTTGTAATTTTTTTTAAGTAGAATTAAATTTTACTCTTTGTTTGTGCTACACTAACCAGAGCCACTGTGTTATATTTGTCTTCCAGTTTACATTATGTCGCACAGTCAGCTATTAGATGTTTTCACTATAACAGATTACTAGGACTAGTAAAAGAACATTGTGCTGAGATTATATGTGTGTGCATGTGTATGTGTACAATACACACACATAATATATATAAGGAAATTTCACTGTAATAAGACCAGCAAGATACTATTACCATTAGCCATAATGGAGATATCCTTATTGGACTGAATTTTGGGTTTCAGTGATATTCATAATAATAGTGTTTATGTTGTAATAAAAATGTAGAAATCTCCTATGGTGAAATAAAAAGTAACATTTTCCAATGTAGGAAGTAAATTGAAAATACAAATGTAAATTAAAAATACTAATCTGTAACGTCTATAAAACCAAAAGCTGATTTTGTTTATGTAAGTCAACTTACATAAAGAGAAAGTTCCAGATTATGAGTGCTTAAAAGTATTCCAGAGAATCTCAAGGAAATTTCATTTATTCATTCAACAAATTTATACAGCACAAATTATGTGTGTGGTATGGGGATTCCATAATTAACACACAAAAACAACACTGCCTTAATGGAGGTTACGGTCTAGTAAAACACTAGTAAATAAATCTGGAAAATAAGATAAATAAAACTATAGTTGACTCTGCAGCATTGTGGAAGTCAAGGGTGCTGAATCCCTGCACAGCTGAAAATTTACAAATAAGTTTTGACTCTCCCAAAACTTAACTATTGACATCCTACTATTGATCAGAAGACTTAAAGGTGACCTAAACCATTGATTAACACATATATAGTACGTTATAGATAATACATACTATAGTCTTATAATATAAGAAGCAAGCCAGAGAAAATAAAATGTTATTAAGAAAACCATAAGGAAGAGAAAACATATTTACTATTTCTTAAATGAAAATAGATCATCTTAAAGATTTCCATCTTTATCATCTTCATGTCGAGTAGGCTGAGGAGGAGGAGGAAGTCATGAGAGATTTCTTTTTAAGACCCACGTCTGAGTGGACCCACACGGCTCAAGCCCATGTTATTCAAGGATCAACTGTATGTACTATGCTAGAGAGAGATGTAATAAGGGAAGCAAGATTGAAAGTTTGGTGGGGTGAGGGGAAGAGTTGTACTTTTATGTAGAGTGGAAATGGAAGTCTGCTTTAAGAATGTAATTTTTGAACAAATGCCTGAAAATGAGGGAACTAACTATGAAACTGTCTGTGAAAACAGAATTTTAAGCAGAGGAACAGCAAGTAAAATAGTTCTGAGGTGTGAACATACATAGTACATTTTAAGAAAAGTCAGGAGACCAATATGGCTGGAGTGGAGTGACCCAATGAGAGAGCTGTAGAAGGTAATTACAAAGCACAAATCATGTCAGTTGTTGTGGGCCATTATTAGAACTAAGAATCATTGAGAGGATTTTGACCAGTAGAAGCACAGGAGCCATAGTCATTTCCAAGTAAAGTTATGGGCAATGTTGGACACTAATATTTTAACTGTAACCAAGGGCTATGGTCTGAATATTGGTGTCCCCACCACACCCCAACCCCCTACCACATTCATATGTTGATATCCTAGACTCCAAGGTGATGATATTAGGAGATGGGGTTTTAGGGAGGTGATTAGATCATAGGGGCAGGGTTCTCATGAAAGGATTAGTTCCCTTATAAAAGATTCCCAAGGAAACCATGTGAGGACACAGAAGGAAGGTGCCATCTGTAAATCATCAAGAACCCTCACCAGCCATTGAATCTACCAGCACCCTGATCTTAAAGTCCCCTGCCTCCAGACTGTAAGAAATGTGTTGTTTATATACCACCTAGTCTACGGTATTTTGTTATAGCTACCTGAAGGGACTAAGACATTAAGTTGCTCACTTTTCTTATTAGAGTGTGAAGATGGATATGAAATTATTTTTAAATGACAAATGCAAAGATTTCTTAAGAAACTTAAAAGATTATTATGTCCTATTTCTAGTTGAGACTGATAAATAACCTCTACTCTAAGCTTTAAGCTTCTTTTAATTGTTTTTAAAATTAAATTGGTCAGACTATTATAATTCAAACTAGCTCATCTCAGATATTAAATGTAAACAATGTGGTACAAAGTAAGTATTCATAATGTATTTATGGTACTACATCTTTATTTTCAAGAACATATCTCATTTTCAAATAATAAGCAAGTAAACTGAATAATGACATATAGCTTGGTCAAACCATCTCTCTGACAAAACACAGATGTAAAATCTGGAAAACTCCATTTTCTCAATCACACACACACAATTATTTGATGTATTGTGATAATGACCAAAAGTAACCACAAACTAGAGGGAGTGTGTACCTTAAAAGAGAAACTGTGAAAGATTTGCAAGTTTGCAGTGTTTTGTTCCACAAGAAACTCAACTGTTAGTAAGTCACAGCCCTATAGGATAAATTCAAAGAAAACGAGACAATAATATATCATAGTCAAGACTCTGGGAAAAAAACAAAGACTAAGAGATAATCTTAAAAGTAGGCAAAGAAAAATGATATGTTACACACACAATAATAAGAATAACTTCTGACTTCTCTAAAGAAACAGTGGAGGACAGAAGACAATGGCACAACAATCAAAAATTATTAATCCAGAATTCTATATCCAGTAAAAATATCTTTCAAAACTGAAAGCTTAAATAATTCATACTATAATGACAAAAACTGAATGCAGAAATACAAGATGAAGCTCTTGCAAGCCTCTGGTCACATTTTAATAAACTGATCAATGCATAGCCTTGTTTTATGTGTATTTCTATTTAAAGACAATTTATTTAATATACATTCTTGATTCATTAACATTGAACTCACAGCCAACAGCACTATAACTTATGCGTGAAAGAAATTTATCTAACACATGTTTTTCATTGCCTTCTTAGGCTTAGGAACATTAGACAGCACTCCAGTCCTACACTTGGGGGTCCATTTTAAACAGCAAAATCACCAACAAAAATCTCAAAAAGGAGAAAAATGTGGTACTAAGTAGACTATGAAAAGAACACTCGTTTATGGTGGGAGAACTAAAACAAGAGGGCAAAGCATACCCTTTATAACCAAAGCTGGGAATATAGACATCAGGTGATTGAAACTCTGTACCTTTCTGCAGCTGTATGCAAATGACCATGAAAGAGCCATTAGTATTTATTTGGGGGGTTACAAATAAATTTTAGTAAGTAAGTGAATTTGCAAATTCAGAAACTATAAATAAAGAGAATTGACTATATGTTTAAATATCCTATTTTCTCTTAATTAAAAAAAACATATGACTTGTTATCATTTGTAAAATTATGAAACTGTATGTGGGATTTATAACATATGTAAAGTTAATATAAATGATAATATAACAAAAAGAATGAAAGGGCGAATACATCTATACTGTTTCAAGGTATATTATGGTAAATAATATACTGCTAACTTGAAGTTGATTATGAAAGATAACAATGCATATTATACCATATTTTACCACATATAATGCACACTTTTTGACCAAATTTTTGATGGAAAATAAGGATGTGCATTATACATGAGTAATACAACTTGGGAGGGAGGGAACCCAGTAGGCTTCCTGGTGCTGCTGCACTCTCCTGCCTGGGCCTGCTGTATGCATTGGGTTCCAGTCTGGGAGGATATGGGATCTGTTAAGAGCAGGCTGGAGTGGCCTCTTCTGAGTGCCATAATCAGGGAAGAGGGGTGATGGTATGGCTGGCAAAGCATGCCATGGCCATCAGAGTAAAGTCCAAGACCCAAGACCTAGATACACAGAGGGGATTGGGAGCCTTGTATAGGCCCTATGGACCTGCAGCTGTCCACAGGCCAGCTTCAGAGTGACTTCAGAAGCTCCTGCCCCACCAGACACACATGTGACCTTCTTAGCCACGGTCCCTGACTTAGTGGGGAGGGAAGGGCTCCTGAGAGAGGGAGAAGATGCAGCCTTCACGGAGTGGGTGGCTGCAGAAGGATGGTGCAATCTGCACGTTTACCAGTGAAGTGTCAGCCCTTGCCAGATATGTCTCTTCCAGCCAAGAGCTGGACATTCTCAAGGGGCATTTTGCTGAAAGTTTGGGTCAAAAACATGGGTGCATTATATACTAGAGTGTATTTTCATGGCAGGATATAGTAACTACCAAAAAATTATGCAAAGCAGTATAGCTAAAAAGTCAGTAGAGGGAATAAAAATGACGGAGAAAACAAATAGTAAATGGGAGACCTAAATCCAACTATATCAATAATTACATTAAATTTGAATGAATAATCACTGCAATAAAATCCAGAAATTGACAAAATGCAATTTTAACCCCTTGACTGAAGAGTGCTCAGAAACGAAAGGCGCCAATGGAGTCATGTGGTGATCCCAACAATGCTTATGATACACAGCACGCTACTGGACATCCTTTGGTTTCTTACTAATCAAAATAATTCAGCCAAATTGGTTTCAATTATTTCAGGCACAACTGTGAAAAATATTGAGAACAAAGCATATGATGCTTACAGACTCAAATCAAGTAACATAACAGTAACACATGTCATCACGTTTTTGTTTCCAAATAAACAGTGTCTTACAGGCATTGTTTCCATCAAATAAACATTTTATTTGAATACCTATAAGCATTGTTTGCTGTCAAAAGGTTAAATTGAACTCTAGGGGGCTAAGGCAGATTGATCCCTTGAACAAAGGAGTTTGAGACCAGCCTGAGCAAAAGTGAGATCCTTTACTAAAGGGTATACTAAAAACAGAAAAATTAGCAAGGCATTGTGGCAAGTGCCTATAGTCCTAGCTACTTGAGAGGCTGAGGTGGGAGGATTGCTTGAACCCAGGTGTTTGAGGTTGCTATGAGCTAAGCCAATACCACAGCACTCTAACCTGGGGCAACAGAATAAGACTGTGTCTTAAAACAAACAAACAAATAAAAAAAACCAGACATACACACATGAAATAAAAAGTTACAGAACTAAAGGAAGAAATACACATATGCAAAATCATAGTCAGAGATTTTCTTTTCTTTTCTTTCTTTTCTTTCTCTTTTTCTTCCTTCTTCTTCTTCTTCTTCTTTTTTTTTTTTTTTTTT
>NW_003852408.1:26742627-26745917 GCF_000181295.1 Otolemur garnettii
TTTTTTTTTTTTTTTTTTGAGATAGAGACTTAATCTGTCATCCTGTCATCCTGGGTAGAGTGCCATGGCATCATAGCTCATAACAACTTCAAACTCTTGGACTTAAGAGATCCTCTTGCCTCAGCCTCCTAAGTAGCTATGACTATAGGTGCCCACCACAATGCCCAGCTATTTTTTTCTTTTTAGTAGAAATGGATCTTACTCTTGTTCAGGGTGTCTCAAACTCCTGAGCTCAAACAATCCACCCCCTTCAGCATCCCAGAGTGCTAGGATTACAGGCATGAGCCACCACACCTGGCCATAACTGGAGATTTTTAATACCCTCTTCTCAGTACAATAACTAGACGAAAAATATATCTTCTAAGAATATAGAAGATTGAATCACAATTAGCCATGTTGACTTCATTATATTTGTAAAATACTACCTTCAACAATAGTAGAATACAAATTTAATTCCAGGAAACATGGCACATTCACTAGAATAAAACTCAGTCTGGGCTTATAAAAAGTCTCAATGTATTTCATGAGGTTGAAATCTTATAGAGTATGTTCTCTGTAGTTTAAATTGGAACTCAATTAACAATAAAATATGTAGAAAAGCAACAATATTTGAAATTAATTAATTTTTATATAATGATAATAAAGAAGAAATCATAAGATAAATATTAATAATATCTAAATAATTAAAATACAACATATCAAAAGTTCTGTAATGCAGTAAAGCAGTGCTTAAAATAATATGCAAGATTTTAAAAGTTTATATTAAAAGACAAGATATGATCTGATCTGATTTCTGATAGTAACATAGTAGAATGAATCTTTAGTAAATGGAATTAATAAAATAATAATAAAGAAGATTAAAAAAACAAAATAGAGAAAAAATTTAAAAGCCCTAGAAAGTTAGGCCAGGCATAGCTCACGCCTATAATCCTAGTATTCTGAGAAGCTGAGACATGTGGATTGCTTGAGCTTAGGAGTTTGAGACCAGCCTGAGCAAGAGTGTGACTTGTCTCTACTAAAAAAAAAAAAAAAGAAAAAAGAGGGAGAGAGAAACTAGCCAGGTGTTGTGGCAGATGCCTGTAGTTCCAGCTACTTGGGAAGCTGAGGCAAGAGGATTGGTTGAGCCCAAGAGTTTGAGGTTGCTGTGAGCACTCTATCCAGGATGACATAGTGGGGGAAAGGGAAGTGTTCATAACAATGGTGCTGGAACAAAAAAAGGGGGGGGGCCTAGAAAGTTACTTGAAATTATTTTTTGAAGAAGACAGTTTTTTAAATATGGATTGGGAATTGCAATATTATCTTGTTTCTGCTAATGATAACTTGTTTGCTTTGTGATACTGCATCAACATTAAAGAAATTCAATGCTCATCAGCACTATAACACTCATAAGGACTACAAATATTCTAAACTAAAAGGAGAGGCATGAACATTTGTAAGGACTGAACTACAAATTGGACACTGCCTACCAAATGCAAACGATGTAACCAAATCATATGCACCCTTATGTTAATCCAATTTTTAAAAAAGATGAAAAGCAAAGACAATCTTTCAAACAGCAATAAACCTGGAAATAATGCCACCCAAGTAATTTTTAAAGTAGTCTATTACTCGGCGGAAAAAAAGAAAGCCACTCAGTGATGCAGAAATTTGGAAAGAATGTGTTGTTAAAATTGTAGGATCCAGGGGTGTCGAAACTTTTGGTTTCTCTGTTCCACTCTGGGAGAAGAAGAATTGTTTTGGGCCACACTTTAAATATGCAAACACTAATGAAAGCTTATTGATAAAATTAATAATTCCATATTAAAACTGATTAAAAGTGAAAAAGAGAACAAATTATTAAAATCAGGGTAAATAAGGTCTCATGATACAAGAGCAACATAGAAAAATCAAATATGTTTCTATATGTTGGCAACAAACATGTGGATATTTAAAACTTAATTACATTTATAAAAGCACCAGAAAACATAAAATACTTTAGAACAAATATAAATAAAACTTCTATACTTAAATGTCACTCACAGAAGACAAAGAAGATCTTAAATTGATAACAATACAGATGTGAAGACTCAATGACAAGATATTAATTGTCCTTAATCTATAGATTCAATGAAATAAAAATTATGATCTCACCAGGATTTTCTATAAAAATTGAAATGTTTACCCCCAGATTTACATGGAAAACCAAATAAGAGAATAGCTAAACATTTCTTTAAAAAAGAACCAAATTTATGTGTTTACAGACTTTCTACAAAGCTACAGTAATCAATGCTAGGAAATATTGGCGTAAGGATAGATAAATAGATTAATGGAACAGAAAGCAGAGTCCAGAAATCAACCCTCACTTATATGGTCAATTGACATTTGATAAAAATGTTAAAGAAACTCAGTGGGGTAAAGGAAAGGGTTCATAACAATGGTGCTGGAACAATAGATACCCACATGGAAAAGAAAAAAAATGTATCTCAATCCCTTCCTCATACCACACAATAAAAATAATTTTAGATGATGATAGACCTAAGCATGCAAGCTAAAATTATAACTTTTAACAGAACAGCTTTTCAGAAAAAAAGAAAAAAGCTCCAGGAGAATAACTTCATAATCCAGGGGTAAGCAAATATTTCTCAGAAATGACAGAGAAAGCAATAACCAAAAAAAGAAAAATACATATCCACTATCAAAATTTAAAACTTCTGCTCATGAAAAATACACTGTTCAGACAACAAATCAACAAACTGCAGATAAGGGGGATAATATTTACAAAACATATCTCAAAGAGCCCAATTTTGAAAATGGGCAAAGGACAATCATGTCACAAAAGAGGATGTTCAAATTATCAACAAGCACTTGAAAAAATGTTCATTATCATTAGTCACAGAGGAAAAGCTAATTAAAATCACAAAGAGATACTACTACACACCCATCACAATCCCTGAAATTAAAAATATGGAAAAATACCAAATGTGGACAAGGATGTGGAGTAATCAGAGCTTTCATACATTGCTGGAGGAAATGTAAAATTGTGTAGTCACTTTGGAAAACTGCTATGTGGTTTCTTATAGTTATATGTACAGTTTCTTATAAAGTTGTAAGAATATTGGCTCGGCAATTCCATTCTTCATTCCTTATCCAACTAAAAAGCAAATGTCTGTTCAAAGACTTCTACAAGGTTATTTATTACTGTTATTTTCATAACAGCTGACAAATGGAAATATCCCAATTGTCTATCAATAGAGAGATTAATAAACTATGGCATATTCAAACAATGAAGTACTACTCAGCAAAAAAAAAAA
>NW_003852408.1:26745937-26754480 GCF_000181295.1 Otolemur garnettii
TATGAATAAATCTCCCAGACATTATGCAAAGAGAAGAAAGAAAGGCATATAAATATGTAACCGTTTCATTCCATGGATATTATGTTCTTAAAACCAGGAAAAATTGCCTAAGATGACTTAAAAGTGTCAGGAGAGAACTTTCTCAGTGGTGAAAATGTTCTATGTTATAACAGGAGTAAGGGTTGCATGGGTCAATCCACTCATTAAATTATATGACTAAGATTTGTGCATACATTTTAGCAAAAACGGGAAATAATAATAATCAAGTGAGAAGCTAGGGAGAAGGTAAAAATATAGAGGATACAAGACCAGCAGCAGAATGTTGGAATGCTGTGGTTTGAATGTGTCCCCCAAAGTTTATGTGTTAGAAATTTAATCCCCAATGCAACAGTATTAGAGTGTTGGTAGCTTTCTAAGAGGTGATTAGGTCACTCGGGCTCTAGACTCATGGATGGATTAATGTTGTTATCACAAGAGTGGCTCTGTTATGAAAGCAAGTTTGGCACCCCCTTGCTCTATGGCACTCCTATACTTCCTCTTTCTGACATGGCAGCATGAAAGCCCTCAGCAGGTGCTAGCATGCTCTTGGACTTCCCAGCCTCCAGCACTGTGAACCAAATAAAATTTTTGTTTATTATAAGTTGCCTGGTCTGTGATATACTGTTAGAGCAGCACAAAATGGACTAGGAAGACAATCATTAGAGCTTTTTTATGGGTCAGTAGAATCAATCAATCAATAGAATCAATATTTAACTCTATTTCTTTTGTATATATTGGGGTTTTTTGTAAGACTGTTTTATAAATGTTTTAAAGCTAGCAAATCTAATATTATGGTGAAGATATGAAAATCAGGCCATTAGCCTCAGTTTGTCATAATGTTTCTATGGATATTTAAATGTTTAGTTTTCAAGTTCTTTTGAGGGAAATATCTTCCAAGTTGAAATTTGTTTTAGGGTTCTCTCCATTAGCCAGCATTCTGTCAACAAATGTTTGAGTGTCCGCTATGTTCAGGTACTTTACTGAACATGCCTTAGGAAAGGCCTCAAAGATGTGGGTTGCTCTGGGAAGGGGAGTTGAGCCAGTTTCTTGGGAAAGTGATGAAAGTGTTGGGATTAAGTCACCTAGGGACTTCAAAATGTCAATTTTCTGAGGAGTTTCAGCTGAGATAAAGGAACACATGGAGTGTTTTATCCTGAGACATGACTTGTCCCAGCTGTTCTCTTCCTTGAATTTCCTCTGTGGCTGCTAACACCAACGTCTGTCTGCCCAAAGGGCAGGGTGTGTATGTGCGTGATTATTTTTTTCTTTTATTCTTAAATCTGGGAAGACTATTGTATTAGCTACGAAAATCTTGTGAGGATATAAAGGGATTTTTATCTTGTCAAATCATCTTTTTAAAATTCTGAGGCTTCCCCTAAGACATTTTCTGGAAAAAGTAAGTGATAAGGTCTCTCTGTTGACATGACATTTAACAGCGGCTTCTGGGCTCATGTGACTTTCCTGTCCACAGCCTCTGGCTCCTCGACTTGGGCCTTTGGGGATGAGATGGATGCAGACGGCAAGCCCTGCCCTTCCAATTTCCAACCAGTCCTTGCACAGTAAAATGTGAATGAAGTAGACAAAGAAATACAGAGAGTGACAAGGCTCAGGACATACTATACCAAAACATGGCACCTTGCAACTGAGAAAACAGCCAAAGCAGGAAAGTCTCCCTGACTTTCCCTCAGCATTCTTCCCTGAGGCAAGCCATAAAAGAATTCTCCTTCTTCTAAAGTAGATCACAGGAGGCTTGGCACCCGCGCTCAGTGGTTAGGGCACCAGCCATATACACCAGGGCTGGCATGTTTGAACCTGGCCCAGGCCTGCTAAAAAAAAAAAACAATGACAACACGAACAAAATAGCCAGGTATTATGGCAGGTGCCTGTAGTCCCAGCTACTTGGGAGGCTGAGGCAAGAGAATTGCTTAAGCCTAAGAGTTTGAGATTGCTGTGAGCTGTGATAAGACAGCACTCTACTGAGGGCAACATAGTGAAACTCTGTCTCAAAAAATAAAAAAAGTATATTACAGGACCCTCATTCCAGAAGGATCTTCCCTATGCTTGAAGGAAAGGAATGAAGGCAGAGACACTGAGAGGACTCTGAATAGGCCTTGCTAAGTTCCTTTGGGTTGTTACCATTAGATCAAACCCCTTTTTTGTCTAATCATATTTCTACAGGACTCTCTCCTCTTCATCAAACCTAAACATAAAAATACACAGTTTTCCCAGTTTCTTTGCATCTTCATTTCTGAAGTCTCTTCTGCCAAATAAAACTTATACCAAATAATTTTGTATGCTTTTCTGTTCGTTTATCTTTATTTATAGGGGTCTAAGCCATAAACCTTGCAACAAGTGAGGAAAAGATAATACCTTTTCTTCCCCTGCAATGGTTAATGTTACATTGCATGATGTACAGATATCACAAAATCAACTATTGCCAAAGCCCCTTCCCTTAAAGTCCATGGAGATAGAGAGAAGGAGAGGGAGGAAAAAATGTGGGAAGGGGGAAAAAGATTGAGAAAGAAAAGAAAGACTTGATCCAACTGTCTGACAGAGGGGTCTGAATTATCTCCATTCCTAATACAAAAGAATTACACATACACTCAAATTTAGCAAAGTGGAGAAACTCACCCTCCCTCCCCACCAGAAAGAATATTCACCTTCCAAGGGGTCTTTGTCTGTCTGCAAAAAGTGCTATCTGTGATGCCAGAGAAGGAAGCTGAGAAACAATTCTTTCCATGACACATTCCTACCAATGCTCGGAAATTCCTAACAGCAAGGAAGCCCTCTCAGTTCAGAGGGCAGAGATTTACCTTTCGTAACACACTGAATCTCCCTGTTCACACTGTATTAGCAATTCTGACCTGTATGGCTTCTTTTGGTTTGAAATCATAATTATTATTATTATTATTTTGGCCAGGGCTGGGTTTGAACCCACCACCTCCAGCATATGGGGCTGGTGCCCTACTTCTCTGAGCCACAGGCGCCACCTCATAATTAATTTTTTTAAAAGCAAAACATTTTTGAGTTTATCCCTTTTCCATCTGCTCCTGCCCCACCCACTTTAAAATCCCAAATACTTTAGTTCAAATTAAGTTTTCTTTTCTAAGAGGGTTAAAGGAATCAGAGAAGGAAAAGACCTAGGGAGAAGGTCTATGGAGAGCCAAGAAATTTTATAAAACCATACTGAAAACTGTCTATGTTGCTTCCTCTTGCTTTCTTTTTTTCCTCCTGCCAAGTAAACCTTTTCCTGATTACAGTAAACACCTTCTTAACAGATCAAAAGGAACAATCTAAAGTGAGCTGCTTACTCACAAAATTCATTACTGTAATGCCCCATCGTATTTGGCTGGGCGGGCTCCCTCGGCAGCCTGGCTCCCTCGGCAGCCTGGCTTTGATCTGCGCAGTGGCTGTGTCTGTTCCCGCAGTTAATCTACATTTTGTTGGCCTCAGACTTTTTCAGGACCGATGCCTCCGGTTTGTGGAGCAGCCCAGTCAAATTAGAAGAGCCAGCCTGGAGGCAGATTTTTTTCCTCAATATTTAAAAAATATATGTTTTGAAACATCAGTAACAACATATGTTAGATGTTTAGCTTTTCCTTCCCACCCTCGTAAATTCATCCCTTTTGCTCCCCTCTGTGAAATCCGCCCTGCAGTAGAGCATTCTCGCTATAGCTTGCATGTCTGCAATGCAGGTTCCTTGCAGGGCATTATTTATTATTAATGATACGACAATTTATAGCATGCCAACCTCCTAAACCCCAAAGTACCTTACAGATACACAGTGAAGAGTGACAGGCCACCTCCCTAGGTGTTAAATTGTGCCACCCTGTCTTGAGATGAGGAACATCTAAAAAGAAAAAAAGAAAAAAGAGAAAAAGAAAGTCATTTTGCCTGTGTGTCCTCCAGGACTGCACGGGATGGCATGGGTGACGGCCATGGAGACGCTGACAAGTAACTGGGACTCTCTAACGTGTGATGATGTAACTTTGACCTTGGGAAAGATAAAGCATTTTTGATCTGATTTCTGCAAATGACTTACCTGGGGGTGTCTCTCTGTTATTCAGTGTCCTGCTCAATAAAACTAATGGCAAGTAACCTGGTTCGTTTTGCCATCTTTCTGCATCCCCCACCCATCTCCACCTCCTAAATGTCTTCTCGATTCTCACTCTCCTTGATCTCTCTGATGCTTTTAGCACAATGGATCACCCTCTCCTTGAGATGGCTCTGTCCTCTCCTGGCTTGTACAATGCTGGCTCTCCCAGTAATTCTCCCCTCATGGCCAAGTTAGGTTGGCATTTTCTGGTCCTTCATTTCTGTTCCTCCATGACCATTCACAGAACTCTGTCCCTTGCTAATAGCAAGGACGATGATGATGAAGTCCGCTCCTGTATGTCTACCTGCATTTCATAATTCCACTGCTTCCACACTATCTCCTCATACCCCACAGCAACCTCACAAACTGGGAGCGACACTGCACCACATTTCCCTGTTATCACTGATTTCATGTCAGTTTGCCGAGACTGCGTGCTCAGGGAGGGCAAGACCATATCCATCTAGCTCAGTAACCACCCGGCACAGAGTAGGAACAGAAAGAATGCATGTTACCAGCCTTATTTTACAGATAATTTTGATGTTTAGAAAGATGTGTCCATATTCACAAAGCATAGGAATGATAAATATTGGCCAGATCTCTGACTCCAAGCTCATTTATCTTTCTATTACACTAAGTTGCAAAACATAGCAAAACATCTATTTCTCTCTGTCACACTAAAGTAATCAGTGGCCAGTCTTCATACATTCATGGAAGGGAACTATAGGATTTATCTACCACTTATTCCCAGGTTTACCTGATCACAAACATCTCTTGAAATGCTTGAGAGCAATGAAGTTTTCTTCATTAAAGACAGACTAATTCTGGACCATACAAATATCCAGTGGAAGGGCCTAGGAAATTGGGGGTTTAAATGGCTTCTCCCTCTGTCATTTTGTCCACGTGAATTCCATGTGGTTACTAGACCTGGTTTCATCTCCAGAAAGAGGAATTCAAGTTAAGAGCCCTAAAGAGACTCTACACTGGAGTAGGAATAAAGGAAGAGACACAGGTTGTACATTGGTAGTTGATCCCCTTTAATAGGGAAGTTTAAGAAACACATTTCAAACCAATTACTCTCAAAGCATGGTCTTAGTATCATCTGGGGACTTGTCAGACATGGAGACTCTCAGGACCTACGCTCCTTCCTCCCTGGTCCTTCTGCCGCCCACCTTGTCCACTTCACACCTTCTCCAGTTTTCACCATCTGACTTGTCTCCTTGCCTGCCACCTGCCCTCACTGCCTTTCATTTCCTTTGTACCTAACCACTTCAACTCACTGAGACTTCTGATCATGTTTCCCAAAGTGTGTGGGACCCAGTTGTCTGTGGTTAACCATCACCTACCTACAGGTGTAAATATTGGGTCTCCCATCCTCTAATTACGCTCCGCGTCTTTTGATACATCATTCTTTGTCTCCACCTTTGGAGCTGAAGTCAGGTCCATTAGACCCAGAGAACTCATGTGGATTAAGTGCCAGAGAAAGAAAAATGGAGTATATGCCAAATTGAATCACATGTGTGTGGGCAGTCTTGTTATTAACATGCATTAAGCATTTGGGCTTATACTAAATGCTTAATACATGTCAATAACTATAATGAGAAGACATATCTTGAGGAAATAGCATTGTGTTTATACCCTTGCTGCTTGGGTAGCTATTTGACATGCTCAGATGGACATCTGGACTCTGGCCAGTTGGTCCCCAGTCTGGTTTTTGCTGAGAAGTGACTGCAGCTGCTATAGCCCATGAACTAACTCCTTGTACTGTTGCCCAGCACCCAGCAGGGAGATGCAATTGTCCAATGAACAGAGTCAAGAAAAGAGCTCAGAATGGGTTTTCCCAGGTGGCGTTTGAAGAGCTAATCCTTCCATTTTTAATAACTACAAAAGAAAATGAAGAAAAATGCAGAGCACTGTGAGAATCAATTGAGATGGGAAATATTCAATAATTCATAACATTCCTACAGCATGTTTTCCTATAAAATTTTATACAAATTGAATCTTCATTTTTATATCAGAGAATCTTCCTATCTCATAACTGCATGGCTCTTGGATATGTGCTTAGTTAGCTGGAATGCTGGAAAAGAAAATGATCAGAGATAGGTCCCGGGGGAGGGACAGTACTGAGGCAGCATACGAAGCAGGGAGAGTGCCGCTCTTGGCCCCAGGACATCTGGGTTTGATGAAGCCCTCCCCAAATGACTCACTTCATGACTCAGATGGTTCTCAAATTCTTCCTAAGCTTCCGTCTGTAAAATGGGAATAAAATTTTCTCCCCTACACATTTACAGAGCTCTTTTGAGAAAATAAGAGATTATAGAGACATAAAAATCTATACACAGGTTTGTTATAATAATACTGCATAATAAATGGCCAGACATGGTGTAATTCTATTACTTTGGGAGGCTGAGGCAGGAGCACAGCTTCAGTCCAGGACTTCAAGACCAGCCTGAGCAACACAGTGAGACCCTATCTCTATAAAAAAATATAAAATTTACCTGGGCATGGTGGTACACTCCTGTAGTTCCTGGTACTTGGAAGGCTGAGGCAAGGGGCTTGCTAGAGCCCAAGCATTTGAGATTTCAGTGAGCTATGATGACATCACTGCATTACAGCCCAGGCTATGGAGGGAGATATTGTCTCAAAAAAATAAATAAATTGGCAGTGCCCGTGCCTCAGTGGGTAGGGTGCCGGTTCCATATACCAAGGGTGGCAGGTTTGAACCTGGCCCTGGCCAAACTGCAACAAAAACAATAAATAAATAAATGAATAAATAAATATGTATAACAAAAAAATCCCCCAATTCTAGTGGCTTACTACAACATGGATTTTTACCTCATCAGCTTTAGAATCAGTTGTGGCTCCCATGAACTTGGCTGGGCTTGGGTTCAAATCCATCTAGGTAGTGTCTCTCATTCCGTGATCCAGACTGTGGTGTGATAGCTGTTTAGGTTATGTCCTTCTAACGGATGCTGGCTGCAATGGAAAAAAGCAAATGGAGACTAACTGTGGCTGGTAAAGCCTGAGCTGGAGAGTAATACACACTTCAGCTCATATTCCACCAGCCAGTGGAGGTCCACGGCCAAGCCCAGCGTCAATGGGACAGCAAAGCATTGTCAGACCACAGGGAACATATAGTGTGGGTGGTAGGAAAGAATAATTTTGAACAAACACTGTATGATAATCTATCACAGGAGATAAAATTGTTCCAAAAACTGTGAGGTCACATTCAGATATTGGAGTGTTAATGATGATTGTTTTAGCCTCAGATGGTTAACAGTCTGAAGTGGTCTTACAAAAGACGAGATTTGGAGCTTCGTGGAGAAAAAAAGAACTCAGAAACAGACTCACTCCTATAAATGTTACAGTTCTTTTTCAAAGTCTCAAAGGATCCATTTCCAGCTAACTAAGCATGCATCTAATAGCCAAACAGACGTGAGGTGGAAGGTGCTGTAATATCAGACAGGATCTGAGCAGTGGAAACAGCTTCTAGTCTTCTCAATTCCTCACAGAGTTGGCAGGTTCTGTCTGCTCAGGTAAAGAACCGCCTGATCACAGAAAGTTCAAAGGGAAGGCTTCCTGCGCCTCCTATAGTGCAAGCCGCATCACGTGAAGTGCCAGCATGATTTTCTTACCCACAGTCATCTGCCACATAACATTTTCCACATGTACAAGAGTGGTCCCATGAGACTATAAGACCTTAGATTTACGGTACCTTTTCTATGTTTAGAAATAAAAATAACACATTTGAACCCAAGCCCAGCCAAGCTCAGCTGAGCCACAACTGATTCCTAAGCCCATGAATTAAAACACAAATATATACCACTGCATGGCGATTGCCCCCAGTATTCATTCACTACAGTAGCCTAGGGGCAGGGCACCAGGCTGGACCACACAGCCCGGGTGTACCATCTACCAGCTAGAATTGTAGAAGTCACCCTCTGAGGTTCACGCAATGAAGCACCTAATGATGCATATCTCAGAACATGTCTGTGTCATTTAAATGATGCATGATTTTATTTATTTATATATTTATTTATTGTTTCAGTTTAGTTTGAGGGTACAAAGAATTAGGTTACAATGTTTGCATTTGTTAGGTAAAGTCTGTCTTATAATAGTGTTCTGCCCAAGAGGTGTGCCATAACCCTAACACTGTGCCCCTTAAGTGGGGGCACACTCACTCCTTCCCTCCTCCCCTCTCCCTATTCCCTTTTCCCCCCACCTCCCACCTTAAATTGATTTGAGTTTTCCTCTTATGTAGGCATATATTAGATCGTCAACCGGCTTCATGTTAGTATTGAGTACTTTGGATTCTTGCTCCTCCAGTCTTATATTTTACTAAGAAGAATGTGTTTCCCCTCATCCAGGTTTATACAAAAGAGATGCACAATTTTAATTGGGAAAACTGCCT
>NW_003852408.1:26754778-26762034 GCF_000181295.1 Otolemur garnettii
ATCAATTTAGATGATGACATAGTATATTGAACACATAGAAATGCAAAACACAAATGAAAATTTCCCAGGCAAGGGTGGACCAACCCTATACAATTGTGACTAGAAAAGACAGGCACTTCCCATGGCAAGGCCAACGCTTACTATAATTTTCCCAAATGACCATGATCCCAGCCTCCCTAGAGCAGCATCCATATCCCAACCAGAGCCAGAACAATCAGCTCAGAGATAATCCATTCTTATTTGAGAAAACAGAGTGAGGAAAGAGAGATTTAAAGAGAGTGCTCCATAGCATAGATACAACTTATTTAAATATAATTTGTCTAGAATTTTTTTGTGTTCCTTGAAGTACACTGAAGAGACAAGGTCTCTGCTATTCCAGGCTGTGTGTCCTATAGGTGCATGGAATGTGAGAGATGGGCACAGTAATTGCACAACACTACGGGAAATGCTTGAATGAAATTTATGTAAGCCACATCAGTCCGCTCTCTACCATCATTAGCCAAGTGGCAACTGGAAAATTGAAAACACAGGCAGCAGCTAGAACTAACCCAGAGATCTGTGTATTCTTCAGGTCAGATTGGATCTACCTTAGACCAAACTGGACGGCTCTGGGCAGTGGACCTAGAAGTCCAAATGAGAGTAAAGTGAGCTAAATGCTGGGGAAAATATACAGTGGAGAATGATCTTCATTGTAGGAGTCAAAACCACACTGCTTTGACATTTGGGTGTGGGCCACACTCTGTCCTAGGCCTTGTGGAGGATACAAAGATTTAATTGTACAGGGTTTTTTTAAAAAAGAAAATAAATAAAGATGAATATAATATGCTCCTGACTTAGGACAAGCTTGGAGACCTTGGGCTGTGCTCCTTCCTTTTTGAACTTTTCTCAACGTGGAAAAAGACGGTCCATTAACATGGGAGATACCTGAGTGAAGGAATTCAGGGAATTCAGGGCAAGAAGGACAAATGGATCTCAAAAGTTTGGAATGTAATTCCAATCCTGGGCCATGGTCAGTTTGCAGAAATGTATATACCCTGGTGCTGTGGCTCTCGTCCAGTATCTCCTGTGTCCCCAAGGCCTGCTAAAGCCATGGCACAGTCAGCATACCCTCTCTAGGGCTGGAAGCAGAGACGAAGCATTGAGATGGTTCCATGTTACTGTCAACTTAACGCTTCTGTCACATCTTTTACCATTTGGGGCGTGGAGCCTACTGGATGGAAAGGAAAGCTAAGAGGACAAGCAGGCAGGGCAGGGCAAAGGAGTGGTCTGGTGGGATTTGACCATCCTTGAGAGTCAAAAGCAAACATGATCCCACAAGGAAAAAGCATGAGATTCAGAATCAAACAGAACGAGGTTTAAATCCTGACTCTGGTTAATCTCTCTGGATCTCTGTTTCCCTATCTATAAAATTAGTATAAGAACATTTGTTCACAGAATTGCTTGAGAATTCAATGAGATGCTGTGTGTGGAAGTAGCTAGCCTTGTACCTCGCATGTAGTACAAGATCAACGCATGTCAGACCTTTCTCTTTCCAATGTAACAGGGGTGTTCTTCACATCCCAAATGAAAAAAAAAATAGAAGATAAAATTGGGCTTGGCACCTGTAGTTCAAACGGCTAAGGCACCAGCCACATACACCAGAGCTGGTGGGTTCGAATCCAGCCCGGGCCTGCCAAACAATGGCAAGCAACTACAACCAAAAAATAGCCAAGTGTTGTGGCAGGTGCCTGTGGTCCCAGCTACTTGGGAGGCTGAGGAAAGAGAATCGCTTAAGCCCAGGAGTTGGAGGTTGCTGTAAGCGGTGATGCCATGGCACTCTACCCAGAGCAATAGCTTGAGGTTCTGTCTCAGAAAAAAGAAAAGAAAAGAAAATTGATAAAATATGTTTTGTAATAAGCCATGCTCTCAAAAAAATTCAATATCAGTTGCCATGGACGACTCCTATTCAAACCTACAAAGTCATAGTGAAAGCGTCAGCAGAAGTATGCATGTGTGTCTATAAGCCATTATGAGGCTTACATGAGTTAATGTGTGAGGGCAATTTGAAGAGTGCCTGGCGCAGAGTGAACCTCAATGACTGTTATTAGTAGGAATGGTAGTAGTACTAGTATCATTGGCATTTGCTGAATTGGCCACACAAATTTCTTACAAATATCTGACCAGTCTCACTACAAATGGATCCCAAGCTTTGTAATTCAGAATCTCATATACAGTAAGCTTATCCAGGAAGGAGAAACAGAGAAATGAATACTTTGGCTCTGAATACCATTGTTTCTGGTACTAGGACACTGATCCCCTTTATGGCTATTAGAAAAATTGAACTAATTTGACAGTCATCTGTGGACTATTTCCAGAGTGCCAATATTCCAGGGGAGTACACTTGCCTCAGAGGCCAGAGGGCCTCTGGCCAGTTTCCAAAAGGATTGACAGAAAATTCCAACCAGTGGTTCATGTTTGGAAGCTAATTTCTAAGGGAAAGAGATTTTTGTTTGGTTGGTTATTATATAAGAGCAAGAAAGCTTCCAAAATAAGGCACAGAAAAACGTTAGAAATTAAAAAGCATTATAACCATGATACTTTCAGACATCCTTGTTGCTATTCCACTTTCCTGACTACTGATCTTCCACTGTAAATGGTTTGTGCACATAACTCTTTCTGCGTGTAACACAGTGTCAGAGGGCATCACTGCAAGGCCCACTTTCTCCTACCAGAAATGAAGAGTGTAGACTTTTGCATGTCTTTGTTGACCCCAGATCCAGCATCACAACTATGGCAGCTCCAGGTGATGCAGAGGCCCACAACTCTTCTCTCTTTTTCCTAATGATGGCTCATGAACTCAGACAAGATTTTGAAGGAGTTTTAGCAAAAAGGGAAAAAGAAAGGAAATATGCCAACAAATTATGTTTTTGTGACCAGTTCTCCACAATAGCTAAAATATTAACAGGACTCAGAGTGGCTCAGCTTCCTTCCCCAGCTGGGGAGCACAGAAAGAATTGGAGAGCATGGTCTTGCCCCACGCCTGCTCCCTCTTCCTCATCTACCCCTCCCCAGGAGAGTATGACTATAGCTACAGCTACTCCACCTCCTAAGTTTCCCTGCAGTAAGAGCTTGAAACCAGAGCCTCCTCTCTGGGGTTCATGTGGGAATGCCAGACAGGCATACGAATCCAAAGGTCACTTAAAAAATATACCAGCATGAGCTGGGCATTGTGGTGGGTACCTATAACCCAACTACTCAAGAGTCTCAGGCAAGAGAATCACTTGATCCAGGAGTTTGAGGTTGCTGTGAGCTATGATGATACCACGGCACTCAACCCAGGGCAAAAGACTGAGTCTCTACATCAAAAGTAAACAAACAGGTGGCACTCATAGCTCAGTGGGTAAGGTGTCAGCCACATACACCGAGGATCGCGGGTTCAAACCCAGCCAGGGCCAGCTAAAATCAATAATGACAACTGCAACAAAAAATAGCCGGGCATTGTGGCAGGTACCTGTAGATCCAGCTACTTGGAAGACTGAGGCAAGAGCATCCTTTAAACCCAAGAGCTTGAGGTTGCTGTGAGCTGTGATGCCACAGCACTCTACCGAGGGAGACATAATGAGACTATCTCAAAAATAAATAAATAAAACAAAATAAAAATATACCAGCATGTAGGACCTGATAGTAGCTTAATTAAGTTTGCAGAAAACTCAGGCGGGGCGTCAAGAGGTTTATGGTTTTGGTCAACAGAATGGAGCTCTAAGTGTCATCCTAGAGAGCATAGTTCTGAGTCTCCACATAGTCCACAGTAGGCAGCTGCCTGAGTCCTTGGTAGTGACATGTTTTTTGTTGTGGCATTAGCAGTGTTTCTGCAAAAGTCATATGGCAAGACAGGAACCATGTCCCTAGGGAAAAAGGGCCTGGCGGGATGGTTAGATATAATTCTACTTTCACCGAGACACATTTTCCTTCCTGCTTCTTCAGATATTTGTTCTCTTTCAGGACTTTACAGGTGGCCTTGGCTCCTAAAAGCCAGTCAGTCATCAAAGCATCATGATCAAGGACAACCCTTAGCCCAGATTACGGGACCACCTGCCAGACAAGGCCTCAGTTGGCACCTCCTGCCTCCACTTCCAGTGTCCACAGTCTCAGGTCATTTTCTATTCTCCTCTCTGCTGCAAGGCCCAGGCACCCGTTTATCTCATTAAAGTATCCAGGTCAACAATGTACATAACCAGCCCACCTCACTGCTGGAGGGCTGCGGCCGAAACTCTTCTATACTTGGTGTTTTCATTTCTGCTCATGTCTTCCACCTTTCAAAGGCAATGGCATTAAGGATCATTAAGGTAAGGCAGCTGAGAACATGAAGCAGGGCTTATCATGAAACCAGAGACTAAATCTCTGCGCTCACTAGACCAGGCACAGACTCGCTTACCTCTGGGCTGCTGTGGGCCTGGGAAGGAGGACGGCTGCTTGAAAGCGGTTGTTCCCCTGTGGCAAGGGGCAGGGGCTGTTAAGATCAGATGTGCTGTGGCGTTAATGCTTTGAATTTACACAAGGCTGTTTGTGAAATGCCCTGTGGCTTGATTTCTCTCTCTCTCTCTCTCTCTCTCTCTCTCTCTCTCTCCTGGATGCATGAAGCCCTGGCAGGTCAGGGGATCGTTGGGGCTGCTATTAATAGAGTAAAACCTCAACTAATTGCAGAGCATGTGCGGCAATATCCTCTCTGATACTAGAGACCGTGTGAGCAGAGGTAGAAGCAATAGAGAGACACATGGAGGCATTTAGGATGTCAGAAAGAGGGAGTTAGAAAAATAAATTAGTTAAGCTAGCAACAAATGAGCTGGAAATGTAAAACACACATCTGAATCTCTTGGGTCAAAGGTAGGGAAGGGAAGAGGATTGGTTCAATCTGGGAGAGGGAGGAGCACATATACAGAAAAGGAAAGCGGGGATGGCTGGCGGTGTGGAGAGCAGGGGCCTGTTAAGTGGAGGAAAGACTTGAGAACACAGAAAGGCCAGAGCCAGAGGGCACCAAGAAGCATCAGACAGACGTGGATAAGCCCCCAGAACTCCTTGCAAAAAGGCTTCCAACAGCCACAACTGGCCCAAACACCGGCCCACCTTATTCATGCATGGAGTGGGAAGAGCTGGGAAAATCCACTTGAACCCTGTACAAAGGATACAATTATGAATAGTTGGATGTTCAGGCCTGACCTTGCTGACAGGGACCACCTGCTCTATCTTCTTCCTAATCTTGTTAAATGACTAATATTCACACCCACGTGCATGCACTTGAACACACACACACACACAGAGAAACTTTCTCCCAAATAAAAGCAACTTGGAAGAGAGAAAAGCATAGTTTACTGGGATGCTTGGTAATAGTATGTCTTTGCTAAGGGATGGTTCTCCTGGATTTTCTGTTTCTATTTTCTCTCTTGAAAAAAATTATAGATTTCTTTCAGCTATAGAAAAACAAGCAGAATTACAGTTATGGTTCATTATTTCCCTGGCTGAATTATTTACTTCCCGTAGCACATCCACATTATTCAGATGCTGTCTACCACACTTGGAAATTTTGCGGGAGGGTTTAGATCTAATTTCAACACCTGCCCTAAGCTTGGCTTCAGCCTCCTGCTTGCTGAGATGTGAGGTTACTTTCCAGAGCTTTTGTGCCTCAATTACAGACAAAGACTTTCAACGCACAGGCCTGGTGAAGTGACACATTGACTAAAAATCGTTCACCCTGATGAGTCTATCAGTCAGGAAGGTTAAGTAGCTGACGGAAAATTCTTTTCAGATGGGGAGGGGCTGTTTGGAGTTCAGAGGTTTAGAACAAATTTCTAAAGCAGGGATGGGAGGTGACATGAAATGAGAAAAAAAAAATGGTGAAGAAAGACATCTGTAGCATTCTAAGATTTTCTAATTTTTGCACCTTGTCCAGGGAGCAGACAGAAACTGTGGCTAGCAGCTTTAAATTCACACACTCCAATACTGCATTATTCATAAAGCTTTGTGTTTTGTTTCCATTTGTTTGGTATTACAAGGCAAGTTCACTCATACAACAAATGCTTGTTGAGTATCTACATAGAAGCCAGGGTGACAAGGTAGGTCTTGCATTATGCACTTTTTGACAAATAAGTCTCTTCCCTGGTGATTTCGTAAGAGCACAGCTGTGACTGGATGTGGTGGTTAAGGTGAACACAAACAGAGGATAATTCTCTGGGACCATGTACGTAGACTATAGAGCCTATCAAGATATCAACAGTTATTTCTCTAGTTTTTCCATCTGATACCTGATCTCCCACTTGAACTATATGTGCTCAAGTACTTCCTCCCTGAATACTTCATATGGCAAGCACCTATCTCTTAAGGCCACCAAGCTTCTCTTTTTTTATTAATTAAATCATAGCCTTGTACATTAATGCAATTATGGGGTACAATGTACTGGTTTTATATACAATTTGAAATACTTCCATCAAATTGGTTAACATAGCCTTCACTGCATTTTCCTAGTTACTGTGTTAAGATATTTATATTGTACACTTAGTAGATTTAACTTGTACTCTTGTAAAATGCACCATAAGTGTGGTCCCACCAATTACCCTCCCACCACCCATCCTCCCCTCTCCCCTCCCTCTTCTCTTTCCCCTTATTCTTGGGCTACAGTTGGGTTATAGCTTTCATATGAAAGTATGGGTGTTTATAAATTGGTTTCAGAGTAGAGCTGAGTACACTGGATACTTTTTCTTCCATTATTGAGATATTTTGCTAAGAAGAATATGTTCCAGCTCCCTCCATGTAAACACGAAAGAGGTAAAGTCTCCATCTTTTTTTTTAAAGCTCCATAATATTCCATGGTGTGCATATACCACAATTTATTAATCCATTCATGGGTTGATGGGCACTTGGGCTTCTTTAAGACTTAGTTAGCAATTATGATTTGGGCTGCAGTAAACATTCTGGTGCAGATATCTTTGTTATAAAGTGACTTTTGGTCTTCTGGATATATACCTAGTAGAGGAATTGCAGGATCCAAAAGGCAGGTCTATTTTTAGATCCCTAAGTGATCTCCACACATCTTTCCAAAAGGAATGTATTAGTTTGCATTCCCACCAACAGTGCAGAAGTGTTCCCTTTTCTTCATATCCACGCCAACATCTATGATCTTGGGATTTTGTGATGTGGGCTAATCTTACCGGAGTTAGATGATATCTTAAAGTAGTTTTGATTTGTATTTCTCTGATAATTAAGGATGATGAGCATTCTTTCAT
>NW_003852408.1:26764055-26786091 GCF_000181295.1 Otolemur garnettii
TGTTGACTTTTTCAAAAAACCAACTTTTTGATTTATTGATCTGTTGTATAATCCTTTTGTTTTCAATTTCATTTAATTCTGCTCTAATTTTGGTTATTCCTTTTCTTCTGCTATGTTTGGGATTGGAATGTTCTTCCTTTTCCAGTTTCTTGAGATGTCCCATTAAGTAGTTAACTTCCTCTCTTTTCGTTCTCTTGAGGAAGGCTTGCAATGCTATAAATTTCCCTTTTAGGACTGCCTTTGCAGTATCCCAGAGGTTCTGATAATTCATGTTTTCATTATCATTTTGTTCCAAAAATTTGGTAAGTTCCTTCTTAATCTCATCTATGACCCAGCTATCATTCAGTATAAGGTTATTTATATATTTATATTTATATTATATATTTACATATTTATATTTATATTTTCCATGTTTTTGTATGAATATGCAAATTCCTGTTGTTACTGAGTTCAACTTTTATTCCATGATGGTCCAAGAAGATGCAAAGAATAATTTCTATTCTTTTAAAATTGCTGAGGTTAGACTTATGACCTAAGATATGATCAGTTTTGGAGGATGTTCCATGGGCTGATGAGAAGAATGTGTTTTCAGTTTTGTTAGGATGAAATGTTCTGTAAATGTGTGTTAAGTCCAATTGTTGAATGATTAAGTATAAGTCTAAAACTTCTTTGCTGAGTTTCTTCTTGGAGGATCTATCCAACACTGCCAAAGGGGTGTTAAAATCTCTGTCTATTATGGTGTTGGAAGAAATCAAGTTGCTCATGTCTGCTAGAGTCTCTCTTATAAGTTGAGGTGCATTCTGGTTGGGTGCATAAATGTTAATAATTGAAATCCTTATCTTTCCTTACTTTTGTTGGTTTAAAGCCTATTATATCTATGAATAAAATTGCAACACCTGCTTTTTTCTGATTTCCATTTGCCTAAATTATAGATGACCATCCCTTCACCCTGAGTCTATATTTATCTTTCAAGGTAAGGTGAGATTCTTGTATGCAGCAGATATCTGGCCTGAGTTTTTGTATCCAGTCAGCCAACCTGTGCCTATTTAGAGGACAATTTAAGCCATTCACATTAATTGAGAATATTTTTAAGCCTGGTAGTATTTTGGGTATCAAGTTTTTCAAAAGTCCAGTGAACATTTTTAATCCTTTTGCCACTGTGGAAGTTGGAATTTGATCAAAAGTTTCTGAGTGAGTTTACTTTTGTGATGGAGGATTGTGCTGGTCATTTTGGAGGATAGGTCTAAGAATATCCTAGAGAGCTCATTTAGTTATGGCAAATTTCTTCAACATGTGAATGTCATTTAAGTATTTAATTTCTCCATCATAAATAAAACTCAGTTTAGCTGGATATAGGATCCCAGGTTGAAAGTTATTTTGTTTTAGGAGGTTAAAGGTTGATGACTACCCTCTTCTAGCTTGAAAGGCCTCAGCAGAGAGATATGCAGTCATTTTAATATTCTTTCCCTTGTAGGTTATGGTTTTCTTACCTCTGGCTGCTTACAGCATTTTCTCCTTCATATTAACTTTGGCAAAGTGAATTATAATGTGTCTGGGAGATGCTTTATTTGGGTTGAGTTGTGCTGGGGTTCTGAAACTGCTATCTGAATTTCAGAATCTCTTTCCATGTTTGGGAAGTTTACTTCCATTATCTCTTTGAATAGAGCATCTGAGCCTTTTGAAGCAACCTCATTGCCTTCAGGAATTCCTATAAGGCAAATATTAGCTTTCTTTGAATTATCCCAGAGCTCTCTGAGAGAATGATCCATTTTTGCTCTCCATTTCTCTTCCTCTTTGAGCTTTTTGGAGCATTCAAAATCTTTGTCTTCAATGTCAGAAAACCTTTCTTCTGCCTGCTCCATTCTGTTACTGAAGTATTCTACTATATTTCTCAGATCTTTGAGGGCTGCAAGTTCTTGCCTCAATGTGTCAAAATCTTTGGTGATTTTGTCTTTGAATTCATGGAATTCTTGAGACAACTTTTGAAATGCTCTTTGAATTTCTAATTCCAACTTTACCTTCATTCTGTTAATCTTATTTGCACTCCAAATTCTGAATGCGATTTCTGACATCTCAGCCATTTGTTCATGAATGGGATCTTCTGGTGTGTTCACCTTGTTGTTCCTTGGGTGAGTTGATCTACTCTGATTATTCATGTTGCTGGAGTTTTTCCACTAATTCCACCCCATGATTATTTTTCACCATTTGACTAGATGAGCAGATAAGATGAAATTGTGTTGGGGGCTCTTGGAGTAATGATCAACCAGCCCTTTGCCCAAGATCTGGGACTGGTTACTGCAGCTTTTCCCCTATAGCTTTGAAAAGGACCCATACAGTACTATGGCCTGAGACACCTGGGACCTGCTTAGTGTGGTGGGGCTAAGTGGCTCTGTCTTTTTTTCAGCTGGTCTCTGTCAAATCCTGTGAATAAGTAACTCTGGGTTAAAGTCTCAACTGTGGAGAAATACTGGCAACTAAGACACACCTCCCCCCACAGGCAACAAACCTTCCCAGAACAACACAACCAGGGTACCACCTTAAATGATCCTCAGGTGATTGGCCCAGGTCAAGAGTTCCAAATCAATTGTCCCAGTCAGCACCCAGTCTCAAGTGGGAGAGTTCAAAAGGTCTCCAGCAATTAGATAGCAGGGGTCTGCTGGAAGCTCAAGTATGACTGACTTCTATGCTATGTGGAGTCAGAGGGCCAACCCAGCAAATGAATTAGTCCATTAAGGTTGATGCCTCCTTCCCCACCTTACACCTCAGTCACACCCCATCACTGGTAACCCTGCAGGGCTGTGACCCAGTTCTCTCTAATGAGCAGATGTTCCAGGGGGTTGCACCTTCTTGAGTCACAGGGAGATCTATCTCTGTTTGGCCAGGCTGCCACACTCTGCCACCAGCTGGCAGGGGGAGCTGAAGCCTGACAATCTCAGGTGCTTAATGGAAGCTGGGGAATTTCACTCATTTCCAGTCCCAGCCCAGATTGATGGTGCTGCCACTTATATTCTCACAGAATTTGCATTTCTGTCCCAGCTATATTCCCCTTTAGGCCAGGCGCTGTTTGAGTTCACAGAAACTGCAACTCAGCCCCACCCTATGCCACTGCCACCGCACCAATTCTCATGGAGCTGGCGTCTCAGTCTTTGCTGCACTCTGTATTGTGGCAGGTGCAATTAGAGCTCACAAACAGCTCTCAGTTCCTGCCCTTCCCTGGGCTGGTACTGCTGCCATGCTTGCTTTTCTTCCAGCTATGTTCCCCTGAGGGCCGGTTGCATCTTGGGCTCAGAAAAGCAGTAATTCCGACTCAGCCTTGCCCTGGGACTATGCCTCCTCTGCATGGGTAGATTCTATTCTCTGTCCCTGCCACACCCTACCTGGACAGATACTGCCTCAGGCATACCCTTTGCTCACAGGGCCTGCATTTCCATCCCAGATCTGTTCCACCAGTGGCTGCCAGGGAGTCAAGGCCCAGCTCCCTCCGGTTGGTAAGAGAGTGGGGAAGTGTCTCTCCAAAATATCCCCAGGGCTGTGAGCCCTATTGTTCCTGTCACTGTCACTGCTGCACTGTGCTGCGGGGCAATGCTTATCCCTAACGTTGTGTATGGCTCCCTCACTCCACAGTCCCAGCTCCACACCTGTACCACAGAACCAGTACAGACCTGCAACAGCCCAAGCCCTGTCCACACCTCTCAAGAAAATGCCCAAGAGCCTGGAATCCATAGAGGAAAGGCTTCCAGACCTCAGGGTGAGAGTGGAGGGGAATACTGGGTGTTCAGAATTGTAAGTAGAGTCTATGTTCAGTTTTATGCCTGGCAGGAGAGTGCCAGGGCACACAGTGGGTCCTCTCTGGGGAAAGAGTTCCAGATTTTAGAGGGTCTTTCTCTTGGGATAAAATAGGAGGAGATCTGAACTCTACCAACTGTTCTCATGGGGGAGGGGATTCCTGTCTGCTTGGCAATGGAGTTTGTACCTATTGTTTGTTTCCTTGGGGTCACACTCACCTCAGCAGGGGTGATATGTGTGCTCTTCAATATTCTCTCTTGACTCAGCTCCAAACCATCAGCTTACTTGTTAATCTTCTGTCCTTTAACTCTTCTTCTGGATGGAAGCCTCTGTGGAAAGCTGGCTCCAGTCAGTCATCTTGCCTCCTATAGACCCCAAGCTTCTCTTTACAGTGGCTCAGAGGGCTACAGAATCCTTTTTTGTATTGAACTAAAAGTTATTGCTCTCTAACTCCTTTTTTATTGGCTTTTACTTTTACTCATCAGAACTACCCAGCACATCTCATTTTTTTTTCTATCTGTTCCCTTACTCGAAGATAATCCTATGTACTTCCCAACATTAAACCTCTTCTCTACACTTAACAAGCCATATCCATTCAAGAACTTATTGTATACCTTAGTTTTTAACTTCCCCCACCTACCTTGCTGATCTATGGTCTATGAATGGTTTTGGTGAGTGTGGCCCAAAATATTCCAAACATAGTTTCTGACAAGCTTAGGCTACAATAGAACTATCAGTCCTCTTATTGGGAAGAATCTTCATTTATTAATGCAGACTGAGGGGACATTGCTTTGTTTGGATGCCTCCTCACATGCTTGGCTCATACTCAGCTTCCAGAAACCCATGGTCTCTGGGTTGGTCATGTCCACATGTCAGCCCCCTCCACTGCATCTCTGCCATCTGTACACACTTACTGGTTTTCTGGACCCAAACACAGACTTCACTCTTTGCACTGTTAAATTTCAACCTGTTGGAACAAACGTGTTGTTATGCCTAGTTGAGATTATTTGGGAACTTTTTTTTTTTTTTGGTCACAGAATGCAATAAATATTTCTCCTGGCTTCATTTACTTGTCTGCCATGACCAGAATGTCATCTATGTCCTTGGCCAATTTATGACAGCTGTTGAACAGGATAGATAATATTTCCTTCTTTATGAGGAAGCTCAACTATCACTGAAAACAACATAAAGACCTCTCTCCAATCTGGGCACTGACAAGTTCCAGACTGAGCATATGAATCAACATTGATCTGATGACAAAGTAATCTAACAGTTAATGACCAGTGCAATGATTTTATTTTGGCAACCCAGTTTTGGGTAAGCTGGACTTTAACTTAGTCGAAATCAATCATAGTTTGGGTCAGATATTTTAGATGGAAGAAGGCTTCTTGAAAAATATTGGTGAATTTGCCCAAGATTTCCTATAAAATAGTTGATTCCAGTGGTTCCAAAGTTATTTCCAGGTCTGATCTCTTCCAAGTTCTAGCCTAATAATTCTACTGACTGCTGGATATCATCAAATTTTCTATGTCATATTATGTTTATTTATGAGCACAATACCTCCCTTAGGACAGTATAAACTCCTTTAAGGTGGGCACTGTATTGTGATTCATCTTTACATTACACATAGCATCTGAAAGAGCACTTTTAAAAGATGCTTAATAAATGGTTAAGTGATTGAATCACTGAGCAGAAACAGGTAAAGGATAATATAATGGGCTTCAAAGGAGGATTTTAAGGTTGTGTAATGCTTTGAGATTCTGAGACAAAATGCCACCTCATGAGTATTTATTTTTCCTCCAGATTTAAAGCAAGCCCATGTCCCTCGGCTTCATGATTGCTGAATAAGAAGAATTTGCCTTTAAGACAGCCTGAGGCTTCTCATTCGATACAGCAAATTTTTTTCTTAGTATATTCTCTCCAGAATCAGTGAGTTTTCCACTTAAATTGCCAAAGACAAAGTCTCCCCATTCCACAGTAATTATCTCAACAAGGTTGATTAGTATTTTAAAAATGATAGAGTCGCTGGCTTCTGGTTTTTCTTTAACTCCTGTTTCTCAGCAGAATGCTTCTGGCATCAATTGGCATGGAAGCTGCATTGCACTAGAGGAAAAAATTGTCCTCGTAGATGACAAAAGGGGTTGTCCTTCAGGCAGAGTGAGAGAGAACAGTTTATAGGTGCTCTGGGAGGCCCAATAGCTCCAGGCAGATTACTCTCTGACTACAGAATGCTCTGGGATGCCCAAGACTCTCTCTTTTGCAGCTTGAATGCCTGAGGAGCTTGCTCAGGTGCCAAGCTGGAAGTTCAAAGTCATGAGAAGTTTGTACAAATGGGAGAAAACACCCCCTGAGTGGAAGACTTTTAGAAAACCAGCACCAAAAAAATAGCTCTCCTGCTGACCACTGTAAAGGATGGAAATTAGATCAAGCTTCAGTCAAACACTAAATCGTTGTCTCATTTGGTTTTTTTCCCCCATATCACAAAATTCCTAAGAGTTTGCTAAGCTTATCTATAAAATACTATGTTATCTTCTACATTCTTTTGGGGGGGGGGAGAAAGGGTAAATAATATTTATACATTTTTTAGTAATGTTTCATCTTTCATGTTATTTTTTTCTTAAAATTATCTGGAATAAATTGTGTGATTTTTAGATGCATGTTTTGGTGATGGCTAGTGGCACATTTTTATTTCCATGGGATACTCAAATTTGTCTTTTACATTGATGTGATATGAATCAGGGATAGAAAATCGTCCAGTGTAAGACAGAGGTGAGAGCTTATGAGAAGAATTAAACCAGTTGCAAAAAAAAAACCAGATAGGTCAACATTCTCATCTCTCGTGGATCTTCTCCCCTTTAGTCCCCTGGAGGGGCAAAGCCGGTTTCCAGTGGAACTTAGAGAAAAGGAGTGATGGGAGAACTGGCCGTGATATGGGCTTCTGCCATGGTGGGCCCCAGCTAGCTCTACTTTGAGAATTTCAGGGGCAGCTGCTTCCTTCTTCCTGAGGGGAAATGAAGGTGGCCAATGGGCAGTACAGATGGACAGTCAGAATCACCTATCTTTGGCGCAGGCCTCAAGCTAAAAGGGAAGGGAGTAACTGTCAAAGCCCTGGTTATTTGCTTGGAGTGTCTTGTGGGCATTTCTTCCACACACTCAGTTGAGGTGGGGGTAGCCACACAAAGCAGGTTTCACAGGATTTGGGCCTGAGATGCCAGCCATATAACACAAATAGCACATATCATAGTCCTATCAGGAGGAAAATTAAACTTCTCTCAACTCTGGGAAGCAGCACAAGGAAAAAATTAGGTCCTCAAGGTAGCTTTCAATATTGATTGAAAGGCTGACCTGCGAAGAACTGCCTAAAATCTTGTTTGCCGTTGCTTCTCTCCAGGGTCCAGGGATAATTTGCAATTCAAACTTGGAAAGAATCCTAAGCTATTTCCTTTAGATTTATTCTTTCCACATGTGAAACAAAATAATTAAAACACCTCATCTGCTTGGAGACGTGGGGTTTGAAAAAAGGCAAGAAATTGTTGATTGAATCCATATTCCTCCCAATCTTCCACTAATTTCATTCTCAAAAAAATTATTTCCTATGACGAACCATGATTTTGTATACAAAAGGATGTTCAAACATGAATTTTTAAAAACGTATATTTGTTAGTGAATCCTATTAATCAACCTTATCTTCATTACTCTAGATGAGTTCCCTAACACTTGAGTGTCAGAGGTCAAAGATCTCACACGGATTTTAGTTCACTTCATAGACAGCATTTCTATGAGGCCACAGGGTGCTAGAAATAGTTGATATAGTATTCAGACTTTCATGTGGACACTTGTAATAGTCATTAAGCTAAGTTAATACAGACCTCATAATTATGTCTGTTTGGGCCAATACCAGTTAACTCAAATTTCTAATATAGGATGTGCCACTTTATCAAAGTAAAATAATCTGAACATGAGAAATTCCATGGTGTCAGAAAGCCCCCACCACATGATGTCACTTATATGTGAAGTATAAAAAGATTGAACTCATACCAGTGGAGAGCAGAACAGTGGTTACTGAGGGCTTGTGCCAGGGTGGGAGTTGAGGTGAGGGGGAAGACTGGGCAAAAGTTGTTCAAAGGATACAAAATTCCAGTTAAATAAGAGGAATAAGCTCAAGAGATCTACTGTACAATAGGGTGAACATAGTTAATAACAATGTATAGTTTTCTTGAAAACTGCTCAGATAATAGACTGAAAATACAAATGAGAGGTAAGGTATGTGTTTTAACTTGATTTAGCCATTCCATAATGTACACGTTTTTCAAAACAACATGCTGTATGTGATAAATATATACAATATATATTTGTCTACTTAAAAAGTAAATAATTAAAGAGTAAGAAAAGGAATTCTGTGTTAGGCAGTATCTACCAGTCCTGTCAGTCAAGAATCCTGTCTTTGATATGGGCAATAAGCATTGTCTTCTGGGAGAGCATGGACTGACCTCCATGACAGTAATTATAAAGTGTTTTAAGCAACCTGAATATTTCTTACTTCCCTTTATAAACTAAGAATATTCTCTCATGACACTGGTCCAAATCCCTCTTGAATCTGTGTATATTTCAGCCTGCTTCCCTTCTTGGAAAATTCACCACCTGTAGCCCCAACCCCACCCCCACTGTGGGCAGCAAAACAGCAGATCTACATCTGTCTGTCCACCTGCTTCCTCAGTGCCATGCTCGGGTTTTCAAAAAATTTGCTTATTCTTTTAGTAGATTGTAGTTGCTTGCCAGGAATCCTAAGTAAACTAAGAAACAAACAAACAAAAAATGTATTATTTGCTTTTATCTTCTTGAATAAAAGTTCAGCAGCAGATTACAGCACTGACTCAGTAGCCTCCCTCTCCAGGCCCGCTCACTGTAAGAATCTTATTTCCCAGCTGTCATGCCCACCCCCGACCCCTACACAGAACAACTGGGATCTGTTTGAAACTGTTGATTAGAACTTGCCATCTACAAAATAAGATCTCATCTCCTCAGTCTGGATACAAAGTCCTCCCCACACCTGCCCAGTTCCCAGTTCTACCTCGTCTCCCATTGAGCTCTGGCCACTAACACAAGTCACCTTCCCAGCTCTTTGCTGGTGCCTTAGTCATGCCTTTCCCTTCAGCACAATCCCTTCACAGCCCTTCCCTGGAATGCCTGCCACATTCCCATCACACCCTCCAAATCTTACTTAAATACAGCCTCCTCTGGATTCCCAGATCAGGTCCCCTGGGCATTGTACACATGCCCGAACCCATGCTTGCCAATGCTGGCCACACTTTAGCGTCACTTGGGGAGCTTGTAAAACTGACTGGGCCCCACTTGAGACTAATTAAATCAAAATCTTGGAAGGTGAGAGCCAATCAAATAGCTTGTTTTTTAAAGCTCTCCAGATGATTCTAACGCACAGCAAGAGCTCAGAGCCCCTGTTTTGTGGAGATCTTCATATTTCTCTTTGTGGCCTTCTCACTTCTCACAGACAGGGATAAGGCCTTCTCCATCTTTGTCTTCCCAGTGGCTGGCATAGTTCCTGCCATACAGTAGCTGTTCAAGCATTCTTTAGACATTCAAAATGAAATACTCATGAAGGCAAAGCAACCTTGACAGGGCCCAGGAAGTCCATACATTCGATTTACACTGAGTCCTATAACTGAACATTTTTCATAGCCGTGTTCTTCAAGGTTCCAATCCAGAGCTCAGGAACAGAAGTGCTGGATTTTATTTCTAACCTGAGTCATAATTATGCTTGAAAGCTGTAGTGGGGTAAGGGTAAGAAATCATTTCTTTTGAGCATGATCTCTAACAGTGGTTGTCACTTTTCAAAAAAAAAAAAATTAGGCTACTATGCTGGCATGAAAGTGTTAAGACAACAATAACAGAAAAAAAGAAAGAAAAAAAAAAACTTTAGAAAAAGCAGCAGGATGCAACACCCAGAGACCTATAGAGAAGGAATTCAAGGATGGAGCCTTTCTAATGTGGCTCCTTTTCACCCAGAAAACAGCACAGGCCCACCCCATTCTCTGTTCCCACCCAACCCTGCCATTTGATGAAGCTTAGTGTGGGAGGGGGGTAGCCTGCAAGGGAGTCATACCTCTGGTACGCAACCTCCATTCACTAGGTGACCTCACTAAACCCCGGCAAGCTCCTTTGTTAAACATCAACAGCTGCCATTGCAGATTGTTAAAAGGATTAAGTTATTTCATATATACCAGTACTTAACCAGAGCCTGAGATATAATAAATGCTCGATCAATGGTAACTGCTGTTCTTGTGCCATTGTCTGAGCAGGACACTGTTTCATCACATAGCAAAACAGGCCAGTGCTACAAACTGAAGCAGAAAGGAACTACTGGTATGTTTTTTTGACAAGAGGAAACATTTCCTTATATAAAAAAGTAATTTTGTTTAAGTCCAGACATTATGACCTTTTGAGATGCATTATTGACAATCTACTTAACACACAAATTTAATTTCTGATCTCCAGACATGATAGAAAGGAAGGCATGCTCATTTCAATTGTAAAGATTTTAGGCATAGCATTCAAATAATTTAATCAGTTAGGAAAAGAAGAATGCTTCCTGAATTAAAAAAAGATCTTTTAAAAATTGTGTTTTAAAGCAATAAATATACTAATACATGAACAATATTTCCGTTTGTTAAGTATCTGTCAAGGCCAAACTAGGCAATGACTGAGTTAGCCATTCTCCTCCTCTGAAGAAGGGTCTCCTCATATAGTCCTTTGCCGGCTTTTACACTCATGTTCTTCTGCTCTTGGAAAGGAATCATTAGATTTCACTGGTCCCAAAGTTGGAGTTGGTGGCCCCTGACCCTTTTCGGGTCTCCACCTGTATGCTCAGTGAGGTAACAGCTCACCATGGGATGGTGTGGGTGGGGTACGCTGGTGAACACAACATCATCCCCACTTCTATTTTTAACATGCATATTCCAATTTCTCCGTAAGTCTGCCTCTTGGAATGGTCTTCATTTTGGCTACAGCACAGAGATGGGTCCAGGGTCCCACCATGGGGTCCACGCATGAAGTTTCCATGGGTTGGTTTTGTAATTTCTCATGATCATCAAGTCCTGCTTCAGAACCCTCCCCCAAAAGGCCCCTCCACACCCAACAGCATTATTCACGTTATGATGGATAACCTTGGGCTCCTGGAGTCACAACAGAGAAACACCCTGAGTTTGCTGCACAGTGCAGTTCCATTAGGTCAGCAGATTTGGGAAGTATTCCCCTTTCTGTTACCCCTGAATGAAATGCCTTGACTCAGTGAGTGATCACTTGTCTACCTTCTTCATCACCTCAGCAGTGTTATCAGTATTAAAATGCACATTCGGAGCCTTATAATCAATGGACCACTGACACATTAGTTCAATGTCCAGGGATTCATCCCAAGAAAATAATCAAGGATGTTGCCCAAGATTTCATTTAGATAGAAGCTAAATCATGTAGAGTTTTGTAGCAACATTGGAAATGTAAGCCTGCCTTTTTAATTAAAGAATGTTAATTGAACATAATTAATAGTTAACCTAATTTAACATAATAACAGAATTAGTTAAATTATGAATCAAACAGATAATAGATTACATTGAAGTTTATGCAATATTTTAGAATAAAATTTTATGGCATAAACGTTATTTGTTAAGCTAAAAACGAGGCTACAGAATAGTATAAGCTTAAAAAGCTAGTCACAAAAGACTAGATAGAAATATAGACATATGAGAACATTAATAAACCCAAGGTTTCCATACATAAAATAGTAGTTTTCTCTTCCGAGAGAAAGTCTAGAATTGGGATAGTGGAGGTAACAGAGGTAAGTATAGCAATACTGGCTATGCCTCTGCTTTGCAGCTGGTTGATAAGTCCAGTTTTAAGAGTTTTGCCCATTACTGGCATTTATGTTGCATAAATTGTTTTCTATATATCAGATATTAAGTAATACAACTCTAAAACTGCAGGGGAAATATATCGTCATTCCTGGGCCACCACACGCAGTTGTACCAGTTGTCTCCTGATGGGTGTACCAAGGGAATAGCTCAGGAAAGGGACCTTTTTTTCTAATTAGCATAAAAGCAGTCTCTACCTGCCAAAACATGCAGCTACCGAGGCTGCTTCTGTCCAGAAGGGTCATATTTTTCTAATTTAATCTCCAAAGGGAGTCTCCTTTTTCTATCTTGCACACAAGTGCTGTATGTCCTCGCAGAGACATGCATGTGTGTGCACATGTGAGCGTGTATAATAGATAATACCCCCAGGTGGTGGGATTCTCTGCTTTTAAAAACTTGCTTACTTGTCTTTTCTTTGTTTTTCATTTATCACATACTACTTTTTACATGAAAAAGATTTTAAAAATACACATTTCTAGGTATTTCCTTTCTCAGATGGCAGCTAACCCCTAAAATGTGTGTTCAAATGTAACACAAATTCACCAGACAAATTGTCATCTGGCCTAACCTTAGTTTTGGCTTTGTTGTCTCCCCTGTTCGTCCTTCCCCCAAATCCAACTTCCAAGGGAAATCCCTCATCTTTGTGTTCACTCCGTCGTCTCCCTCAGATCAGCAAATCTTCTCCAGTAGGAACCCATTTTTCAAAACATGCCATGCATTAACCTTCGAACCTTCGACATTTAAAAAATATGTTATTCTTAAATGTTTTTCAGGGTGGGGACCAAGGCCGCTGGCCCCTAAAGATTCATTGAAAAATCACTGACCTTGGGTGGCGCCTGTGCCTTAAAGAAGTAGGGCTCCGGCCCCATATACGATGGTGGGTTCAAATGCAGCCTTAGCCACTCCTACCAAAAAAAAAAGAAAAGAAAAGAAAAAAGAAAAATCACTTATCTGAGGCAGATTAGTTAATTGGATAAAAGGCTTACAAATTTATTTAATGCAGCTACGTGGAGCCTTCAGACTAAAAACCCAAAGATACAGGGGAAATTGTCTATTTTTGTGTTTAGGTTCAACAAAATATGGATGTAGAAGTAGGATTGGATAAAAAGGTATGATCCCATGCTATTAGACTGAGTGGGGAAACTCAGCAAGGCCTGTCTGTCTGGATTCGCTTGTCCTCTTGGAGAAGCATTCCTTCCTCTGGGCACAGAATAGGATCCTCTATGGAATGGGGATCTTATGACCTATAATCAAACATAAAGATAATTTCTTTGTGGCCAGTTTTTACACAGAATAATTTTAGGTTTTATGGTTGACTTTGGGGTTTCTATGACCCCTCTTGGGAAAACAGATACTAGTTTCTATGGCTAGCCTTGGGGCAGAATGGGACAGGAGGGCAGAAGGGCAGAGAAACACTTTTGCTTCTGAAGCTGCTTCTGAGGCTTTCATTTGGGGGTACTGTTTTCTGAGCCCCAACATCAGTATATTGTGGCTTTAGCACTAAAAAGTTTCAGTGATGCCAACACAAACTTTGCACATGGAAAAATGTAGAAATAGAGAGGAAGGAGCTCCCAAAGCTAAGTGAGATTTTTTTTTCTTTTTAAATTAGCTCCGTGGCTAATGTAACCTACAATGCCCGAGTTACTCATATGTGTATATAAGTATCAAGGGGAATCTAATAAGAATCTAGATATCTAATAAGAATCTAGAATCTAATAAGTCTTGTTGTTTTTGCCCCAAACAGAAATAATTTTATTATTTCTTCACCTGATTTTTAAAAGTAATATATGTGTGGTTAAACATTTTATAAAATACAGAAACAAATTTTTTAAAAAGTAGAAACCACCTATAATAACCCCTATAATAAATGACTACTATGAACATATTGGTGTTTATCCTTCCAGAATTCTTTCTCTTTTGAAAATCATTACAACAACCCTGTGAAGTATTGTCACTCACATAAGGTAGGAATAAGAATTAATCCCCATAAGGAAACTGAGGTTTCAAGAGTTGAGGTTAGTTTGCCTGTCACACAGTCAAGAGGAATGAGGGACCAAACCTATGTGGCTATCTCTGAAGTCCAATATGACTATAAGAAGTTATTTTCTTACATACATATTTATTTTAGTTGTACCAATTTGTAATCCTACTAGCATATGAGTAACGCAGTGAATATAAAATATTTGTTCTTTGGAAACCTATGTTTTCATAATATATTCCTGGAGAATGTGGTCGAGGTGGGCACATTAGATGTAAATATGTATATATAAACATATTTTTAATAAAACAAAAATAGAACCACATGTAATGGGTTGAATTGTGGCCCCCATGTTATGTCTATCTGGAACCTCAGAACGTGATTTTAATGAACAAGAGTCTTTGCAGATACAATTAAAGGAAGTATCTCGAGATGAGGTCATGTTGGCATAGCGCAGACCCTAAATCCAAAGGTGAGGGTCTTTACAAGAGAAAGGGAGAAGCCCACATGGTGACGGCGGTGAAGATGCCATGCACCAACAAGCAAGGCCAGGGCTTGCTGACAAACACCATGGGCTGGAGAAAGCAAGGAAACAGCATCTCCCTGAGAGCCTCCAGGAGGAACCACCCCTCCCCAGAATACTTGTATTTCAGACCTCTGGCTTCTGGAACTGTGAGGGAATAAAGTTGTGTTAGGCCGCTTAGTGGGTGAAAATTTGTTACAGAAGCCCAGGGAAACTAACATGCCATATTATCTGAGTTATATAGTGACCACTTTTTCATTTACCAATATTGCACACACATCTTGAATTTGCTAATATGTCACTAACATAAACATGGATCCACATTGTCCTTTCCAATGCCTAGATGAAATTCTATGGTAAGAATTTCCTAAAACACATTTTATCCATCAATTGATGGGCTAAGCGTGTTTTCAACTCTTCATTTTTACACACAGTAGTGTGACTAAAATTCTTGACTGATTCCATCATCACATTTTTTTTTCTCCTCAAGTTATTTCCTTAGGATAAATTTGCCGAAGTGAATGCATGGATCAAATACATATAACCCCAGTTAAAGCTTTTGATTCATCATTAATAAAGCACCTTACAAAAAAGTTGTACCAATTTGTAATCCTACTAGCATGTGAGTAATGCAGTGAATATAAAATATTTGCTCTTTGGAAACCTATGCTTTCATAATATATTCCTTGAGAATGTGGTCGAGGTGGACATGATAGATGCAAACGTCTCCCTCCTGGCCCTGTCATTATTTAGCACCAAAGATGGGATTCCAAGACATTAGAAACAACGGTGCCATAACGTACAAGTTCAAAAACTCTAAGTCTAATAAATAGAGTGCTAAATTGAAAATCAGTAGGCTCTTGCCAGCTAACTAGTTTACTTATATGACACAACTTTTCTGTATTTGTTGCCCTGTCCACATAAGGGCAACGTAATAGTGTTAGGATTGGGTGGTACTTATTGTGATGAGCTCTGAAATCAAATCACCTATTTGAATCCTGTCCTCCCTATTTACTAATTTTGTGCTCTTGAAACAGTTTCTCAGACTCTATGCCTCTATTTCCTTCCACGTAAACTGGAAATGATGACGGGCATTCATCACAGGGAGTTGAGAGGCTCGTAGATCATCTTCAAAATGCCACCCAACAAAAGACTGACATGCAGTAAGAGCTCTGTGAATGCAAATCTGCACTATTGTTATTATTGTGCAGAAATGTCCTGCTGTAAGGGTGCCCAGTTAGTGCAATTGATTTAGAGTTCATGCCCAGGAGGCCCAGGTCATGGGTTGAACCCCAGTTAACTTGGCTGTGTTCCACAGCCACAGATTGCATCCTTGTCCTAGCCAGCTGTCTCCTAGGAAGGCTGGTAAATGAAGGATTAAATCATCAAGCTTCATTGTCAGAGCTACCCAGCAGGAGGGCTTGGAGAATCCCCTCCCACTGAGGGCGCTGCCTGCGAATAACACGGGTGGAAAAAGGCCTGGATTCTCTGAGCCAACAAGGCTAGGTCAGCACTGAGCCCTGGGCTTCTTGGAAATGAAGTGGAAGGTGACTTAGTTCTGAGAGGGAAAAATGGTCGCAGCAGCAGTGAAACACTGGGCCTTTCTGTTTTTTCCTGTCATCATTCTGGTAGCTCTTTGAAGAAATCTACGCTCCCATAATCCCTTTCTGGACAGGTGGAGGCACACTGAACTGCCTTCTTGGAGGTGAAATCAAGGAGCAAAACGTCATGTGTTAATTGCTGCCGTTGTAGCCAATTGATAGTTTTGTGGAGAAAAGTTGTTTCCCTTTTGAGAGAATTTGTATTGGAAGCTTACCTTAATAAAATGTATCCTTATCCTCTGGGGAAGAATGGTAAATGGAAGAGCACAGATTTCTTGAATACTGAGTTTTTGTTTTTTTTTTTTTAATTGAATGGTAACTATGCACATTAATGCACTTCTGGGGTGATACTGAGTTTAGCTTTAAGCGCATAGCCAGGAGGAAGCCAGGAAAGATCACATTTGAAAAACTGGGGAGAAGTTTCCATAGAGTTTCCCAAAGGGAGAAACTTCAGCGGCCTCCCATACACCTACTTGCTGTAGGCAGGAAATTTCTCTTTTCCTGAAACAATTTCTCATGAGACTGTTTTCTTTCATATTTATTTTTTAAAAAACACATCAACACAGTATTAGGGGACACAGCACAAATGAGAGATGTTATAAGAAGCAGGGCCAGTTTGGCTCTTCATGTTCATCAGGACCACCTATCAGAAGTAGCTGGATTGTCTCCATTTTTGCCCTCTTGGCAGGAACCTTAGATGAAGTATAAATTGCATCACTCAATATCCTCAACATAAAAGACTTACAGAAGAAAATCCCATCCTATCCGAGTGCTAAGAGAAGGTTTGCTTCCCTTGAGATATAGCATGCCTTTTCATAAGGATAGTATGAGTATTTTCTTGTTTTGCTTTCGCTGCCTGGAAGCTCAGAGCTCAATTTGCAAACTAATTTTAGTTACTTTTAAGTAGGAATCTGTGGTTACTTAGTATTTTAACTTTTCTCCTGTCTTGTTTTCCCCGTCTATCTATGTAGTCCTTTGTCAGCATTTTTTTGAAAGTATTTTTAATGAAGGCCTCAAATGTAGGGTGGAGGGATTGGAATAAAAATAAATAATTCATTTTAGAAACAGCAACCTATCATGGCAAACATCTTTGATTTGAAGTCAACTTGTTCGCAACTTTCTGCTTGTCCTTTTACTGGTTTGTGACACATGTCATTTAAGCCATTTCTCTGTGCCTTTGTCTGTCAAAGGGGAGTGGATAATGTGAATTATGACTGACTTTTTTATAATATTTCTGTAAGGATTATACGAGCTAATATATGTTGAAATACTTTCAAACAATAAAACTCTATGCAAATTATTGAAATTGAGAGAGTGCACTAAACTCATTCAGAATCAAAGTAGAAGATGGCTTATAGCAATAAATCTAATGTTACCGGAGCTTTGGTTCAACAATCTTTAAAACTAGTCCATCAGAAGTTGAGATATTCAGAGACAAGCCATCTTCCCCTTGGATCAAGACTGTGTCCTATTTGCGAGCCTCCTAATATCCATTTGAGCATGCTAATCTCATTGTTACTGGAATTTCTTCCTTCTTCAGTAGGTTTCTTGGTATTGGGGATTTGAGGAATAAATCCACGGACCACAGATCAGTGGTAAGATGGGATTTATTAACCAGAACAGAATACAGAAAAATCACCAGAGCTTCTGGCAGACGGAAAAACTGAAGTTGGAAAAATCTCTTCTCTGACTGGGTCCTTTGTCTAGGGGTATATATAGTCTCATGGCTCCTTTATGGTACATTTGGCCAGGACTTGGTAACAAATAAGTGAATACAGTCCCTTCAGCTGGGGCAAGGTGAATGCCCACGTTAATGAATGGATACAGTGCCTTCCACTCAGGGCAAGGTGAATGAGCCATTTCCTCATGAAATTGTCCAGGCCTAGGAAATGAGGGATCCCCTTTCAGCCCTGAATAGAGGAACTCTGTATCACCCTTAGGCCTGTGAAATGATTACAGGGGAGTAGCTCAGCCAAAGGAGAGTTCTCTAGGTCCAAAGGTTCTGGGGTTGGCACCGGCAGCAGTGTGGGCTGTGCTGTTGATACAGGACAGGTGGCGTCCCAGCCAGCTCAGCCAAGCTGGGCTGGAGGACCCACTGCCTCTGTCTTGGTGGTGTTGGTACTGCGGCAGCCAGCAGAGGAAGCCGTGGGCTGGAGCGTAGGCAAAGTAGGGGAGCCTCCCTCCCCCAACGGAGGCTCCAGTAGCCAAAAGGACAGGACAACTGCTGGGGAAACACCGGCACCTTTTACACTTTCCCTTTACACTCCCCTTTACACTTATGACTGAATACAGAACCCCCATTTCCTATGCCTAGGTCAATTTCATGTAAGTTTCCTAGGCCTCAATTCGGTGAATGGACACAGTCCATTCATTAGTACATCCATTCACCCTGCCCCAGTGGAAGAGACAGTCTGCATTCATTAGTACATTCATTCACCTTGCCCCAGCTGAAGAGACTGTGTCCATTCATTTCCTGGCCTCATATAGAAGGAACCCATGCACCTATAAATACCACTAGATGGAGAGAGAAAACAAGAGAGCCTTTCTCTCCCAACTTGGGTTTTCTCTCCCTACTAGAAACTTTAGTGTTTTTGTATTCTTTTTCTGTAAATAAATTCTGTCTTGCCACTGATCTGTGGTCCATGGATTTGTTCTTCAAATCACTGAGATCAAGAACCTGAAAGTCCCATTTCAGATTTGGTGAGCCAACTGGGAGAGAAGACGAAATTCCGGTATCACTTCTGAGGGAACAGCGGCCTAGCACTTGGCTACCCAGCCCTCACCTCCCTGTATCCCCTGCACCAACACCCTCCCTACCCCCTTTAGTGATGCAGAAGGCTAGGCAGGTCCTCTCAGGCAGCCTGGTGTGGCTGGAGTTAGGGTGCTATCTGCCTGGTATCCTTATCATCTTCCTGAATATGGTAAATCTGACCAGTTGGCCCAAGTAGCAAAGGATTCAGCCCAAAGAGGTTGAAACAGAAGATACCCTTTCAAAAACACAAATCTGGCATAACTTTCCCAGCTTGGTGCCCTTTAATAGCTGCCTGACACCTTCAGGATAAAGTCCAAATTCCTTACTGAATCCCTTCTCCTACTTCTCTAAGCTGTGTCTCTCAGCTCTCTTGCTGTACACAGCCTCAGCTTCAGTAATTCTGGCTCTCTGAATGCATATACCTTTGTGAACCTCTGGGCCTTTGCACAAGCTGTTCCCTCTTCCTGGAATGACCTTTTCCCCCATTTTCTCACCTGCTTGACTTATAGTCATCATTGATTAGGAACCCCCATTACTCACTCAAGCATAATCACACATCCTTTCTGTCTTCTCCTTGCATAAATAAAGTTCTGTTACAGCAGATCCTTCAACAGCCTGAGCTCTTGAGAACAGGGTTTGAATCATGTTTATCTCTGTATTACCAACACCCAGTTGCTGCTCAATAAAAATCTGTTGAATGAAGATATTGTGACTGGGCACAGTGGCTCATGTCTGTAATCCTAGCACTTTGAAAGGCTGAGACAGATGTATTGCTCAAGCCCAGGAGTTTGAGACCCGCCTGACCAAGAGCAAGATCCTGTCTCTGCTAAAAAATAGTCAGGCATTGTGGCAGGCACCTGTAGTCCCAGCTGCTTGGGAGGCGGAGACAAGAGGATTGCTTGAGCCCAAGAGGTTGCTGTGAGCTATGACTCTACCCAGGGTGACAGAGAGAGAGAGAAAGATTATGTCGCAAAAGAAAAGAAGAATAGGAGGAGAAGGAGGATGGAGGAAGGAGAATGGAGAATGGAGGAGAGAAGGAGGAAGAGGATGGGGAAGAGGAGGAGGGGAAGGGGAAGGAGGAGAAGGGGAAAAGGAGAAGGAGAAAGACAAGCTATGATGCTCTTGGACCAGTAAGACAGAACAGCAGTTAGCCATCCAGGAAGTAGAAGTAAAGACAGAACTGTGGAGCTAAGGGTGGGAGTCGGGCAGGGGCAGCCCACAAGAATGCAAGGCAGGAAGAAAAGGACCAAACAGGGCACAGAGGAGGAGAATCAGAGGGCAGGCTCCTCAGGTACCTGGGACAGTGCACCGTAGGCACTGGCCTCGAAAGTTTCCGGGATATAGGCATTTCTTAGTTTCCACGTTAAGAGTTGGGGGTGTCTGCTTCTAAGCCTAATGGACCTGAAGCAGGACTATGGGGTATGGCATGCCCCGCTAATCTGGTGAAGAAAATGAGTAGTATTTAAACCCAGCCTGCCCTGTGTTCGCCAAACCATACACCCTGGAGTTTCAGTTTCTGCCCCTAGGGGGCGCCCTTACCCACTCAATTCACATTTTGGTAGAGTTTGGGTTAAGCCCAACCTGCCTCCTTTGAGTTAAAAGAACTTGTCTTTATTTCTCACAGATCCCTTCATTGCCCAGTGTCCCAAGACCAAGAAACTCATTTTAGGAGTGGTCCAGGGAACAAGGGGAGCTTAGGAAGGAGAAAAGATTGATCCAAGGCATAGGCCTTGCGACTGTGGTTTTGTCACCCAGAGCTGCTCCAGGCAGGAGAGGGATAAATGACCAGTGCCCCTGCAAAGCCCTCCCGCCCTCACTCCCAGGATCAGGGGCCCTGGCATTGGTTCTTGCCCCAGTAAGAGGCATGAGGGAGGAGTTTCCCTTCCTTATAGTCTTGGTTTGGGATATCATATGCATTTGTGTATGCCTGGCCATTTTGATTTACTCTCTGAAAACTATGCAGTGTGTGCTCCCACCTCCAAGGGGTATAATGGAGCTGTGGACCCTTCTTCTGCAGAAGCCACACTTTACATGGACATGTTTCAGCCAGGGACTAAGACCTAAAGTAGGACCCAGAAAATGTGGGTCTCTGATTGGCAAATGGGGCATAGGAACCAACTCCCCGGCGGCCTTTGAAGCTCTCCTGAGAGCCTCACTGCAGTCTGAACCACCTAGACTCGGCCTTCTTCCTTCCTTTTGTCCTTCACTCAGTGTCAGATCTGCTCTCCCAGCCTTCCCTGACTCCCTTCTCATTTTCTCTCACAGACATTTCCCCTAGTAGTTTTTCTTCCATGTTGAATCCTGTCTTGGTCCCTTCTTCATGGAGGATCATACCAACACACTATTTCTAGAGTTGCTGTGAAATTAAATAATTTAATGTATTCAAGGAATCCTGCAGATTCTAGAACATAGCATACTCTCTGGTCCCACTCACAAGATTTTGACCAGCCATCATCTTTTCTTACCTGTGAGATTCCTCAGATCTTCTTACTCTAGTGGTGGTTTACTCTATTCTTACCTGTGGCCTTGATATCTTCTACAACAAAACTTTGGCACAGACTACAGCTTCAGTATCCATTCTCTCCTTCTTCCTTTTCGAAGGAAAACTTTCTTCCTACTGAGTTTTAGGGGAACACATGGAGTCATTCCATTGGCGACTGTATTGTCCGGGCTCTGCTACAAGTAGTGGTGATCAAACAACTAAGTTCCTGCCAGGGGAATTGTAAACAGAAGCGCCAGAATTGATATGTACAATTTTACTATCAATTGCTCAGAATAAATTTGCTTGCCCTCTACTTTATCTCTTTCCACCTTATAGCCGACTAGAATATGGATGTGTTAGTGGGATAGCTTTAGCCATGTGGATAAGGAAAATACTGTGATGGATTTCAGAGCAATAAGCTAGAAGGTCTATAGGTGTCTGGTTGATCTTGAGGAGCAAAGCTGCCTGTCTTGAGATACTTACCTACTCTGATTTTATCAAAGAAGGACATGAACTACCGTTTCTAAGTCACAGTATTTTTTGGTACCCTTTATAACAGCAGCTTAGCCATATCTTACCTAATACACTATCTCTGTGATCTATTTCCATATTCTCTCTGCCTTGGTTGACCCAGGACTGGTTGACAGCTCTGTCTCCTTAATCCATTAATGCCTACTTCTCAATATGGCATTTAATTACATTTGATGACTTTGAAGGACAGCAAAACTAGTTCCCTTTGGGCACCAGATTATCTCAAGTCAGTGTTAATAGCCTTAATAGTTTAAAACAGCACTAAATTGTTCTCCACATTTGGGCAAGGCCATCTGGTCATTTGCAGATAAGCATAATAATAAGCATCCAGGCAGATTTCCACATATGGGCTGAAACCCAGACATGTTCCAAATTATATACACTATAAAATTTACTATCCCTCACTAAAACCCAAATCACAAACTATCCCTTACTTTAATTGCAGTAATGAGTTGTCACTC
>NW_003852408.1:26786224-26833247 GCF_000181295.1 Otolemur garnettii
TGTTTAAAATTGAGCCATGACAGTTGGCTCAATGAAATCATATGATCCTGCTCTAGAAATATTTATATTCTCTGAGTGTGCTTGATAAGTCCTGGAAGCAAATTAAGGAAATAATGAAATAATTTCCTTTGTAATGATAGTATTTACTTTCATTCCTGCCTTTTTCTGTCAAGGTTTCTAGGTGAACTGGATTCTTTAGCATACCATGATCATTCCCCATCCATATTCCCTTTTATGATTCAAATAGTATTAATAATAAAACTTGAACTAAGAGAATGTCCAGCAAAGTTCTATGTTCAATATGAAGATTATTTGATGATATTTATGTACCAATTACATTTTAAACATTGGTGCCTTTAGCCAAATACTTCATCTGCCTATAGAGTCATTCAGTAATGCCTCTTAGACATATGGTGGCATTGACAACAATTCTCCAGTTCCCTTTAAAACCTCTCAAAAGCATAAAACATTTAGAAGGAAGATGTCCTTGAAAAGAACAAAGCACCAGACAGAGAGACCAATGACTGGCATTCTTGAATGCCCTTGGTAACCATGCCCCAGCTGCTTAATATGTAAAACAGAGATAGACCATATGACTAGCCAGCCGCTTACTTAGAAGACTGTTGTAATGAGACAATAATGGCAGAATACAGAAAGAATAGTAGTGACAAATCTTAAATTATATGAATGAAGCATCTATGTGCAAATTACTATGGGTTTTTTTTAGCTAAAAAACATTGACCATGAACCTGAGTTAATGGTAAAGGTCTTATAGTTCCAGTAGGTGATTTTTGTTTTATCTCCATAACTGAAACCAAGGCAATGAATGGATTGAGCAAACAGGGAAGGCTAGAGCAGACCGGATATTCTCCTTTGATAGAATGCGGTTTCTTTATCAGATGCACAGACCAGAATTGAATGGGATTTGGGCTGCCCTAGCATATTTTAAACTCCTACCTAATTTGCCATCCGGTATTGCACCTGGGTCTCATCTGGCACCAGTGGGGTCCAGATTTCTTTGGCCCAATGAATATGTGTTTTTTGAATTATTTTTCCCCAGATGTAGTTTCCATCTAGCCAAATTTAACCTTGTTTTATTATTTCCTGCCCTTCATTTCTAACCTCTTTGGGGACATGGTGATCTGCTGGGTGTTGACAATGCTGCCTAATTTAGAAGCATCTGCAATTTGCATCAATAAGCAAATTCTTCTTCTCAATTTATTAATAAGGATACTAAGAAACAGTATTTCCATCAGAGTCTGTGCTCCCTATTTAGAAACACTGGCATTTTCTCATGGACCATTTCACTTATTAATTCTTAGCCTATTTCTAAACCACATTCTTTTCCAATCCAATTTGAGTTTGGTGCCAAGCAAAATATTGAAACACTGGTTTTGTGGGACTGGTTTGCCCATCTTCAAGCACAGGGAAATGTGCCGTCAATGCTGGTGGCTGGGGGGAAAATCCCACTGAAGTAATTTTACTTGACTCAGTCTGGCATGACTGGTTCCTCACACATGGCTTAGGGCGCTGCTTTTCTCTTAGATTTTATAGATCCTTTCCTTCTGTCTGTTGGGTCTATTTTCCAACCAGAACATAAATCATCTAGTATATCTGTTGTTTCCTTGTCTCCTGGACTGGAATTTTTTTTTTTTTTTTTTTTTTGAGACAGAGTCTCACTCTGTCAACTTGGGTAGAGTGCCATGGTGTCATGTCTCACAGTAACTTCAAACTCTTGAGCTCAAGCAATCCTCTTGTCTCAGCCTCCCAAGCAGTTGGGGCTACAGACATCCACCATAGTGCCAGCTAGTTTTTCTATTTTTAGTAGAGATGGGGTCTCATTCATGCTCAAGCTAGTCTTGAAATCCTGAGCTCAGGCAATCCACCAGCCTTGGCCTCCCAGAGTGCTGGGATTACAGGCATGAGCCGCCATGCCCGGATGTCTCCTGAACTTTTTGAAGTCTTACCTGCTGGAGAGGCAAGAACTCACTTACCACTTTTTGGTAACAATTTATTGGGTATCAGTGAAGTGTTGAGCTCTTCCTGGAATCCATTTATAATAAAGCACAAATTTTTTAGAATCATTCCCAGTGGGCTCGGTTTCACCACAGGAATCTCCTTGGTGTCCTCCCTTACTTTCACTCCATCCCATCCTTGCCACCTGAGATCAGGCCACCTGGTCTGATCCTCCCCTTATTCGTCTCCCTACCACCCAGGTTGTGCCCTTCCAACCCAATCTCTACATGCTCAGCACTGATCGTGTCACTATCCTATTTAAATTCTTCTGTGGCTCTATGCCTACCCTCAGAATTAAGTCCAGGGCCCTGGTTGGACTCTCCACCCTCATGTCTGGCCACCATCTTCCTCCATACTATGCTCAGGTCATGCTGGGTAGTGTGTAGTTACCCTCATATGTCCAGCTCACTCACTTCCAGGCCTATGTATTGATGGTCCCTTGTTCTAGAAAATAATCTTCAGACTTCTCCACCCACCCTCTTCCTTCTCTATTGTCTGCCTCCTTTGTAATATGGCAAACTTCTATCCATCCTTCAGGTTTCAGTTCACCAGCTTGTCCTCCAGGAACCCTGAGAAAGAGTCGCCAAGCCTTGATTCAATGACTGTGCTCAGTTCCCCCTCATCTTGAGCTAAAAACGTTACTACACGATTTTGGCCCTGCATTCTAATTGTCTGCTTTCTTGCAAGCTACAAATTCTGTCTCTTCCAGATGCCTAGAGATGTTCCCTTGGCTTTGTGCACATTTATAATCAACAAGTAGGGAAACCAATGTGAGTGGGAGACCTGAGAGTGCCCTGAGGAGGGCCTCGCTGTCTCACCATTGACACAGCCACTCTCTTGAATGCAGAAGACCACTGGGCAGCTTTTCAACTTGTTTGTTTTCTGGCTGGGTGCGCTGAAAATCAATACCCCGGGAAATGGAAGGTGCTACATAATCCCAGCGGCTTACTGATGTGAATTCCTGAATTGAGGAGAGTGGCCTGACTGTGTGGATGAGATGCTCTTCTACACATAGAGGGCAGAATGAAAGAAAATGCCACATCTGTGCTTCAGGACAAGCAAGATTGACCTTCTCTTGGGCAGAAAGAGAAAAATAAAATCTTTACCAGTTCCTGCTTTACCAAATTTTCTTTCCTCAAGCCACTGGCCAAAACTCCTCTTGAGAATGAGTCAGTGCCCACATTTCTCGTTGTACCCTCTTCATCTGAAGTAGAAGGTTTTCTTTCTACAGTCTTTGCCTGGCCTCTCGCCTTGTCTCCACCTTCCCTTTCCCCTGTTACAGGGCCTCTGCACATCAGGTGAATGCCTTCTCCTTCTTCTAATCCCTTTTGCTGGCATGCTTTTGGTCATCCATTATATCGGGCTGGAACACTTTAATCAAAGCAGCACAGTTTTGTTTGGGTCTATTTCCAGGAGGTTTCTATCTTGTTACTTTTTTTTTTTTCATCTTCCTTCCCTTTACCCATAAACTTTTATTAGACCTTTGTGATAGCCTGCCAATTGAAATAGCAGGGAATATACATTATAATTCATTTGAAAAGGAGTCAGCTGCATTTTGATGAGAGGGATCATTTCGCAAGGCGTGTGGGAAGCACAGCTCTCTTCGTGCCCCCTCTCTGTCTGCAGAGCGCCGGCTAGCACTCATCTGTTCTCACCTCAGCTTAGCAGTCCAGTCACATAGGTGACCTGGCACCGATTGCTAGCCATATCTCACCCTCGCTATGGCAGGAGGCGATCAATAGATGGATTAATCACACTTTGGGGAGCTCACACCCCAGGAAGGAGAGAAAATGAGGATTAGAATAGGAGGCTGTTGCCAACGTGCCCTGCCTGGAGTTTGCAGCCTGGTGCACACAATGCAAGACCACAGATAAATCCACTTGGCCCAGAAGGATGGCCAAGACCAGTTGCATAATGAGAGCTTCTAGAAATTTGCCATCAGCTTGATTTCGGGTGATGGGCAATGTTTTAAAAAGATTGCACATGCCCAAGATGGTTCAAAACCTTAGACAGAGTGTCATGAGACACTTTAGTCACTAAAGTCATCTATTAAATAAGATTATGCTTTTTCATGCAGACCAATCTCCAAATATACATACTTTTCAATATGAAAGGAACAGTGTGAATGTGTGTGTGTGTGTGTGTTCTAAATTATGTTTAAAGTCTCTGCAAGTGCAGTGGGTACTAGGTTTTTTTTGTTGTTTGCTTTGTTTTATTTCTTTATTTGTAACCAAAATGTTTGCAATGAAGAATCATAGAGATTAAAAGTCATGGCGGGATAGGCTTGGTGGAAAGCAGGGTGACAAGTCCAGGACTATCCCAGGTAGCTCCTAAGCCCAAGATCTGCTCTAGAAGATGCTATTTTAATGAGCACTACATTTTGGATTAAACAATTTTGGGTTGGGTCTTCCCTCTGCCACTGACCAGCTAAAGGAAAGCAACACAATCTCTCTGAATCTCAGTTTTCTCATCTCAGCAATGGGTCCAGCTTGTCTTATGAAGTTGCTGCAAGGATGCTGTAAGACAATGCAGGTGGAAGTGTTTTATAGACCAAAGTGCGCTCTGCAAATTCAAGTCTCATTCTAAAGTCATGTGCTTAGAGAGCGGAAGGGAAAGGAAATATCTACATATTTGGACCATCTTCTCATCACTCTAGCACAGCCATTCCAGGCAAAACAAAATGACGTTATTTTGTACCTAAAAAACAAAAATAGAAACCTCCTACTGCTAATTTTTCTCTTCCTAAGCAAAGCCATTTGCTTTTACCAATACGTATCCTCAAAACCCACTCTGGTTCAAGAGGACTTAGGACTCCTGCCCTGGACCCCCTGACTGTTCTTCCTTCCCACCCGGGATAGAATCATCAACATTTACAAAACGATTTGATTAATGTTTGATTAAGGAGTTCTGACCTTTTTGGAATTAGTCTCATAATTACAGGGCTGTGGCTCATCCCTTGCCTCTGCAGCTCCCTAGGCTCAAACCTCTTCTCAGCAGCAGTGAATGACAGGCCTCAAGGAGCACAGCCCGGCTAATACTATAATCACCAGGTACCACTTAGAGCAGCTCACATTTTTGCTCCAGAGTGGTGAGCAAGTAAAGCTGTTGTTGGAAGCTCTGAGTCCCTTTTCCACATGTTCTGTCTCTGCCTTTAACAGCTTTGCTAATTCAATCATCACCCCAACCACACAATGGCCAAAGAGGGCTGGAAGAAGGTAGAAGACAGTTTGGGGGCTGAGTCAAAGTCTTCATCTCACGCTCCTGAAACAGCTCACGTGCTGGGAGAGAGGACCAGCTGGGCAAGTTGGCTGAGCAGCCCGGGCCGCAGAACGGGGAGCAGGTGTTCCCTGTAACACAACACGCTTGAGCCAGGTGTCTCATGAAATGTGGCAAAGGGGCCTTCCTCTGCTTTGTAAGTAGGGCTCCCTTTGGCCCCCCAGAGTCTTCAAAAGCATAAGGGAAATGAGTCAGAATGTGAGAATTAGCTTGTTCGGTGGGAACTGTCATGTTTCACTGCCCTGTTTTATCCCATTGGTGAGACATGATGAAGGAGAGAAAACAGAGCCACCAGAGTCCCGCCAGCCCCTCAGCCTCTTATAGGAATCCACAGACTAATGGACCTTGGCTCCTGCTCTCAGAAGCAACCAGAGGAAATTATTGTCCAGTCAGCATAAGTGTAGTCCAACAACATCCTACGTGTGTGGAATGCAGATAGGAGTCCCTTAAGTGATCCAGTATAAATAGGTTTGGAATATTCCAGATCAAAGAAACTGAAGCAGGTTGCTTCACTACATGACTTCTCAGAGCCTTGAATTACTTAATTTGGCCAATTAATCTCTCAAAGAAAGGTAAAAAATGCAGTATGCCCTAAACTTGGCTGACCCATGAAACCCTTTTACACAAAATACTGCTTGGGAATGATAGTTAGATCCAGTAGGAACTCTGTTTTCTTAAAAATGCAGGTTTCTTTCACCTTCTTATTTCAGACTTTGTGATTTTCTTCTGTGTGTTTAAATGTATAAGTGCATTTAAAAGCATTGCATAGAAATGTTAGCAGCAAAACATTCCCGTGATCAGGGCTTATGTAATCTACTTTATAAGAAGCACCCCGATGGTGTAATCAATACTGACATTACACCATGACCCCCCAGGCCCCTCTCTCCTTCCCCCTCTCCACTCCCTCCAGGTTCTTTGTACGCTCAATGAATCCCTAACAATTTAAAAAAGAAAGAACTGGAAAAAATATATAATGGAACAAAGAAGGAGTTAGCATTTAAGTCAAATACAGTCCACAACCTTAAATAAAGTTTTATTGTAGCATAGCAAAAAACAACAACAACAACAAAAAACCTGACATTCCTTGTTCTTAGCAGCATAGGGACAGAGACCATGCCTGTCTTCTTCCCCCTAGACGTGCTCTTGGAACATAAGCACCAGCAGAGAAAGAACCTCTGGCACACCAGATGCCATGGACCTTTTTCCTCTGACTGCGTGTTTTCTTGAGGGCAGAATAGTATAGTGCACCCACACTGGGTTTGAATGGCAGCTCTGCTCTTAGACGCCATAAGTCAGTTCATCTCCTCCTCTATGAAGTGGGGTTAACAATATCATGTGCACTGTAACTTGGTGGAATAAAGGAAATAAAGCCATCTCTGCCTAGCACTGGGAAGGCGAGGGTCCTCATTAGGAATTTGCAGTTACTATGACCCATGATATCCTAATACCTACCACAAGCCTGGGTAGCATAGGCAGCCAATATTTGCTTACCTGAAGTAGACACTCAAAATCTGAACCTCAAGCTATGTTTACTCAAAATCTAAACCTCAAGCTATGTTTCTTTTGAACCTTATTTTCATGCCAAATGCAGGAATCAGAAGATGGTAGGTGGCCAATGTTGTTAAAGTAGGGGGAAAAGAAAGAAAACTTTTCCCAGGGTTATACAAGATATTACTCTTTATAGTTTTGTAAATTTTTTAAAGGTTCAAGTATAATTTTGTTATTGGGAATATAAAAAAGGAAAAAAATTAATTATAAAGAAGTTCTTTATAAAGGAAAAGTTTCACCTATAGTATTACTTACACTGCGGATACAAAAGTAAAAAAATATTCAAACATAAATTTTCAGTAATCAAAAATTACTAAGTAAATTATGTGACAGCTATGATGAGATATCATGCAGCCATTAGAATAGTTTTAATAAAGAGTTTTATGAGGAGAAATTACGACAGAATGTTAGTGAAAAAACAAGATGCAAAATAATATAAAGAATGCAATCACAATTATGTGGAATAAAGGTAGAAAAAGAGCAGATGAAAACAGCCAAAATGCAATGGTGATTTTACTTGGCAAAAGATTTTTTAACTCTAAATTTCCAAAGTTTCTATAAGAACTAGAAATTAATTGCAAATTTTTAAAAGATAATTTTTCATTAAACAAACTTGTTTTATATTCTCCCAAATGTGCTGATTCTTCTTGATTCCAGAACAAGTGACTACTTAGCCTTAGACATAAAGACAACTCCAACCCAAGGATCATCTGCTGCTGGGAGCAAGGGCTAAGAAGCAGCAAGCTGCCCAGGACGGGGCCAGCAACACAGAGAAGTCTGAGGAGGGCCACAGACACGCCTGTGTGTCCTCCACATGCAGATTTCTTACCCCCACTCACTAATTTCCATAAGGTCGTATGCTCCCCAACTTCTGCCTTGGGAAAACACCTTGCCCAACAAGAGGAAGAAGCACTTATTCTTTCCTGAGGGTTCATAATTCACCCGTGACCAGGAAAATGTTATTTCCTTAATTTGGCAGTCTTTGGTCTGTTTACTAGACCCAAAAATCTCCATGTGAAATCCACACCTATGAGCCTATCAGGAATATAATCACAACACCTCTTACATGTCTGCTTAATAAATAGTGGGTGTTTGTGGAGGGGAAGAACAAAATAGAGATGATATTTTGGCTGTGAAATATCCAAAAAAGGGAACAAATGGGGACAAAAGGGCAGGGTAGCTTGCCCATATTTTCTATCTATCTAGAATGTTTACATTTCGTCTTCAAATATCTAACCAGCTTATATAGGTAAATTCCTAGGTATTTAGTAAAAAGAAATAAAAACTTAAGTTCACAAAAAAAGCTAAGTGAATGTTTATTCATAATTTCCCAAAGCTGGAAAGAACCCCAGTGATCTTTAAATGGTGAACAGATAAACACATTGTGGCATATCCATACGATGAAATACTACTTAGCAGTAAAAAAGGAACAACTCACAACATCAAGAACAATGTGAATGAATTTCAAATGCATTATGCTAAGCAAAAAAATCAGACTCAAAAGGTTACACATTTTATGGTTCCATTTATAGGATATTCTGGAAAAGACAATAGCAACTGAAAATAGTATGGTGGCTACTAGGTGCTAGGGTGGGGAGACAGATTAGTTACAAAAGGGAACTTTTAGGGGTGATGAAAATACTCTGTAATTTGAATACAGTGGTGGAACCATGGTGCGTTTGTCAAGGCTCATAACTATACTAAAAATCAGGTACATTTTACTATATGTAAGTTATACCTCATTACACATGACTTTATAAAAAGAAGACAACACAAAATAACCAAACACACACACATAACTGTGTTTCTTAAAGTGTTTGGTTGTAGGACTGTTTAACACTCTTAAAAATTATTGAAGAACTCAGATCATGGTTATGAGGGTTTTATCTATGGACATTTATTGTATTAGAAACTACAGCTGAGAAAAAAAACAAATATTTATTTACAAATCAATTAAAATAGTAAAAATAAACTCATTATATGTTAACATAAGTGATATATTTTTAGGAAAAATATATTTCCAAAAGCAAAAAATCAATAGTAAAGAAAGTAACATTATTTAACATTTTTGTAAAAAACTTTGATATTTGGTTTGATAGAAGTGTTGTTTTGGTTGAAGTATATGAAGATAAATTCTACTTTATGCAAATATGTATTTGGAAAAGGAAAAAGTATTTTAATATTTTCAGATAATTATAGATATTCTTGGATGTTACAACAAAATTCTCCACAGTACTTTTTTAAAAGTGAGTTACAATATAAAATGTGAAATTCTATCATGAAATGCTTTTGTGCTCTGTTACCTTAAAATCTATTGGTCTGTCTTACACTTTCAAAGCATCTTTTATCCTTCATGGGTTCGTACTGTCACACACTGGTCATCTGGAAAATAATTAATTCACCAAGCCAAGTTATGCAGATTTTTCAAATGCTGGCCCGCTCTCATTAATATCATCACCCATCTCATCAGAAAAATCTGAATACTGGGAAATGGTCAAGCTATGGCAGTAGATATATTTTCCTAAAATTCTAATTTTCATTTGAAATCTCAAATTTTATTTTTGGCAACAAATATTATCAGTTGTTTTCCTTGGAGTGACAGGCACACTTCCTTCATTTTCAAGAAAATGTCTGCCAAGTACCCAAGCCAGGAGAGATATAATTTGCATGCGTGACATTCTTTCAAGAAAAAATGGTGTCATATGGGGGGGAGCAGCTATTCCAGCTTGCAGCTAGATAATAATTTTCATTAAATGGCAAAATTATTTTTTGTATACTTCTCTCTTTATCATACAGTACACTGAGAAGATTGTTCTCAAGAGTTGAATCAATAGGCTGGGTGAGGTGACTCACGCCTATAATCCGAGCACTCTGAGAGGCTGAGGTGGGAGGATTGCTTGAGCTTGGGAGTTCAAGACCAGCTCTATCTCTACTGAAAATAAAAAAATAAAAAAATAAATAAAAAAACAAGCCAGGCAATGTGGCAGGGACCTGGATTCTCAGCTACTTGGGAGGCTGAGACAAGAAGATGACTTGAGCCCAAGAGTTTGAGGTTGCTATGAGCTATGCTGATGCCATGACACTCTACTCAGGGCAACAGAATGAGATTCTATCTCAAAAAAAGGAGTTGAGTCAATAAAACTATTTTATTGTTCCATCAAGAATATTCTTAAGTGAAATTACAATTTTTTGAACTGTGAGTGTGCAGCAATAATGCAAACCTACACACTACCTATGCATCTTGGGGCCCTTTGAAGTTTTACATACATTATTTCTGCACTATTGATACAAAGGTCAACACAGTAAAAGAAGCAATCTTGAATTATTATAAAAATAGTTCTCACCTTCTAGACTTCCTGAAAGGGTCTCTGGGAACCCCCTGACTATACTTCGAGAACCATTAATCTAAACATTTCTCACTTTTGTATCCTTTCTTAAATCTCACTAGCTCTTTGCAATTTTCTCCTGCTAACCACTCCACAGCCATCATCCTTGCTCCGTCTTTCCATGATCCCTGTCTGTTTCACCTGAGTGTCTTGTATTGTCCATTTGTCATCTGACCTGTCTTCCCAGACACTTTTCAAACCTCCTGAGTGAGGAAGGTCACTTTGAATCCTTGCTCCCGTCCCCAAGCCAGTCACTCGTAGAGTATCTTATACATAATAGGCACTATAAATAGTTTTGATGATTTACAAATGTTAAGAATTATGCACAGGTACATAGAGTAGATACATGCCAGGGCTAGTCCAGTTTAGAAAATAAGACTTCCTAATGGCATTGTCACTGTGGAATATTTTTAGGCTCCCATCACGCAAGGTCAGCCCATTTGAACTCAGATCTTTCTCTTCTGACTATTACACATTTACATTTCTCCTTGACTTGCCTTCACTCTCAGCTTAAACTAAAGAAGAGACTGTGGTACTTCTACTGATGCTCAGGGGCAAAAAATTATTCACATTTTACTTTGACCATTGAGCTGACCTTATCAAGACACCTAAGATCTCTGAGACTTAAGCTATCCCATCTGAAATAAACACAAGAATAGCTACCTCAACCACCTCTGAAGTTGTCAGGATTAAAGAAGATGACATCTGAAAAGCACTAAGCTCATGGATTTGCTCAAAAATGCTAGTTCCACTGTCCTGCGTTCCATCTCACCTTTCCCATGGGGAAGGAGCTGCAGCCTTCCTCTAAGCTGAGGTGGACTTCCCGGCTGGCTCTCCTAATTCTAAGAATGACATTCCCTTTTTGCTCAATAGCTTTGAGAGAACTCTTCTAACCCTTGTTAGCTCACTTCTCTTCCCTTATTCTCTTGGTCATTTTGTCCTTGTGTTAGCTAAGATATCCCAGTCAGTCTAGTAATTCTAGTCTTAGCAGGAAGCTTAAGCCATCATCTGTTGTATCACCAACCACCAAACCAGGGACAGATGGAGCCCATGAAGGGGAATAGAAGAAGCCTTCTACACCCCTCCCCAAAGAGTTTTCTTTATTTAAGAAAGATAAGGTTTCCTTATTAATATCTTTTTCAAGTTTTTAAGGTTTGCAATTATTGCCCATGTTTTATTGGTTGAATTCGTTACTCATTTTTAAATCCCATTTGAAGAAAAGAGGCTAATTTGTTTTGTTTTTACTTATTCATTCAATTAGTATTTCTTTCAACATTTAGGAAAATATCTAATGCCTGGTACTGTGTCAGAACCATGGGAATAAAAAAGAAATTCTCAGCTGGTACGATACACGTCTGAGCTGAGTGCTGGGGATAAATAGTTTTGGCCTCTCTCCATGGCAGTGTCCGGTATGATTCTATTACATCTAAATGCTAATCCACATCCCGCAGAATTCTGATCCACTGGAGGTGTAATGTTGCTGATAGCCACACAGATAGCCCAGTCGGATATTACATTCTGAGCAACAGCAGAGCAAAACCCTCTCAACCTTCAGTTCCTCTAAAAGGCCATAAACACAGCTTTCTGACCAAGCTACGAAAAATCTGCAAAAGAAGACAAATTCTGTAAGTATATATACATAACAATGATGAGTTGTAAATAATGGATGTGTACTTTATGAACTACTAATCTCATTATTTTAGAATTTGGATAAAAGTCTGTCCTTGTGTTTTGGTTTTATTCTTTTTCAAACCAGGGTGCACAGTTAAATTTATCTCACTCCCGTTCAGAGTATTGTCCATTGGTGGAAGGCTCTTTGTCTTTATTTTAATATTTTATTTTATTACTTTACTCTCTCCTTTCTTTTTTGTCTGCATCTCCACACTTCTATTCCCCTCTCCTGTCTATACAAGTCCCCAATCACCTGTGTCTGATATATGTCCTTGTATATACAGGGTGGCCATAAAGTTCCTGTGCACACTAGTTTACATTGCACATGAACTTTATGGCCACTCTGTTAATGTTGTTTTCCGTGTGTATGTGTTTTTATTTACAAAAATGGCATTATGCTATAAATTTTATTCTGTTCTCAGCATTTCTGAATCAAGACTACGTTTTGGTATCAACATATGTTGCTCTGTGTGTGTGTGCGTGTGTGCACATGTAGAAAGAGAGAGAGAAGGTTTATTTCTTTTGCATTTTTTACAGAATACTAGAGCATGTATCTACATTCGATTTACACATACATTTACTCAGGGACCCTTACATTGTCTTCAATTTCTCACCAAAGCAAACAATCAGGGATGTTCCTTTATGGATCCTTCAAGAAGTCTTTAAGATAGCAGACTAGATTAGAATCTCTAGATTGTGGGATATATACATATTTCACTTCACCAGTTGCCACCATGTTGCTGTCCAGAGTGGCTGTATCAATTTATGGCCCTCCACCCCATCCCCAACCTCACAAGCAATGAATTTTCTCCTTGTGTCCTCACCAACACCTGCTATTATTCGCATTTTAACATTTTGCCATTATGGCCAACACACAAAACATCCCTAATCATCAGAGAAATGCAAATCAAAACCACCTCAAGATATCACTTAACCCCAGTGAGAATAGCCAACATCACAAAATCCCAAAGTTGCAGATGCTGGCATGAATGTGGAGAGAAAGGAACACATTTATACTGCTGGTGAGATCATAAACTAATACAGCCTCTATGGAAAAGAAGTGTGGAGAATCTGCAAAGAGCTAAAAGTAGACCTTCCTTTTTATCCCACAATCCCTTTACTGGGTTTCTACCCAGAAGGCAAAAAATCATTTTTCCATAAAGACTTTTGCACTAGAATGTTTATTTGCAGCTTAATTCACAATACCCAAGATGTGGAACCATCAACCCAGGTGCCCATCATCACATGAATGGATTAATAAACTGGTATATGTAGATCGTGGAAAGCCATAAAAAGGTGGTGACTTTATATCTTTTGTATTAATCTGAAATAAAAATAAAATTAAATAAATAAAATTTATTTCTGCTTGTTGTGAAATGTTATTTCTTTGTCATTTTAAATTAAAGTTCTCTGATCACTGAGGTAGTTGGACCATCTCCTTACACATTAGTTATTCTTTAGGGCGTCCCTTTCTCTGTGTTACCTATTTAGCTCATCTTCTTTGCTCTTTACTCCATTTGGTTTTCTTTGCTGCTTGTTTATATTTACAGAAGCAAATGGACATGGCCATGCTCTGATAAAACTTCAGCAGGCCAGAGATGTACTGTGGGCCATAGGTCAGCAATTCCTAATGCATTGTGAATCATATTTTATTTTTTATGGTATTTCTGGTTAATTATTGCTAGTAGAAAGAAATATTATTGATTTTATTAGATAATTTCATACCCATCAACTTTGCTGAACTCTTAATACTTGTAACAGTTGGTTAATTCAATTTGATCGAATTTTCAATGGAAATAATCATATTTCTAGTAAAACAGAATTGTATCTCTTCTTTTCTAAAACTTTCATTTTTCTTGTCCTGTATAATTAATTGGCCAGGATATCCAGCTCTCTGTCAATTGGATGATAATAGATGCTTTTATTTTACACCTGATATTAATTGGGATAAATCCAGAGTTTTTCACTTTGTTACCCTGGGTAGAGAGCCCTGGCATCATAGTGCACAACCTCAAACACTTGGGCTCAGGCAATCTTCTTGTCTCAGCCTCCCAAGTACCTGGGATTTCAGGCACAAACCACAATGCCCAGCTAGTTTAATTTTTTTATTTTTATTTTTTTCTATTTTTAGTAGAGATAGGGTCTTGTTCTTGGTCAGGCTTGTCTTGAATTCCTGAGCTCAAGCAGTCCACCCTCCTCAGCCTCCCAGAGTGCTAGGATTACAGAATTTTTCTTAACAAAAACATATTTGCTGTAAGTTTTAGGCCTTGTAGCTGTTATAAAATTAATGACGTTTCCTTTCAGTACTCTCAGTCTGCTGAAAGATTGTTTTATAAATAAATCTAACTAACATATTTTTATATGAATGTATATTTTTATACACACTCCATCCTGATTTCTCTGCTATAGATTGATCACTGTATTCTGACTTTATCACTGTATTGAACTGTCTAAAATGCTTTTTTCTACGGCTATTCAGATAATCAATAATTTTTCTTCCTTTGTCCATTAATGCACTAAATTTCTGAGGTTAAAACATTTTTTTTAATCCTGGAATAAAGGCTTCTTTTAATGTTTAATCATAATACATTTGGGGGATTTGATTAATTAATATTTAATATTTTTCATCTATTTTATAAGTGAAATGATCCTGATTTTTTTCTTAACCAATGTTCAAGTCATAGTTATCTTAGATGCACAATATTATCTGGATACCTTCTTTTTTTCTTCTTTCTGAAACAACATGTAAGCCAAAGATGATCTGTTCCTTGAAACTTTGATAACTCTCACCTGTAAAAACATCTGGATCAGGGACTTTGGGCAACAATGGAGATCAATTCAATTTCTTCACTAGGCATGGTCTATGCCATAATGTAAACACACACACAAACACATATGCTCACACACACACATTTCAGACATATGTCCTCTCTCACCCTGCAGCTGTGTGAGTAAAAAATAATTCACATTTTTATGTTTTCCCCCATAGGATTCCAGTGATTGAATATACAAATATTATGTACCAACACTAAAAATTCAACATCTCTAGTTCTTCAGCCCCTATAAAACAAACAAAAACAAACTAGGCATTATTTAAATCATTGTTGCTACCTCAAGAACAAAATAAAACATTCTGTACAAATTCTATTTTGCTTTAGAGCAGTGATTCTCAAGCTTCAGCATACAAAATCACCCAGATTCTTGAATTAAAATGCAGATTCTTCAGCTCTAACTGCAGAAGTCTTAATGTAATATTTCTGAGATGAGGTTCAGAAACATTTTGATGCAGTTGATTTATGAACCATACTTTGAGGGACTATTTGATAGTTCCTCAATATTTTGCCCACAGAGTACACAAAGATACTAGAAAGGAATAGAACAAATCCTTGGCTTGACTCAGCAAGATCAGGATCTCAGCAAATGAGGGTTGAGGCTTCAACGATGTATTTTCTGTGCCAGAGATACCAAGATTGGGGAGAACTGGCTCCCGCCATTTCCCAGCTGCGTGACCTTGAGCAAGCTGCTTGTTTTCTTTGACCCCTCAGTTCTCTCACATAAAATGAGAAGAATTAATACGATAACTTTAAGTTTTTACATTCTATGAATCTTCCAAACAGCACCAGTTGTGACAGCATGAATTTACAAAGGAATTAGACAAAGGAGAGGTTTGAAATTATTGTTCTTAGGTTACATTTTCTTTCTTTCTATAGCCTTTGACTGTTTTAGGGTGGGAATTCAGCAAAAGTTCCTAGCTACTTTAGTCCTTTAATAACAAGAGCTTTTACACATCACATTCAAAGCCCAGTGAAATATAATCACAGCCTTCTTATTTCCAATAGAAGAAGAGTATTCTGAGCCTGATTTCTGTGATCTGGATTGATCACTGTACTATGTATGACTCCCTTTAACACATAATTCATATAAATTACATTTTTTTCATTCAATCCTTCACTGCTCAATTCTGCTAGCTAAAAGGTTTCATATCAGAATAAGATTTTAAGCTCATTCAGTCCAGAATTCAAATCACCTAAGGATCCTAGTAAAGTGCTAAGCACAAAATATATCCAACAGATTCAAATTCAAATTATTGATTCTCTTTCATTCCTTTTCTCTCACATAGTTCTGGGAGAAAACCAGAAATGTGTTGAAATCACAGCAAACCTAGACTTCAAGTCACACAAACTTTTCCATGGTTCTGAAACTCGCGGCACTAGATAGCTTCTATTTCTCCCTAATTCTGTTTTCAGTTTATTCAATCCCATTCTAATCGCCAAATGGATGCAGATTGCAAACAGATGATCTTTTCTTCATACTTCTTTATAATCTAATGTCAAACTTTTCATTAACATTTTGAATTTCTTAAAAATGTCTCGGTCAAATTCCACTGTTTTCTAAGGAATAATTGTATCGCACTGCCTCACCACTATCTGTTTTGCACTTTTTAGCCATGACTTTTATCTATAAGTAGTTCCCACAAAATAATTACTCTGAGCACTCTCTTAAGTGCATATATTAGTATCTGAACATTTCCATCCATGACCTAGTCCTTATGTTTCCAGAGTTTTCAGCCTCCAAGGACTAGTTAAGACTTATTTTGCAGATGTTACATCATCAGGGAAGAATGGCATCTTGACCAAGGAAGGGGGTTTAATTTAGCATTCCTGGGTTCACGTCCCATCTCAGTTACCAGCCACGTGAGAATTACAAAAGGTTAAAGCTGAAATAAAAGTTCAAAATAATTTAATCCACCTCCTGTAGTCACCTAAAAAATAGTTTATTTCTACATCACTAATTTAGAAGTACCAAGCTCTGTTAAAGAGACAGTTCAAATACAGTTAATTAACTTCTGTAGAGAACTCTGTTTGGTTGTTCCTTGATATCAGATGAAAGAGGGTTAAAAATATCCACAGTGTTAATATCTTTACAAGGAACTTGAACAATAATGAAGAAGAACGAGCAAGTAGACAAACAGTTCCCCAGTGCAATTTAAATTTCTTGATCGCATACTTGCAGACCAAACGAAATAAAAGAAGTATCACCATCGTTTCTTAAGGCCTTGGAAAGCGCAGAGTATTCTGATTTACAAAGCGTAAATTATACACGAAAGAGCTACCAAAGTGGCATTTTGTGGATATGATCGTAGCATAAGTCATAAGACATGGCAAAAATCTCATTATTATGGGCAAAAGATTTAAATGAATTTCTCCAAAGAAGATATACAAACATACAATGAGCACATAGAAAGATGATCAGTAACATTAGTCATAAGGAAATGCAACTCAAAATGACAATCAGGTATCCCTTTACACTCACTAGGATGGCTATTAAAAAACAAAACCAAAAAATAACAACGGGTGGTACGAAGCGGACTGACTGGAACCTTCATACAGTGCTGGTGGGAATGTAAAATAGAGCAGCTGCTGTGCAAAGCAGTATGGCATTTCCCCAAATGGCTCAACGTGGAGCTGCCATATGGCCCAGCAATTTCACTTCTGGATACCCAAGAGAACTGGAAATGTGTTTATAGTACATGTAAAACATCTACACGAATGTTCATCACAGCATTATTTACAATAGCAAAAAAATAAGGGGGGGGAATAACGCAAATATCTACCAACTGATGAACAGATAAATAAAATGTGGTATGTCCATACAATGAAATGTTATTCACCCATAAAAGGGATAAAATACTGATACATGCCACAGTACAGGTCAGCCACAAAATCAGCATGCCAAGGAAGGAAATCAAACCTAAAAGGCCACACACGGAGATGTCCACTGAGGAGGACCGTCCAGAACAGGCAAATCCATAGAGACAACAAGCAGATTAGTGGTTTTCAGGGGCTGTAGAGGCAAGGGAAAGGGAGTGGCCACTAAAAGTAGGGCGTTCTTCCTGGTATGTTGAAATGCTCTGGAATCAGATAGTGGTGATGGTTGCACAATGTGAATATATTAAAAACCACTGCACTGTACATTTTAAAATGGTGAAATGCACAGTATATGGATTATATCGCAACAAAAAAGAAGCATTTGTTTGTTCTAGGTTATAAATTCTGATCCCCTATAAATGAAGCAGTCACCCCACAGTCCTGTCTCTTCTTGCTTCTAAAGAGTCGCCGACCCCGCTGTGTTTCTCAGGTGGGTTTTTTAACAGGGCTCTACTTCCATTGTCACCAGCCACGTCTGGACTTTCGTCACCCTACACAGGATTTACTGCAATTGCTTTCTGACTGGGCTCCATTTCCACCATACACCATCCCACAGGTAACCCCGAATTAGCTGTAAAATATGTATAACTCTTCTGCAGACACGTGGATTCACTGTCACCCTAAAAACCTATAAGGCTCCCTTTTCCCAAATCACCCAGTTTGAGCCTTGCTCCGCGGCCTGCATTCAGCAGCGAGCCTGTCCGGACCCACAGCCTTCTTTTCCTTCCCTCGCAGCTGCTCCTCTCTAAAAGGTCGTGCCAGTCTCCTCCCTCCCTCACACACAACCTGGTGAGTCCTGCCCCTCCGCTTCGGCTTTTACACACCTTTCCCCAGCATGCTCCTCTGGCTCCCTCTATCAGCCCTAACTCCATTTTTTTTTTTTTTTTTTTGAGATTTTATACAAAGCTCCTTCCTTCAGATGCTCACCACACTCTGAATGATACCTTTCCACAGTGAAAGTTAATCAAAAAGGACTGTTTACCAAAGATCTAACGTGTACCAGATACTGTGCCAGGAGATTTGGTACTACATAAATAAGCATCTCACTTCTAAGAGAAGTGGGCAGAATTCAGACGATCAGCAATGAGACCCTTACTGGAGAGGTTTGAAGGGCAGGATTTAGTCACATGATCTTTGCCCATGTGAATTAGTCCTTACCTGTAGCTCCACAGCCAGGCAGCTACTACCCACTCACCCAAGTGTCTTCAGGCTGAGATGCAGGCAAGGAGTGTGAGGAAATAAACATCATTTTTAAAAATATATTTTTCCCTCATTCCAGTTTTAGACCAATCAATCATAAAATAGTTATTGGTCTTCATGCAGGTACCCAGCACTAGGCATGCCCCTCACTGTAACTGGTCTACATCAAGAGAAGAAACGCAAGTCCATGTATCATACGTCAAAATATGTAAAAGTTATAAATCAAGCTAACAAAGCCCAAGATAGCGTATGTTCTCTCCTCCTACCTTGACAAATATATTTTCATGAAAACAAATAGAAAAATGACAACGAAATGGAAAGATACATATTATACAAAGCTGTGTGTTTTGTGGGACTAAGTTTTAAGGGACAGAGTTTAAATCTGTTTTGCTCATGCCTTTGTGTTCTTTTCAAGTGCTTCTGATGGAGCTGTTGCTTCTTTCGGGGGGCCAGGAGCATTTTTTTCATTCAGGATGTTGGGCCCAGTATTGCTGAATCTTCAGATTTTTCAATGGACAGTAAAAATAAAAATGTGTATTAAGCTATTTTGGTTTTTTTTTTTAAATACTGATGACATTTTGTAACACATTGTATGGGCTGACATTTTGCAGGAGAAACAACATCTGTATGAATCTTACTGAGCTGGAGGGCTACCTATTCTCAACCTCTGCCATATCTGCTAAGCCCACCCCAATTACCTCCATTTCTTTTTAAAAGCATAGCTAAGATGAAGGAGAAAAAACTGGAAATACTTATTTCTTGTCTGAAGGTTTCTATGACCTGTGCTATGATCAGAAACCCCTGTGGCTAGAGCAGCTCTAAAAATATAATGCGAGTGACATATTCTCTTATAACTTCAAATCTTCTAGCAGCTACATTAAAAATGTAAAAAAAGAGGGCAATTAACTTTAGTAACATATTTTCTGTAGCCACTATAGTCAAAATAGTATCATTTTAACATATAATCAATGTACAAATTTTTGAGTAAGGTATTTTCCACTGTTTTTAATATACTATTTGTTGACGTCCAGTATATTTTACACTTACAGCACATCTCAGTTTGGACCGGCCACGCTTCTGGAGCTCAGCAGACACATGTGACTGGTAGCTTCTGTGTGAGACAGGGCAGATCGAGAGTCTGTCCCTGGTGCTGTTCTGGGAAGGTCCTAGAACTGGAATTTAAACCAACAACTTGGGGGCAACATCTAACGCAGCATCTCTCAAAGTGCGGGCTGTGAACCGTCTGCATGGGAAGCACCACCTGGTCTAGAATCTCAGAAGTTAACTCTCTGGAATCTGCATTTTTAGCTGGCAGCCCCTGCGGATCCCAAAGCGTGGTAGGGTGTGAGAAGCGCTGTGTTAAAGCCATCCAATAGGCATTTCCATGTTATTTTTAATAATATCTCTGTGGCCTGGATAATTTTATCAACTCAGAATAAACTAGGAGTTGATTGTTGCTATGGTGTTAAAAACACGGCTGCCGTCAGCCAGTAATTATTAACACTCTGCTCCACCTGTGCAGTGTGAAGCGCTCACAGCAGCTCCCTCCTGGCGGGACGTCGCCACCTGAAACGAGAGCAGTGGCACGATCTCTGCCGCTCTGCCCCTCCTGGGGACAAACCCTTCACAAACAGGTTAGCATCTCTCCTTTCTCTCCTGTGTTCATCACTGTGGTTTCTCAGTTCCAAATCCTGACCATGCTTTCACTGGAACTGAAAGTGAAAATGGGCAGAGTGGCGTTTTCACTGTTGTGCCCAGATTTCCGGTACATTTCCCCAACTGGATGCTTTCGGCTTTGCTCACTGTGCCGGAAGGAAGGAAGTTAGAGCGGCTGTGAGCTCATGCGTGCCACAGACAGCTCAGGTCGAGTTCCCAAATTCACTTCACCCCTAATTACCTGTTCACCCTCCCGGCCAACAGCTTATGTCTGAATTTCCAAACCTGCCCATAGAATTTTTCCTCCAAGGGCAGAGGATCCCTCTGGCAGCTCCTTTATCCTGTGGGATTCAGGAAGCTTTGCAGACCATGGTGGAGCTGAAATCCTAACGATTTTAACACATTATAAGAAGGTGTCTTAAGTGATTTTTAAAATGCCTTATTTGTCACCAATTCCCCAGAGAGATGTTGTAGTTGGTTTTAAATATTTGACATATTGAGGGGAAAGAATCCCACCTGAGCCCAGGGCTGATGCTGGAACAGAGGGCAGAAGCAGGCAGAAAGCAAACTGTGCGTTTCCCCAGGGTGGGGTCAGCTGGGGATATTGGCCTGCTCCCCTCCCTCCTCCTCATTCTCCTCCTCCTTTTCCTTTCACTACTCCTACTTCCTGTTATTATGTATCTTTATGTCAGTTTCCCTGTGATTTCCCACCCCCTGCCCCAATAAGGTCTCAGGAATTGTAAGCCCCTGAAAGACAATTCTATGATATTAATTACATGTCTGGAGAATAAAGCCCTGGCTTGCAGGTGGTACCAGCCAACAGCTATCACTATTACTATTATTATTGTTATTGTTATATTATCACTTGGTATAGCTTTTCAGAACTGAATAATCTTCCTTTGGCTTTGTTGCCCTGCTGGCTTTGTGTGCCTTTATTTGCTTTTCTATGAGGCATTGTCCTTATTCCTTTATGCATCCTTTCCCCTTTATCCAGAGTTAAATGTAGCCAGACAGAGTTCTTAGATACATTAAGAAAGGGGCTAAGAAAATAAAACGTTTCTTTCAATCCACGCAACACTGAATGGCAGAGATATTCATGAAAAGTGTGACATTTTAATAATGTTCACACAAATATTTGAGGACCTTTATGTGCCAAGCTCTTCTCCAGGCCCTGAAATATACAAGTGAATAAGACTCAAGAAACTGTCCTTCTAGTGCAGGAAACAAAACAATTAATTATAAGTAAACCGTGCATCAGTGGTAATGAAGGTGATGGGGGAGAAACGGTGAGGGACCCAGAGAGTGTTGGAGGGTGGCTGCAATTTTAATTAATGTGGTCAGGTAAATCTCACTGAGAAGGTGACTTTCAAGCAAAGACCTAAGAGAGTGAGACATACAGACTGTCTGGAATATTCTGTCCACAGATGAGGCAGAGCAGGGACAAGAGTCCTGACACAAGAGTGTGACTGAACGGCTTTCCAGAACTTCATCAGCTTGCACTCACGTTGGCGGTAACAGAGGTGAGAAGCACAGCCCTGGGACGAAAGCATTTTGTTTGAATTGACACCTTGGGGAAAAAACATTTTTTAACACAAACAACGGTCCCTTATAAATGATGAGAGTAGATGGACTGTGTCTTCATATGGCATTGATAAATTAGGATAAGCCCCCAAATGCACACTTCCTAGAGAAAGGAAGGGAAAGAAAGGAATCTGATGGTGACTTAAGCATTTATTCTGCAATAGGTGCTTAAAAGGTTACTGGAAGGCCCCGAGCCCCCGCAGCTGGAGAATACAAATCAGATCCTATTAACCCATGTGTTCTAGGCTCTCTGGTTCCTCACCCCACCAGCATATGTAAGGTTTCCAACTAACTTCCAAGGTCTCTGCCTCCTGCCAGGTATTGCAAGGAGGCCCAGAGGTGTCACCTGTGCACTCAGCCATCAGCCTGGAGCAGCTTCCCTGCACTGCAGATCACTGCTGCCCAATGCCACCCCCGGCTCTGCACTGCCAGCCACCAGTCACCACTGCTGCTTCTGCCCACTGCCGCCGGGGACCTGGGGATGGACAGTGGCAGCAGCAGCTTCACACTCCATCCTCCTGCCCCCACTGCCTGCAGTCCAGCATGAAGCAAGTGGGCCCTGCCACCCTCCTCTCTGCATTAGCCTGACTGGGGTCCTTAGCAGATGGCCAGGCCCAAATCCCCCAGGGCAGTCAGTGTGCTCCTCTTTTTAACTTGTGCTCTTTCTGCCCAAGGACGCACATGTTGCTCTAGAGTGACTGCATCAGAGGGAATTCAAAAAATGTTCACAATATTGTTCTTCTCGAAGTCAGCACATCCCTCTGACCCTCAGGTCCAGTTCAGGTTCTGAATATTTCTTCTCTTAAAACAAATTCGATAGCAGGAGCACTCAGGTCCCTCTACCTGTGCCTCGTCTCTAGCATACAATTCGATCTCTGTTAGCTCCCCTCCCATCTGCTCCCTCCCAGTCAGCCTGACAGGCTTCCTACGCTGGAACCTTTGTTGTGGGGACCAGTCCAGCTACTCTCCCTTAGAGCCTCCCTAACACCCGGGTACGCCAAGAGAGCAGATACCATAGCTCATTTATTGTAAGATGACTTTTTTCTTTGAATAATGTTTTTTCCTATTTTAGCATATTTCATATTGTGGTGTATCTTGCAGCCAATAAAATATGGAGCTTAACTGGCAGGACTTTGTTTTTATTTTTATTCCTGGTAATACATAAAAGTCACATCACATCTTATGTCCAGTGTTGTCTTAGATATGGTAAGATTTGGTAGCACTTCAGTGGGTAGGTAAAGCTGAGGGGTTCAAGCCAGTCTTACTAAATCCTAGCTCTGGTTCTTTCTCAGATCCGTGTGGCCCATTATTTACATGTATTTGATTCAATCCTCTTGACGACTTTAAGGAGAAAGTACTATTCATTATCCCACCCTATATATGGGAAAATTAATACAAAGACAGTCACAGGCTCAAGGACACAGAGCAGATAAGAGGTGGAGGCAGGAATTAAGCTTGTCTGATTTTCTGTCCTCAAAGCTTGGCACTTAGATCCTGAACTTTCCTCACAAAAATGGTACAAAGAGCCAGACGCTCACGTCAGAGCTTGGCAGAGTGGTGTGGTCACCTAGCCCTTAAGATATCCCTCCAAGCAAGGCATTGGTTGGCTTCTAGATTATCTTGACAGTCAAAACCCTCAAGATGTGCTTGATGTAATCCCATTTTTGCTTTTGTTGCCTGTGCCTTTAGGGTCATATCCAAAAAATCATTGCCCAGACCAGTGTCAAGAAGCTTTTTCCTTGTGTTTTTTTCTAGTAGTTTTGCAGTTTCAGGTCTTGCATTTAAGTCTTTAATTGATCTTGAGTTGATCTTTGTATATGGTGTGAGATAAAGGGACAATTTTATTCTTCTTCATGCGCATATCCGATTTTCTTTCCTTTTGCATATCTGATTTTCCTAACAACATTTAGTAGAGACACTATCCTTTTCCAAGTGTATATTCTCTGTATCTTTGCTGAACATCAAGTGACCATGAATGTAAGAATTTATTTCTGGTGCTCTATTTTGTTCTATTGGTCTATACACCTGTTTTTATGAGCATTCCATGCTACTTTACCTACTTTAATTTTGAAGTATATTTTGCAAGTGGGTATCATGATGCTTCCAGCTTTGTTCTTTTGTTAAAAATTGTTTTGACTATTTGGGGTCTTTTGTAGTTCCATATGAATTTTAAGATTTTTTTTTTCCTATGTCTGTGAAAAATGACCTTGAGATATAGATATGGAATATGAATTGCATTGAGTCTGTAGATTCTTTGAGTGAAATTAAATATAAATTAAAATTAAATATATTGTAGTAGTATTATTTCTTCACAAACTCAGGACATCTTTCCACGTATGTGCGCCTTCTTCAATGTCTTTCATAAATGTCTCACAGTTTTAGTGTATAGATCTTTCCCCTCTCTGGTTAAATTTATTCCTGAGTATTTCTTTATGTTATTGCAAATGGGACAATTTTCTTTATTTCTTTTCAGACACTTCATTGGTAGTGTATAGAAATCCCAGTGATTTTTGCACGTTGATTTAGTATCCTGCTACTAAAATGGTTCTGTACAGCAAAAGAAACAGCAGAGTGAAGAGACAACCTACGGAATGGGAAGAAAACTTTGCAAACCAAACATCTGATAAGGGATTAATGTTGAAAATATATAAGGAATTTAAATAACTCAATAGCAAGAAAACAACCCTATTTTTAAAACATATAAATTATCTGAAAAGAAATTTCTCAAAATAAGATTATCAAAGGGCCAACAGATATTTAAAAAATGCTGTCATCAGAGAGCTGCAAATCAAAACTATAATGAGACATCCTCTCACCCCAGCTACAATGGCTTTCATCGAAAAGACAGGTAACAACTAATGCTGGCAGTGATGTGGAGGAAGAGGAACCCACATTTGCTGTCTGGGAATGGAAATTCGTGCAACCACTATGGAGACCAGCAAGAAGGTTCCTCAAAAAACTAAAAATAAAACCATCTAATAACCTAGTAATATCACTGTTGTATATACAAAGTGGCCGTAAAGTTCGTGTGGAATTTAAAATTGCACATGAACGTTGCAGACACCCTGTTTATCCAAAAGAAGGGAAATCAGTACCTTGAAAAGGTATCTGCATTCTGATGTTTATTGCAGCACGATTCACAACAGCCAAGATTTGGAATCCAAGTGTCCACCAGTGGATGAAAGGATGAAGAAATTATGGTACATATATGCAATGGAATATTACACAGCCACAGAAAGACTGACATCCTGCCACTGCAACCATGTGGACAGAACTGGAGAACATTTTGTTAGGTGCAATAAGCCAAGCACAGAAAGACAAATCTCACATGTTCTCACTCATATGTAGGAGCTAAACATTGAACAATTGATCTCATGGAGACAGAGAGTAGAATGATGGTTACCAGAGGCTGGGAAGCGTAGTGGGAGAAAGAGATAAAGTGCGTATGGTTAAAGGGTGTAAAAACCTACTTAGACAGTGAGATAAAGTGAACAACATTTGATAGCACAACAAAGTGAGTACAAGTCACAATAAGTTAGGGTATACTTTAAAATAACCCTAAAACAGTGGAATTAGAATATTCCTAACACAAAGAAACGACAAATGCCTGAAGTGATGGATACCAAATTACTCTGATTTGATTAATATACATTATATGCCTGGATCAAAACATCACGGTACTTATGAATATATACAAATAATATGGATAATAATGCAAAGTTAAAAATAAATTTTAAAGAGACATACAAATGGCCAATAAGCATCTGAAAAAATGCTTCATGTCACCAATCTCTAGGAAAATGCAAATTGATATGCAATGAAATATCACCTCACACAGTTAAAATGGCTGTTATCAAAAGGAAAAATGGTAAATGTTTGCAAGGATGGGAAGAAGAGGGATCTTTTGTACATTGCTTTTCGGAATGTGAATTAGTACAGCCATTATGGAAAATAGTATGGAGATTCCTCAAAATACTGACGAGAGAAACTACCATCTAATCCAGCAACCCCACTTCTAGGTACATATATTTTGTATAAAGGAAATCTGTGCAACAAAGAGATATTTGCACTCCCATGTTCATTGTAGCATTACTCATAACAGCCGTGGTATGGAATCAACTTCAATGTCCATCAAAAGATGAATGGATAAAGAAAAAGGCTCTCTCTCACACACACAGACACACACACAGGATGGAATATGATTCGGCTGTAATTAGAAGGACATCCTGACAGCTGGAACAAAATGGGTAAACCTAGAAGGCATTATGCTAAGGGAAATGAGTCACGTACAGAAGGACAAATACCGCACCATCTCATTTGTAGGTAAAATCTGAAAAAGTTGAACTCAGAGAAGCAACTAGTGGACTGGTATTGCCAGGGATTGGGGTTGGGATGGAGGTGAAGGGGGAGGTGCTGGCTGATGGGCACAAAGTTTCAGGTAGGATGAGGAAGTTCTAGAAATCTATTGTACAGCGTGGTGACCACAGTTAATAACAGTTCATACTTGAAAATTGTTCAGAGAATAGATCTTAAATGTTCTCACCATGAAAAACACAATGACAACTCTATGAAGTGATGGATATATTAATTAGCTTGCTTGTGGTAATTATATATCAAAACATTACATTTACACCATAAATACAGACAATTATTACTTGTCAACTATAACCTAGTAAAACTGGAAAAATTGTTTTAATTAAATAAAATAAAAATGAAACTCACAAGATTTTTCCTTTTCTCTGTTTTCAGTCCCAAAATGTCGTGAAATCCTGAGTTGTTAAAACCACCCTTTAGGGACCCGGGTACTTTCCTGATCGGTTCCATATGTTTTACTAAAGTGGTCTCAGAGGTTAGGACTCAACATTCCTTTGCCCCCAATTTCCCTTGCTTCCTAAAGTTCAGAGTCAACGAGTATTAGCATCCTGGTTTATAGATTCCAGTGGGTCTTTGGAGACCATCTCCTCACTGGCTGCATTCAGTGGCTTTATCTTGTTAATTTGCTTGAGTGATTTTGTAGTGGCCCAGAGCCCCAGAGCTCTGGGAGAGACCAGGTATTTATAAAAAGCCATTGTTGTTTTATGGGTGCCACTTGGTTACTTACTTGCCAACCACAATCAACAGACGGAAGGAATTCTGAGCACCTCAGTGAGGGATGTTGTCTTTCCTTTTATATCAGCTCCCACTTTGACTCATTCCCCTTTGTCTACAACCTGCTATTTCCAAACATATTGGACATAATGTAAGCCTGAAGGACTTTAAGATCTATCGATCCCTCTCTTTTTTCCCCTCAGCCAAGAAAGCAGTGCACTTTATTCCTCCTGACCGATCTTTCTTCTGATATTTGGAGTGGAGGTGGGGGTAGATTGGAGGTCCAAAATCACCTAATTACAATAAAACAAAATCTATCTAAATCAAGCAGCATGAAAAGGAAACAAGATAATAAATGTCACCTAGAGAACTGAGCTGCGAGTTAGAGACCCGGGGTCTTCTTAATTCCTGTTACTCCACTAATTTCATAGGGGACCAAACCCTCTAAAGGAGGTTCTGGCTCTGATGCTTCATGGTCATTCTCTGAAACAACATGTTCCTCTCCTTGGACGGAAAGGTGAGACGGCACAAATCCAAGGAAACAGGGCTATACTAGATAGTATTCACTAAGTGAAGGGTGGGAAATCCCTGTACGAGGAGACTAGGAACTTGACCAAAATTCAGCAAGTTACTTAGCTTCTAGAATGTTCAATTCCAACTTCCTTACCAATACACCAGGGCTAGCCCAGACAGTGTCTTGAATCTCTTGTAACAACTTAATATATCTTAATATATCTTAATATATCCATCACTTCATAGAGTTGTCTCTCTCGTGCACACCTGTTATGCTTGATTTGGAAAGTGTGGAAAGGGGAGATCTTCATCTCGTTTTACAATCAGGGGGGCCCCCAGGATGATACCAACAGAAAGAAACACCTGAGTTTGAATCCTGCTTCTTATTTCAGGGTAGCCTGTGTAAGTTATTGAACCTCTCTGACACCATGTCCCCATCTGTAAAATGCAGTCAATTGCATCAAGGGCATAGGGTTGCTAAAAGGATTAAAGGAATCTCATGTAAAACCCTTAGCAAAAAGCCTTAGACAAAGTAGGCACTAAAAAAAAAAAAAATGTTATTTCCTTTTCCTTGGGGAGAAAAAATGCATATATGAAGCAATTAGTGAAGGAGACAATAGATACAAAATGGTAAATTGCCGGTGTCAGTAAGTGCTCCAGGAGCCAGAGGAAAAAGACTTCAAAGTGGGCTGGATTCTGCAGGGAAGGGCAGGGAGAAGGGAGAAAGGGCAGCCTGGGGGTGGGGGACAGACGGCAAACCCTGGGGGCCCAAGCTCACTCCTTTCACCTCTGGATTGAAACTGCCACCATTCACCCTTTGGTGACAAAAGTGTTTCTACCCAATTTCGAGTTCCCAATGTATAAAAGTAATGAGAGATAGTAAGCAAACTGCCATAATAAAGACATAAAGTTTGTTAAAAAACTGTCAACAAGGCTACATTGAAATTTGAAGCAGAAAGTGAAAATCTGCGTCCGGCTCTGCTTGCAGGAAGTCTGTTTTACATTTTGCTCTTCTCGGATCCCTGGCGCTAGGAGGGTGCGGTGGCATATGATGAAATACCACATTCTCAGCTGCTGATATCAGCAGAAGTGATTAGAAGGGGTAGGGGGAGGCAGAAATCATCTTTTAGTTTAAATTGTTGTAAATCAGACCCGAAAACTAGGCTATACATTATGCTTTTGTTACTCTGAGAGTTAAATTACAAGGAAATGAACTGTGCATAATAATTCCCCACGTCACTGACTTCCCGGCTTCCCAGCTAAACGCGCTCTCCTTGGAAGCGGGGGCCGCACTCGGAGCCATCGCTGGGTCAACGGCGCCCTCTCGTGGCGACCTTCTGCAGGGCCGCTGGCGGGGCGGCTGGGACTCGGCGGCCACCTGAACAAAGAGGACGCTCGGGGCTTGGAGACCTGGGGGCCATGGAGCCTAAGGCATGGCTTCCAAAGCTGCGTGTCCCCAGTTGTTAACAAGGGGCTGTAAATCTCCATTTCACTATAAGTTATCAGATGTCTGTGTCAGGACCGCCTCAGTCCTGGAAATAACAACCTGGAATCCCCATTTTAAAGAGTAAATTTAGAACATTTCATCCAATATTTGGCAAAAGTTAATGAGAATACATCTGCCCACCCACTCACCCCCTGACTGTCCCCGGGCTCTCCTTGAGAGGCCTGTTTCAGAGAGAGCGTCCGGTTGTTAGGGAAGGCTGTCTGACAGAATTCCTGCAGATCCGAGCCAACAGCTCCGATTGTTCCCGGGCCCCTGCAAAGCCTTTGACTGGAATGTGTTATTTTTTCCCTCAGACCAAAGAAATTATAAAAGGAAAACATCAGAGTTTTCAACTACAGAACCCATGAAGTGGCTTCCAACTGACTTGGTTTAAACAACAACAGCAAAAGGGTCTAGTTGAAGCCGAGTTTCTCTCCAGGCTTCCTTCTCTCTTCCAGGGACCCAAGGAAGCTGACCAGAGAGAGTTCAATGTCTGTCACCTGCCCTTTGATTACGGCTAATGACATGGAGAGTTCTCTGTACCTTCAACAGTGCCTGGCACACTCTTCCTCCCTCTGTTCCCTAAGTGGGTGGCATGAAGGGGTCATGGTAGCCTGCGGCCTGAAATTGCTCTCACCTAACTCTTTTCTCTTCTGTTCCCTAATGGGTTGGGACCCCAAACAAGTGGTTACCTCATAGCACTGTCACATTCTAAAATCTAAAGTCATGCTGGAAACACACACACGCACTCGTGCACACAGGCGTACACACACACACCCTGGGACAGACTGGGAATTCTCAGTTTCTGGCCATGCACAGGCTTGGGGCCCTGAGCTCTGGATTCATACCCCCAGCACTGGGGAAGGCAGGCATGGGTTGTGCTGCAGACACGGACCAGCAGATGCAGGCGCTGTGTTTCAGCATTACATACGGGCTTAGCCACTGACAAGCTCACAGCAGAATTTATGGAGAGCCTCATTCAGTCTAACAGCAATAGGCTCCATTTTAATGAATCCCCTTGGTAGTATAATCATCACTCAGACAGAAACAACTGCTATATGGGGCTGTGCACCCTCTCACTGACCTTTGTACCTTCCCGCTGAAACCGAATCCTTCCCATATTCTCTTTTCCCCATTGCACAAAAAATTCATTTTTAAAAGGAATCAGTGTGTGAATGAGGAGTGTGGCAGGGGTGGGGGGAGCAGGGGGGAGCAGGGGGGCAGCATCAGAGCCTTCAGTGTTGTGAAGCAGGTGAGTTGGTGGACTTGGAGGTATGGTTTCCCTTCACAGACACCATGAAATAGAATCTCATGTTACAAATTAATGTGTGTGTGTGTGTGTGTGTGTGTGTGTAATTTTTTTAAAGCAAGTGCTTTGTTTCTGGGAGCGCGTAGGCACAACATGCTGCAGTTGCTATGGAAATTACTAGCCTCTGTTGAATAGGGACGCAAGGGGTTACACAGAAGAAAACCAACTGGCAAAAGCGCATGTTAGAATGAATAAGCCCACTTATTTGTAAAAGGTTGCAAGAGGCACTCCAACCAGAAAATAAAGGAGGTGGGGGTAGGGGCATATTTCTACAAAGACCCAACAGAATTGTTGTGTAGAGCAGTTTTCATCATATTTCTGGAGTTAATAATGTCAATAGCTCTTGAGGCATTTGCCCATGGGTTTCTGTAGGCAGAAGACACCATCAGATCTAAAAGCAGTGTAATACTACACAATAGTATTAATAGTGATAGCATTAGTGATAGTAACAGTAGCAATAAAAAGGCTCATCATATATTGAGTGAATGCCATGTTTCCAGTGCTTCTCCTATTTTATCTCATTTCATCCACACAAAAGCCCTGAAAGACATGTATTAATTCATGTTTTCATTTCCAGCATTTTGTATTTTTTAACCATTTTATGAGGCACTAAGTCGAGCCCTGAAGATATCCAAATGGGGGGAAATGTTGTCTCTCCCTCAAGGGGCTCATGCATGGCTAGTGTGTGGGAGTGAGTAAACCGGCTCACAGCAGTGCAGGGCACCAAGGACGCTCACAGGAGCAATTCTCACAGGGGTCTTGGGGGCAGCATCAGAGGGTGAGGAACCAGTCACTTGTTCACAGAAAAAGTGACATCCAGGCAGAGTCTAAGAATGGTGAGAGTTCCCAGCGGACCAGGGAGAAGGGCAGTCTACACAGAGAGAAATCTAGGAGAAGGCTCAATTGGGAGGTGGAGCCGGACAGTCCTCTGAGAAGGATGTAGGTCACAGCAGCCAAACACAGGGCAAGCGGGTGTGGGTGTGTGGATGGGGGATGGAGGATGAAGAGCTTTATGGTCCATGTGAAGGATCTGGACCTGGTCCCAGGGCCATGGCGACTCCATAAAGGATATTTAGCTGAGTAGTTGTAACACAATGTGGTTTGTGTTTGAACAATTTTATTTTCAAGGCAATATGGAGAATGGATGGAATGGGTGAGAACACGCATAAAGTCAGAGGGAAGGTTGCCTGGCCACAGTGAGAGGCAATGGTGGGCGGAATTCGGGGAGGGGCAGGAAGGACTGGGGCAGGAGGGCAGATCTGTGGCTACTGAGGGGACCAGTCAGCAGGACTTTCTCTGGTGGCTACAGGAGAGCCAGCAACAGGGAGCCAGAAAGCACCATTACTTCTGTTGTTCATAACACAGAACTGAGTTAAGAAAGGCCAAGAAACCTGCCCAAGGTTCTCCTACAAAGTGGCAGAAGCAGGACTTGAACCCGTGCCCATGTGATTCCAGAGCCTCTTCTTTCCAATCCATCCGACCACCCACATGGCTGAAGAAGAGGGGCCCAGCCCAAATCCAGCACAGGAGCGTTGCTTACAAAACGGAGAAAGAGGAAGTGTCACTGAGGAACATGGTGTCCAAAGGGAGCCTGGGGATTTTATAGATGAACAGTAAGCATTAAGAACAGAAATGCAAACTGAAACAGTTTATAAACCTTGTAATCAGTTCCCTCTCTTAGCTTAACCTTTATAGAGATATTTTCCTTCACTCACAATAAGTTAATATGTCATTTGCTTTCTGAAAACCAAATTGTTCAAAGGAGCATTTAAGAAACATCATTAAATCCTCTACAAAACCAGAGTTCAAGATATTTTCTTCTTTGTCATTCCACAATGGCACTTCTGTAAGAAGCAACATGATCAGCCAAGTAATTAATCAAGTGCTGTGCTTTATTCCAAGGAGAACTTAAGATAAAATACATGATGAAATTTATTTTTGAATTTATTAACAGTTGTCAGTTTGATCGGGAAAGAGAGGAATTACACAGAGAATTATACAACCCATTAGATTTTCATTTTGTCTTGGGCTGTGGAATTTTACTTTACTTTTATTTCATTTGAGGCTCACCATTTGTTACATTTTTGCTTTAAGTTAGGTGTAGGCTCTTGTTTTAAAACCCTCTACTTCCAATATGTTTAAATGAAGGCCACATTCATTTGTTTTTGGAAACTGCTAAACATAAATATGGCAGCAACAGGTTTGTGCTTGCATTGGGTTATATCTTTAACAGGAATGTCTAAAAAATGGAGGACTGGTGTGTTTAAGATAGAGAGAGCAGCTGGTCTGTGCACTATCGACTCTGTTTGGACACAAGTGCACCAGGGACCACACTGCCATCAACAGGGGGAGGCTGTGGAAACCAGGCCATATTAGTTTGAAACCCTGAACATGTGGAACCCTACCATCGAGAGATCACAGAGTGCCATCTTGGATTCCATTTAATCAATCTAACTGTGCATGGTGACTCACCCCTAGCTCTCAGGTAGGCTGGGGATCACTCAGGTGGATCACTTGAGCCTAGGAGTTGGAGACCAGCCTGAGCAGGAGCAAGACACCATCTATTCTGAAAATAGAAAAACTAGAAGGGCATGGTGGCAGGCACCTGTAGTCCCAGCTACTAGGGAGGCTAAAGCAAGAGGATCACTTGAGCCCAAGAGTTTGAGGTTGCTGTGAGCTATGACACCACAGCACTCTACCCATGGTGACTAAGTGAGAATCTGCCTCAAAACAAACAAACAAAACATCTAGTTTACGTGTTAAAGTGGTAGATTTGAACCAGAGTAGATCCTCTCAACTCTCCTCTTCATCCTAAACCTCAAGGCCCTTGTCATATTCTCACTCTTAATTTCGGCCTGTTATTCAAACCCTTGGTTCTCCTAGCTTTTCAAGGAGGTGGGGGAAGAAATGAGAGTCCAAATCAGTGGAGAAAAGTACAGAAAGGAAGCACGAGCTCGGAGGGAGTAAAGTCAGAGTTGTCGAGAGAGGGTCCATACTCAGGTCTTAGAGATTCCAAGCCACTTTGAGAGGAAAGATGATGAGGATTTCTGTGCTCAGCAACTTGACATTTATGTCATCCAAAGAAAAGTTAGCACTTTGTACTTTAATCTGAGAAATTCATCCACCTTATGTAGCTCCTTCTAATCATCACCCAGCCCTACTGTGAGACCAGGAGGTGGTAAATGGGTAAATGACACTATTCTCCTTTGATAGAAACACTAGCTGGGTCTTGGATCCATTGAGAACTGCCCAAGGACAAGCAGCAGGCAGTAAGTCATTTGACAAGCAACCCAGAGCCACCGTGCTCCGATCCAGTGTTTGACTGCCAGGCTACATGCTTCTATTTCATTCAGGAGGCAATGTTTTTGGTGGCTTGTGATTGTTCTTATGTATCCTGTTGGGTCTGGAACCCTAATTACATTCTGATAATGTCGGCAATGTTTTCCAGGAAAGTGAGAGCCACTCTACCCTGCTGCTTCTTCCCAAGATGAACAATGACTGACCTAAGCCTACTGCAGAAGTCGTCCCCCTCTTCCAGGCATTTGTTTAGAGGTGGGTATATGATCCAATTCCAGCCACGGAGACAGGGCAGAAAGATTGGGAGGAAAGAGAGATTCTGTGTCTCTTGCCCTCTTCCTTCCTGTTAGGACATTCTCACATGAGGACTTGATGCTTAGATTTGAGGTTCCGAGAGAACTGAAAAGAAGCCACATTTCTCCTGACTGATGCACTTAGTGTGGTCATACATACGAATCCTGATGAATTGTGTGGTCAGAGTTCAGCTTTCCATAGACGTAAAATGTGTGGGGAATCCCCAATTTCCTTTCTAAGGGAACAAACGCTTCTTCAGGTACTAGGAATCAAAACCTTGATTGGGTTTCCACACCATGTCTTGCTCTGTGTTAAGTCCAGATGGAGCTAGAGATCATGGCACAGCCAGGAACTGACACCAGGGCATCTTTGTGTCTTCTGGGCCCTCTGCCAACAGCCCCGTGCATCTTCAGACAAGCCCTGGCTAGTTATGTCAGCCCGTCTCTTACCGGGCCAAGACAGCCTCTAGTTCTGTAGCCACATCTGTGCCTCCCAATTAGCAGGGCGATGACTTAGTGCTGTGTCACGATCAGCTCAACTTGCCCTGCTGCAATGGTTTTCAAATTCTGTTTTGACCTCCCTGAATCACCATTTGTGGAACAGTTACTGCCTATCTGGGTCTTAATTACAATGATAGTTTGTATCATTGAGCAGTGACAAATTGAGAACAAACATAGTTTATTATGAAACAGACAATATGCCCAAATAAACTCACTTGGGATCTTTAAAAAACATGATTTTTAAAAAATATTTAATAAATCATGAGGGCAGAAAAAAGAAAAGTAACTTTACTATGATTAATCTCCATTTTCTGAAGTAGAGAAAAAATCCTTTTGAATTGTTGAGAAATAGTGTTTTTAAAAAAGGCAAATCCAAACCTGAGCTGTCCACTATTATTGGTGCTTGAGAACAGTTTGGTAGCTATCCGGTATGAGATTTGTGTATCAATTGAGATATTATGGTACAAGGGTACCTTCTCTTCACACATACATGAATATCTGTAAATCAAATCACATTTTAAATGTTCATTGAGTGATTCCATACCTAAAAGAATCTTTAAAAACTGATTAACCCATGAGTATAATAACACTGAATCTTTGGTCATTTAGGTTTGGGATTTTATGCATCATATTTTTTCATCCTGGGGGAAAGCAGAAAACATCTACACTGCACACATATTGCTCTTTGGTGGTCCCACTTCATTTGAGGGCATTAGACACTGTGTTGTTTTTTCTTTGATGCCAATATTAGAAGATGTAGCCAGAGAATGCCATCGTGGCTTGTACTAGAAGATGTAGCCAGAGCATGCCATCGTGGCTTGTACACAGTCATTTATTGTAAAAAGCAAATAGAAGAGGAATAAGAATTCATATGAGAAGGAATGTTTCTGAGTGTATGAAACAAGATGCTGGGAAAACTTATCCAGAAAGGATGGGCCCTGGGCCCTGGGATTGAGCATGGGTCCACATCTTGAGCACAGATTCTTGTTGCCATTATGACTGGTGTGGGTGACTGACTCCTGCCCAGGGCCAGGGTGCTGGCATCTCAGAATCCCCGTCAGGTCCCCTTGAACACGAATGCCTCCAAGGGCAGCTGCTAGTAGCTGCAGACAGTTCCCAGCTCACTCTGAGGACTTTGTAAATGTCAAAGAAGAACAAACAAATTCTCTGAAAGCATGGAGAAAAACTCCATTTTCTAAATGAGTTCAAGTGTATTTGTGTGGGAAACTTTAACAAGTTTTTAAGAACTTTGTAGCTGGACAAAAGGAGCATAAAATTGCTTTCTAGACACAAAGAACTCTTTAGAAAGTGGTTAACCTTTAAAGCAACTCCTTAGAAAGACAAAGATTTTGTATATTCAATGAGACCCTTGGAATAACAATTGCTTGTGTTTTCACTGCCCGGGAGTGTAGAGGAGCAAACAAACCAATTTACATTTCCCTTAGCAGGAGCTTGTTTGTTGTTATTTTCTTTAAGAGTATCAAGGTTGGTGGCTGCAAATGGAATTTAAATATGTAGAGTAAAAAGTCAGTCAGACTAAAAGCAAATGAGATTTTGAATAACCTCTGTAATATTTATAATCTTGTACACTCTGAATTCCCATCATTTCTTACTCATCCAAACAGACTCAGATGGGTTTGTGGCCCATGAGCCTTCTTTCCACTAAATACAACCAGCACACATGGAACCACAAAATGAAAACGATCTCTGACCTAAGACATTTGGATGGTGTGTGCAGGAAGATGTGTCCTTTGGAAACCTGAAGAATTCCTCCTGGAAGAAGGCTTGAGCGGCTCTCTAAGCAGATGATTTAAAAGTGAGTCCAGACCTGCATCTATGGGAGTCATTCTGGAATCAAACACATGGGTCTGCTCAAAAGTAAAAGTGAGAGAGGAAAGGGATTAGTGAGTAATCACACTGAGGCAAAACCAGGGAGGGAGAGCTCTGGGGAGCAAGAGAGAATCTGTGTGGGCAGGAACACAAATTCCCACTAATCCATCACCCCTAAAGCAGAGCTGGAAAATGTCAGGAGCCTCCCGAGGACACACAATTAACTCCTGGAATGAAATCAGCACACCTGCCTCTTTGAAGAGCACATGCTCTTCTGAGGACAGAGTGTCCCCTGGCCCAGGCCTCTGCTGGCCTCAGCAAGTGGGGTTCCACACACTGTGACACGGGAGCTTCCCATTTGCCTTGTGCTTTTCAGGTGGCAAAGCGCTGTCACCCACATTGTCTTGTATCACTCTGCCAAAGCCCGGGAAGGATGCAGAGTTGCTGTTATAATCCCTATTGTGTAGATTAAAATCAAAAGGGAGAGAAAGGTTAGATGATGTTGTTTTGAACCAGATGGCAGGGCCGGGAGCTAAAGCCAGGCTTCCTGCCTTCTGGTCTGGGGCTTGCACTTCCTCTCACTTCCTCCCATTGCCAGGGCTCCAGCCATAGTCCTCCAGCTTGATCAAAGCCTTAAGCTTGTTTCCAGTATTCCCTCTATGCCATGCAAAGGCAGAGCCATTTCAAATCCATCCTAATTCCCTAACCATCTTTGCTTTGATGAGTTCAAGGTAAGGGGATGGGACAATGCAGTGGCTGCGTTTGCCGGCCTCAGGCTCCGTCCCCACCCTGGAAGGAATGTGGTAGCCTTTCTTCTCTTAAGTTAATTAATTGGTAAAAGTCTTGAACTAGGCTGGGCAAGGCTCACACTTATAATCCTAGCACTCTGGGAGGCTGAGGTGGGAGGATTTCTTGAGCTCAGGAGTTCAAGACCAGCATAAGCAAGAGTGACACTTTGTCTCTCCTTTAAAAAGTAGAAAAATTAGCAGGTTATTATGGTGAGCACCTGTGGTCCCACCTACTCAGGTTATTAATGCAGGAGAATCATGTAAAGCCAGAAGTTTGGAGTTGCTCTGAGTGAGGCTGATGCCCCAGTACTCTAGCCTGGGCAACAGAATAAGACTCTGTCTTTAAAAAAAAAAACTCTTGAAGAAAAACCTGTCTTAAAATGAACTCAACGAGCATCGTGAGCCAAGCACTGTTATTGGATTTGGGGGATATAGATGTGAAAGGCCAGGATCCTATGCTGAAGAAAGTCCCTTGTGATGATAAAAACAGGGTTGACACAAACTGGGGTGCAGGTGAAGATGGAGCCAGGAGACTGTGCAGAGTGCCTGGGGTACAGCAAACCTCAGGTTCCTCCCTTCTCCTTCCCCACCTTCACACTCCCTTCCCTGGAGAAGAGTGCAAGGTTGTGCTAGATGGAGGCCTATTCCCAGGAGGCGTGGCAGCGTGAAAGCCTGGAGTGGCAACAGCACTGTCTTCTGGGCCCAGCCTGGGATCACACAGCCCCTAACTGTATCTCTCCTCAGCCCTTGGTGCTGTAATTGGCTCTGGAAAGGTGTGGTTCAAAAATCTTGAAATGGAGAGTGTTATTGACTGGAATAGGATGAAAGGGAGAAGATTTAGAGGTAGGAGAAAAGCCTTAGAAGGCCAGAGCAGTCTGTGCATGCCCCCATGCGGGCAGGGTGCTGGGGGGTTCCCCAGGCAAAGAGCACAGGGAATGCAATAGAATGACCAGGGTGCCCTAGGAGCTGGAGCTTTGGAAGAGGACACAGCTGGTGGACACAGTGCCACTGAGAGATCTAGCTGAGACAGACATAAGGGGGTTAAGGAGGCTGCGAGGACTCTCAAGACCCAGTGGAAGCAGTGGCCCTGTCACTGGGCCAGGGTATGATGACTTAAAAGACATCAAGATATTTCTAAGAATCCTCAGAGTAAAGCCTTAGTTGCTGAGACCTCAGCTTTCTAAGTCCCTTTCTTGCTGCAGCCCAGGTTTACCCACTGGAACCTCTATGATGCTGGATCCTCAAACCACCTATGATGGCTGCATGGCCTCAGCCAGCCATCTGCTTGCACTGAGACCTGCCAAATGCAAACTCCTTGACACTTCACAGGAAGGTAAGTGGCCTGGCGACCTGGGAAGGTGGCTCTGGTTCTTCCAACCAACTCTATGGTGATGCCTGCCCATGTGGAATGCCGCCATGTTCCTTACCTTCTATTTTTTGGCTTTTGAGTTATGGGACAATCTTGTTGGCTATGTATGCTAAGCAGTGCTTGTGAATGGCCTTTACTGGCCAGGTAAGATCACCTGTCGAAAAAGAAGGGCACTGGAAGCACTGGTCAGCTGGTGTGGAGGGTAAACGTGGTCAGTGGTCTTCAGGAGCTTCACACATTAAGGACCTAAATTAAACACTGGCAAAGGGCAACTGAGTGGTGATTTAGCTTTGGCTTTCACATCGTAAATGGAGTGCTCAGGTTATTATATTCGTAACTCCTTGTATGCCATGAAATTTACTTATCAAAATCAGTGGGCTCCTATTTACTTCTGGAAATGAAAAGTACATTTTAAACTTTCAGGGAGAATGAAGTAAAATTCTTTTCAATGACAACTCTTTTTTTTTAAGAGTCAAACGGTGCTATCAGAAAGCTATTTTCAAAGCCTAATTTTGGCTGCACTCTTCCCATTATAAATAAGACTCATTTTTTTATAAGCTTGATTTTCAGTCTGTAAGAAATGGCAATTCTGCTGCAAAGTTTTTCCTTGACCTGAAATTCTAGTTTTCTACTTTGTAACATCCTCTCAGAGAAGTTGCCGGTTCCTTATTAGTCTGAGAAGTCTCCTTGAGGAAGCTGGATAAGCCCTACCTCTGGGGACTCCAGTGGAAATTGATTTAATTGTCACAAGGCTCTTACACTAAGTACCTGAAAACTTTGGAGAATAAAGGGGAGAGACCTTTTTAAGTAATCATTTGCAGCTCTGTGCTACTGAGAAGTGTAAAAAAAAAAATTTTTTTTTTAAATTTGAAAGCCTGTCAGTCCTAATGGTTTTCTTTTTAAAGGTCAGAAAACATCCTGTGGGATTCTTTCTTTCCACTGGATCTTCTTATCTACCTTGAAACTTGCTCTAGATTAGTGACCAGAAGGTCAATGCAATATATTACCAAAATGGAGTTATCGGGAGTGGTCATTTGTGGCATGTCCAGCAGAGCTCCTCGTGGGAATGTGGTGGATGAGGGTGGTGGAGAAGGCTTCTGATGCTGACTCTGTTCCTCTGTTTTGTTTCTGAAAATCTGGAAAAATATATTTAAGTTGGCCATCTTCTCAAGCCTCCCTGCAGACTTAAAGAAAACATCCACCAACTTTGCTAAAAGAACACTTTCATTCCATTTCAACTTCTTGTCGTCAAATCCGTCAGAAAAAACAGGGGCTAGGTCTGAGGGATGGACTGAATTCAATGCCTGATAACTATAAAGAGCCCACACCTGTGGTCAGGGGCACTCTGCGGACACCACTCTTGGACAGAAGGACCATTAGTTAGAATTGGGGAGCACGAACAATTTCAGGATTAGGCATCAAAACGTTTGCATGGATGCCTCTCAATTGCCAATTACAGCTGCTTGTACAACTCAGTTACCAAAAGCATTGTGGTATGCCTTGATGAATAAACACTTATGACTAATTGGAAAATGCATTTCCAGAGTACCACGCTGCAGCCCTACGTGGCTCCTTTATTGCCGCTCCTGGCATCCTGCCCATCATGCACAGACCACTTTCCTTTGAACAAGGCTTAGATGTGACCAGCTGGCACTTTCCTTCCTCCACCCGCTTCGACAACACAGCTGATTATTCAACCATTTTCTCTACCCTTTACTGCCTTCTGTGCTTTTTTTTGTTTGTTTCTTACCATTCAAACATACTGGCTGTGAGAAGCTCCAAAATTACTAGTTCTCTGAAAATATGCCTTCAAAGCTCACTTTGCATCTAGTTTATAAAAATGTTTCGGTTTAGCGCAATTAGGAATAGCAGGGGGAAATGGCAATGTAATTTCAAGCAGTTTTCTCATTTGTTTACATTAAGGTGAACATTTAATCAAATTAAAGTGAATGCCAACATGCGCAAGTGTGTACGTCCCGGCACACACAGCATGTAAGGAGGTGTGCTGAAGTTAATGACCGATTTGAGGCATTGTGATTAAAGCCACTTTCTTCTGCATTTCCTAATTTTTTATCTTGACCATGTATCACTTGCATAATCAGAAAAACACACATGTAAAATGACATTAAATACTTAACGTCATTAATTCTTTACAGAGGGTCATTTTTCTAGATGGAGAGATGACCATGAAAATCACAAGTCTTAGCATTCCTTTTTCTCTCTGGTGGGGGGAGTGAAGAAAAGTACAGAAGAAAGATTATGAGAAAACAAATTTTTATTTATACCTCTAGAAACATCTGCCAATTTGCTTAAAGACTTTGCAGGGACTATTTCAATCTCACGTTCAGGAGCCCAGACCAAGACGGAAGAGAGAGTGGAGCGGCTGCCTCTCCTTAGCTCCTCAATGCCTGCTCCTGTTTGCTGACCAACTCGCACTCCCTGACAAAAGAGGCACAGATGACCCCAGGGAAACAGAATTTTTCCAGTGGTGGCTACATCTGAATCACTGGATACGGCAATGGGCAATGTTGTGGTTCTGAAGAATCACCATTTAATTGCTGGAACAAAACAAACAAACAAACAAACAAAAGAAACACTATGAGAAGTAACGGCTTGAAAACAGGGGAGATGAAAAGATTCTGAGGATTTAAAACATCACTTCCATTGATAAGGTTCGAGGGAAGGGAAACCCGGGACAGAAGAGTAACATGTTGAAGCTGTACGGCAGTTTGCCAAAGCACATTTTCTCATATATGTGCTAGATGTGGGCACTAAAAGGACTAATTGCACAAAACTCTGGAAGTCGATGTTACTCTCAAACAAGACTCGTGAATTGAAATCCTTTGTTTACCTGGGAACTGTGAGGTTTTTTAACAGAAGGAGGGAGAGCTAAGGGGGTAAAAGTAATGTCAAAGTTCAACTTTATCACACAGGAACGTATAACTATGCTGGACAGAAACCTCTTCTAAAGGGAATTAAAATTTTCTTCCTGTCTGAATCATTTATATTCTATAAGCTATCACGGAAATCTTGGCCAAGTTTCACTATAGCATTGCATGTCTAGAAACAATAGGTATATTTATTGCTGGAAAAGTAACTAAACTGAAGTCTTTTCCCCCCAGAGAATAATGCTAAATCTCAATCAACGGGCAGTGTTGTCAGTTCAAGCAGTTTTCTCATAATCTATATCCAGTCGTTTCCTGGGGTTTCTAATATGACCCTAAGTCCTGCCAGATGTGACATGTATGTCTAGGATGTGGGTTGAGATCCAGCCCGAATCATAATCCAGTGATGAGTTCAGCCAACATGTATGCAGCACTAAATATATCTGAGGCAATTTGATGGATACTGTAGGGAATGCCAAACTGGGCAGAGTATTGTTTCTTCCTTCAAAATGCTAAGGGTATAAAATAGCATACCCTACATCAGAAAATAATCCTAAGCAATTGCAACTCTAAATAAATCTTCATTCCCAGGCAGAGAGTCATCATCATGAAAGATGGACATTTTTGAACTGTCATCTAGAAATGCCTCTGGAACAGGGAATGGAAAGATGTGTTCTATATGGCAGGAGGAGCTTTACCACCTTCACCTTCACTGGATCCGAGCAGTAACCCTGAGTCCTGGGCCTTACTGCTGTGATGCCCACTCTACAGATGAGGAAGCTGAGGGTCAGGAATATAAGGGAGATGTCAGAAAATTTTTTGTGATTCTCCCAATCCTCCTCTCCACCCAACGTGAGGAGGAAGAGACTCTTCCTTAGGCAGTCCGGGGTTTTCTGTGTCATGAAATGTGGAGAAAGAAGATAATTCAGCAAAGAAGAGAGAACACAGGAGGACCAGTGTGGTCTGAGATGAAGGAAGAGTTCTAAAGAATTTCCAGTAGGAAAAGAAACCTGATGATAGAAATATTGAAAGGCAATGAGAGAGAAAAGACGATGGTTGACAAGCTGTGATAGTCGTTAAGAACTGTTCTGCCATCTACCTGTGCTAGAGAGTCCACAGGAAAGATTTAAGTGTGTTTCAATGACTTAACACTGGAATGATGCTTCAGGGATGGGGACACGTGCCAAGCGGGGGATTTACAAAGGTCCCCATCATTTCAGGATGACAGACTGAGGCTCTGTGGAGGCCACCTATGGGAAGATGCTTGAATTGTGGGTGGGAAGGAAAATGTCCAGAAGTCTCTCTCCCCTATCTGGAACTCTCTCTTTGGGATGGCACAACAGCCAACCCACGAAGTAAGAGCAAATGGAAAGAACATGGAATTTATTCTTTCAGCATAGAAGATAGGGTTAAAACTGCGGCAAGGGAATTCTATAAGACAGACAAAAATATTTCAGTCATGCAAAATGACAGAATATCCCTATCATGTCAGGATGTGCAAAGCAATGCCATTCTCCCACTGTAATGGGCCTCGCATTTTTCAAGGATTCATTTAGCAATATTAGGTTGGAAATCCATTTAGTTTTGAGTCAGTGAGACCACACAGATACAATTACAAATATCAGTTTTCATTATTATATTTGCAGATTTAAGTGGCATATTTACATCCTGTCTGCATGGGAACCTGATAAACAGCTTCAGCAAATTGGATTGGAACGCTGAGGAACAGAAGACCCTTCCACGAATTTCAACAGTCAGAGTCGGCGTCTGGGCCCAGCGGCTCTCATCCACCCTGTGTTCTCGCTGCCTGCCTTCAGCTGTTCTTCTTGACAGCAAAGAATGCTGACAGCCCAGCTGAATTCTCTAAACTCTGATTTTCTATCAGACCAAAAGATGACAAATGAGGTTTTCACTCCCGTTGATGAGCACATCACGAAAATGACATAATGGTGTAATTTTTTGCCCAGAGACAAGGAAAAAAATGTATTGGAAATCACTGTGTTTCATGTTTCTGGTCACTTTCCACCTTCATCTGACCACAGTTGTCACTCACAACTCTACAGAGGAGCAGAAATGGATGCTGCTTTTGAGCGGCTGCCCTGGTGTGTGGCTACGACAAGGTCACACTCATCCCCGTGTCTGGGACATGCTTTTCTCATTGACGGGGTCATCCCAGGACTACTTTACTGACTGTTAACTGACATCTCTAGAATTGGATGAGACACCCCAAATGACATTTCTACAGAAGGAAGTTTGACAGATGCCCATCTAGAGAAATAACTACTTCTATTTATGCACTACTAAAACAACACCTGAGCAGGGTACCTGCCATCTCTTCGGTCTTTGCAATATTGCTCTTCACCCACTTTTTGACAGCAGGACCAAATTGACCTGTTCAATTACCCACATTGAAGTTATTGTCAAAGTGAGCAATTGAGCAAGTTTGGTTTTGATTTGGGGTTCTCATTAATCTTATAAAAGATCATCTTGCATCACTTGCTCAGCCTGGGCCCCTTTCAGGTTCAGTGTGAAGGAATCACTGAGCATGACGGTCCTGGCTCTCACCTCCCAGGCTGGGGCAGGATTCCTAGGGAACTATGGCCCTACAGCCCAGAGCTAATCTGATGGAAGGTCAGCTACATGTTTCCCAACTTTAATCAAAAAGTTTGATGTGAGGGGTGTTGGTAGAATTTTCTCTAAAACAAGATCCTAAAGTCAGCAGGACAGACCAAAAGTGCTCATAATCAAAATTGTGATTCAAACATGGGCAGATTACTCTTCCCACATTGGCACAGGCACAGAATCACCACAGCAGATGATACCATGGGTTGTATTTCGCAGGCTGCAGTGTTGCCTTCTGAGGGGCTAAGACTAGCATCTCACACACACTCTGCTCATGCACGGATGCTTAGAAAGGGCTGTATGCTATGGCAATTAAAATGATTCTCACTCTTTCTCTCTATGCTTTGCGTGGACATTGAGAGGTTGCACTTTTGCACTCTTAAACATTAAATACGTGAATGATAGGACCTGATGGTACCAGGGGAGACCTCGAAAGACATAGAAGAGTGACTTAGGGAAAAATCTAAGGTTTTTAGATTTGTTAAAAGAGCAATTTCCTCTATATTTCACGCTCTTCTGCTAGAGGCTTGCTGGCAGTATTTGTTACTTCTATTTTGATAATCCAGGTTATTGTCAGATACTCTTCTTGCGTATCTTTTTGCTGACCAACTTAGATCCTCTGACCACTTTTATAAGGATGGGAGGCCTCTGACTTCCTGTGGTAGACCAGATGCATTTAGAGCCTATGTTTCATACTTCCCTGTGTTCTAGTCCCTTGGGAAGGGGGCTGCACACTGACTCCGGGAGAGGCCACATTACTTGTTTCGGCCAGTGGAGCAATAACAAACTCGGCACAAACAGAGACTTGAAAAAGCACTTGTGCCTTTCTGCCCACGTTTTTCACCCCTGCCACCCCTGATTATATGACCAGGCCCGTTGGAGAAATGTGAAGGACGTGTGAGGAAGGCCAAGTGGCCCTGCTGAAAGCCAGGACATCTGCAGCTGAATTCACATGGGTAAGGTCCCAGCTGACCACTGTCTAGGACCTGAATGCCACCAGCCTATCCCTTGCTGGCAGATACGTGGCCAAAGGATGCTTATCATTGCACACCCCCAAGGTTGGGACTGTCACTCAGACTTTGTGTGGCAATGGATCCCTGATACTTCCCCTCTTCTCAGAGTCTGTTTTGGCACATGTGGCATCAAGAAATGCTTTGTGGAAAAGAAAGACATAAAGTAGTTCAAATTTATAGCCAAAGAAAGGAGCAGTAGAGACTCTGCTTAATAGTATTTTTTTGCTTTTTTAAAAATTTCAGATTAACATGAGGGTACAAATGATTGTTAGGTTAGGTCCCTCTTGTAGTTGTGTCCCACACCCAGGAGGTGTGCCATGTACCCTTACATTGTGCCCATTAGGTGGGAGCATACCAATCTCCCTCCCTCTTCTCCTCTCTCCCCACTACATCCTCCTCCCCCAACTTGAATTGAATTGAGTTTTTCTCTGGTGTGGCTGTGTATTAGATCTTCTACTGGCTTCAAATTAGTATTGTGTACGTTGGTTAATAGTAGTTTTGAATGTTTTTAAAGCAGAGGAACTTTTATAATAGGAAATCATATTCTGGACCCACCATACAAAAACATGGATTACTTGTGGCTAAAGTGCAGCACAGAGGAGTGAGTCAACAATGGAGTATCACTCCCACTGCCCACTCTTAGCCACACAGAGGCACCTCCCTGGGGCGCCAGACCCCTGTGGGCACAGTTTGAAACCACTTCCTGTTTTATAGACAAAGAGATCAACACCGTAAAGGATCCAAGCAATGTACCCAAGCTTCCTTGTAGGACATTACTAGAGATTCAGATGGCTCCTGGGTGCACACTTCCTGGTCATCCACCTGCAATAAACTCCTACTATTACCTCCCAAAGGCTACCCACCCAGGGTCCCTCCTTCATACCTTTCAGATTCCGCAGTTTGGCCTCAGCACACCTATCCTGGACACTATTTGGCAACAGAAAACAAACAAAAGAAAACCCAACTTATAATTGTGGAAATGATCTCAAGATATAAACCATATGCAGCTGCAGTAACGCCAACGCTACGGTTCTAGTATCCCTTAGGATTTCCTTTTCCTTCCAGTCCCTTTCCTTCTCTTATGGCTGATGCTCTCCTGTCAGCTCGTCTCCATAATCATCAGTACTTTAGTAAACCTCCTAAAGATAAATTTACTCCTCTCGCATGTGCTTGGGTAACTAATATCTATATGGTTTGGAAAACATAGTACCAAATAAAGACATGAATTTAAAATTGAAAACAAACAAAAAAAAAACTCTTCATTTTTTCCCCCTGGCTGTTCCTCCTTGGATCCTGCAACAAGTTCTACTATTTTGTCCAGTTTCTTCACAACAGTCTTATTTCTTATTATGCTGCCTTTTTGGTTTTCTTACTTCTAGTATTACTACAGTTCTACCTCACTCATCTTCTTACGGGTATCAAGGTATCTAAATCCATGTTTAAAATTTCAACACTTAAAAAAGATGTTACAAATTGAGTCTACATAGAATGTACCCTTCCTCATTGTTTCCTTTCTTTAGAGACCTATCCATATTAAAAATCTAAATAACTTATTAATTGATAGAACCTTTTTTTAAATGTATCAGATATTCTCTCTCAAAGTATCCTGCAGTTCTAGAACAGGAAGGTCAATTTAGTCTTTGGTCTGCAGAAATCAATTTAGCTCATTTTCTTGGACCTCAAATATAGAGTCAAAACAGTGGATCCGCTCACTTCAGCAGCACATATACTAAAATTGGAATAATACAGAGAACATTAGCATGGCCCCTGCGCAAGGATGACACGCAAATTCGTGAAGCATTCCATATTTTTAAAATACTAGAAGAAAGTGCAGGGAAAACACTTGAAGATATCGGCCTGGGTGAACATTTTATGAGGAGGACACTCCAGGCAATTGAAGCAACATCAAAAATACACTATTGGGACCTGATCAAACTAAAGAGCTTCTGCACAGCCAAGGACACAGTAAGTAAGGCAAGCAGACAGC
>NW_003852408.1:26834193-26839997 GCF_000181295.1 Otolemur garnettii
AAAAAAAAAACAGTGGATCCTGTCACTTTGATGGTAATTTTCATGCATACTGGAATTTTCTAGAACCATCTCCCTGGTGTCCTTCTGTTTACTAAGCACAAAATAACAAAATAAATTGTTTGCAATTGAATGCAAGTTTTTTAGAGGCAAAAATTAGAAATTGTTTCAGAGAAAGAAGTTTTGAATTCATGACTAGGAAGGTTAAGATATTTTTCTCAGCCCCATTAAACCATTTCAATATATCAGAAAAGAGAAACCTTCTGGAAAAGTCAGAACAGATTACATCTCCCATGCTTCTGAAGAGCCCTAAATTAATAAGAAGTTTGGAATTGAACAAAAATTAAGATTTTGTGGAAACCTGATCTGCACACTGATATATTTGAACATTGTTATTTTTCTCTTCCCTTCAGGATCCAGAAAGATCTGTCATTTGTTCTCTTGGTAGGCATGTGCTTTTTCATTTTTATTCATCTATTCATGTATTCATGAAGAAATAATCACTCATGATCAACTGTCTGTTTTCCATAATTTCAACACAGATCATTTTTGATACTCAATAAATGCCCGTTATTAACAATTATATAAATATGTCCAGTTAAAATGATCAGAAAACTTTTTTGAGGCATACCAACCCGATTTTGTACCATCTCTGACATCCTAATTTGGAAGTCACCTTCTCAACCCTTCAGTGGGAGCATGGGTTTGGGAGTAGGTGTGTGGTATAGGAGGGGATTTAGGCCTGAAGGCAGATTTGCTATAAAAATCCACCTCTTCATCTGCATACAAAAAGACTAGGAATCTGCCAGCACAATCTGAAGACAGGTATTGCTATTTTGCATTACTATTATTCATCATCACAATGCATCATCATTTTGCTTATTCCTCCTTTTATGACCTAGAAAGAGACATGAATAGGGCAGGAACACCTCCACTTCTCCCCAAATGTAGAAGAATAAAGTATATTTAAGCATCTACTATTACCCCCATATGTCACTTTCCAGAACCTCTAAATGCTGGATGTTCTCATCAATGTACCAGCTAGAAGTTTACTTTTTTAAAGGAAAAGAAGTAAGGTCATCACATACAGAATCTTCCAGATCACTGCCCTGGATTTGGTTAAGAGATATTAAAAAGAAAATAAATATATTGAGCTGATATTAAGGTAGCGTATGGTTGGCTTTAGTGGTGGCGGTGATGTAAATTGGGAGGAAAACTTTACTGGGTTTGAAGATGAATCAGCTATTATCTTGTCCTTTTTACGGAAGGATGGCACATCCACCAACACCCGTATGCTCTTTTCATTTTCCCCTCTGCTATGTCTGATCTACTTTTCTGAGCAGTACAATGAGGTGGGGGAAGTCCTCAGAGAATAGAACTACAAAGTTTCCTATAGACCTCTCTGCTCTCAGCTGCTGTGGGAAATAGGGTTCCAGCAACCTTCTGTAAGATGGCACTTACAGAAAGACAACAAAAAGAACACCTGGCCCCTGTCTCTTCTCCCTTCCAAACCAGCTTGCTCACTCAGGAGTAGACAGTAATTTCAGGTGCACTCTCATTTCCTAAAATACGCCCACATCTACCTAATGATTCCTGGCTCTCCTGTGTTAAGGGACAAAGGTTTTAAACTCAATCATAATTCAAGTTGCTGGCTAAGGTGACACATTGACTAAAACTCACTTTCAACAACTATTTTGAATAAATGAATGAATAAACGAATTCCTACTGAAATATAATCAGGTAATGAATCAATGAGTGAAAATTCTTCATGGTTTTAAATTGTGGAGAGGGTACTGGGTATCTGAGGTGGGTGGAGAGGAAAGGAGGAGAAGGCTTCCTCTGAGTCGGGGTTGCAGAAAGGCACCCAGCAGGGAGGGGGCACAGCTCCAGGACTTACGGTTCAAAGTGGGATCAATCTTTTTTGCTTTGACTAGGATAGGGACAAACAGAAGCCTTTTCAGATGGCATTTTTGTTCAGTTAGTACACTCAGACTACTCTGGTTTTTTTTAATGATTTATAAGGAGTTAGTCTCCTTTTAATGTGGGCACTTTATTATAAAAGAGCTTTGCTCCTAGGGGACTTGTTAATTGGGATGTCACTGTATTCCTGACGGTTGTGAATCTTCATCCTCAGAGGATAGAGATGACCTTTTGGAGATAGCCAAAAGTCATTTAGAACCATGTGATGTGGGTGAAACAGGCAATCCAGCTGAGTAACACAGTCTAAGGACCGAATAAAGAGATGCCATAAAACAGGGAGAATGATTCTGACATGTGGCCCATAAATGGGCTGAAACCGGCTAGAGAGGACCCCAACATGTTGGGAGCAAAAGCTTTAGAATAAATTCATTACCTTCCACGGTGGCTCCTCTGAAAGGAGAGAAGGTCACCATTTGGATATATTCACATTAAAACAAAATTTAACATGTAACTAATATGCATATGTGTCATGGGTACATTATATTTTTAGATTGCACAGGAATCTTTTAATTATACTCCAAAAGATCTATTTTGCACCACCAATTGTATACCAATTACTATGCTAGGCAGATGCTAAACATCTGGACAGAAACAGTGTAAACATGGTTTATATATGTAAGTTAATTTCAGCCAAGCATCTTCTTCTGGTTGCAGGTGGACAGAATGCTCAGGTCTAATGTAATGACACAAAACTATATTCTCCATCTCACTTGGTGGAAATTCTAGGCTACTTGGGTTTCTTCTCCAATAGTCCTGAAAGTGTCTAACAAAGTGTCTTGTTTCCCTTTAAGGGAACCAAAGTTTTAATGAATAATATTCTTGAAAATGGTGTAGTTCCCAAATTTAGAAAATGAAAACACAGGACATATTGCACGGGACATTCTTACACTAAAAAATTATTCATCATTTATCTGCAATTCAAGTTTAAATGGACGTCTCGTGTTTTGTCTGGAAATGCTACAAAAGGAACTAAAAAGCCGGGGGTTGGGGGTCAGCGAGAACTATTAGTGGAGAGAGAGGTCTTTGTGCTTCCCCAGCAGGGAATTGCAGGGTCTCCACATTCTTAGAACAGCACAGACAGGTGTGTCAGGGGGCCCCAGGGAACAAGGAAAGAATCTGTGCAGGTGTTGTTTCTGGGCATTAGGGGGGCTGGAGGACTGAGAGAGGGGTTTCGAGAAGCTCCGGAGACACCGCATGTGAAGTGCTGTGTGTGTGAGAGAATTGAAAAAAGAGAGGGAAGGGGATTTTTCCACATATTGCTGTAGATTATGAATTGGATCCCTTTTAATGTTCCTTGAGAGAACAAGTAAAGATTAAAATTGCTTTTTAAATTACTTTCAGTTAACTGGATTGTGTTTCTTTCAGTGATATGCGCTAAGATTAAGTCATAAATCCTTTGGGCTTTATTTGCTTTGCAAACTGTAATTTTTCCTGTTTTCCTCCTCTCCAGTTCCCTGTGGTGGAATATGCCGCCAAGCTGCCACCCTGGAGGCCACTGCCAGGAAGCCACTGAGCACAGGGATGTGCGACCCCTGCCCCTCTCAGCATCTGCTTCAGGCTTGTCTCTCCAGCCCACTTCTGTCCTGGTCCAAGATGTCATCAGGGGAGCCTGAGTTTTCCTGAGTCTAACAGATTATAACAAAATATTCTCCCTGTGTGTGTGTGAAATGTATGTGCTTATGTAATTATAGGAGTTGCCCGCTAACGAGGACTAGAGTTACTAATACGCTGGAAGATTGAAGCCATTAAAATAAGAGGAAAGACAAATAAAAAGGGAGGGAGGCTTATCTGGAACTTCAGAGACCTTCAAATTGGAGAAAATAATGAACTTCCCACCCTGTTCATCTGGCCTCCTAGTATACAGTAACGAATGGATATCTTTGGAACCGATTCACCTGTCCATAATGATCTTGCTATTCCTTGAAGATAATCTTTTTTATTTTCTTTTTAAATGTTTTTTTTATTACAGATAATCCTTAATATGCTTGTGTATCTCATTCTGTTTTGGCATGCTTCCCTTTATGTTCCTAACCATGTTATCTACTAACTTATCCAGGCAACTAAATCTAGGCTTTAATTCCCAGTATGTTTTCAGAGATTTGTATTCTTTCCCATTTCTACTAGCACTGATTTCTTAGAAGAAGTATGTATCTGTCTCAAATCACGATCGAAGGTCATTTTTAATGGGTAACAATTAATTTAAGAAAAGTTCTTACATACTTCTGAGAGTACGCAAGTAGTATTATTCTCCGACGTTTTCAATCTCTTTAAGTTTTCTTTTTCCCATTAACTTTTTCCCTTTTTTTCCTAAGAAATGTGTAGTTGACATTTACTGCAAGATACTAAACCAGAAATGCCAGATGATCTCCTTGCCATTCAATAAACCTCTCACTCCTGCCTTAAAAGTTAACAGGGAACAATTATTGTGACAGAGTAATTTGCAACCATGATGGGACGTCGTGAATTGGCAAAGAATTTTCATCGACACCAGTAGGTGCTTAGGAAGGAGGCTATTTTAGTTTCTAAATTCACACCTTCTTTGAAAATTCAATTTTCAGTGGGAAAAAGTGATTCTTTCACTAGTTTATTTAGTTTCTTAAGAGTATTCTTAAACTGCATCTCTTTTTCCCATCAGAGGCAGTATTTCATGGAGAAGAAATAGGTAGCTTTCCACTCTGTGTGATTTAGGGGTACTCAAAGGGCAGGTTTCTTTTGCAGTATCCCCACCACAGGCCCATCTTCCTCTAAGGAAACCCTCTCCAATACAACATTTTAACATCTTTTTCTTTTTTTTAGACAGAGTCTCATGTTGTCGCCCTCAGTAGAGTACGGCATCATCACTCACATCTTTTTGCAAATCTTTGCATCCAAATAAGAGACATATAACACTTAGGTCTGCCCAAATTAGGCACTCTTTGAATGTATGTTTGCGGAATGAAATTGAGCTACTTTGCCTGAAGGCAAAGGACAAACAAATTAGCAAGTAAATAAGCAAATATGCCTAAAGTGTGAGAAGTAGGGCTTGAGTGATTTCTATCTAGGAATTCTCTAGTTCTCTTGTCCATCACAGCCTGCACAAACTAGTATCAATGAATGAAAGAAAAAGTAAAAGGCTCATCAGATTTATGGATGACTCAAAGTGATGAGGAATATGGAAAATAACTATATCTGGATACTAAATGTTTTTGACAGGCAAAAGCAATAATGAGCTGACTAATATGATCAGATTTAACAGGAATAAATAAAATGTATTGCAGTTGGGCTCAAAGATCCAACTGTATATAAGCAAGATCACTGAAACCTAGCTTAGCAATCTTTGAGGTTTAATCTATAGCAGTGATTTTCAACCAGGAGGATCTTCGGTGTGCCACAGAAATTTTTATAGATCATTAATTAAATTATTTTCAAAAGAAGTTTGAAGCCCAGTACGTATATTCCTTTTTTTACTCTCTCTCTCTTTTTTTTTTTTATCAGCATAATTTAAGTGCACTGTAGAAGTTTAACTATAGGTTCAAGTGTGTGGTGGGATAAAAAAAGGTTGAAAAACATTAGCTCTATAGGAATTTTAATATTTTCTAGATTTACCCTAAGAAAGTCATATCCAAGGCCAGGTACAGTGGCTCATACCTGTAATCCTCACACTCTGGGAGGCTGAGGTGGGTGGATCACTTGAGCTCAGGAGTTCAAGACCAGCCTGAGCCAAGAGCAAGACCCTGTCTCTAAAAATAGCTGGGCATTGTGGTGGGTGCTTATAGTACCAACTACTTGGGAGACTGAGGCAAGAGGATTGCTTGAGCCCAAGAGTTGGAGGTTGCTGTGAGCTATGA
>NW_003852408.1:26840017-26887105 GCF_000181295.1 Otolemur garnettii
AAAAAAAAATCCAAATATTAGCTAGGGATAAAAACCAAAAGCAAAAGTTAGAGCAGGCCGGACACAGTTTATAAAACAGGTCAAAGAACACTAGTTGACAGAAAATTTGTGCATGACAACCTGGTGCTTGGTGCTGAATTCTCTAGAAAAAAGAGTCAAAGGCAAGAATTAAAGTGCAGAAACTCAGGGTGCTGGGAGAGTAGGAAAAAGGGACAAAGGTAAAGAAAGATGGAAATCGGCATGCGGTGATGCATTTCTATGCTGGTCCTACTTCATAAGTCAAGAAGCACAGTCAGCATGTGTGTGGCAAAGGGGACGTCTTCAGAAGGGATGCAAGAGGACAGAAAGGACAGGGAATTTGGCTGGCTCCTTCCTTTCTCCTGTTTCCTATTAAGCAAGCCCCATGTAAACTCATCTCCACTTTCAGGTGGTATTGTCTAGCTCCTTGGTGGCCACTCATGAAAAGGATACCACTCAAATGCATTGGTGTGACTCTCTATCCAAGATTAGTGTCGGGTTAGTAAGTATGACTTCCGTAAGCACTAAGTCTGACAGTCAGTATCTCTGACTTTGACACTTCTTGTTTTAGTTTTATTGTGAAGGTACATCCTCATTCTTTCAAATGTTCATTTTATCCTGTGATTGTCTTTCAAAATTTTTTAGAGAAATTTCTGTGAAATCATAGATAAGTAAAATATTCCTGTTATTTGTGAATATGAGTTCCATCGTGGAACAAAAGCAATGCAGGCAGCTTGAGATATCAATGAAGAATTTGGGGAGGATGTGGCTAATAAATGCACAGTAGATGGTCTGAGAAATTCTGTGCTGGTGATTTCAATCTTGAAAATGAGCTACTTGATCAACCTGAGACCAAGGATAATGATGAGCTATAAGCTGTAGTGGGAGTGAATCCATCTCAACCTATGCGTGAATTAGCAGCAAAGTTTGACATTAGTCTTTGAACAACATTGGACCAGTTGAAACAAATCCAGCAAGGTAAAGAAGTTGGATGGGTGGATTCCTCCCACGGGTGGATTTGCTCCATGATGAGCAAACTCATCATGGGTGGGGTGCTAACCAAGAAAGAGAAAGATGGAGGCAATCGAGGGAAAGATGCACAAAGTTTTGTCTAATAGAGTATCTTTTTATCTGGTTTTCAGCATGTAGAAGATGGGCAGATAGGGCAACAGAACAAGCCATGCTGGGCCAGAAAGAGAAAATTGAACAATGTGTCCTTCAAAAGAATCACTGCCATCTTAAGCTACATTGTGGATGTAAGGGCTTTTCTATCTCAAAGAATGTGAAAGACTCACTGTTATTTAGTCGTGAACAACCCATTCCTCACAGCCTGTGTTCTTTTCAAAAGCCCATAAAAATGTTTTAAGACCTCAAAAGATTTACTGTTTCCAAAATATAAAACTGATAAATTGAAATTAATAAATGCTTAATTAAACATCTACAAAATATAACATGATGTCAACTTCATTATTTGTTACAGCTCGTGTTCGTAAAAAATTTTATTACATTTGAAAACAATTTGTAGGTTATATTTTCTCATTTCATAAGAATTTCTGAGTATGCACGATGCTTGCCAAAAAATCATTGCCAATCATAAATTAAATGAGTTACTCTTAGATAAAATTTTCTTCGAAGATTTTTTTTAAGTGTGTTCAAATACTTCATGATAGAAAAATGCATTTCATGTTGGCCATCAATGTACTTTACTATGTTTTATATGATGTAGTAAAATGTGCAAAAGAAAGGGTTACTCCTAACACCTATTTGCTGTCACGTGAAGAAGATGGTCTTTTCTTCTATGAACAAGGCAGACACTAGGCCTTGTCTTCAATCCCAGTTCCTAACCCTTTCTAAAATACACACTCAATGGCTTGGTGCCTGTGGCTCAAGCAGCTATGGCACCAGCCACATATACCTGAGCTGGCATGTTTGAATCCAGCCTGGGCCCACCAAACAACAATTACAGCTGCAACCAAAAATTAGCCAGGTGTTGTGGTGGGCGCCTGTAGTTCTAGCTAGTTGGGAGGTGGAAGCAGGAGAATCGCTTGAGTTGGAGGTTGCTGTGAGCTGTGATGCCACATTACTCTACCCAGGGTGACGGCTTGAGGCTCTGTGTCAAAACACACACACACACTCAACTGGAGGTTTGGGGATTAGCCTTTGTTCAGGTGTCCCACACACCCCGTATTAGCTGTGTGAAGCAAGGTCACTTACTATTTCTTTATGAGACAGAGTTCCTCATGGCTAATACAGGATTGATAACCTCCACCTTGCAGGGTAGTTGGGACTATCATAGGACCTATTTCAGGACCTAATACACAGTAGATCCTCCATACTTATCTTTAGTAATAGTGTTTTCCTTATGCAGCCTGGAGGAGGAGAGCCAGATTGCAGAGGTGTCCATGTTTTATAAAAAGTGGTAAAAACTAAGGAATTTGGGGTTGAAGAAGAGACAGAAATACACATGGACAGCAGACTTATTAGGGGTAGATACAGGTCTACTCAACTGTGAATAAGACCCAAATGACAGTATGAAATGAACACTGAAGGAATTAATAAATTCATAAACTAAAGAGGCTACATGTCAATACACAATAGGCTATAAGGTGGGAGAGAGATTAACCTTCACTTTTTTGATTTTAAAGGGCAGAACTAAGAATTATCCAAAGTTATATAGGAAGCAGGTATCTCCTTATTTTAAGGAACAAGTTTATCACATTGAAACTGGCTAAAATGAGGGTAGAATTCCTGGCATTTCCTATATAGAGACACGTGGAAGAGAGACTGGAGGGCTTGCACAGAGGGCTACACTACAGGACACCAGGGACTCTTCTAGCAACGTTGCCCTTCTTATTACCACTTCAGCTTAGATCAGACAATAACTTGATTATCAGTAGGCTCTCAATTATAATTCCCAACCTTAGCAAGCTAGCACTGAACAATAAGATGAGATCAGGCCTGTGGTATGGGCCCACCGAGAAAAACTCGCTGGCTTACCATGGAACTCCCACCCAAATGGCCCGAATGGATATGAGACACGAGGAGAAAGAATGAGAGAGGTTGTCTCACCCTGTCCATTGAGCTGTTCTTCTCTTGGCTGCTTCCTATTCAGTTATGAATATGAGCATAACAGAAACCATAAGCACTTAATAAAATACTTGGATAAGAGTAAAAGAGAAGCTGCCTCAATTCTCTGCACATGGCCAGGAATTCTCAGATTAACTAGAATTCAATCTAAGTGCTGGCTGAATTGAACAGTAGTATTACAAGGAAAAAATATTTTTGAACAATGGATAATTTGTTCAAGTTATCAGAAAGACAACATACTTAAAATGAGGTACAATTTTTGCTGTGATACTTAAAATCTACTTTATCTGGAGGAGCGGTGTCCAGTGTTGTGGCTGTGTTCTTCCGGAGGTCTGAGGTTCTGACTCAGTTGCTGGGCTCCACCCAATGTCAGCAGCCACTCGGTACCTCTTTCTGACTGTCTTATGTTTGATATAGACAACTTCTTAGTTATTTCTAGAAAGGACACAGCCCTCCAGATCACTAGGTCACCATTGCACAAATAAGGGTGGCCCGCAACAAGACAATAATTGACCAAAAAGGGCAGGACAGTGATGTGCTATCAGGTGTGTGTTTTTAAGTTTCTGTTCTCAGCTGTGGCCATTCTTTCCTCCCCTGTCCTCATGGATGTGTCTCAGATTCTGACTTGTGAATCAAGGCCTGGGCCTTTTTAGCAAGGACTATAAGAGACCTCTCATCTAAGCCTGCTTATATTTTGCAAAAGAAAACTCCAACTGAATTGTGACCACGTGTTTCTCTTTTTATAATTGGCCTAGTCACGGAAAAGAAAGCACTGTCCAGCTGACCAATAACCCAGCACCTTTGGGCAACTCGGACTGCCTTTATTTTTCCCTGTGTCAGTGAAGCAATAGCTCTGTCCTTGTAAGAAGCTGTGTCATCTAGTTTACAGGTAAGTCTAGAAGACTTAGGTTTAAGTCTTGAATCAGTGCTCATTCATGGCCTAATTTTAGGTAAAAAAGAAAATGTACTTCTCTTGATTTGAGGTCCTAATCTGCAAAACTGCAATAAAAATCCCTATAGCAACCATTTCACAAAGTAAAGAGAATGGGTGTGAAAATGTGCTCTGAGGAAGCCCCATCTTTCAGGCTTTATGAAACTTTTTACAAAACATCTTCCCTGAGTGTAGGAAAGTGATTCCACTGAGAAATGCCTTGCGTTGTTTTTCTAGCAGGGAGGGGAATTTGTGCTGCGTCATTCTCATTCCCTCACCTGGTCTCCCTGGAGACTCGGTGGCTGAGTTTGGGGCACAGTCCAAGTCGAGGAAACAGTCTTTTTTTCCCCATTGTGTGAAGCTAATTGGCCCTTGTGGAAATTGGACCCATGCCCTTGGACTAATTAACACTATTGCCTATTAGCTCCAGCTGAACTAACTTCCTCAAACTTATACTCATTTTATTTAGTAGATAGCAATTTGCATTTTTAAAAGATAGCCTGCTCATAGCCTCTGGCTACTAAATATGCTTCAAATTCCATACATACTCAAAGCTGTACAGATTGAACATTACACTCTGGCTCCTGAGGTGTTAGGAGCTATTTAAAACTTGTTAATTTGTCAATGTAGCACGGGTGGAGGTGGGGTATGGTGTAGTGACTCTGCCACTCACTAAATGACCTTCCTGGAGTAAGTGATTAGCCTCTCAGGGCCTGTTTCTTCTTCTTTAAAGTAAGAAAGTCGACTCAGTGATCTCTAATGCCCATCCTGGGTTTACAATTCTATGATCTTTATAATGACATGCTTTGGGAGCATGCAGCTTCATTAATAAATAGCAGTGTTCACAGCCAGGAGGAAAGCCTTGGTTAATCAGTGGTCCTCTTCCTCATGCCCCATACCCATAATTCTTAATAAAAGTTAATGGGAATTAGAAACATCATGAGCAAACAATTGCTGCCTAAACCAGTGACCTCTTGGTATGCTACCTTGTTGCCTGTACCTGGTCATCTTTTCATAACTCAGGAGACCTGAACACTGAGCAAAATGGGCTGAGAGGAGATTGATGTCAGGACACGCTGACCTCTGTGGGGAAGATGGGTTCTCATGGAAAGCCAAATCCTCATGGCAGAGGAGAAGCCAAGAGAGATAGAGGAGACAATGGAGGCACGTGCATCACACCTGCCCTTCATGGGATCCAGAATGAGATGCATGCAGTAGAATCTGCCAGAGGGATTCCCAGGGAGGTTTCACAGTATGCTCTTCTCAGGAAGTATTTCCGCCATATGCCATTGTTGCAACCAGCAATGTGATTGTGATTGTAGGTTATTAGAGCAGTAGAACCTGATGATGAATTATACATAAGTCAGTGTTATTTAACCGATGCCACATGATTTCAGTTAAATTTCCTGGCTTATTTGTACAGAGGGGACTGGCAGACCCCCAGTCCAGGATTGTGCCTCCTCCACTGCCCTCAATTGTTCTCTGGCAGTGTGGACCACTGTGTGCACCACAGTCCCAGCAGTCTGCGGTGGTTTTCTTTCCTGCAGGAACCAAAGATAGCAAACAGGAGGAGCACACGTGAAGGCGCCTTTCCTGCCTAGCCCTGGCCGGATGCTATCTGGGATTTCTCACTGTTCCCTGCATTCTTACCCTTGACCCCTTGGTGCTATCCAGTTCCCCCGTGTCAGGTCCCTCTGGAAGTTGTGATTTCCTCTCTGGTCAGGCAGCAGGAAGGGGAGAAAGCTGCAGGCCAACCTTTGCTCTGAGAGAACTGGAGGGTTATTAACAAAGGAGACACATGACAGGCGTGCTCAGGAAATATTGATAAAGTGAGAGAGAGAATGAGGAGAGAGAGATGCCTCCCTGGCCTGCACCACCCCCTCTGTGTTACCCCTCCTCTGGAGCTTGAGATATTATGTGGGCTATTTTGAAGGCTGGCCCAAACAGACTTCTGTAATGCTTCCTACCCACATTACAGAATTGTTCCCACTCAAGTCCAGCAGATGAAGTCATGGGTTCCTTATCAATAAAATGGGAATAATATTAAAACCTACCTTTCAGGGAACAACTGAATCAATATACAGTACAGGTTAGAATATAGCCTGACATAAAGTACTTTACAAGAGTAAGTTACTGTTAGTGTATTATTATTAATTATCATGTGATCTTGGGGAACATAACTACGATAACAGACCATTTCCCACCATAGTTTTGCTCAACAAATGGGCAAGAAGACCTTCAACTTAGAGAGCAGCAAAAGAAATGTGTTCCCATAGCTATTGCCCTCTGACCTTGTTCTTGCCAACTCCAACCCTTTTCTGCAAATCTTGGCCTCTGATTGACTTTAGGCTGTCTGAGTTTTATTGTTTGCCCTTGTTTTTATTTAAAGAATGTATTAAAAGCACAGTTATAAAGGCAGAAAAAACTGGAGTTGGTCTCAACCCAGATATTTACCAGCTATTTAACTTTGGACAATTCCCTTAGTATTTCAGAACAGTTTCCTTATTTGTAGAATGGCATGACAATGCCATTCATGCCTGAATGTCCCAGAGCACTGGCATGAGACAGTACAGTGTGAGACCAAGAGACCCAAGAGACACCACGGTGTGAAAAGACATTGGGTCGTGTACATTACTATAGAAACAGAAGCAGAGACTACAGATCCTTGAGTTAGTGTTTGTCTACAATGGTTAGCCCAACACTTATTACAGAGGAAGCCTTTATTGATGGAGATTCGTCACCAAGCCTAAGAATCATTAAATTCCCTCTCATCACAGCTGCATCATAGCTTACACATTCAAAAATCCCAGGCTCCTCATGGAAAGAAAGCTTAGCTGTTCAACATTCGGCAATGCCACCTTCCCCCGTAAATTTTAGCACTATAATCATGCTGCAAGCTCTGTCTGTTCACTGGAAGTTTTTACCCCTTGCCTTTAATGAAAAATGACAGCCAAATCTTCAGAAGGTTTGGTGTTGAGATTATGTCTTTTCCATTCCTACAGTCCCTGTTGTTTAGTTCAGCTTGTCAGGCTGTCAGATAAAGGCCCATGGAGCGTTCTACAGGAATTATTAATGAAGATTCGACTCGTTTTTCTTCTAGAAATGGATCACTTCACTTTTCATCTCACTGCTTTTTACATTACAAACTAAACTAGTTTTACAAACTAAAAATAGCCAAGAGTATTCCAGGCTAGGAATTATCAATATTTGGCAGTGGATTCCTTGCTTTCCAGCTGTTTGTTACATTGGGTTCTTTGCCTAGTCAGAACACAAATAAATGAATAAATCGTAATAGCATAATCTCCAAATCAGTATTCATGTACTTTTACTCAGAACGTAAAAAGCTGAATCTGGTCCCAGGACACCTTGTTTCAAGCTTAGACCTTATTTTACTTGCCCTGGAAAACAGGCATTTAAACACTGAGTTTGGCTATAAAGAAGTGGCCCACACCAAATTCATACTGTCCCAGCCTAACTGCTGTCCTGCAAATGTCCATTCAGAACAATGTGGACAGCTGAATCGCTGCTGGCTATTGGCTCATAATCGCACTGTTCTTGTTTACATGCGTGAATTCACTGTGGTATGTTGCAGTTCCCCCTCTGCAGAATCCATTGTCGTCCACCCTCATCTGAGCTCCTCTTTGACAGAGCGAGCCACGTGTGTCAGAATATCATATGGATGAAGTTTGACATCTTTATTCATCTTCTATTTATGGGATGAACGTACAGTTAAAAGGTGGCTTGAGACCATCAAACCCACGTCTAGCTGTGATCTAAGTGGAATTTAACGTAGGTCTCCTGAGGTGAAGGGAGAAATGAAGGAAAGAAATGAAGTGCCTGTTTCAATTTAATACTTTAAGACTTTTTTTTTTTTTAAGGGGAAAAAAATCAAAAGGCTGGGGCCTTCCTGGGCCCCCTGAAGTTTTAGGGTTTCAGATGCTCAGAGATACAATCTGTGCAATTTCTTGGCATCTGTTTTTTCCAGACAGTATATTACCACTATAAAGTAGCCTGAACAGTGGGGTCCTCTCTACTGGGGGCCCACTTCAAAGGCAATGTTTGAAGTCCCCCTAATGCTGGCTGTGGGTGAAAGTGCTGATTGTTGTGTTTAGTTTATTAATTACTTGAAACAGAAAAATAAAAGCTAATTTTCCTCTAAATTTCTTTCTGTCTTTCTTCTCTGTGTTAACATCCTCCAGTGTTGTTTTTTTGTTTTTTTGCTTTTTTTTTTTTTTTGCCAGACACAAGTAACTTCAGTTTCAAATACTGGTATGTTCTAATTATTTAACACCTTTTAATCTGAGGATATGGGTATGTTCTTCCCAAAAAGTATATGTATTTTTTGTCCTATATTTATAAAACAAAAACTTAGAGAGTAAGTGAGAACATTGCACTCTCCCCAAGTCCAACCATGAGACATAGATGGAGATAGGAAGAAAGCCCAGATATTTCACTCAGTTTCATCAGAGAAGGCAGTTCCCAGAACATTGGTGACTCTAAAATCTCTCTGAAACACGAAGGAAAAAAAAGTTCCCTTGCTTCTCCACAAGCCAGATGTCCCCCCAAGCTTTACTTGCAATTAGTTGTTTCACTCCAACCACAGCCTGCTTTTTGCTAAATATTTTCTCAAAACTAAAGCCAGTCAACAGAGTTCTCTGTGGTGTGATGCAAAAACGAAAACACTCCAAAGTTCATGTGTTGTCACCAGACAAAAATTTGCTAAGAACAAGCAGAAATGAGGAGCTAATGGATCCCATATGTGGCCACTAACATAGGTTTATGAGATTTTTCCAAGAGATTTCTATAGCAAAAAACTAGATCAAACACCCATTTTCCTGTCAAACAAGACAACTAATGCCCAACCCATAGTCCCCCCCTGTCTTTACCTCAGCAGACACGGACAGAAAACTTGGCTGCAATATTTGTTTTGCAAGGAGCTGACTGCAACATGTCATCTCCTGGAGATAGAAAGAAAGCATCTGAGGATATAACCGGTTTCTACACAGCCCAAGCACACCAGCTTTTCCACCCTGCCTTGCTTGGTATTAAATTTATCCTACAGAGGAGGCTACTCAACCAAGGGGGATAGTTGTAGAATTTTCTTCATCCAGGGAAATTGCACTCTGGCAAAAATAACTGTTTTCTTCAAATGTCAATCAGGTCCTTAAAATTTCAAACTTCACTGAGGGGTCAGGGAAGGTATTTCCTTTGGGCATATTTCAGAATCACAGGGGGCAGTTCCGCAGCACACACGGTTTCCGGCACTGTGGCTGTGGATGTGTGGAGTTGACCACATTAGGCACAGGATGGGGGAGAGAGCGCGTCGTCGTTGTTGTGTTGTTGCTGCTGGTGAGGCAGGACAGCTGATGCAGTTAAAATGGTCCCCACTGTTAGTGTTTTCTTTCCCCCTTCGTGTGTCATGAACTCTGATCTACAAAATAAGAGATGTGTCCAGTTTTGTCAGTGGAATGGCTTCTGTGAGGAAATTCCAGCCACCAGAATGTCCGAGTGAATTGCAAAGACGACCACAGCAGTCTTGGAAACTCGTGTGCGGAGTGATTGGTGGGCTGCCACCCACCCCCAACAGGGACACAGAAAACACCAGGCGAATGGGCAAGGGCAGGAGGGGGCTGATCAGGAGGACAGGGAACCTGGCTGAGATGTCAGGCCATAAAAATGTATGCTTTTTTGATAAAATGTCCCCAAGAGCACACAGACACGCAGGCCGGCAGCCCAGGCGAGAAGCTCCCCGCAAAGTGCCCGCGTCTTGGAGATGCGTCTGCTGCAGACAGGCTCGCGGCCCCCGAGGCCAGGCAGAGGGGAGGCCCAGGGCTCAGCGTGTGAAGAGTCAGCGTGATCTACAGAGATAATGCTCCGTGCAGGCTGACATCCAAAGGCAGGATCCGGGAGGAGAGGGATTCTTGCTGGGAGGGAAGACAGTAATTGTTTTTAGCATGACAGATAAGACATTCTGGTTTCCGCAGATTCCTGCGCAACCAAAACAACTGCATCCAGTGTCAGTGTTAAATACACAAACGCCTCGGCTTCTCCCCAGCTCCTCCTGCCTGAGGACTCTCAAATAAAAAACGTCCTTCCTTCTTAATTTTACACTCTCCCAGGAAAGAACGTCATCAATTTTAGGAAATAGTCTGGTTTTAATCTGATCAAAATACTAAGTCACGAGAACCTTCTAAGAGATGCTAGGAAATCTTAATTGTGTAGCCGGGATTCATGGCGGGAGAGAGGCCCATAAATAAAGCCCAGGACTTGAGCCCAAGAAGGCAAAGGCGGAGAGAAAGCAGAAGCTAGTGGAGATAGATGCCTGAGGTCTCCTGGTGGGCGAAAACATATAAATACACAAGTGGTTTGTTCCCTCCGAGCTCGGGTACGGTTTAGCCTGTCCTTGGGTGTTCCCGTGTCCAGCTGTGGTCCAGTGAAGGGCTGGAGGTGTTACGGCTGCTTTGAAGGAAAACGGTCTTCTCCGCACTGGTGCCGGTCCCTATGCCTGTGTGATCATCCATCCCTCAGTCTCCTCATTTCCAGGGTGACAAATACTTAACCTGCATAAACACACATTTCGGGGAGACGCTACTCTGTTTTCTCCCCCGTCTGCCCCAACTTGGTTATTCTTCAAAACATCAGACAAAACAATTCGCAGAATAACATCGCCTCCAGAGAGGGATTTTCCCATCCAGTTTCCCTCCCACTTCTACTAGGTCAGTTTGTCTCTCTGCCCTCCCACCCTGCGACACCCCCTCATCCTCCCCCAGCAAACTCTGGAAAAACAGTAGTAACTAACATTTGTGCCTTTGGCAATAAAACCACAGGCCTCACAAACCCCAAATGGCAAAAAGACATTTCCATTCCAATCCCAGTTTTAAATTAAACTGTAATGAAAAATCAGCAGTGGCAGCTGGGACCAGAGACACTGATTGTCTCTAGGAACAAAAAGGAGGGGAAAAGCGGGGGAGAGGAAAAAGAAAAGAGACTGCAAGGAAGCCTCGCTCTGGTAATAAAGCAGCTGGTAAACCTTCAAGTAAAAAGAAATTAGAAAAACAAATCTAGTATAGAGACAAGCAAAGATGGCTGTTTCCCTCCACAGTCACAGGGAGGCGGATCACAAATCACCCTCCACTTTATGAATGGACAGGAGGGGGCGGGGAGAGAGGGAAGATGCGTGAGCCTGTACTGACACCTGGAGGAGGATTCGGGAAATTCTCAGGGGGCGGCCCCACCCCCACAGTCCGCGAACGACGGGACTGGGGCTTTCTGAGCGATCATAGGCAATTGTGAGGCGTCAAGAAAAATGGGGAGACGTCATTGCCTTCATTTTTTATTCTTTTACTGGTACAGAATAATTGCACATATTGGGCGATACGTGGGATACTTTGATACATGCATACAATGTGTAATGATCAAGTTAGGGTATATAAGATATCCATCACCTCAAACATTTATCATTTCTTTGTGTTGAGAACATTTCAAATCTTTTCTTCTAGCTATTATGAAATATACAATATATTATCCTTTTATTATTTGCATAAATGTAGGGGGTCCAAGTATAATTTTCTTATGTGCATACATTGCATAGTGGTGAAGTCAGGGCAATATATTATTTTTATAAAGAAAAAAATACACTGAGAATAGCACTTAACTTCAACACAAGTTGTGTAGCAAGTACCACAGCCAGGCTGATCCCAAGCCTGCAGCTTTAACCTCAGTTGTAATGAATACATGGCATAAGCATCTTCATCAAAAATGAGAAAAGAACTCAAGATTCGAGTATTTTCATTTTGTGGTTTTCTAAACCTTTTGCCCTCTACAGATCTTTCAGAATTTAATTTTTATATACATCTTCTTAATGGCAGTGATCAAAAATCTAGAAAAAGACCTGTAATAATCTTTTGGTGAGAACCAAAGAGGCTGCCAAGAAGGGCAGAGGGCAAGATAGTGAGTGAACTCATAGGTAACATAAAAATTAGAGATCAGAAACACCACGTTCCTTAACCTGATTTTGTTCCCAGACCTCCTTAAGAATGTAATGAAATTAATGAACCCCCTTTTAAAAAATGTACTTAGGTACACACACAATTGCAGATATTTCCAGAACAACCACCAGTCAATCCACGGGCCCAGACTGAGAATGGTTTCTCTAAAGAAAAGAAAGAAAAGGAAGATTGCAATCCATCCTCTATGCAGACAATTGGGATCCCATTACAAGAAGAAATTCAGATAAAACTTAAAATGTATAATCACCAGCTTAGATGTCAAAAGAGACTTCATTATAGAAAGGGAAAAAGCTGTAACCAAAAATACACAAAGATCTCTATAGAATAAACAGCCTCTTCACAGTATGATATTTAGATTGTGATTTACTCCAGAAACTTGGCAGATTCTGGGGAGACTCTGAAGAGGGTCACCATCAATACCAAATGGCAATGCCAAATGAATTTATTATTTACATACAAAAATCTATTAAAAATTGAAATTACTTATTTTAACTAACCGGGTATTGTTTGTCATGTGTCTGACATGTAGAGCTGAATGCAGGCATGGTAAAGCTCCAGATGACCTAAGGATAGATTCTGTCTTCATAGCTGGAAGGAAATAATATATCTCCGATGGGGCTGACTAACTTCTACCAACTTTTCCAGTAAAAACTATTGATTCATTACTAATATTTAAAGCATACTTTTAGATTTGGCTACTGTCTTCTGATTCTCTTTGCTAAATTCTTTGTTTAGCAAAACAAAACAAATGGCTTTGGAAGATTCTGTGAGTGAAAATGTTTTCAACCCCTGCTTTTTGGCCTACTTAGTTCTAGTTCATTCTCTCAGATTCTACTCTTCTGTCCTACTTCCTTTTCTTAGTTAGTTTTTATGCTTTACTACTAATCCCTATGTTATTATTACTACAGGGTGAGGAGAAGGAAACAGAGAGAAGAAATCCTCAACTTCCTTAGAAAGGTTAGATGCAGAAGATGGCTGTAAATCTCGGAAATAACTATAAGGTTTAAATTAAGAAAACTAAACAGTAAGAAGAATAATTTAAATATTTCATTTTGATGGCCGTGCTGTGAGGTTTTCCCCTATCAAATCTAGCCATGCACCATAATATGTATCAAAGCTTATTTCCACTGACTCTATTGAATGGCATTCAGGTTACGTTTGCATAATGTGGCACCTTCCTGGTAAATGAGGATTCTATAGGATCAAGTATTTTTATTTACAACTCTTTGTTTATTGCTTCCTTAGACTAAAAATACCTGATGTGTGTTTTAAGACCTTTGTTTCTCTCCAGTCTCTGATTTTTCTTGTGGTCTTTTTTTCGATTTTGGGTTTGAGCACATTAAAAAAAAAGGTCATATGAATCAGAGGTTTCTTTCTCTTCACTTCCACATTTCCCAACCATGAAATAAATCCTCATCATACAGGCTCCAAGTCCATTAGAAATTATTTACACATGTCTTACGAAGAAGGCAATTGGGTCCTTTACTGGTGGTGGAGATGGAGAAGGCGGTGAAAGAGCTACAGAAGATAAATGCTCTGTGGCTGAGGCTGCAGCGGAGGACGGAATATGGATTGGGGAATGAGACAGAACAGTATTCCAATCTCTGATTTGCTGCATACAGGCCTTGAGTTTTTGCCAAGCTCCCTAAATTCTTTGAGCTTCTGTTTTACTTATCAATTGGGGAGAATATTATCTTGTCAAAATGGGCTCAGTATTTGATTAATATCTGTTTTCCTCCCTAGAATGTATGTTTCCCAGGGCAAGGCCATGTTTGATGAACTCACAGTTGGGCCCCAGCATCTGTCCATGGTTGGTGCTCCACACACATGCAACAAATGAAAATTGCACATTATGGGGCCTTGAATGGCTTATAGCCAATTTTATTCAATTTGCAAATTAACCTTATTATAGCTAACATTCACGGAGCCATTTTCTGTATTTTGGGCACCTTAACTAAGAATCTTATACACATTTAGTTTTTCACAGAAATCCTGCAAATGATCATCTCCATTTTATAGAGGAGGAACTGAAGTTTGCCCGAGTCCATCTAGTTGGCAAGTACAGAGCCAGGATTCATACCCACATATCTGCCAGAGTCTCCACACATATTACTTCATTACTGCCACCATGTGGGGGTGGAGGGAAGGATACCCTAAAATAAAGGTTGGAGAAATATAAGTACCCGCACCCTCCCTACCAGGTCTGCTCACAAGCATGATGAAAGGCGGCCTATTAACCACACAGCTTATTTCCCACCCAAAGCCCAGAAAAGGCTGAGTGAAGACAAAATTGTGAGGAAAGGAGTTTTCCCTTAGAGACGACCCTCATCACTCTAGCCATCTTCACCTCCAGCCTTGCCAAGGGCCTTCCTGTCTGCTGGGAGTCAGTTCCAGGAACCCACTGAAACCACCCCTCTCTGCCTCTGAGGGAGGGGTGACCTTACACTACTTTCAAAAGATGAAGAATCTCCACAAATGAATATCACCTTACAGACAAAATGCTCAGAAGCTATGAACCTCTGGAGGTTGTAATTTCGCTGAACTTCCTTTCATTTTCTCTTTATTTTCCCCAAAAATTTCCACTAAAGAAGAAGCACTGTTCTTAATTAAAGCCATTGTCAGAGACCACAAATGGCTTCTTATGATGGTTTCTAAACCTGAAACACCATGGGGCACATCTTTGTATTGTTCCTGAATCATAGCAAAGAATTAAACTCTCTTCTCATATCATGAAAGATTTGAGTAATATGAATATTATGTTTGCTAGCCACTGTATGCAAAACCCATAGAGACCACAAATGGTTCTGTCAAATCAAACATATAAAATCCATACATCCGTGGGAAGTAGCACGTGCTATACTTTAAAATTGTAAACCTGTTACACATATGACAGTTCAGTCTTACATCAGTTCAAATGATCCTCCCCAGTGAAGGATTTATTGGCAGAGTTTCTCAAAATGTGATCTGGGTCTGACCTGCGTTTGAATCATCTGCATTTGAGTTACCTGAGTGCTTGTTAAACATGCAGATTCCTGAGCTCCACCAAAAAAAAACAATTAAATTGGAATCTCTGAGGTAGGACGTTGAAATCCTCATATTTAACCAATATCCCTGAATGACTTTCAGCTCCCGCCAAAGTCTGAGAATAATGGATATATAACATAGTGTAGTGTTTAAGAGAATGGACTTTGGAGTCAGTCAAACTTGGGTTTAAACCCCAGTTGCCTCATCTGTTGCTTGATAGTAATCACCCCTACTTTCTAAATCTATTGGGTTTAAACAAAATGCTGTCCAAGCAGCAGAGCTGAGAATATTAAAGTGAGTCCGAGCCTCTCCTCGCTACCTCCTGAGAGGATGCCTTATGCCACTGCTTGGCTTCTGGTTCAGCTGAGCGGATTAAGGGTAAGGGGGATGAAAAATGTGGATGAAAAACAATCTGGAAAGTGAAAGACTCAGCCAGTGCGCCAGTAGGGACTAGAAGTTGAGCATTGGATGGAGCAAGGGTGTGGCAAGGCAGAGAGACTGAGACAACGTGTGGAGCTTTAGGGACAGAGATGAGTAAAGATTTTTTTAGGGATCTTTTCAGTGTGTTACTAAAATTCCCCAACTTTGCAACTTTGAAAGACTTTCCAAAATATATTTTCAGAACACTTAGGAGTCAAATTTGAGTTTCTTCTGGATGCATTATCATTCAGAGACAAACTCTAGACCTAGAAGGTCCAGATTAGATGTTAGAGACAGGTAGATAAACTTAAAATAGCTCTTAGCAAGTAAGTATCCACTTATCAAAATTCCTGATACATCATTAATGGATACAATTATGCCACATGTACTCCTTTTATGCCCTGCCCCTACATTTTAAAAACTTGTTCCTATCCTAATTTGCCCTAAGTTCCCTTGGTTAATTGTTCTTTTTATTTCCCTTTTACCTGCTCATGTTCTATAGTATCTTTTATTTGTCTTTCTTCTTTTTTCTATGACATTTTTTCCTGCCCTTTCTCAAGTCTCTTTCCTTTCTGTCTCACCACCTACCAGGGAAGCTTGTCTCTAAAAAGTTCTAGAATTCAAATTTAAAGTGGGATAGCAAGGAGAGCCCACAGCCCGGCTTTTCTGACTCCAGGGAATCTGGGTCCAGCAGTGGTGATAATGTACGTCTGGTGTTTTCCTTGCCACCACCCACGTTCCTTGTCTCTGCAGACTAGGACCTCTGCATGCTGGGGGGCTCGCAGTGAGCTCTGACGGCTGTCCTTTAGTGATGGCCTTTCTGAGACTTCCATAAGATCCTTTTCATTCTTCCAGAAACCACTGATTGTTTTTTCTTCACAGTGCCCCTCTTTTCATTGAAAAACTGCTCTTATTGACTGGGATTGTTAATTGTGTGCCCAATTCAACAAATTTTAGGCCTAGCCAATACTGGTATGTTATCCCTTTATCCACACCCCTTGGCCCAAGGACAGCCATAAGACCCAACTAACTCCAAAGCGTCTAATACGTCTAATAAAGAGTTTTAGCATTTGGACATGTCTTCTGACATGAAGTACTACGAAAGCAATAGAAATTAGATCTATTTTCAGGTATCTTTTCTAACTCCATGAAAAAGATCTATTAGGAGCACCCGTAACAATAAACAATAGAAGTAGATAGACAAATACCCCAGCTTTTTCTCCACACAGTGGTATGGTTCTAAGGCTTATCCCATGTACTCTCTTGATGGTTCACAGCAGATTGAGCCCCAACTGCCCACAACAGAAGCCTGCTCACAAACACACCCTCTGCTGTGGCTTTTCTCCCTTCCCTCTCCATACTCTTGCAGTGTTTCTTGCTATCATATCACAAATAAATACTTACACCTAAGTCTTCCTGTAGCCTGCAGAGTAATGTCCACCTTCCCCCTTAAAAAAAAAGTGTTCATGCTAATCTTCATGCTAATCCTGTAAATAGGGTAGGTTATGCGGCAATGGTTAAAATTGAGATGTGCAGATGAAATGAAGGTTATTAATCAATTGGCCTCAAAATAGGGAGATTATCCTGGATTTTCAGGTGGACCCAATAAGAGTCTGTGTAAAATTGAAAGAGGGGATTGGAAGAGATAACCAGAGATAACCTGATCTTGCTTGCTTTGAAGATGGAAGAAAGGAGCCATGTGCAGGAAAAGACAGTGAGATGAATTCTCCCTAAAGCCTCCAGAAAGGAGTGTACCCTAATGACACCTGATCTTAGCCAAATGAGATCTAAATTTCTGATTGATAGAACTGTGAGATAATAAATTTGTGCTGTTTTAACCTATTAAGTGTGTGGTAATTTGTCACACACTGCCACAGCAGCAGTAAAAAAAAAAAAAAGCAATATTCTTTGATTCAGGATACAATTTGGTGGGGGAGGAGGACCCAAATGTAATATAATTGTCTATTTTGTTGTTCTCAGGGTGTTCAGTCCTACTTTCTCTAATACATGATGCTTGGTGGACATGACTGCCAAAAACAATGTAGAAAATTGAACTGACTTGGAATGATGTCTGGATAATTACATTAAGCCACTGTTTCTTTGACAGAGAAGGTCTTACCTTGGAGTGCCAGAGAAGTCTCACTAGGGTAACAGTTTTAATGAGTCCAGTTCTTGCCTCACATCCAGCACCTCATTCTGCATCTGTTGATATTTCTCATCTAAAACATGAAATAATCTAAACATTCCAGCACTTGAAATAATTATTCTTAGAGATACTGGTGGGTTCAGCTATCACCTGAATACAAACAGTTTCATACTTTACTATAAATAAAAGGATTTCTATCTTTAAAAATAATATCATACCTCTCCAGATCTCTTAATGCAGGGGTCCTTAAAGTAAAAGCTCTAGAAATGAACGACTATAACTTTCTTATTTATTTATATTTTAAATCCTCAAAGCATTGGCCCATCTCATTTTCTCAGTCAAAGCTTGCTTCCCAGTCTTGCCCTGCTAATGACCTCAGCTCCCTCTCGATGCTTCAGGACCAAATGCTCTTTGATTAATCATTCTCTGTGTTAATATCAAACAGCCCTTGCATTCTTCAAACAGATTGCTGCTTCTGTTAAATAATGCCCTAAAATATACAAAGCAGATAAATGATGACCATTGAGCCAATGGGAACAGAACTGAGCTCCAAGAGTGCATTGCAATTATAATGAAAAGACACATAACTGATGAGCTCCATATCTGACTTAAAACGATTTGTGAAGCATAAGATCAAGAGAAGTACAGACTGAGGTCTCAAGTTAGAGTTGCTATGATAGAGTATAAACTGGTGCCAGAAAGCATTTTGAAATTGCTCAATGCAAATGGATATGTGTGTGTGTGTGTGTGTGTGTGTGTGTGTGTGCATATATATTTTTTTCTTTGAAATGCTTAAATGCTTCAAGGAGTGCAGCCTCTTTAGGGGCAAAGGCCCAGAATGATATGCATCAGGGTTTTATTTCATTTCAGTCTCTTGCTTATTTTAATTTATGAGGTGTGGAGAATATTAGTTTTTTGGATGATTTAATATTTTATGTTGTAAGTGATCTTCTGCAGTCAGTTTGTTAATTAGATACCTCAGACAGGCTGTTTAATATTGTGTGTTGACTCTGCAGGAAAAGAGGAAGGGAGAATATTTCTGATAGGCAAAAGGAATTGAGGGCACAGGATCAAAGTTCTCTTAGAGACCATGTGTTGAAGGTGCTTTGCTGTAGAACAAATTGTATTTTACCCTTATAAAGGCTCCCTGAGTGTGCCAGAGATAATTGAAGCCCTCTCTTGCTTTGCTCCCTTAGAAGTTTTCCAGAGTTAGGCAGGAAAAGAAGACAGGAAACTGTACCTTTTATTTAAATAAAAAAAGCCATGTCTGGGAAAATTAGAATATTCTTGGAAGTCTGGAATCCATTGACATAGATCATTCCATTTCAGTTTCCTCAAAAGACTCAATTTGAAGTAACAGTTTTATGTTATTTCCTACTAACCCTGTCCTCAATACCAATATTTCCTAATAAAGAAGTTTCTCAAGATATTAGTTATGTATTCAGCCTTTTAGTTGGAGAACCTAGAAATGGGGAAAAACTGACATTGAAAATACAGATGCATCCTCTTCTACCACTGCTGTAGGAGAGGCTGTCAGCTGGCTTCTTTGGTTGGTGCCTGCTATGTGGTCCTGCTTTGACATCTAAGATTTGTAAGAGTAAGAGAACTCACTCACAATAAGCTTTATCACAAAACTCCTTTATATGTCTTATTTTTGCTTTGTGTTACTTCAGTGAGAACATTTTTGTGAATATTCAAAATATGTTGTAAGGTCAAAAGAGAAACAAATTGGGTGGTTCATGTTGAGATAAAGTTCAGATGCATAAAACTGAAGAGTAATAGTGCTCTAAAATAAAACTACTGCTAGTAGGTCAACTTTCATAAGCAGTAAAACTGAGAAAAGCACATTTCAGTGGAAAGAGAAGCAATTTCACTTTGACCATGTCACCCTGCACTCAAGTGTGTACAGTGCCCAATATGGTTCCCTTAGGCCTATGGTTTCTCCAATAGGAAACAGAGACCCACAGTAGACATCCAGCTTCTCTAGCATTCTGAAGTGTTTCCTGGAAGGCCTACTTCTGTCTCACCTTATGTGGAACACTGGGGCAAGTGGCAGAGCTAGACCACCTGGGGTCAGCTAGGGACAGAGAAGGGAGCTAAAGTTCACAATAGCCAGCACATAAATGTTGGACATCCTGGCTGGTGGCCTTGACTGCAAAGACAGCCCATCCACTTGCAGAAGCAAGCCAGTGACCCCATCTCACCAAGAAGCATGGTAAACAGTTCTTCCCAGCTGGGGCCCCCAGCTACTGGTTTGACTTAGCCACAGAGCATAGCTAGAAACTTCACCTAGTTGGGGGGGGGGTCAAGCCAGCATCTCTGCCTGTCTGGGTAGGGAGCCAGGTCAACAGCTCCACTCAATGGTGGAGCATAGCCAATGACCACAGCCAATGCAGAGCATAGCCTGCAGCCCCACCCAATTATAAAGCCCAGAATGAGTTCCTACCCAGTCACAGAGCCCAAACTAAGTCTCTACCCCATCACAGAGCCCAGTATGAGACACCACCTAAACACAGAGATCAGTCTAAGGCCCCACATGAACACAGAGTCCAACCAGTGGCATCACCTTCCTAGGGAGCATACATAGCCTGAGGGTCCATCCTTCCAAGAGAGATAGCAAAGCCCAGCCAAGAATCCCACCTGAATATGGCACTTAAACAGAAAACCCACCTGACCATGGAGCCCAGCTAATATCCCTACCAGACCTCAGAGCATAGGCAGTGGTCTTGCTCAGCCAGAGACCTTAATCAAGCAGGAAAAAGAATCAGTGGAATTTGAGAAAAACCATTTAAAATTATCCAGGCAAAGGAACAAAACAAAAAGAATGAAAAGGAATGAAAAAAGCCTACAGAATTTGTGTGACATCATCAAGCAAAACAGAATACGTATTTGGGGGGGTCCTAGATGCGGGTAATAAAGAGAAGGAAATAGAAAGTCTATTTAATGAAATAATGGCTAAAGACTTTCAAATTTGAGGAAAGAAATGTATACCCAAATTCTTTAGGCCCAAAAGTCTCTGAATAGCTTTACACCCAAAAGATCCACAATAAGACACATGATAATTAAATTGTTAAAAGTCAAAGACAAAGCATTGGAAAGCAGTAAGAGAAAAGCAACTCATCATGTACAATTCCATAAGACTATCAGTAGGTTTCTCAGCAGTCCAGGAAATAATGAAATGAAATCTTTAAAATATTGGGGGAAAAAATATGCCAACCAAGAATAGTACACCCAGCAAAGTTGTTCTCCAGAACTGAGGGAGAAATAGACTTCTCAAAAAAAAAAAAAAAAAAAAAAAAAAAAACAAACAACACAAAAAAAAAAACTAAGGGAGTTCATCACCACTAGACTTGCCATAGGAGAAATACTAAAGGGAGTTCTTTGAGATTAAATGAAAGAATGTCAATTAACAACATAAAAACATATTAATGTATAAAACTGACTGGTAAAATTAAATATATAGTCAAATTCAGAATTTTCTAATATTGTAATGGTGATACATCAATCACTCTCAACTATACAAGTTAAAATAAATGAACTAAAAATTACTATTTTGTTAATAGATATGCAATGTAAAAATGTAAATTATAACATCAATAAACTATGTGAGACTAGAAATAAAATTATAGTTTTAACATGTGATCAAGTTAAGTTCTTTTTTTTTTTTAGAGACAGAGTTTCACTTATTAACCCTCAGTGGCATCACAGCTCACAGCAATCTCCAAATCCTGGGCTTAGGCAATTCTCTTGCCTCAGCCTCCTGAGTAGCTAGGGCTACAGGCATCTGCCACAATGCCCAGCTATTTTTTGTTGCAGTTTGGCTGGGGACAGTTTGAACCTGCCACCCTCAGTATATGGGACTGGTGTCCTACCCACTGAGCCACAGGTGCCACCCCAAGTTAAGTTCTTAATCAGTTTAAAATTAGATGTTATAAGATGTTTTATGTAAGTCTTATAGTAACAACAAAGAAAAAACTTGTAGTAGATTAACAAAAGATTAAGAGAAAGGAATCAAAGCATATCATTATAAAGGCATCAAAACACAAAGAAAAATATTAAGAGAGAAAAAAAGGAAATACAAAACAGTCAACAATAACAAAATGACAATAGTGAGTCCTGACCTATCTATAACTATTTTGAATGTAAATAGATTCAATTCTCCAGTCAAAAGACAAGGAATGGCTGAATGGATTTTCTGAATAATCGAACTATATGCTGCCTACAAGAAATGCACTTTAGCTTTAACAATACATATAGGTTGAAAGTAAAGGCATGAAAAAGATGTCCCCTGAAAATGATAATCAAAAGAGAGCAGGGCTGTGTCTGTCACTCGAAGGGGTAGGACACTGGCCCCATATGCCAGAGGTGGTGGGTTCAAACCCAGCCCTGGCCCAAAACAAACAAACAAACAAACAAACAAACAAAAAACAGAGAGCAGGAGTAGCTATACCTGTATTAGAAAAATAAATTTTAAGTCAAAACCTGTCACAAGAAACACAAATATCTCATGATCTCACTAATATGTAGAATCTAAAAAGGTTGAACTCATAGAGTCAGAGAGTATAATCATGGTTATAGGAGGAAGAGGTAGGGAGGTTGGGGAGATGTTGTTTAAAGAATACAAAATTTCAGTTAGATAGGAGGAATAAATTAGTAACAACATATTATATTCTTGAAGATTACTGAGAGAGTATATTTTAAGTGTTCTTACTACAAAACAAGTGGGTGAGGTAATATATATGTCCATTAGCACGGTCTAGTCAGTCTATAATATTTATGCATATTTTAGAGCTCCATACTGTACATCATAAATATAAAATTTTTATTTTTTTAATTAAAAACAAGTATTGTTAATACTAATGACAATTTTAAAATACTGTCACAAGAGATAAGGAAGGTTACTGTATGACAATAAATGTGTCAATTTATCAAGAACAACAATTATAAATATATATGCACCCAGCATCAAAACACCTAAATATATAAAACAAATATTAATAAAACTGAAAAGAGAAATAAACAGCAATATAATACTATGGGACTTTACTCTCCTATTCTCAACAATGGAAAGATTAGTCAAATAGAGAATCAACAAGGAATTAGAAGATCTGAAGGGCTCAGTGCCTGTGGCTCAAGTGGCTAAAGTGCCAGCCACATACACCTAAGGTGGCGGCTTTGAATCCAGCCCAGGCCGCCAAACAAGAATGACAGCTGCAACCAAAAAATAGCCAGGCACTGTGGCGGGCACCTGTGGTCCCAGCTACTTGGGAGGCGGAGACAGGAGACTCACTTGAGCCCAGGAGTTGGAGGTTGCTGTGAGCTTTGATGCCACCGGCACTCTACCCAGGGGGACAGCTTGAGGCTCTGTTTCAAAAAAAAAAGATCTGAAGAACATGGACCTAATAAGCATGTATGAAAATTCCATCTGATATCAGAAGAATATACGTTTTTCTCAAGTGCACGTAGAACATTCTCCAGAATAGATCATATATTAAGCCACAGAATAAATCTTAATAAATTTAAGAAGATTGAAATCATATCAAATATCATTTCCAACCAAAATGAGACTCAGTATCTACAAAAATAAAAATAAAAATTAGTTTGGCATGCACCTGTAGTCCCAACTATTTGGAAAGCTGATGCAGGAGGATCATTTAAACCTCAGTATTGGAGGTTGCTGTGAGCTATGATGATACCACTACTCTCCAGCATAGGGAACAGAGCAAAACTTTGTCTCAAAAAAAGGGGGGGAGGAGTTGGAGGTTGCTGTGAGCTGTGACGTCATGGCACTCTACCAAGGGTGACAGAGTGAGACTCTGTCTCTTAAAAACGGGGGGGGGGGGAATAGAATAACAATAGAATAAATCAATAAAATTAAGTTGTTTTTTTGAAAAGATAAGCAAAATTGACAAACCTTTAGCTTAACTAAGATAAAAAAGATTAAGTCTCAAACAAAATCAGAAATAAAAGAAGACCTATTAAAGTGATACCAAATACAAAGGGTCATAAGAGACTATTATAAACCATGATAAGCTGACAAATTGGACAATCTAGATGAAATGAATAAATTCCTAGACACATACACCAACCAAGACTGAATCACAAAGAAATAGAAAATCTAATAGATCTATACCAAGTAAGGAAATTGGACTAGTAATTAAAAAATCTCTTATCAAATTAACCCAGGATCTGATGCCTTCTCTGCTGAATTCTACCAAATACTTAAAGAAAAATTAGTGCCAGTCCCTCACAAACTCTTCCAAAAAAATTGAAGAGGAGGAAACATTTCCAAAATCATTTTATGAGGCTAGATTTACCCTGATAATAAAGTCAGCCAGGCACAGTGGCTAACACCTGTAATCCTAGCACTCTGGGAGGCTGAGGTGAGAAAACTGCTTGAACTCAGGAGTTCAAGACTTGTCTGAACATCTTCACAAAATAATAAAAACACCCAGACAGGCATCATAGCTCATGACTGTAGTCCCAGGTAATAAGGAGGCTGAGGCAGGAGGACCCATGGAGTCCAGGAATGTGAGGTTGCAGTGAGCTATGATAATGCCACTGCACTCTATTTAGGGCACAGAATGAGACTCTGTCTCAAACAAAACAAAACAAAACAAAAAAACAAGGCAACTAATAAGAAAGTGAGATAAATGTTGGAGGCAATGGAAATCAAAATAGCTTGATACTGGTATAAAAACAGACATATAGACTAATAGAAAAGAATTGAGAACTTAGAAATAAAGCCACTTGTATATTATCAACTAATATTTGACAAGGACACCAAGAATACACAATGAGGAAATGATCGTCTCTTCAATGAATTGTATTGGGCAAAACTATATATTCACATGCAAAAGAATATAATTGTATTTACGCCACAACTATTTATACCACTCACAAAAATTCACTTGAAACGGGTTGCAGACTCTAATGTAAGATCTGAAACTTAAAACTCCTGGGAGAAAACATAGGGGAAAATCTGCTCAACTTAGTCTTGGCAATGATTTTGTTTTTTTGATATGACACCAAAAACTCAGGCAATAAAGGCAAGAATAAATAAGTGGGACTATATCAAACCAAAAACTTCTACACAGAAAAGGAAACAATCAACAAAAATGAAAGATAACTTAGGAGATGGTAGAAAATATTTACAAATCATGTATATCTGAGGAGGAATAAATCTCCAAAATCTATAAGGAACTATTATAACTCAATAGCAAAATAAAAATAAAAACAAATAACCTGATTAAAAAATGGGCAAAGGACATAAATAAAAATTTTACCAAAGAAGATATACAGTGGTCAGCAGGCAAATGAAAAGGTGCTCAACATCACTAACCATCAGGGAATGCAAATCAAAACCGCAATGAGATATCATCTCACACCTGTTAGAATGGCTACTTTTTAAAAAGACAAAATATAATAAGTGTTGGTGAGGCCACAGAGGAGAGGCAACACTTGTACACTGCTGGTGGGAATGTAAATTGGTATAGCCATTTATAGAAAACAGTAGAGAGGTTACTCAAAAGTTAATGATAGAACTTCATTACCTCTGTAGTGTGGTACTTCATACCACATCATCCAGCAATCTGCTTCTGGTTGTATAATTGAAGAAAGTAAAAGTAGTATCTCAAAGAAATATCTGCATTGGCATGTTCATTATTGCATTATTCATGATAGCAGAGACATAAGAACAACCAAAGTATCTGTCAAGAGATGAATGAATAAAGAAGATATGATGTTTATAGACAAAGGAATATTATTCATCCATAAAAAAGAAAATTTTGTTATTTTTGATAATGTATATAAACCTGCAGGGAGTTATGCTAAGTGAAATAACACAGAGAAAGACAAAGACTGCATGATCTCACTTATATATGAAATCCAAAAAAAGTTGACCTGATGGAAACAGAAAACCTAATGGTGGTTTCAGGAACTGGAGAGTGGAAGAAATGGAAAGATGCTGGTCAAAGGTTATAAGATGAATAAGTTCTGGGGATCTAATGTACAAAATGGTGACTATAGTTACTGTATTTTATACTTGAAATTTGTTGAGAGAGTTGACCTTATGTGTTCTCACCACATGAAAAAAAGGTAACCATGGGAGGAGGTGGATATGATAATTAACTCGATGATGGTGATAATTTTATATATGCATATCCAATCATCATCTGGCACATCTTAAATATATACAGTTTTATTTGTCAATTATACCTCAATAAAGCTAGAATAAAAGGAGTTGGAACTATAGAACACACTACAGGCTCGGCGCCTGTGGCTCAAGCGGCTAAGGCGCCAGCCACATACACCTAAGGTGGCAGGTTCGAATCCAGCCTGGGCCGCCAAACAACAATGATGGCTACAACCAAAAAATAGCCAGGCGTTGTGGCAGGGGTCTGTGATCCCAGCTACTTGGGAGGATGAGGAAGTAGACTCACTTGAGCCCAGGAGTTGGAGGTTGCTGTGAGCTGTGATGCTACAGCACTCTACCCAGGGGGACAGCTTGAGGCTCTGTCTCAAAAAAAAAAAAGAACACACTACAGAGGGTGCCAAAAAATGTATACACATTTAAAAAAAACAAAACTGTATTAAAATTCTAATATTCAATATACACTGATAACATTTGTTATCTTATATATTATGTCTTGTAGCTCTTACAATTCAGAAGTCAAATGTGACTTAGGTATGTATATATATATACACATATATTTAATTTTTTATATGTACATATAAACTCAGCTTTTGAGATTCTCTTGTCAAAAACAAACAAATAAAAACACTCTTTTCCCCTTGTTGGAAGTAATGGGAAAAATACAAGCACTTAATTTTCAGAATTGAATGCTGTACGTTTAGTAACAATGGGTATTTAGGGAATGCTGTTGACTCATGATATTAGAACCTTCAATAGTGTACTCTTAGGCATCAATTGCGGCATAACCTACAGAACATCTTTTATACCTTTAATATATAGTGATACTATAAGAATAAAAAGTCATCTTGATCCTTCAGAAAAATGTATTTTGCTCTCTTAATGTGGAGATTTTTTTTAAACCTCAAGGCTCTATTCCAATTGGTTTCAATGCACTGATCTAATATCACTCTATGGAAATGTATCATGTACTTGAAATATATATTTAATAAGATAAAGCCATCAACCAGCATAGCTCTAAAGACTTTTTCTTCTTTTTCTATCAGCTGTTTAATTTCATTATGATTTCTAAAAATTCTCTGGTAGTGTACAGCTGCTCCACTGTTGAATAGCCTTGAAATAGAAATGTGTTACTTTGCTTAGCAAGAGACATCTGCATACTGTAGAAAAACAAAATCATTTGATGTGATTAACGCGGGAAGATGGTTATTCGTATTTTTAATGCATATTGTTTAAACTCAAATATGTTTGCCTTCCAGCCATTTTTAGATATGTTATTCTAATCTATGATTTAAATCTGTGATGCTTTTAAGATCTACATTAAAAAAAGAATGTTTGCCAGCCCATCCAACACCTCCTGCTGCTAGTTGGCTGGCTTTCTCTGAATGTCATAAACAGAGCTTTTGATATGGTACCCGTGGGGCTCTTTATCCAGGATGATGTAAATAACTACTCCCAACATTTGGTCCTTCTACCATCTTTGATCATGTTGTCTTGAAATTTGCCCTTGCGATGAGCAAGTCTTTACTTTCACATTAGAAGAGCTCACATTGTATTTGAAAATATCAAAATATATAAGCCCTAGGTGGGCAATAGGTCAGGTTAAAAAGTTTGCAGATAGATGGGTTATTACAGGCTTAGAAATTACAATGAAAAAGGGTGTACGTGCCTTTTCTCATTCCCTCATAGTCATGAAAACCTTTTGCTACACCATAAATCTTCCTCTGTCCATGTTCCCATTCCCTAGGCATTTCACAAGTGGTCAGTCTTGATCTTCAGATTTATGTGCAGAGTCTTGGCACTGACCTCCTTGGAGGGCACGATTTATGAGACAGAGCCAGTGACTGAGTGTGGAATATGATCCCGCCCTCTTGATGTGAGAATGAAATGCTCTTATCAGACTGTTCTGCTTGCCATTCGTGGAATATCATCTCTTAAAGGGCTTTTGAAATGTGCCTAAGTCAGCTCCCTCCTTTAGCAGGTAAAGACAAAACTGAGGTGCCAAGGTTTAACTGAAGATTACACATCAAAGAAAAATTGCTCTTTCTACTTGTCTTAGTTTATTTTGTGCTGCCATGACAGAATACCTGAGACTAAATAAATTATAGTGAACAGAAATTTATATGGCTTGTGGAAGTGGGAAGTCTAAGACCCAGGGGCTGCATCTGGTGAGGCCCTTCTTGCTGACACAACACAATAGAAAGTATCACATGGGTGAGGGACAGAAAAGGACACTAAATTCATTCTTTTATAAGGAACCCATTTCTGCAATAATAAACCCATTCCCACAGTAACAGCATTAATACATTCATGAGATTAGAGCTCTCATGACCTAATTATCTCCTAAAGGTCCCTCCTCTCAACACTGTTGCATTGGAGATTAAGTTTCCAACACATGAATTTGGGGGGGGACACATTCAAACCATAGTACCATGAATCTAGAATGCCTGTCCCTGTCATCTCTTTAAGAAAATGCAGCCTATATTCCTGCCATAAGCTGAAATTTGAGAAGCATGGACTACAGAGCTGCTACGCCCTCAGGAGTTCTTATAAAAGGAATTCTGCCTTCCTTGCTCTTCCATGGTTTCTGGAGGACCTACTCAAGAAATGTGGCAAAGCTAGGAGACTCAGAAGTTCTTCCCTGTCCCATAAGACGGCCCCCAACAGCTTTCACAGCAGGCCAGTAAGACTAAGATGTTCAACAATCTTCACACCACTTAACAATCAGCACTGCTGAATTTAGTATATGTTAAAAGTGGCAGCTTGAACCAGTGGAATAAAGATGAACTATCTGATAAATAGTGTTGGTAAAAAAGGGTAGACATCTGAAAAAAAAAATGAAGTTGGATCTACATCATAACAAATTCTAAGTGAATCAAAAATTGAGATGTTAGAAATGAAACCTACTAAAAGAACCTGGTAACATTTTAAATCTTAGAATGGAAAGATTATTTTAAGACTCATTCAAACGTTAGAAGCTATGAAATGTTGGTAAGTCTGAATATATAGAAATAAAAGCTTCTATATCTCTCTCACACACATAAAGTCAAAAGATAGAAATCTCACTAGGAAAAAATATTTGCAAGTCACGTTTAAACAAAGAACCACTCTCTTCAGGAGACTGAAAGTTCCTACAGACGGAGAAATAAGAGTGCAATAAACTAATAGGAAAAAACTAGGCAAAAAGATATAAACACATGGTTCACATAAAATGAAATATGAATGGCTCTTAAACATTTGGAAAAATGCTCGGCTTCACTCATAATAAAAGATATGCAAATTAGAACTATATTGAGATGCCATTTTTCTCCTCTCAAGTTGGCAAAATCCCAAAGTCTGATAATATACTGCATTGGTGAGTCTGTAGGAAACGAGCCCTCTCATACGTCATTTGTGAGAGTATATGTTAGCATAACCCCATATGGAGAGCAATTTAGGAAAATCCATCAAAATTACAAATGCATATATCTTTCTCTCCGGCAATTTTAGTTTTGGAAATTTATGTTACAAACACACTTGCAAATGAACGAAAGGACATATGGTTAAGGTATTCATCACAGTATTGTTTGCAAGACCCCAAATTTGAAATAACCTAAACTGTTAAATCCAGCAAATTGCTAAAATAAACAGGTTAAATAAATTATGATACATTCATCCAACAGAATACTACAAAACTTAAAAAAAAAAAATGAAAGAGTAAGATGCTGAGAAAAAAATGTTGAATGGAAAAGAAAAATGCAGAACTGTATATAAAGTAAGCTGCCTTTTATGTAAAAAGGAGGAAAATAAGAATATGAATTTCCATTTGTTCTTACACATAAAAAACTGGAAGGAGCTACATGAAACTAAACACAGTGGTTCCTAGTAAGAAGTGGGCCTAGGAACTGGCAGCATGTGGGGTACAGAAGGGCCAAGATTTCTCATTGTTTACGTTTATATATATTTGGAATCATATGACTAGATGATTTTCAAAAATCATCTTTTTAACTCAGAAAAAAACTGAGTTCTTTGCTTGACTCTAAGGCAGTGGTTCTCAACCTGTGGGTCACGACCCACAGGAACTGTATTAAAGGGCCACAGTATTAGGAAGGTTGAGAACCACTGCTCTAAGGAGACTAACAAGTCTCCACCTTAGCATTAAGGTTAAAACTCTAGGCTGCCCAGATCTTAATTCACTCATTTGTCCTTCTTTCCTTTATTGGACAGATATTTATTTGCAATCTTCTGTATAATAGGTGCTAAACTCTAGGGGTACCTGGAGAACAGGATCAACCAAATCTTTGCTTCACAGAATCTACCTACCAACCAGGCTCTCTTCAGCAGGCAAGTACTCTAGGACCCGTATTAGCAAGTTTTACTTCATTGTGACAGTGTTTCAAGAGGGAGCACCTTAAATCCCCATTGGTATAGAGTTCAAAAATTCAATATCCTTGATTTTTATGAGCAAACAAGATATGTACAGGCTTGAGGCAGTTTTGGTTTCTCTCAATGGCACCTCTTTGTAGAGTTCCACAATATCTTTTATTGCCTATAATACCACATAATTTGAAATTCTATTCCAAATATGGCCCCTGCTTATACTTATCCAGGGTTATAATAATTTCCTGTGATTCATATTCATGCCTTTTTATTAATGCTGCAGAATTATACAGTGTATCACTACTTTCTTTTCCTTTCTGTTTCCCCCTTAGTTTTATTAATTTATATTCCATTATGATGAATTTTTCAAGTCAAATATCTGTTCCTTGGTGTTGATACCAGGCCTGCAAATAGCACTTCCTTCTTCCTCTGTTCCCCTGCCACATTGCAGGCAGATGAGAGCTGATGGTGAAGCTACGCACACACCAGCTCTATGTGTGTTTGTGGGGGATATGTACACATTTGAGGCCACATCAGCATGTTATAGGACTGAGCCCATTTGGTTAATGAACAAAGCAATGTTCTCAGGGCTGTCCAAAAGAGCTTTCTTCAATGATTGAAATGTTCTATAAGTGTGTTGTCCAACATGGGAGCTGTTAACCTTTTGTGGCTATTTGCACTTCAAATGTGGCTAATGAAACTGAGGAATTGTGTTTTCCATTTGATTTTATTTAAATAAATTTAATTTTTTTTTTTGGCAGTTTTTGGCCGGGGCTAGGTTTGAACCCAGCACCTCTGGTATATGGGGCCGGCGCCCTACTCTTTTGAGCCACAGGCACTGCCTATAAACTTAATTTTTTAAAACTGGCAGGAGAAGGAGGATGTGTGAAACCAAGGCATGTGGTCCCAAGAGAGTAGTCATCCATCCAAATTGCAGTATTTGAGAGTGGAAGTTCACAGCAGTGGGAATCTCTTAGCCTTGAGTATTCCACTCAGATGGTGAAGGTTTCCTGCTTTGTAAGGGGTAGTCCACATGGAGTAGGAGACGGTTTCCAGCTCATTGCTGAGATAAGACAGAGTATAATGCATTCCTCTAAAACTCTATTATAAAAAAAAGTCAACAAGCTTCAAGAAGGTTTGGTTAGAGAACTAGGCAGGCCCATTAGGGTTCAAAGCTAAATTCCAGTCCTTGAGTGCACAGGAGAAACGTGGGAGAAAATGCCATCTCCTGGACTGAGCACAAGCCCCAGGCATCATGAATGCCAGACTCTGGAATGGGAACCTAATTCCAGACCTCATTCATTCATGGGAATGGACTCCTAATACGCAGCGCACCTAGGAATGAGCTCAAGACCTGCCTGCAATTTCATTCAAGGACCAAAGTCTCTGGAATCTGTAGGTAGATAGACCAGGTCTAGTAAATGGGGGCTGACAAGCTGCAGGTCTATCCAGCTCAACCTCCTTCATTTGTCCCTCATTACTTACACCATCCAGCACGCATACCCACCAGAGAGAACATTAAAGGCTCTCCTTAGGGGTCCATGATGGCACACTAGAGGCTCTCCACAATTCAGAGCCCACTGTTTTGCTCAGCCTTTGTCTTCACAAATTTCTCACCTTTATCTTACGCTCTCCAGTCAACCATGACTGTTCATGCTGCTTTCAATGTGCTCCAGCCTCTCCAGTGTCCATGGACTTGCTCATGGGGATTGTCAGAAATGCCTTCCTCCACCATTTCCATCTGCCCAAACCACCTTTGCTCACAGCTCACCTCGGTGCACAATTGCTGAAGTTGTCTTCCCTGAAAGCCACTGTGTCTGTGCTCACTCCCTCCTTGGAGCCTTGGGGCACTTGACCTTGTTGCTGTTTTGGCACTTACTCCATTCTTCCTTATATTGTGAGCCTTAGTGACTTTGTCTAAAATCGCCTCCTAGTTTTTGAGCATTTTGATGTCGAGCCTGTGTCATTCATATTCTGTGTCCCTGTCAGTGCCTGGCACAAAATTGGTCTCCAGGAATTATTGTTATTGAACTGGCTTAAGGACAGTTATACACAAGGGGAGAATTTCATCTGCCCTCAATGAAAAAGGGATCTTTTGCTACAGAAGGTGAGAGAGCTCATGCAGTTCTCTGCATTTGTCTGAAAAGTGTCTTATTGTAGCACGAGACATTTTTCAAATCAAAGGTAGCAAAGTGGTGAACCAGAAGTCACACGTGGCCTATATACATGTTTTGTTTGACACACAATGTTATATTTTAATTGTCAACATTTAAAATTTTGAAGAGTTCATATAAAAATCTGTATTTTCAGATTTTATTAAGAAACAAAAAATCAGATCTGGCATATTAGGCATTCATTCCTACCTGGCAATTTGCCAGTTCATCTAGGCCTTACTTAGCCCACTGTACTTAGATCCTACAAGGATGAAAGTGATTTTATTTTTCCCTCTTCCAATCAGATGTACATAGAGTCAGTGCACCTTCGACACTGATAATGCCTTTTATGAAGCTCCTATTGCCTATTTTTAAGTCATATGGGTTCTGATAATGTTAATGGTAATTGTTTTGGCCTGCTACTTTCTGTACTATTCATCAGTCTCCCAGGAGTGCATGCTATGTTCAGACAAAAATATAATTTAAATCATTTTTAAGAGGTGTGATGGCAGCTTCATGTCCATTGTCACTCTATCTGCAAGTGCAATTTTTAGACATTAGAGAATTAGTCAAGGGACCTGGAGTGGCAGGGCAAAAAGCAAACTTGGTGAAAGTAGATGTGACAGACACTTGAATAAGAATGAAGAGAGTGAGTGCTGCGTGACATGAGATGCTAGCATTTCATCTCACATCCACAGCACCTTTTGTGTGATGCCCAAGGAGATTTCAGGCAGTACTTGAGCTTCCCCGTAATTGATGAGAAGGAGAAGTGTTTTCTTCATGTGCTGATAGAGGAAACTGAGGCACCATTTATTCCCAATTGTAAGAGAATTGGTAGTTAAGCTCAATTATCCTCATTTCTGGCCTTTCCCTTAATCACTCATCCTTACTCTTTGGTTTCAAGGGTAATTTATGTTAGATCAATTTAGAGTCACTCTCAGAATTTAATCAATACCATCTGTAACCCGTAGGCTCTCCATGTCTAAAGCTTAATCTTCAGAAAAAATGTTAGGAATAAGAACATAAACAGGCTAAATATAAAATCAGATGGGCCACTCCTTGGCTTGTAAGCAATGCCAGTGATTCAAACTCACCATCTTCCCCCTTTGGTGGCTCCTGCTGTCCTCCCTGCTCACCTTCTTACACCCCCCCCAACACCAGTTAAAGACAGCATTAATGGAGCTGCTCCTGTTCAGCATTTATTTTAAAACCTCATACTGGAGACATCTGAAGGGAGGCTTCTCATTTCTTTGACCCATAAGAAGTTTAATTTAAAAAAAAAAAAAAAGATTTGGTTAGCTAAATCAACACTTCAAGAGTCTGGCAAGTGCTTTCAGTCTAAAAATGAATAACAAGCTGCCTTCGACTGTTAAACCCATTACTCTAATCACACTTTAAATGAACCATTATGAGGCACCCATTTAGTATAATATCCTTGAAAACACAGCATTTCCTGAGAGTAGGTATTAACAGTATTTTAAGAAGGAGCTGGTCATTATGCATTCTTTGTAATAATCATTAGTGATCAAAATCACCTCTCCTGAAACATTATCTTCCTAAGGACATCTCCCTAACTAAGTAACTAAAAACAAGTAGAGAATGCTGGAATTAAATACTAAATCATATGTTGCTTCACTGAGTTCATGAGCCAACCTTTGACCCCTGGACGGATGGGATTAAATACCACTTAGATAAAGGTAATTTAAGAGCTCTCTTCCATGCATTTTTAGAACCAAGAAAAGAAGGAGAATACCCAGGCCTACCTAAAAATCACTGTTGTGGGGAACAAAATATACAAACAATATTTAGTTTGTCTTTCATGTCTCTTCTATAGGACCTTGTTATCAGCAGATGGAGATTTTCTCCAATTTTAAGTAGAGTTTTGGATGCCCCACGTGTGCTCTAGGTAAGCAAATCAAAGTTGTACCAATTTAAGCCTGAGAAAATTGTTAGCCCTCATCTCGCCCTGGGTGTGGCTAACTAAGATTCACACTGGGCTGCTATACTTCTGATTGGCCCATTAGAGCCTTGGTGTCAGCTTGCTTGGGGCTCATCCCAGCATGTCCCTTTTACTATACTTGATCAGACCCTTGGATCATCAGCTTGTTCTGTCTGTCATCTCTTCTTGTAGCCAGGTGACCTGCCCTGAATCATTTCAAGTTCTGTATTTTTCTAAATTACATTGTTCTCTGGAGTCTGTTGCCCAACTGAAAGAGTTACATTTTCTTTCTCTGTTAGTTACTCAAAGTATCAATCATTCTGTAACCACCTGTACTACCTTTAACCTTCTTCCTGTCTTCCAAATCAAAACCCATTTCTCACTTCCATATGTCAACACCAGAAACATACATTGATTAAATGTCTTTCATTTGAAAGCACACACAGTCCTGCTATCCTGCCTATGTCTGAATGCCTCCCATATGCTCTCCATGCAAGCCTAATTCCTCTGTTCCCGTCCTCTGGAAAGTCATTCTTCATTGTAATAAGTTGCCCAAAGTAAATGTATTCATCATCTTTTTCTCTGACAACCATGTTTCTCCACTACGGGAAATTAAACACTGCAACATATGGCCTGAGCAGCAAACTTTAGTGCTTGCTCGCTCAATTGTTTTAACACATTGCCGCCTTCACATAATATTCTGTTTGCCACTAGCATGTCAGGCTTCCGCTTGACATATGCATTAGACATGTTAATGGTAAGTCAGAAACCAACTGAAGCTGACAATATGACGAAAGAAGGGTAAGTGCCTATTAATTACTAAAATTCACTTTTTCCCACTATTTAGCGGGGGAAAAAAAAAACAAATTAATGTCTTCAGAACATGCCACCACATTAGCCTGCTGTGGTGCCATCTGAAAGATTTTTAAAGCCATAAGTACTATGGAAGTGCTTTGTTTAGATTTAGCAGGGCCATGTAAATGACACCATTGCTCTCTCTATTACCATGTGCCTGCCCTATTGGTCCGCTCTTTCTGCATCCTCCATCCTCAGTACCCAACAGGCATGCTATAGTCACTGAATTCCTTGTGTAGCCATTCAAACACCACTGGTACCTGATCCAGGGTTCTCTTCCCTATTAGTACATAAACTTCTTTCAAAGTACATTCTAGATGCTACACATTTAATAAAACCAGTAGAACACAATTTTCTTCTGGGTCATCACTTTAGAGATCAGATTAACTGATTACAAATCTTTGCGCTTCTATTGGGAATCTACTGACTCTGAATTCATTTGATAGTTAAATAATTTTGATCTCAGAATTAGTAAAAGAGTTACCAAATTTTAGGTTTTTAGATCTTTATTTTTAATTAAGGCCCACTAATCTTCAGTGTATATACTTATGATTTGTATGTGTTCCTGAAGAATAAAAAAGTTCATAAGTTTTTAGTGGATACTACATGGAATGTTCTTCCCTACACTGAATTTTTTTTTACATAAATAGAGCTATATTTAATACATGTGTTGTATTTGATGCTGGAGGACATCCAACAGCCAGCAAGTTTACTAGAATCTCTGAGTCTGATTCATCTGTGTCTTTACAACATTTTCTGAGCTCTCAGGCGTCCGTGGCTACCAAGGTCATTCCCCATATCAATAACCATGTTATCTTAAACTCAATGTCAGCCAGTAGTTACCCAAAGCTTAATTGGAAGAAACAATTTATGAAGGTGTTCTGATGTCCACCCGTGCCTCTGACCTTCTAAAAATCTATTTTGACATTAAGCTGGATAGCAGAGAGCTATGCCCCTAAGACCCCATCAAATTGGTCCTCTGTTGAATTGCTTTCACCATGAGTTCAAGTTATTAGCCTATGTATCGAGAGACATTATCAGAAGCAGTCCTGTGAAGCTCATTGTATTATCTATAAGGATATTGTTGAAGGTACCATCAACTGCATTACACAGAGTCTTCCCCTATGAGGACCTTGGAACAAATACCTTCTGGGCTTCAGGAATAACTGGGCCACTCCTGAGCACCTAGTTTTATCTTATAAAAAGTAGAAGCACTGAATTATGGTTTATACATTGCCTGGTAGAGAACTTAGAGCAAGTAAGTAGGACCTCATGACTTCTATTTTTATGCCCCAACCTCTTTGATGGTGTTATCTCCCCTCCTCCCACTGCCCTTATTTCCTATTGCTCTGATTTTCTCAACTATTTATTTTCAATTGAATCAAATGTCATAATACACACTTATACTTTGTGCAGCGGCCTTATAACCTTTCTGAAATAAAGTAAGTTATTAAAGAGTAAATATATGCACAAAACCCATACTTTAGAAAGTATACATTTTGGAATATTTATAGACTTATTTTGAAGACATTTTATAATGTTATCATTCAACAGAAAAAAATGCAGCAGGTGACTACACTTGCTAAGTCTGGCATCACATAATACCAGTGTGAGAATTTTCTCTATTATATAGAGAAAAAACAGTTTGCCTATTGAGTAAGAGGCTATAAAAGAAATAACAGAAATGCATGCAGACTGTGTATTTACACATCCACACAAACAATTGCATATAAATGTACTTAAGAAGGTTACAGAGAAAAAAAACAGGACAGTAACTTTAGATCATCTTGCTCTACCAGTCTGCAAAGTCTATAATAGTACTGTTAATACTCCCAGAACAGTTACAAATATGAAAGAGTTTTGATATCATCAAAATCTATATCCGTTCATTCATTCCATAAGCACATAATGAAACAATGTATTAAGCTCAAGGGGTACTTCAGTGAATGAGACTTAGCTCACTGCAGTAGGAAATAGGAAACTTAAGCGTCTCATCCCGCAGTATTTGATGTGTCTGTGAAACATCTAGGTAGATACTGAAGTATAACTGAATAGTGGCAACATCATAGCTCAACCTAGGCTTTTATAGTTACAAAATGCTGGGTGACCCAGTGCAGCTTATCTTGCTGGATGAGAGGTGTTCCTGGGGTCAAGGTTGGACACTGGCAACTGTGCTCCTTTTTAAGACAGCATTGAGGGAATGGTTGAATTAATTCAGTAAATGGTATGTCCATGGCTGCCAATGCTGATGCTACCCAAATAGTAGTTTATAATCTTGAAACTATCACTATAATCATTGCCTTTTCTTTTTACTTATCTATGTCTTTCAAGTAATTTTCAAGTAAGTCACCATGTGAACATTTTCTGATGTTGTCATTATGTGAGACAAAGAGAACACAGAAATTGTACACTGAGCCACAAAAAAGATCAAGAAATGTGGGCTTCTTTTTGAGAGCCGTGACTCCAAAGCCATCTATTGGGATTAAAGTACATCCTAATTTTTCCAGGTTAACATTTGCAGCTAGGGGTCCTTTGTTTATTTCAATATTTAAGTAGGACCAAGAAAGAAAGCAGCCTATAAAATTGTTTGAGTGAGTTGAAGGATCAAAGTTACTGTCATCCTGTTCCATCCCTAGAAAGGATGACAGTAAATGCAGTCTTCAAACACAGGTATAACAACCTCTTTCTGGCACATCAAGTAGGTGACTGTTCAACTGCACCCTGAATCACCAACTAAAGGATCAAGGGAGACCCTGAGCACAAACATTGTAATAATTCAATTTTGAGGGTACTAGGGTCCTGGACTTTACTGAGAAGTCTGATAAAAGTCCATTTGCTTTGTTTTTCTGCTATATGTAATATATCTTACGAGGGAAGCTTGGCAGAGTAACCCATTGGATACAAAAATTGATTTGTGAGTCAGAGAGCCTCAGATATCTTCCTATCACAAAAGCTAGCTTGGGGGAATCTCCAGAGGACAGGGTATTTAAGATCTTAGTGCCTTAATACGTATTGCCTCAAGAATGTGAAAATAATAGGGAAGAGTATGGAATGACTACTAGTGAACCTGATTTCTACTGGAGATTCTTGTTTCTGTCATGTTTATCTGGTTTTAGATATAAAGTTTCACCACATTCCTAATGTTGATCAGAAATGGAGATTGCAGCCTTGCACCAGACTTGTACATTCAAAATTCTTCCTTCTTATTTCTTTCCCTTGTCCCGCCTTGATCTATACCTACCATGGTAGACTTTCCTATTTACTCACCAAGATTTATAATTGCTCTCTCCTGAGGGAACACCACATGACTTTTCTGGGCCAGTGAATGTAAAGAAAATCCCTTAAGAATTGGTGTGCAATTGTCTGTCTTCTCTTTTGTGGCCATTATGAGAGGAAATTGTCTCAAGCACGGAGGAGGACAGCTTCTGGGAGAATTGCCCAGACCCCTGGCAGACTATGTGAGGGAAATATACCTTTTTGTCATGCGAAGGCACTGGAAAGTTTGGTGTTTTCTACCTTAGCAGGAACTAGAGTGGACTATCCTAAAACCTCCTGTTACCATGTCTCCTGCCCAATTCCGATACATAGGTTTATAAAAGATTTAATAATATTTCCTAAGTAGAAAGAAAATACAGAAATTGCACTTGAGTACTAGGTCTTACCTTACCCTTCTACTGGTGGGCACAAGCACCAAAGTGTTAGCATAACTGTTCAAATAACAAATCTTTAAATGCTACAAGCTCTGGCACAAAGCCATCTTCCTTTCTTTTTTGGAGGGGGGGGATTCATTGAGGGTACAAAGAATTAGGTTACACTGATTGCATTTGTTAGGTAAAGTCCCTCTTATAATTATGTCCTGCCCCCAAGAGGTATGCCATACCCCATGATCCCCCAACCCCCTCCAACCTCCCCTCTACCCACTCTCACATTCTCCTACCCTCCACCATGTATTAGATCATCTATTGCCTTCATTAGAATTGAGTACACTGGATTCTTGCTTCTTCATTCTTGTGATGCTTTACTAAGAAGAATGCATTCCACCTCAATCAAAGTTAATTCAAAAGTTGTAAAGTCTCCATCTCTTTTAATGGCTGAATAGTATTCCATGGTATACATAGACCACAGGTTGTTAATCCATTCCTAGGTTGATGGGCATTTAGGTTGTTTCCACATTTTGGTGATTGTAAATTGAGCTGCTATAAACAGTCTAGTGCAAATGTCCTTATGATAAAATGATTTTTTTTCTTCTGTAAGCCCAGTAATGGGATTACAGGATCAAATGGGAGTTCTAATTCGAATTCTTCCATCTTTCTGAATAATATGTTCATCCTTCATATAGGCAGATAATCAACTTATGTTAATAAGAAACCATAACAGGGCAGGAGCTGATCTATCTACTGGCAATGTATGAGTAAGCCAAAGAAGTAAGGCTTTCTTCAAGCCTCTGATCTGGTAGGGGAATCTAGTGTGTGCAAGCACACACACACACACACAAACATACACAAACATACAGAGAGAGAAAGGACAAAAATGTTAAGTCAGTGCTACAAAATAAATGAATAAATAACATATGCGAATGAATGATGGAAGTAGAGGATACTATTTTGTATCAGGGTTCTCTGAGGAAATGACATTCACAATGACAAGAAAGTTGGCAGTGCAAAAATTTGGGAGAAGAGCCTTCTAAGAAGATGAAACAACAAATGCAAAAGCTCTGAGATAGGGATAAGCTTGGCTTGTTAGGAAACCCGAGGAGAAGGCCAGCATAGCTTTAGCAGAGCATCAGTGAAAGTGGCTGGAAAGAGCTATAGTCAGAGGGGAAAAAAGGAACAAAACTCTGTATGACCTTGAAGGCTCAGTAAAAGGTTCGGATTTTAACAAAAATACCTAGGGTATTTAAAACAGAGAGGTTACTTGCTATGACTTACATTTTTAAAAGATCATTCTAGAAAATATATAGACAACCGTGAAGGGAAAAAGTGAAAAAAAATAATCAATTGGCTCTGCAATTATCCAAGCAGTGGAGATGAAGAGGTATGATATAAAGATTTGAGATTTGAGATATATGCCAATGATTCCTAAACTTAACTGCATATTACAATCATCTTGGATGTAGATCTTTCAGATTTTCCACCCCCCAGGCCACATCCAGGCCAATTAGATCATAATCACCAAGGATGGGACATAAGTGTCAATTTTTTATTGCTCTTGGCTCATTTCAATGTGCAGACAAGTTTGGGAACCACTGATCTATACTATTTTGAACACAGACCTTGCAGGACTTACTGACAGACTTAATGCGGGGGGGGGGGAGATAAAGAAAAGTTAAGGACGCTGTCTGGGTTTGTGGCATGAGCAATTGGGTGGATGTTGGTGCTATTTATTGAAATTGGGAAGACCTAGTAAGGAATAGTTTGGGGTTGGAAGACATTGGAATCAAGAGTTCAGTTTGGGCTTCTTCCATGATTCAACAATTATGAATTGGGCTGCAGTAAACATTCTGGTACAAATATCTTTGTTGTAGCATGATTTTGGTCTTCTGGATATATACCTAGTAGAAGAATTATAGGATCAAATGGCAGGTCTATTTTTAGTTCTCTAAGTGCCCATCGATCCACAAATGGATGAATAAATTGTGCTATATGTACACCATGGAATACTATGCAGCCTTAAAGAAAGATGGAGACTTTACCTCCTTCATGTTTACATGGATGGAGCTGGAACATATTCTTATTAGCAAAGTATCTCAAGAATGGAAGAAAAAGTATCCAATGTACTCAGCCCTACTTTGAAATTAATTTATAGCTTTCATATGAAAGCTATAACCCAATTATATCCCAAGAACATGGGGAAAGAGGAGAGGGAGGGGAGGGGAGGGGGGAAGATGGGTGGAGGGAGGGTGATTGGTGGGACCACACCTATGGTTCATCTTACAAGGGTACATGTGAATCTTTCTAGATATAGAATATAAATGTCTTAACACAACAACTAAGAAACTATGTTAACCAGCTTGATGGAAATATTTCAAATTGTATATAAAACCAGCACACTGTACCCCATGACTGTATTAATGTACACAGCTATGATTTAATAAAAAAAAAAAAAAAAAAGAAAGAAAGAAAAGAGTTCAGTTTGGTATGTGGAAAGTTTGAGAGGCTTCACTTTATATACTTTGTATAAGTTGACATCACATAAGCAAAGGAAAGATCAAAGCTAGTGATACAAATCTTTTGGATGTTGGTATAAAGACAGAATTAAAGCATGCAACAAGAGGAAACCACCTAGCCAGTGTAGCCTGAAAAAAAGAAGAGAGTTCTAAGGTTCTAGAACTTGGCAACACTGTATAGCTTGGATCTGCTGCTCTCTTTCCTAGTCTCGCCCTGATTCCTTGCCCTTGAAGGAGAAGAGAAACTTCCTTTCTGGAACCCACATTTGGACTCCACATTCCACATCGCCTCTTTATTTACTGTGGCCACTGGTTCCAGGCTTCAAGACATGATTTTCCATCTCTGTTTTCTATAACCCTCTAGTCAAAGTCCTGAGATCTCCTGGGGTCTTGCTCTGCCACTTCCTAGCTATAGGACCCAGAACATACCAACACCAAGCCCTGTGCTGGACAGCCTGACTTCTCCTCCTGGTCCATCATGGCTGACCTTCTCTTTTTTGCAGTTTTTGGCCAGGGCTGGGTTTGAACCTGCCACCCCTGGCATATGGGGCCGGCACCCTACTCCTTTGAGCCGCAGGCACCACCCTCATGGCTGACTTTCTTTTAACACACTATGAGTAAAACAGCGGATTCCAGGGGGCACAAAATGATGTTGTTTCTGCCTTACTGTTTTAAGCCCCATGTAGCACTTACTTCCTGAGCCTTTATATGGTCAAGTTAGTGCTGCCGTTTTATCACTTTGAATCAATGAAGTCCTACCAGAGTAGTAAAAAGGTCTTGAAATCAACGTACCTGAATTTGCTATGCCAGTCACTAGTGATGTGTCCTTGGACAAGTTCTTCTCCATGCCTTAGTTCTCTCAGCTGGAGCAAAGGTATGATAACAAATAGCACCTACTTCTGAGAGTTATTTTAAGAGTGAAACAGGCTGATGTAAAACACCTGGACAAGATACTGTGCACAGAGTAAGCCTCCATAACTGTTTGCTACCCTGCTCATCCATGGCCTCTGTCTTCTTTGAACTCCAGAGAGCTCTGGTTCTTGGGCTTGCTCTTAACCAACTGATTGCTTCAGTTCCCCACATAGGTCCTTCTCTATTGTTTATACTCGTTTCTTAGTTTTTCTGTGGTAGTTGCTATAAACCACCACTTCCCCCACCCTCCAGCCCAGCTACAAATGCAAAGCTTGCCATGAAGACCTCCACCCGCCAGAATGACCACTGTTTCCCTTTTCTACTCAGTGAATCCATCTTAGCAGCTGCATCCATTTCCAAGTAAACTAATGAATCCATCAGCGATGGATTCCCCCAGGGTGACTTTCCAAGGTTACCTTATTACAACACAATATCTTTAATCATGTTTAATCGTACATTGAGACAGCAATACAAATAACTCCCACCTGACTATAAAGAAATCTTTTTCCATATTATGCATAGCGAGTTAAGGGCCTTTCTCGAAAAGTAATATACAAATTGTCCTTAGTAGCTTGAATAATATTAGTATTACAGGATGTGAGTGTTTAGGGACTTTAGAGGTGAATCAAGAAGTTATTTATTTTCCTTAATTGGTTGAATGATTTAATAATCTATACCCTTGAGATTGTGTTGGTGATCAAATTTTCTCCTACACAAAGTCCAGCTTACTTAAAAGTTACTTCAGTGTTTTGAGAGGAGAGGAAAGAGGGGCTAAAAAACAATTTTTAAATATTCAATCAGAAGGAAAGGTCAATTAATGTATTTTACAGTTACCTTTGGAAACAGTTGCTCCCAGGATTGTGGAAGTGCAAGAGGCTTTTTGAGGACACAGAAAGATCTTTGCAGGTTTCCAGCCAAAAGTCCCTTGAGATTCTCATCAGTTAGAGCAAATCCTGGTGTGGGCCAAATAATCTAAAACTGATTTTTACAATTCCACATCCACCGTGGATGTGGAAGGCTCAGAAGTATTGCCCACATGCCCGCTTTCCCAAGCCCGGCCTATGGATCAGACATAGGAAATTAGCTACACATGTTCCCCATCAGCATAATCACGCTGGTGAGATGCCTGGACGTCATCATAAGAGATCTGCTTAATAAAAACTGGTGTGATAAAAATAAATAGTAAAGTGATATTTTGGTTTTTGGCCCAGCCTTTCAATCTGTATGTGGGAGAGAACAACCACAGGGCTCTTTCTCCCCGTAACATGCATGCATACATTTTATTAGCATCGATGAGAGGAACATGTGCTCACGGAGGAAGATTCGAGACCCCACAGTGAGCCAGAAGTGATTCTGGCTTCTTGATTATAATTTTTAGCAACTTGTGAGATGAGAGCATGGAACTATTCTGATTACCCAATTTGGAGGAAATGATAAAATGAGAACCATGTTGCAGGACTCATTCGTATATGTGTATGTGCCTATATGACAAATTCCCAGGAAGGTCAGCATGTAAGAAGGAAGGGACAACACGAACATGCAATGAAAAAGAGAAGCAGTGTGTGCGTGTGTGTGTACACACACAGGTGTGTGTGGTATGTGCACTCACCCATTGCAAGATTCTGAGTTTATATTTATGAAAAGCAAAGACAAAAATGAACATATTCCCACCTCAAAAATCTTGAATTTGACCTTGCAAGCAAAGATACTACTTGCAAGTACCTCTTATCTATTCTCGAAAGAGTAAGTTGGGATCCAGGATGTACTTTAGATTCAAAGCTGTGCCCTTCACTCCTCTGGTCAAGATTTGATCCTGTGGCTAACAGCCGCTGAGATGGCCATAGTCTGTCAGAGCCCTTCCCTTCTTGCTTTTAGCCATGGAAAGCACTTACAGAATAACATTTTCATTTGTGTTTTCTCTGCATGATGCTAACCAATAAGACTACTAAAAATTACAAGGTCATGCTGTTATTTTCAAATTAGAAAACACTTTGTAAGCAGCCTTGACAGCCGTGCTCTATCACAGTAAAGAAAAATCAGCTCCTGGTTTGAGGACACTGAGTACAGACCTTGGTCACTAGAGGCCCTGGCATGGGGCAGTGTGCGGCTACTTAGCTAATGACAGGAATCTTTACACGCCTGCAGCCTGAGTTGTAGAATTGGCCTGCCTGCAAAGAGAAGTGTTCTGCAGCATTGAGGAATACAGGTGACCTTTTGGAAATGTTTTTGATCCTGGGCTCAATGATCAATTTTAATGTGATTTAAGTAAAAAAAAAAAAAAATTGAGTTATGTACGTCTGCCCAACAGTGACTTAGTATTTCCAGGTAGGGTGATATATTTCTGATACGGACACTCAGATGCTGCCTCTCAATGATGATGTGCCCTAATTTGTTACTGTCAGAGACTATTTAAAGGAACCATTTTATCTGCTTTCCTTTGCGATGGTTTGGGGAGGAACAGGCAAGAGAAGTAGTATAGCATTTCCTGTGTGTATGCTCCGTACCGGACATCCTACTAAGCCCCTCACATACATCACCCCAGTAATCCTTAGAACAATGTGATTGGTCAGTGCTATATCCTTAATCAAGAGATGAAGAGATTGAGGTTTCAGGACGTTAAGCACTTTACCCAAGATCACACAGTTAGGAATTGCCAGATAATGACCCAAAGGCTCTGCCACAAAACTCATGGTCTTACAACCCTGCTCTGCTGCTTCTATAATAAAGGAAGGATCTCTCTCTTTACTTAAGAGGAAAGGAGGTAATAACACCCTGGGGAGTATTAATAGGATGTGAAATGCCCACACTAGGGAGAAATTCTTTTGCTGTCCCCAGCGTTACTAAGAGTGGCAGGCACTGTCCCTGCTCAGCCCTTAACCCCTCAGTTGTCTTCCCATTTTTAAGCACACCAGCTCCCAATAGCCAATACCTGCATCCCTTAGGCTGAGAAAGCCTGCTCTGTGCAGTGGACAGCTCAGAGTACCTGGAGATTTATGTTCCCATAAGAGCAGCCCTTAACCAATGACATACGGGTCTGAAGACAACAGAACCCACATGCTTGTTCCTGATCAGGACAGCCTAGGGGTGATACACATTGACAATAGAGCACCTCCTGCTGGACTGAATCAAAATTATTCTCTTGGGACTATCTGTCCATCTTCCCTCCATGAAACTACTTCCATACTTTCCTACATTCCTGCACATATAATGAAGTATTGAGAATAATTTCACTTGTAGACAAAAAGACCAACTGGTGGCTTAAACTTCATATCATTAAAAATAGTTGCTATGATCAGGAATACACTAAGTTTTCTCTATTGCAACCTCCACAGACTACCAGTCAAAACAAGTGAACTATATGGGGATGAAAATCACAACTAAAAATCACGACTTCGTGATTGTAAAGGTGTCTACATACGAAGCTGTCTCTCTCATCCTTACAGATATTTCAAAAGGAAGTGAACAGCTACCCAGACTGCTATGAAGCAGTATTACACCATAATTGAGATAATAGGTTTGGCTGTCATATGGACCTGGGTTTGAGTGCACAGTTTTCCGTGGGCTACTTGGTAACTTCTCTATGTCTCAGCTTCTTAATCTGTAAAATGGGAGGAAGTAAAACCTATCCCATCTGTTGCTGTGAAACTTACATGAGATTTAATACAATGCACTTGGGTTTCATAACATATAACAAGGATTCCATAAATGGCAGCCATTTCATTGTTTTTAATATTTCTAGAAGCACAATGGTCCTTTAAATTCTTTTCTGATCTGTCATTCTAAGTCCATATGCCTCTCCCCACCTTTACTAAATGCCTGACATTAGAGGTAGAATCCTGGATGCATCATTACTGGGAAGTAAAGGACTTAGGAAATTCTGCCCCAAAGTATCACTCCTTGGTACAAAGCATAGCTTGAATTAAAAGCCTTTAGAGCTCAATAGAACTTGGAAGGGACTGTCCTTTTGTCTGCATAAGCCAGACTGGTTTCATCAAAAATACACTTGACTTCCTTTCCTCCTCCAGTCATCTCAATATGTTTCAGGAAAGAAGATCAAGAATGCAACCAGATATGAGACAATCATTTATCATTGCCCCTTAACAGAATCACATATATTCTCCATCTTTCCTCCCTCTAAAAAAAGGGTATAAAAAACTTCTGTACCCCATTGGGATACTTACTAGATAACTGTTCTGTGATTCTCTGCATGTGCAGGGTAAATAAACCTCCATCTCTCATTAATCTGCCTTAATTGTGAGTTGATCTTTCAGCAAACTTTCATGGTGGGGTTAGGGGAAGGAGAAGCTTCCCCTTACCTCACAGAAGAAAGAACCCAGGAGAGGTAGTGAAGGTGCCCCACCTTCATTTCCCAGAGAGAGTGAAGGGTTTTACTGATACATGCAGCACCAAAGGTAATTGCCACCTGCCAGTTTTGAGGAAAATATTACCCTTTCAAGTGTATTTCACAAAGTAAGATGCCATTTATCAAGCTTTTACTATGTGCCAGGAACCGTGCTAAGTACTTTCTATACACAACCTTATTTAATCTTCTTAACAGTCAGCTGATGTAGCTACTATCCACATTTCTAGAGGAGGACATCACAGCTCAGAAAAGTTAAATAACATCCCCAAGCCTGGGTGGTGGGACCGCACCTATATCCAGGTCTCCAGGACTCCAAAACCTGTTACAAGGTGAACTATACAAACCAATGTATGAACGAGGATTTTACCTTGCATAGTAACAACTATTCAAAAAAAGAAGTATGGAGTTCAACAAGGTCATTGACATTAAGAGGTAATTTCTACCCAAGAGGAATCTTCTAAAACCAAGGCAATACCTTACCTTATTGACATATCCCTTCACCTTGTGAGAATACACTTACAAAAAAAAAAAAAATTGAGTTATGTACGTCTGCC
>NW_003852408.1:26887451-26970316 GCF_000181295.1 Otolemur garnettii
TTTTTTTTTTTAGACCAGCAATTCCCACAGGAGCCCCCGTGAGCCTAATGCAATTTGGCTAAAGAGGAAATGATTCTCTCTAAAGAAGCTGTATTCCATTCAAATGTCATTTGAGTCATCACAGTGGGGGGTTTGCAGAGAAGTAAAGCCTGAATTTGTACTGAAAATAAATTAGGGGCAGGGATTTTTTTAGGCTTTACATTAAGACAAAGAACTAGTATTAAGACAAGTACAGTCAAATTCCCTGCCCCGTCAGGAATCCATTCCTTTTTATTATGCCATATGCGTAGCTTGAGGTTATATTGGAATGCATAAATCTCTTGTGAGCCACAAAACGTTAAGCTGCCGTTGTCCTCATAATTTCATTATCTCAGTTTCTGCCCTAAAACGTTTAACACTAATTGAACACCCGAGGTTTTCCTGTGAAGTTTATTTTCTGAACATTATTGAAGTGCTGTTGATAAAAGTCAGAATTTATGGAGTCAGCACTCCTTAAAATGCCATGATAGATTTGAGCAGGAATATTTTTTTTTAAGCAGGAATATTTTTATGACTTTGCCTGGAATTTCAAAGTCTTTCAATCATTTTACATTATAAAGCTGTCTATTTCAAAGTGCATTTTCCAAGAACCAAATTACTTTACTGAACCCAACCTGTTCATTTACGGTTCATGACATATTTGGCTATCAGATTTATCTCACATTTCAGGTTGTCTCTTGATGCTTATTTTGTTCCTGATTAAAAAGATTTGACTTCTTCCCACCCACCCTCACCCTTCATCCTCTGGTTCAGGCTACCCAGAATAAGGTAAATATTGGCAGTCTTCTCACTAATGACAGTTCATTCTCTTTTCTCTGAAAGAAATGCATTTGCATGACTCAAAATGATCAAGCATCCTTTAGTCCTTTAAGGGAAGGAATTGCTTCCTGTAAGTTTTAAAAATATCATGATAAGGAGAAGCCATGTGTTAAATCTATCTCTTGGATATTGTTTGCATTTCAATTAATTTCACATTCTCTGTCAGAAAGTAATTTAGTTCAAAAATGAGCTATGATCGGTGTCTCTTATGGATTAATATTTATGCGGATGTCTGCAAGCCCAGATTGCACACACACACGCAATTTATGGCATACAGTACTATTCAGAAGTGGAATCTTTACAAAGCATATGACTACATCTTGGCTTCTGAAAATGAGGCCAAAACTTAGAGTTAAGAGTCCATTTCCCATTTAAAAGAAGTTAAGTTGTTCCTGGTTACCATAGTAACTGGCAACAGACTAGCATTTTTCTGTCATTATTATACTTGGAAAAGCAAATAATCTATTTTAAATCATAAAACATGGAGACGCCTATGCATCTAGAATGAGTCCCTCACTGGCTAAGAAGGAGACACAACAGATTCAGGGTGTGTGCACACGAACTTTATGGCCACCTGTATATGTCACATTTGGGATTGAGACTTCACTTTCCTAGACCAAAATGCAGTAGTTGAAGGGTTAAACAGGGGTAGTTAAGTTTTTCATCCTGATCCAGGAACTACAATGGCAGGAAAGAAAAATGATATGATATTTCCATCCTGGGTCTTAAAGTAAGTTTAAAAATTCAAAACTGCTTTCACATAACCAAAAACGTATGATTTCTTTAATGTTCTAAGGAGCACAATCCATGTGTCTCATTGTGCATATTCCATCTCTGCCCTCTGTTACCACTTACTACCACCACCTGTAAGGGATAATTTATTTTGCTCATAAATGAAAAGACTTTCTCTCCCTTGTAGTGAATTCTCCCTATCTTCACTTTCCCCACCTTTAAAACCTTGCATTTTGGACAGAAAGAAGGCTGAAAACAATAAGCCAAAATATTAACAATGGGGGATGCACAGTGAATCTGATTTTGTATTTCAAAGTTAAAAATATATATTCTACAGTGAATTCTTATTTTCTTCATAATATAAAAACATTAAAACATAAAACATGAGATAATGAAACAAAATAAACTTGAAATCATCCAAAGTCCAAAAGACTTTTTAAAATAATCTCTACATAACCCAAATAAAATCAAAACACTGTATATCAATATTTATATGCTACTGCTGAAAAGGTTCTTGAAGGGATATTTATAACCTTATTCTTTATATTAGGATATAAAAAGTAAAAATTGATGAGCTATAGATCAATTTTTTTCAGGATGAGTTAAATCCATATTTAAAAGGATTTTCTTTTATAAGAGTTTTTTCTCTTCATATTTTATTGTGAACAATAAGTGAAATGCTGTGCATGAAGACTTTTGATCCAATAGAGTTTTCATGTATGTCCTAGGGATACGGGACAAATAAAGACTTTCCTACATTTATCATATTTATAGGGTCTCCCCATAGCCTGTGATCTCACATGTTGCATAAGAATTGGAAATGACTTGTAGATGGACTCAAATTCTCTACACTCATATCCCTATATTCATATGGTTTATCTGTGGTGTGACCTCTCATATGTACAATAAGATGTAAGAAATTAGTGAAGACTTTGCTGCATGCATTTTCTCTAGTGCAAATTCTCACATGTCTCAAAGTATATGGGACAAACAAGCAACATCTTAGCCACACTCCTTATGTTTGGATAGTTTATCTCCAGTATATGTTCTCATAGGTAAATTTTTGAAAACTCCTTAAAGGCATTTCCCCCAATGTTTACATTCATAGGGCTTCTCTCCACTGTGAGTCCTTAAATATTAAGTGAAGGATTATGTGCTAGTTATGTATTGCCACTTAATAAATGAGCACAAACTTATTAGCTTAAACCAACTCATGTTTAGTATTTTACAATTTCTTTGGGTCAGGAGTCTGGGCATGACTTAGTATCTCTAAAAGGCCACCATCAAGATATCAGAGGGCTAGGATCTCATCCACAAGCTCAACTGAGGAAGAATCCACTTACAAACTCACAGTGGCTGTTGGTAGGATTTAGTTCTCTGATAGCTGTTGAATAGAAGCAGCCCTCAGTTCCTTGCCAACTGGGCTTTCCAACATAGAAGACTGTTTCATCAAAGCAAGAAAAGGTTCTCCTAGCAAGACAGAAGTCACAATCTTATGTAGCTAAGTCCTAGAAGTGATATCCATCACCTCTGTTTTATACTGTTTGTTAAAAGCAAATAATTAGGTCATCCCAAACTCAAGAGAGGGATTGACTCAAAGATATAAACACCAAGAGGAGGAGCCCCTTGGGGGACATCTCAAAGTCTGCCTGTTGCATATAAAGACTAAGGTCTTCCCCACATTCTTAATTAACACATATGCTGAACTTTTCCAATGCTTCCTCTGACATGTCTCCTAAAGAATGAGTGACAACAGACAACTTCTCCAAATTCTTAGAAATGCATTTATAGCATTTCTCTCCACTGGGACTGCTTAACAGAAGACCTTAAATATGAGGAACAGTAGTAATGTTCCTATTCCATACAATGATAGAATTTGCATCCAGGTAAAATCTGACATGATTCTTAAGAGAATACCACATGCATTGGATTTCACTTTAATATAGCTTCTCTTCAGATTTGGAACATGGCTGAAGGTTTCTCCACATTGATTACATTCATTGCATTTATGAAGGCTGCCCACTTTATAGCTTCTCAAATGTCTCTTCTTGTTCTGTGTTTAAACTGAATGACATATTCCCAGTTTTATCCTTATATGGAGAACCAGGAGTCATTCCTTGTTGTTCTTGCTATTTCCTGTTTGTTGTAATTTTTTCTCCATCAATATTCTGCTGGGCAACTGACTCATGGGTACTAAGTTGACTCTCACTATCTACAGAAGCCCAGGGTCCTGCAGCGTTTCTCCAGCATCACATCTCTGTAGGGGCTTCTTTGAGCAGGAGCCAGCAAAGCCTCTTCCTTCTAAGTGAATTTCATAGCCACATCCTTAAAAACCATCAAGTCCATTTCCTGGCTCAAGCTTCTGGAGGTTTCTGTGGGCATCAACCACAAAGTCCAGGAAGAAGAAAATGGAAAAAGGAAGATTGGGGCCACCTGGAGGAATTTGAAGTCAAAGGAAAAACCTTCACACCACTCAGTCTGGCAGAGCAGCTGATGTTCTTACTTCTCCCTTTTTCTATACTATTCCCTGCCCCTTGTGAATATCTTTCTTTCTTTCTTTTTCTTCTTCTTCTTCTTATTTTTTTTTTTAAGTAAGAATCTCACTTTGCTGCCCAGGCTAGAGTGCCCAGGGGCATCAGCCTAGTTTACAGCAACCTCAAACTCCTGGGTTCAAGCAAACCTCCTGCCTCAGCCTCACAATGCTGGGCTAAGTTATCTGTTTTTAGTAGAGACAAGGTCTTGCTCTTGCTCAGGCTGGTCTTGAACTGCTGAGCTCAAGCAATCCTCCTGCCTCGCAAAATGTTAGAATTACAGGTGCGACCCACCCTTTCCAGCCTGTCAATACCTTTCTCAACTCTTATCATTATTCTAGGGAACTAGAGAAAGCTATTGCAATTAAAGAATTCAGGTAAGAACATCCATACTTTTTTATAGAATTTGCCTAGAAATCCTTAGACAAATATGTGATCTGTTTTGAGAAACAGTATATAAATGGACAGTTGCCAAACCATCTATGCCAGCAGAGCTCTGACCTATAAGCTCTGCAGACATCAATCCAGGAAGCTAAATCCTAATCTCCACAGCCATTGGCCCATAACAATCAGAACTGACAAATGACTGCCAGTTTCCCTATTTTCATTCCCTCCCCTTCCGACTCACAGTCAACCAGAGAAAGCTGAGTATACAGCCCAAGGATGTCCTGCTTCCAGGTACAACCTCCAGCTGGCTACGATCAGAGGATAACCTAGGGGAAGAGAAATATCTTTTCCTCCCTTTGCTAGGTTTATGGCCGAGATCCTGTTAACAAAAGACAGATTAATAAGAGAAAAATATACAGATTTATTAATGTAATGTTTATTTAATGTAAGTTTTATGTGACGTAAGAACCTTCACAAATAAGTTAAAACCTCCCCAAAAAGGTAAACACATATTTTTATGTGCTTAGGTTTAATGAAGAGGTGGATAGTCATGGAGATTGGACAAGGGTGGTACAATCTAATAATAAAGTGAGGGGAACTTAGCAAGGTCTCTTTGTTCATTTTTCTCTGTCCCTAAGTCTGCAGAGATAAAGATGTTCCTTTCCTCTGGAGGCACCTCTTGAATGAGGGTCCTATGAGCTGCTTCAGGGAAAAAGGGTGAAAGGAAGGTGACAGTGACCTTCTAGGTTTTATGACCTGCTTCTGCTGTTTCCTTAAATGCCAAAGGGCTACATTTGAGGGCAGATGTCCTGAACCCCATCAATACCTAAAGCCTTTCCCTTTCTGATTTTTACTACAAAACTTTTCCCTTCTTCTGCCTGCCTTTGAGTCTCTGTCAAAGTGCAAGTGATGGTGGCTGACTCCCTTGCAAAGCAACCTACAAATAAATAGAATGTTGACTTTCTCTCTCCTTCTTTCATTTCTTTCCACAATTTTGTTAGTCCTTGCTTTATTTTCATAAATTCAAACGCTGCTGGTTCAAAATGATCCAATCTTGGGTATCAGTTCAGATTTAGGGAAATGAGATTTTCTTTATAGAACTAGAAATCTACCATGTCATGTTAGACATCGCATTCATATTAGACAAAGAAGAAAACTTGTATGAGAAAAAGGAACATTTATTCTCACTGTTTTTATCCCCTATAACATTTCTTGAGATATAATTTACACGCCATACAATTCACCTATTTAGAGTGTATCATATCAAGGATGTTTTGTACATTCATAGAGTATGCAACCATCACTTATACATTGATTTTTAGGTTTCAGGATTTAAGAAGGTTTGATCTGTCCCAAACTGAGATAATGGAAAAGCTAACATTCATATTAGCATATTATTCATATTACTATGTACTGAGCACATCACCAGATCTTCATGCGTATTAACCTACGGTGCCCCTGTGGCAGCCATACAGAGCAGGTCCATAATTGTGTAACTCTACAGCATTATCACCTCAATTGCACAGGTGAGAAAACAGCGCACAAAGAGGAATCATGTGGCTGCTAGAGTGGAGCCAGGCAAACTTGCTTCAGAGCCTTGTCTTACCTCTACCCTACCTCTTTCAGTTAGGTCACTTGAAGTCTGCTACTTTATTATTATTATTTTTTATTAGTCAAATAGATTTTGCTGGGCTTTGTCCTTAAAAAAGAACAATTTTCTTTTTTAGGTCTTAATACATTCACTTCTAGATGTAGTCCCTTTGGGCTTCCTGAGCTAACTGTGTTCTATGGAGTTTGTGGCACTTCCAAAAATAAAGTCTCCCATCACTTACCACTTGACTAAGTTCTATGTTCACATCTTCACATTCCAGAATAGATTTCTTCTACCATGTACTTGCTCATTTCATTCTCTCTCTTTCTTATTTTTTCTACTCCTGCCACCTTCTCTTTCTCCCTCTGCTTAAAATTATTTTGATTCAGATACAGTTTTCATATTTATTTCCACTAAGATGAACACTGAACCATTTCTGTTTTAGGATATTTTCTAAATGATTCCTCAACCAGGAACTACAAGGATCTGGCTGCATCTGTAGACGACCAAGATAGTAGTAATACCAACAACAATACCAATCTCATATGTGTCTATGGTCCATCAACATTTTCCAAATATTTATATCTCTGTCCTTACAAGGGTCATTAATCATCTGATTATTTCAAATAGTTCCTATTTTGACACTGTCTACAGCTTGTGCATCTCTGTATTCTATATTACCTTCTTAGAAAAAGGATTTTGTGATGGAAAGAGGGTGTGTGAAAGGTAGACCAAGGCTATTGTCATAAAACACGGAAATCATTGATTCCTCTGAACAAAGCATTACTTCAAAAGCAATGTTTTGATGGATAAAAATTTTATTTTTGCCAGCAAATAGAGATTTTACTTTGTTCTGAGCTTAAAGAAAGGAGGGCGTTAGAAGCAGTGGCTTGCCAGCTGCCATATGACAACCCTGCCGGATGCTGATTGGCACCTGTGCCTTGTTTGTTAAGATGCCGATGGATGCCCTGCTTACCAGCTTCAAAGGAAGGATATTGAGGTTGGCTGTTTTTCAGTGACTGAATATCACTTAGGCTGAGAAGCTTTTCTGATATGATTTAGACCAGATTAGAGGTCAAACTAGTTGCTGAAATTGGCCTTTTACACTGCAAAATTTGTTCAAACACCAGCTAATATTCTCCCAGATCCCCAGCATGCCCTGGACAAATCACAGAGGAACAGCCATGTTCTCCAGACTTAAGAGTCAGGGAGTGACACACACAGCCCCTTCCTCGCCCCCCTCAGTCAGTATGCAAGAGAGAAAACCACGTAACCCCCCTTCTTAAATGAGCCAGATGCACTAATCTTGCTGACAGAGAGCTTTGCTGCTAGTCAGGGCTGGGCTGGCAGTTAATTATACCCAGAGTTAATTGAGTGGTCAGATTAACAGTCTGGTCTCATGAGGTCTAAAAGATGATTCTAGAAATTTAGGTGTATAAGACCCTCCAAACGATGTCGAATGAGACATTATGTTCTTTTTGACCTTCACTTTCAATTTGGGATGATGATTTCATTAATCAGGATTCCTTCCCCTCTGTCATTCGCTTCTAATTGACAGATGCTAATTAAAATAGCAAACGGGATCCTCACAGGCAGTTTCTACTGTGTTTCTTTGGTGACCATTCTATTCTTGAATGATTTAGCATGGCTCTTTCCCCTCAATTAACAGACAAGTTAAACTTTATATTCCCTTAAATTTTTATTACTCATAATTAGGAAGTGAAAAAAAATCATTTTGCATTTTACAACTTCAAAATGTAAAAGTAAATTGGGTACTCAAATAATGTGCGATTAATTACCTGATGGGAGGTTCACCAGAATCAGGTGGCAACCCACACCTGCCTATGTGCCCGGTGTCTACTGGAGCCGGCACCCTACCTTCCTGCTTCAAGCCAATTTTCATGGTAGGGAAATATTTTAAGGAGCCTAATTTTTAAATTTTCCCAATAGTAAAATATAAATTCTGAACTTAAAATCATTAAACAACAACAACCAAATGTTGGCTTTCATTCTAAAACCTGGGTGGTGTGTGATTTCCATTCCTCCTTAGGTAAACATAGATGACCTCATGTTAGCCTAAACTCTGTAATTCTGAGCAGCCTGGCCCTTACTTACCTTGTAAGTACTCAATGACTCTTACTCAAATGACTCACCTGTGTCACCCCCTCTGTATCACATACCCTTAACTTTATGTTTAGTGCTCTTACATCTGTTTTTAACATTTGGTGACACTTAACAATGAGTAACTCGAGCACTGAGGATCAAGAAGTAGACATTGTAATGGTCTTTCTCAAAATCGTTGCTGTAGTCTAATCCTGTAAGAAGAAAGAGTGAATATTAAATATTGATTACGCCTTACCCCCAAAACAAGAAAGAGGAAATTAACCATGAATGAAAGAATTTACATTAAAACAAAATATGCTAGGTAATTATCTTTAACAGTATTTGATTTTTTTAAACACAAATTTTTATTAAAATGTAATTTTAAGTTCTGGGCTAATCCATAGTTTTTCTCTAAACAGAAAAGATCAGACTTCAACTGGTTCCATTTGACTTTTAAATGTAACAATGCTCTTTGCCTCAGAAGTGAGATAAAAAATTACCTTTGTGGAATTACGTATTTTGGAAGGAAACTGGAGCAAGCAAGAAGCTGGGGAGGAAAGTGAGAGTTCTGATTCTTCATTCTTCCTTGGGAAAGGCTTTGTCATTAAACATCAACAATCATTTTCACATCCCATTAGAGTTAGAACACCGGCATAGTCTCCGGCAGTCACAGTTCAGCTAAGGTATTTCACAAGGGCCTCAGAGAACTCATGCTCAGGGTGTTTACACTCTTGGGTAACACAAATGCAGTATTGAAAACCAGACAACCACGTAAATGTCTCAGGAGGCAGGAGGATGGGTTATCCTGAAAATGACCCCTGACTCAAAACTAGCTGCAGGAAATCATTCTCTCCTCACCTAATTCATAGATGTGCCAGAAGGGCCTGACCCCTAGAATCCCTCTGGGACCAGAGAAAGTTTCAATGAGCATTTGTCCAACAGCTAGAAAAGGAAGCTGCAAATATTTGTGAATAAATTGCAGCAAGTATTCTCTTCTACCCTGGAGTCTTATAATAAAATTAGGGGCGAGGACATTATAGCACAACAACAACCCCTCTTATTTTGCCCAGGAACAATGGGGCCAGTACTAAAACTGACAGTCTGGGGGCAAACCAGGATAATTGATCACCTTAAATTTGACAATCAGAGCTGTCCGTTAAAGATTATGTGCATTTGGGGTACCATTGAGGTTTTTGTTTTGTTTTTAGCATTCCATAGACACTAAGCTTGTCCTCTCTTACAGAAAATAGGGATCTCCTTGAAGCCTAGATTTGGAGATTAGGACTAGGGTGGGGAAAACAAACCTGCTTGGGAGAAAAAATGTATTGGCCAGTATTTGGGGAGAAAAAGGAGATAGTGCTAAATTTAGAAAAATAATAAAATCAAAGGTTTATTTAAATATAATCAGTGCCAATGTCCCAACAACCCCCATATTCTCCTTATCCAAAGAAAACTAGTAGATCCCCTCACTCTTTCTTCCATTCACTGGTGTCTGGTTACCCTTTCTTCCTGGAAGCCTGGCTTTTATGCCCATTTCAGCTAAGTGCCATATGTAAATATTGATAGAGGTATACTACAGAGGTGACCTTAGGGTCTTCCTCTACCTCAGCCTCATGACATTGAGGTCATGACATTGGCCAGGGAACAGTCTGGCAGGGAGGTGGATTCAAAGCTCGTGGGGTAAGATTTCTTCTCTTCTATTATTCTTTACTAAGCAATGACCAGCCCACTGCCCTCTTACACTATCAAATCTGACAAATAGAATAGTAAAGATATCCTTAATGTCAGGGCCTAGTGGAAGTCAAAGGTCACGCTTAAATTTTTCAGTGCTCTCAGTAGGTGCTACATGCCACAGAAACACTAAAACTCAGAAAACCAATATAATGTGAAGCCCTGGAGAGTGAATATGCTCCTGTGAAGATTCCTACTTCTTACTATGTAGGTTGTGGTGATGAGGGACCTGAAACTGGGAATGGATTGTGAAATACCACAATAAACAAGAAGTTCTATCTGCCCCTCTTTTGAAATAGGCTGGAGGCATCCATAGATTGTCTTCCATAATGGCAGAAAAAGAAATATTTTTCTCTAAGTGTCTTCTTTCTCTTAGTGTCTTCTTACTGTTTCTGCCTGGACTTGGAGAATCCACAGCCACTAAGATGAGAGTACCAGAAGCAACACAGGTTTTAACTTAGTGACATAGAATTTACAGAGCTACAAATATTTTGTAGAGCAAGGGTTGATGTGCCTCAGTTTTGGAGCTGGAGACACTGATGGTCACTTCTGGAGGCACAGATAACTTACCCAACCTCTCTTTTGTTGACTTTCCTCATCTGTAAGACAAAGATGATTGATAATAGTAACTATCCCATGGGGTTACTGTGAAAATCATAAGAAAATGTATCAGTGTGTTGCACAGAAGTAGGTCCACGGTACTTTTTATTTTGTTGTGTCCCCTTATACTTACAGAGCATGAGGGACTCAGACACAGATTGCCACATTCAGGAGTTAGGTCAGTGCCTTTCAACCTTGGGGAGCATTAAAACACACACACACACACACACACAACCCTGGGTTCTACCCCAAACGAGTTACATTATGATTACTAGAGAGAAGGACCTAGGCCTCAATATGTCTCATTTTTTAAGCTCTGCAGGTAAGTCTGAATAGTAACCAAGATTGAAAGCCACTGGTTTATGGACTCTGTTGCTTGTGTCTTAAGACCTAATAGCAATCAGTGGCTGTCTGACTTTCAGGCTGCACAAGATATGTGCAACATCCTGGGATAATGGATTTCAACTTGATCCCCACCTTGGACTAGTAAATTTGCAGCGGGAGTGTCATAGAGCAGGGTTGTGTGGCTCCCTGGGGGTTGAGAGAAGTGGGTGGTAGCAGTCAGGAGGTAACTCTTGGCTCTGTGTCACAGTCTTCCTGTTCCTTAAAAACAAACAAAAAACATAAAAAAAAAAAACCCACCTAAGAGTTTGAAATTAAAGTTAAAACCTAAAGAGGGGCACATGCTCCCATTAGGGCCAAAAGGAAGTCCCAACCTCGAAATCAGCCCCAAATCATCTCCCACCGCTAGGAACCTGGACATGAACTTGTGGCACCTGATTGTGGAAGAAAACGATGCAGATTCTCCTCTCACAGCTTCCAAACCAGGGGACCGTTCTGAATCTCCTATAAACATAGTGGGCAATCTCTGAAGAATGATCATGTTGCTTTCGGGGGGGCTGCTTTAGTTTCTTTAGATTAATGACAGACATTTGGACTTGTATTAAGCTACCACCTGCATATTAAAGCAGTGGGATTTATTTGTCATTCTCTGAGCTTCTGTTTCCCCAACTTTAAAATAGGAATAGTAATACCTACCCTTTACTTTCCTCAAAGGGAATCTGTGATGATAAACAGAAATAATGTTGCACATAAAACTTAGTTTGAGCTCCTAGAAAGAAAAAGTCATAACTTAAATCAAAATAATATTGTTGTCCTGGAGGAAGGTGCTGGAACTAGTTATTATTTTTTATTTTTATCAAAGTACTGTCTTTCTGGGCAAAACACAAAGTTTCCCCAGGAGAGATTTCTCTCAAGCATTATCCAGTAAATCCCAACATTCCATTCCCTCTAATGAGCCACACATTAAAACTTGCTGCCAAGATCTATAAAGCACCCAACAGTGCTAAGGTGGTCACACAAAGTTTATGTTAACCCCAAAATGAGTTCCAATCTATACCCTGACATGTTTAATAACAGTTCCCGTCTCCTTCAGCACTTTGAATACCTCACCAAGGTGAGTAGTGTATGCCTTTCACACATTTGTGGTTGCTATTGTTTTTCAGGCCACTGACACTTTTCTACAAGGCTAGTTTTACAGCCCCATGGGGCTGTGAGCATAGGAAACAACATTAAGTGTAACCTCCCCAACTGAATTTTAAATACCTCTTTCTTTTCTATAATGGACTGTCCCAGGATTATTAAACTGTAACCACTTTATGGAGCACCTTTCACATCTCTCCAGAAATTGCTTTGTTTTTCTACTTGTGCTCACCATTCCTTTTTAACTGACTGTTCTTTCCATAGACTCTTATTAGCATTTTGAATCTGATAATACGTTATAGCTTTGAGGCACATCAAATCTTTTGAATAGTCTGTCTCTCAAAGTGTCCTCAAGAATCAAAACAGGGGAATAAACAATGGACCCTAATCCTTTGAAAATTCTGCTCTGCAAAATTTAAGTGTGTAGTATGACTAAACACCTGGAAAGGAGAGGCAGAAGTGTGAGGAGTCAGGAAGAAATACAAAATATGAATATCTTGAAGAAATGAGAATCAGGGAGTTGGAAGATAATATTACTATGGGAAAGAAATATTAGTATGTGTAAGGGACTAAACAATGACTACTCAGCGGACACAGCGCTGATTTTGGTGGGATGATTAAAATGATTGTAACATCATCATGACCTTGTTTTGTGCCACTTTGGAGGAGTCTCCAACCAACAAATGGCAGTTCACCTACGGATCTTTCTAAGTTGTTAAGTGCCATAACTTTTCTTGCTTTCTGATGTGCTTCACAGTTTCCTAGGAGGACAGCAATGGAGATGACAGTTAACCAATGTCCACTAGAACACCTGTTTCTCAAGGAGAGTAGAATAAAAATCAATGTTCAACGCCCTTTCATCCTATGGTATTTGGCATCCCAATTTTCTCCTGAAGAAAGTCTTCCTCTTATAGAGCCCTATGTTGTGTGGGTGGGACTAAAACTCAATCAATCAAAGCATTGCATCCTGGGCATGTGACCCAATGGGAGCTGATCAGAAGCCTTGAAATTCTGCATCTTTGCTATGGGATGTGCTGGATCTGGTACCACGCAATCCTTCCTTTAAAATGTAGTCATCGAGGGGAGGGGAGGGAGGAGGATGGGTGGAGAGAGGGTGATTGATGGGATCACACCTATAGTTCATCTTATAAGAGTACATGTGAATCTTTCTAAATGAAGAATATAAATGTCTTAACACAATAACTAAAAAAATGACATGAAGGCTATGTTAACCAGTTTGATGAAAATATTTCAAATTGTATATAAAAATAGCACACTGTACCCCATGAAAGTATTAATGTACACAGCTATTATTCAATTAAAAAAATAAAATAAAATAATAAAATAAAATACAGTCATCGCAGGTGGCGCCTGTGGCTCAAAGGAGTAGGGCGCTGGCCCCATATGCCAGAGGTGGCGGGTTCAAACCCAGCCCCAGCCAACAACAACAACAAAAAACTCAAAACTAAAATAAAATAAAATATAGTCATTGCATGAGAAGGAAAACTAAGAAATGGAAAAGAGAAGTTGGGACCTAGGGGCCTCATCTCAACTCTGGTCAAGCAATCACCTGAACTTTCAAATTATGTGAACCAGTCAATAGAGTTTTTGTTTGTGTTGGGTTTTTGCTCAAAAGAGTCTATCTAATATTGGCAAAATCTGTGTTTTATTCATTCTATTTTCTCAGAATCTAACATAGGAACTGGCACATAGTAGGCCCTTAATAAATATGCATAAACCATTGATTTTTAAAACCCAACCGTAGTCCCATTCAATGATGCTATTCTTTCTCTTCTCCACTCAACACTTCATTTGTAGAATGTCCAACTTCCCCAGCCAGCAGAAAGGAAGTAATGTTAAGTTATTGAGACAAATAAAAAATATATTTCCTCACATAAGATTGAGGACTCTTAGTTACTGCATACCTAAGACACCTCCCTAAACAATTAAAAAATAGTTATTTAATATCTTCACTCTTCCTTTAAATTTTCCTGGCCAATTATTAATTGAGTACATTGACTTTCAACACCAGTAAAAACATTCCCTTTTTAATCATGCTTTGATGTTCTACCACAATATCCCAAAAGGACTTTCCATTCATTTCAGAAGTTGTTGCTCTTACGTTATTGACATTTGGCTTCTTGACTTGGATTCCTCTAGGGGCAAATAGCCACACAAACCAAAAGAACACTTTTAAATAACACAACACTTGTGACTTGGAGTTGGAAATTAACTGAGAATCAGAAGCTTTGGACTTTGTTCTTGGCTTTGCCAGTTACTTCCAGCATAACTTGGTTTTGCTTTTACCTCCCCTCTTTGAAAAATAGAGCTAAGAATAGCTCAGAGAATGACACTATATATAAAGACACACTTAAATATTAGGATCTTCAATCTGTAAATACGATAGCAGATAAACTGAACAGTTCCTAAATCCTAAGGTACTAGGAGCACAGACTGAATTTTCAAGGGGCACATTTAGGTATAAGAAAAGAGAATTATACTTTATATAGCAGGAGAAAAGTTAATTTTTTAAAAATCCACAAACAAGAGATCTGTAAATGGATTAAAGGAACTATGGTGATTTGTGGTATGTGCCACAGAGAGAATGCTAAACTTGATTAATCTGGGTCTAATCCATAGCAAATCTTATATTTATGTTCTTTATCTGACTATAAAATGAATTTCAAAGCTCTCATAGGGTTTTTTCACTGAGGGCCTGAGAATGCCTAGCATAAGGAAGACATAAATAGAAATGTTTTTATTTGTACTCAGAGCTGTCCATATACACAGGTTCCTGGAAGTTGTGCCCTCATCCTTGACCAATTTTCCTGTCCCATGTGGTTTATGGTATGACTAAAGCACAGGCCACAGAGACAGGTGCCCTGAAACTTAATAGCTAGTCTTCTAATAACTAGGTAGAATCAGTCTTAGCCACATCATTTTACTTCCTGAGCCACAAAAGTCTTCATTTGTAAAACGAAGTTTGGATTTGACCCTAAGACCTCTTATATCCCTAAAATTGTTTAAATCTAGCAAGGAAGCTCTGCAAGAAAGGCAGTAGACTTTCTTCACTGTGAAGGAGTTAGAGTATGAGAGAACTCTTAGACGTCTTTAAATCCAAGATGATTTGTACCAGGTACAGAGCAATGAACAAATGGTTTTTGTGCATGGACTAAATGGCACAAGCATGGACTAAATGGAAAAATAAGTAAGCATAAATCTGCTACCGTGAAGGCTCCTTCCTAGTTATTCTGTTTCTCTCAGAGAAGCTGAGTGCTGCAAAGATCAGGAAAATGAGGGTTAACTTTGCTCCTTTGTGACTGACAGTGCTGCAGGCTATGACAAGCAATCTTTCATTGCAGACTAGGTAACAATGGAAATAAGACATCCTCTCTTTTTTATCAAATACAATATTTGCCATCTCTTGTTAGGGAACATGGTGCAATTAAACTACCAATCTTACCCTCTGTGTTCCTCTCTCACTCACAGCTTACTCAAACAAAGTGTTAGCTGATACTTTAGAAGCTCTTAGGCAACACTGGATGTTGAAAATGTTTGCCTTATTCTGTCTTGTGTCCAACTTTCAATTTAAAAAAAAAATGAAGGATAAAGAGGATTTTCCTTGATTGCAAATTCATAGGGGAGGTTTTAAATTTTTTGCAGACAAATTGCTTTAGGTACATTGACTTCATAATTTGTGTGCAGCTAATTGGATTGCCTGATTATAGGATATGGCCATTGTTCCAAGATAGCAATTGCTGGACTGGGTGCTGTGGAAAGGCCTGCGGTGTGTAATCCTATGCCTCTGATTTAATGTGATTAGTGGTGTCTGAAGCCAAGGGGAAACCATGAGACTTCTCATAGCACTCATGCTGGTGAGGAATCTAGTCTTCCCACAGTCTCAGGGATTCTCCAGAGTCCTACAGCACCTGATTCCTGACCCTTCCACATGTCTTATGACCAGGAGAGCTTCCCTGGGTGCATGTTTGCCCGACTGCACTAACACTGATACCCTGTTAACATTAGTCTGTCACTAGGCCAACCACTAGTGGTCCCAATCTTTGTATGCTTGCCTGTCGTTATTAAACCATCCATTATTAAACTTAGAAATGCCAAATGTATTAAACAAACAGGCCTAAAATGTCTATTTCACACAAACCTTTCCACTAATGCTTTGATGGTGTGAAATACCACACGACCCTAGATAGCGTTTAAGTATATGGCACTTAGATGAGAGGGTAGAATACACTTACACAAGAGCTCAGTGTGTTTAATTTTGAACTTATCCCATTTTTCATCCCTAATTTCTGGTGTCTCCAAATAAAAGTCAAGGGAACACAAAATATAACCTAAAGCAAAGCTAAAATTGCATGTTTTAAATTTTTATGTCAGGAAATGCAAAATTAATACTGTCCTCGTAATATTACTCATTAATATTGTACTTAGACTAAGCTATAGTTGTAATGGCCTAATTCAAAAGAGTAGAATTTTTTATTTTACTTCATTTAAATCATTTAGATGTATGAGCTCTTTTATTTCCACTGTCACTTTTTCATATTGAATGTAAATGGGAAGAAGTTGATCTCAAACCCTTTCATAGAACATAAACTCTTGATGGCCTGCAACGAAGCTGAGCCTCTGAATACTTGGGACCATAATGAGCTGGGGATCTGCAGAGCTGGCCACCTGATTCAGACACCCAAGGGAAACATCCATGTGATCAGATCACAGAAAATACATAACACAACTGGCTCAGTGGTTACTGCTTCTCCATGTGGCTTACCCACTGGGAATAGCTGCAAAGTGGGCCAACAGGGGCATGGAGCTGGCCAAGATGTCCGGAGGTTTCGTTAAAAGGAAGAAACAGAGGAATGAAGGGAACAAGGCCCTGCCAGCACAGGCCCAGCTTCTTACCCAAACATGATCCACACACCCGGCTACCCTCAGGGTGTCTGGCCTCTCCTCCCAGCATTGCTGCCACCTAGAATGTTTTCTATCCTACAACAGGAGAGTACTGGCCTGAAAGAACTCTGAAGTCCCAGCCAGCACTGGTGTTCTATTCTGTGGCAGAATAGCTCCAGGGGAATGGAGTTTCAATCACTGTCATAGGAAACCATGAGAAATAGTTCCTCATATATGCTAGTAACAGCACTATTCACAATAATTTTCTTTTTTACAATGGATATATGGTATAAAAGTAAGCACTTGGGGTGTCTCCCAAAACAGCATAAATATTGCTATTAACATTTCTTATGAATGCCATTGTTTTCTGTACTACTAATTTCAGCCTAAAGAAATAAAAATGCACAGAATTTTAAGGTAATTCAGAAAGTGTCAATGTCAGTCAGTGACTTTCTAAGAGATGCCTTTGTTCCTTCATTCTACTCACTGCAGATACATTAAGTGAAGGCGGGTCTGAGGGTAAGAGAAGAGAGACTTTCATTTCTCTATAATAATTTTTTTCCAGCATATAGTTATTAGACCATCCTACTTATTTTTAGAAAGTAAACTGACCTTAACAGTAAATCCGCAATGAGAAGGGGGAAACTGAGACCAAATGGGCCACAATAATGGGATTAAATACAAGGCTGATCTGTATGAACTGTTCCCAATCAATACAGAAACACTGTATAAAGGGAGGTCGAGATTCTGATGCAGGACATGGTTAACAGTGAGAACACAGGGGCCAGACTGCCTAGGTTCAGATCTTACCCTCTCGCTGCTATCTCTGTGTCCTTAGGTAAGTAAGTAACCTCTCTGTTTCTTGGTTCCAGCCTCATATATCCGTGTCAGCAACTCTACTCCATAGCAAAGTTAACTTGTTCAAAACAAAACTCTTAATTTCTACCACCACCCCCAAATTGGTCTTCACATAAATGTCCCATAACTCAGTAAAAGGAAATTTCCTTACTTTCCAAAAGTATCTTGGAGTCATCCTTGACCTTTCCCTTTTCCTCGTATCCCACTTCCACTACAACAGAAAAATACCATCAGATGGAGCTTAGAGATGCACTCCCAACTGGCCACCTCTAGCACCTCTGTCTACCTCCCTCGGCCTCCGCCATCTCTCACCTAATACTGTTTTAACGACTTCCAGAAAGCCTTCTTACTTCCCATCTTTGTCCCCCAACAGGTCCTTCTCCTCAGAACATCTAGATATTCTTTCTAAGCCCAAGTCTTCTGATGTCATACTTCAACTGCAACAATCCAGTGACTTTCTTTCTCACTCAGAGTCAAATCCAAACTCCTCATCCTGGCCCATAAGACCCACCACATGATTTCTGCTGCTTCCCTCACCTCAACTGCCACCATTCTTCTTATTTACTCATTGTGCTCCAGCCACATGGACTGCTGAGCCGTTCCTAGGACAAACTAAGGAAGCTCTTCGCTATCTGCCTTGAACCTTATTTAAACATCTATAACCCTGACTCCCTCACTTCCTTCAAAGCTCTGCTCAGATGTCACCTTATCAGAGAGGGAGGTGTGCCCAACTCTCCTACATGAAACACGACCTGTGTCCACAGAACCCTCCATCTCCTATCCCTGTGCTTCCTGGCACTCTATATGGTATATACACATTTATTTATTAACTGTTTATACCCCTTACTAAATGATAATCTCCATGACAGCAGGAAATTCACTGGGTTTCTTTGCTTCTGTCTCTGCAATGCCTCAAACAGTAGGTATTCAATAAATACTTGTCAAATGATTGAATCAATTAATATAAAATATTGAAATAATCATAATTATGAAAATATAAAATAATTGGGATAATAATAGCTTCTACCACACAGGGTTGTATGGATGTTAAATAAGATAATAGATGTGAAATGCTTTGAGCAGAGAAATTCAATAAACATTAACTACTAATGTTAACATCAATCAAACTTACTTTGCTATTCAAGAAGTTGATCTAGTGGTAGGGACAAAACTTAGGGTAGAGGGAAAATCATAAAGAGTCCAAAAAGGACTCAGTAGGTTGTTTGAAGGAACTGAATCCAAAGAGAGAGAAAAAGATATCTGTTAAGACTGAGTTGATGGTTAGAGCCCCAGGAAAGCTGAGTAGGGTTCAAGACTGTTGGAGTCAAAGTACGACTTCAGAGCTCCAGTACCACTGAAAGAATGTCATGAGCAAAGATTATTGCTATGCACTCTAAAGAGCACTCAGACATTTGCTCCTTAGCTTCACTCTCCCTCCCAATTACAAAGGTAAGAATTGCATGGACAGATTCTTCTCCATGGTGCACAGCAAGGGGGCAGATATTCTGGGTCTTGAGAGCACTGTGGTCTAGAGGTATAGTATACAGAAAGAGAAGGTATATTAAAAGAGGGCAGGCAGCATGCCAACCAGAGAGAGCCCTGGGGAGAAGAATCAGAGACTCTGTTCATTAGCTCAGGGGGTTGACGGGGGAGCTGGTAATCTGTAGCACATGGATTGAGGCAAGGTTAAGCAGGCAAAAGCTGGACATCACAAGTTCCCTATATGTGAGTCTGTGTGTATCTAAATAGATTCTCTCTCTCTCTCTCTCTCTCTCTCTCTCTCACACACACACACACACATACACCCATGTGTATCTAAATTCTCTCTCTCTCTCTCACACACACACACACACATACACACACACACACACACTGAGGCAATCACACAGAAGAATATGGGACATTTAAGGAGTTAGTGGCTGAAGAAGACTACATCCTGACATTAAACTTTTCACAAAAGAATGTGTTTTAAGATATAGAGGCAAATGTTTGAGTGGAGAAAGGAAAGTAGATGAGGCATAGTTGTTAGTGGTCATTGTGTTTTGGAGGAGGATTATAGACACACCAAACTGGATAACCCAGGAGTCGTGAAGGCACACTGAGGACATTTTGCCACATGAAATTTGCAAGCCCTGACTTTGCAGATGCCAGTCCTAGTGTGAATCTTGATTCTACCAGTTACAAATACTTTGACCTTAATAAAGTAATGGTGAACTCTAAAAAATGGGTATGGTGGCACCTATGTCATCAGGATGTTAGGCTAATTCAGTGGAAGTATGTAACATACTTTTTACTGTTCCTAACACATACTTAGTGCTCAATCAGATTGTGCTAGAGTTTATGGAGAAGTTATCCCAGGAGAGTATCTAATGTAGGACTTTTCACAGACATAAATGAGAAAATAATTCTCAGGGTGTCTATGAAAAGACAAGTTACTCAAAGCAAGATTTATCTTAAGGAAACAGGCCACCTGGAGAGATAGATATTCAGATGCCAGTTATGTTTCCAAAATAGTTGGCTTACTCTCTCAAAATCATTTCCATAAGGCTTTTTCTTCTTGATACTCTACCTTTCAAGCCAGAGATTACTTTCATATTCTTGCTGACTGAAACATATATTCTCCTTTCTTCCTTAAAAATTTATTCTATCTTTTCCATTCTTGAGAATGAGAAGTAAAAAAAAAGTATAATCCTTAATTCTGAGTTATAAATAAATAGAAATTCATCGTATTTTATAACACTAGTAAGATGACTTATGTTCTATATTTCCTCCTTATGAGAATATGCAAACCCTCTCTTACTTTTGAATTTTTAATTTTCTTTCTTTCCATGTTAAGCAGGGATTCCCCTGAGTTTCTGTTCTCCTGATGTATATGTAAAATTTAGAAAGTGATTAGAAAATCTTTCTTACTATGAAAAGCAATCAGAGCTAATACACATAAGGACTAATTACTGTGAAGATGGATGATGTGTTTTGGTATCTAATCATATTTTATTTGTTAAGGGTGATGCATTCTAAGTGGCTTCATCTTGCCTTCATTTAAGTAGAAAATGAAAAAAATAATCACTAGATGGGAAAATCCAGTGAAGAGTCATCCCAGAAGTCCTGCGACCATTCAAACCCAGATTTCCAGGTGGTTTTGGTTTTAAGGTTCTTGGTTAAGCATTCAGGACTGCATAAGCCCCTCTGAGCCTATGTTCCACAAGTATGGGGAAGATTCAGGTAAATGTTAAGTAAGCTCATTTATCTTCTTTTCCCTTTTTACACATCAATAGGAGGTTCATTTGTGGAAGGGCTCATGGATCTTCAAAAATCCATAATCTAAATCATATTATATGCATAAACATTAACCCTTTCCAAAGAAATTTCACATAACTCATCCATTTTTTCACTTCCGTGAAAAAGATTTAGTGAAGGAGCTCATCCCACTCCTCCACTAAAACTTCCCTCTCTGAGGTCACCAATGACTCTCACCAAATCCAAGGAGCACTTTTCAGTCTTTACCTTTGTTGGCATTTCAGTAGCACTTCCTCCTCTTAACCATTCCTTCTCGAAATATGCTCTTTCCTTGGTTTCCAGGGGACCGTTCCCCACGGCTTTTCTCCAACCTAAAAGGCTTTTACGTTGCAGTTACTTGTCAGGTTTCACTTTGTTTTCTTTTATTTCATTTTGATTTTTATCAAAGTTAAATTAGACAGAGTTTTAACAAAGCTTACAATGAAAAAAACACAGCCTCTAGTTCTACCTTTAATTTCCTCTCCTCTCTCTTGGAGGTGTTTGCTCTGGTTTTTATCTCCACATTTCTAAGTAGCATGCTATTTCTGGATTTTTTTCATTTTAGATATAGCTACTGATTTCCAACTTAGGGAGATGATTATTTAAATCTCTTAGATCTGCCTTTCCTGTAAAACATGCTTTTTTCATCTCTCTATCTTCTCTTTCTCTCTCTCACATTTTCTTTCCTTTTCCCTCACCCTCTCAAGAAATTATAGCATAAATTTTGGCTAAATCAATCATTAGCATTTACTTCAGTAAAAGTCTATAAATATTATTCATGGCTAATTTTTATAGTATACTAAGATGATAATTTGTTTCTCATAAGACTTTTAGTTTTCCCTGGTATTAATATTTCCATACTTCCCCCTCTATGTTTAGTAAGTTGACTAGTTTCTATAACAAAGAAACCTCCTAATCTGAGTGGCAGCATGCAGCAGAATTTTATTTCTTACATATAGGAGATCCAATGTAGATGTTTTGGTTGGTAGGACACTGTTTGTGAGTGAGCTAGAGACCCAAGCTCCTTCCACCTTGATGGTCCTTAACCCTCGCAGCCTTGACTCCCCAATTGAATCCTCTATATCTACAGTGAGGCCAGGGTGACATTTTGGGGATACAGGTTGGAATATATATCTTCCATTCATACCCCATAGGTCCAAATTCAAGGCATGCAGCCCAAACTCAATACAAGGGGGATTAGAAATGAAGTCTGTGTTCATAAGAAGAACATAAATTTGGTTCTGGTAAACAGATTGCCATCTCTGTCATTCTAGTCAGCATATATATGTTTCAACTTCTTTGCACAGGCAGAACACAAACCCAAAGCCCCAGCAGTCACTGCTGCCCCCATCAAAGGCCAGGATCCTCAGATAATGCCCAGTCCTCTCTCTTTTTCTCTCTCCTTCTCCCTCTCTCATTGTCAGGTTCAGTTATGACTCTTCAAGCCTAAGAACCTACAGACTAAACAGACAAGTAATTTGCTGTCCTCACTCCCCCAGTGGGCACAGGCATACACACACACACACACACACTATTGGCGATGGGAGAGATTAAAACTGAAGAACAAAAGACACACAGTAGTCATTGACACATAGCAATTATAACATGTGCTGGGGAGGATTTCATCTCTTGAGTATTGGAAAAGTTCTTGCTTAAACCCTGATTCAGGTCTCTAGATAGAAATTCCTTATCTTTTGTTTTCCTTGGCTCCTGAGACTTCCCTCTGGGAAATTTTTCCTTGTTCATTATTTTCCATGGACACACCTGGTTTGGGTGTTGAGGTGTCCGCCTTCCTTGACAACTGTGGGGGGTTTAACAACATCCTTCTGCTAGGAGATTGCTTCAAGATTTACTGAACAGTTGAATGTTCAGTAGATTTTAGTATATTAATATATTGTCTAGGACAATATAATGCCCTCAAAAATTCAGTAGACTTCAGATCTATTTGCTGCCAACCATTTCCATATGCTGTCAGAGTTCTTTCCTAGATGTAGTTCTTAATTCTGCCTTCTTCTTAATTCTTCCATTACTCTTTCTCTCTCAAATTCATAGTAGCTATCTGGAAGTCATCTGAAATCAGAACTGTAGGTGGGAAGGTAATAATGTCTTTAATGGGGTCTTTGCTGTTTAGGCTAAATAATTTTGGTTAACTGAGAATTCTTGAAGTCTACAAATAGTTTATTCTTAAAGTTTCCATCAGAAATGTAAATCTCCTTTTGTTAGTTTTAAGCACATCAAGATATTTCTTAAAGAGATAGCGCCTGGAGCCAAGTCCTCCTGCTCCATTTGGAATGGAAGTCTGTCATATTCACCCTAAAAATCTCATTTTCTTGCTGGTATTTTAAAGCCCCTCTTTACTAGATCCCATTATCAGGATTTGGGATTGGATTTTGCTCTATTTACAAAATAAGCTAGCCCATTTTTGTTTCATGGATGTTAGAAAGATGAGACCCTTGGGTCAGAAACAAATGACTTTATTAATTATGGCACAGTATGCAGCTTGAGTATTAGTTCCCTTGGGGCCCCAAGTCTCATGGGAAGGCAACAGGGAAGGGCTCAGGTGAATTCTATGCCCATATCAAATTGGTTTACAGGAAGAAAATACTTAGCTTGGAACCTGCTATTTTATAGCAAGCAGTAAGCAAGCCTGCTCTTTGTCCCAGAGAGAGACATTGCCTCATCCCAAAAGATTTCTTGCTGCAGACATAATCCTGAGAAATGTCCCTTGTAAAAGTTAATCAGGGACTTGCATCCTAGATGTATTTGAAGAGAATGTATAGGGATACTCAGGGCTCATGAAGATTGCCTTTCCCAAAATCCATGTGTGCTACATCCAGTTTACGCACTCCCCAAACTTACTCAACCATGATTTTCTGCAACAATATCAATGGCCCACCAGGAAGATTATCAGAAAGGCAAGGCCTAAATCTCTTTTCCCACCATTGGATCCCCACTGCCTACCACAATGCATGGTACATAGTAGGTTATTAATTTATAATTCAAATAAATTAAGAGATTTAAGTGATTTACTCTGTGAATAGTATTATAGTCTAGAAACTCAGGTATACCATGTACACACACAGTGCACACACACAAGTGCCTTGGGAAACACAAGAATGGAACTCTTTTTAAAAGCAGTATCCATTTTTTTATTTTGAATATTAGTTGTGTTCCCCTTTCTCTCCTCAATTCTCTCACAGTCCATCCACAATTTCCAGAACCTCTCATTCACCAAACTCTGTGACTTATCTGATGATATATGATGATTAGATAAAATAATATTAGCTTGCATCTACATTTGCCTAACACTAAAGTCTGTATGCCTTACGATATTATTGAATAAAGGTTTAATTATTTGTTGTCTAGATGACCCCTCATGATTGTTATGGTGCAGTGACTCTTAACCAAGGCACCCCCACCCCTGAGACATCAAGCAATGTCTAGATGTCTAGCATTTTTGATGATCATTTGTGAGGTAGGAAATATGCTAGAAACTAGTAGGTAGAGGTTAGGAAGCTGCAAACATCAAGGGAGCATCCCACAATAAACCAGTATCCAGTCCAAAGTGGCAAGAGGCTGCCTGTAGTGTGGTTGGATGGTGCTTCTTGGTATTGGTAACACTAGAGATCAGTTCTTATGTCAGCTGTATAGAAATCCATTATTTCCCCCTTTTCCCTGTCTCTTTAGTGTCTCAGAAACCTAAATTTCTCTTTCCCTAAAGCTGAAGTTATTGTTTGTTTGAACACAACTATCTCTTTTATTTTTTATTGCACCTTTGTCTCTATAAAAGAAATCTGTGAAAAAGAGTATAACATGGATTTAAGATTCACTTCTAGTTCAAATTTCTCTCTTCCCCCCTTATCGCTGTCCCCCTCTGGACCACAGAGGCGGGTACAGGACCATATCTGTACCCGCCTCTGTGGTCTAATTTACTGCTAGCTTGGGTGACAAGGACACCATAGGTATCCTGTATGATATCTTGCCTGGAGCAGTAAAATTGAGTTTAAGACTATTTCAAGAGAGGTACACCACCAATTTGACACTTTATTCAAATTGTAGCCCCACTTAAACCTGAAGTCCCTGAAAGTTTAGAAGACCTAACCATGGTAACCTGTAATTTGCAGTTAGCTTGGGTCAGGAAACAACATAAACTACATAATCCACCACCAGATAAGTCCCTATTTACACAGCAATCAAACAGCATAAACAGGTAAATCAACACAGGGAAGTTTGGCATGTAGGCTTAACTTCCAGACCTAAGAGATTAGAGATGAGCCCGGAAAACATAAGCACAGACCTGCACGTGTACCCAGATTGCTTTTAACCCATCTTACACATAGACTTCCTTTGCCTCATCTACTTTTTTGCCCATCTGACATCTCAAAGGCTGTGGTTTGCATTATTTCTTGAAAAGCATTATAACCTTTGGATTTTTCCACTTATCACTAATATTGGGAACTAAATTGCTGCGTGGCAGGCTGAAGTCCAGCCTAGACCAGTCTGAGTCTCTCCTAACTTCTCAGTTCCCTGTACGTAGCATACGTGTCCTTCCCTGGCTTCCACTACATTCCTGTTTCTCTTAAACATTGTCCTGGCACCTATTCCCAAAAAGCCCTTTCCCTTCTCCAGCTGCCAATTCATTTTTCCTGCTACCACCCTGATTTCTGGCTCCAAAGTGATCCACTCAGCAGTGATCCAGACTCATAATTCAAGGGTGTGACTTCACCTCCAGAAGCAATGAGCTGTTTTTCCATGAAAAGATAGTTAGTGCTGGAGCCTGTATCTTCTATTACAGGAAATTACATCAAGCATTGATTTAACTTATAAAATCTCCAACTGTTAGCAGGAGGGGAAAGAGAGGGCTAAGAAGAGAAAAAGAATCCCTGAATAGATTTTTGTTGAAACATACCAGAAATGGAGCTTGAAGTGCCAGCCAAATGTTCCAAACACCATTTTTTTTTTTTTTACAGTTTTCCATGAATCTAGCACACAGTTTATTACTGGAATTGGAGTTTGTCTGATACGACAGTTAAAAGGCTACAATAGCTTCCCATAACTCAAGTGACTGAAGCCTAAATGAATGGACCGGGAAACTGATGGAAATTTGAAGGAATGGGGTTTTTTTCTAGGCAGCAAGACATTTCTCAAAGCTCTGAGACAGAAAGGAAGTGAAGATGGATGGAAGATTGTATCGGAAACTAAAACAGTCACCTCTTTTAAGGAAAGGGGAACTATTTTTAACACATTCATCTTCTAAGGAAAGAGGTGAAGGATAACAAAAATTGAACGTTTTAGTTAAAAGCTCAGTAACAGCTTGTTCTCATTTGGTTTAATTTAGTCCGACAGATAAAGTACTGTGTCCGACTCCCATCCAAAACTGTCATGAGATTTTACTACACTGAATACCTACTCTTTTTTTCTCTTTTTTTTTTTTTCAGAGTGTGTCTTTGTCTTTCTTCCTCCTTCTTCTCCTTCTTCTCCTTTCTTCAATACCATATTCCAAGCAATAGATTGTTACTAATTTTTAAAGGAAAATGCCAAGTAACTAAAGCCATTTCAGTGAAGGATGATGGAAATGATTACTTACAAAATGGTCCCTGGGGTTCCAGTGATATAATAAATGGTTCTTCATCACCTCTCCTCCCACCTTGCCTACCCTGCAGGCTTGCTCTGGAAAGACAGTAGAAATAAAGTAAACAGTAGAAACTGTTTAATGACAACATTTGAAACATGAAGAATCTTGGAATTGAGGGGAAGGGGCATGTGAATTAGACAGAGCTAAGGGGCAGTGAGATGTCTAACTGTTGGCGCTTAGGGACATTCACACTTTTTGCATGTTAGCTGTTGGAAAGGAAGGGGTAACCATCGGCAATGGGACAGACATTCCTCTTTCCCTTGAAAACTTTCCCATAAATCTTGATATCATAGGATGGGCCTAGTTGTTCTTGTGTTCCAACTGGTAAGGGAAAAAAATGTTGTAAAATGAGAGGAAAAAAAATACCTTTCAGGTTTGTTCAAAGACACAGTGTCATGAATCCACTTTGAATAAGTTAAATATCCAGAAAAAAAAGAAGAAAAAAATAAGTTAAATATCCATGTACAAATAATTCACATTATGTGTACATTTTTGTAAGCTCCTTTTGAAAGCAAGGTTGTATATTTTTTAAATGTTATCGAGAATAAACTCTATTTTTGTTAATGAAAAGCGTATTAGTCAACAAATCAATCTACCTTGTGTCTATCTTCATACCATGCAGCCAACAGCAAGTCACCTAGCCTTGATCATCCATCCATTCCTCTCTGCTTCCCTTGTACTCTACTTAAATCCAGGATAGCTCCTCAACATTTGAAGGTAATTATCTATTAATCTATCTGTCTCTGTATATAAGTTTTTAAAAGAAGACTATCTTTTTTAGCTCTGTGATTCCCTGTCAGGGATCTTTTTGAATAAATGAACTTTTTGCATCTCACTTTATTTTCTTATGTGTCATTGAAGAGCCATCGTGAGCATTAAATGAATAAAGGTAGGTAAGAAAGTCATTAAAATGCAATGTATCACCAGTAATCACTTAGAGAGGGAAGAAAATACGGAATGTGAGCAGAAGGAGGTCAGAAATACTTTAAAGGAGTATTCAATCCACAGCGCTTGGCTGTCACCACAGGCATCTTACAAAGGTCTCAGATATCTGAGGAAGACCCAAACTGAAGCTACCAAAGGAAAAGACCATTAAGTGATTACTACTCATTGCACTAGTTCTCCCTGTTGTCCAATTTATGAGGCCAAACTTGTGTTGTTTTTGGAAAAGTCTTCCTACGATGATGATCCCAGCGGAAGCACAGAAGCATGTACCTCTCTTGGACTTCCATTTGAGGCTGATCTAATCCAGATGGGGAATTTTTCATAGACATTATAAAGTATGCATCTGCGAAGCAAACAAAAGAAGGTAAACGACAATGAGCTTTATGAAAACCGAATTACCCATTAAGGGGTTACGTGGAGGTCTGATAATGAATTAACTCGGTGTTGTGAGAATGCTGCAGACTCTGCTGAGAAAAACACTTTCTTTCGTCTGCCTGCCCTTTTGAGGGTCACTGAAATTATGAATGTCTTTACCAGTTGGCAGAAAAATACACTTCCTATTTATTACTTGAATACATTTAGATGGCCTTCTAAATCCCTTCTCTCTTTGTGAGCCAAGCGAGCCTCTTGGCAGTAGTGTGACCGTAGGTAAATTTTTTTTTAAACATTTTGAGCTTCAGTTTTTTCATTTATAATGGAAATAGTATACTTAGCCTATAAGATAGTTAGAAAAAATAAATGACAAAGACTTCTATAAAGGCCTTAGCAAAGTTAACAGTGCATAATATACTGCCTATATGATGGTAGTCAATGGTGTTACTAGGCTTCTGTAATACAATTTTTTAAAGTTACCATGCTTTGTCATTTGTTTGTATATATTCTGTCACACTCTGGGTTCACTGTACCATTATACCAAAAATCAATAACGAGAATCTGGCCAAAAAGCCAAAGGGCCACTGTTTCTCCAAAGTGATAGCTAGAAAGTCTGAGTATCAGTAGCATTGAAGTTAGATGTAGGAAGACATGTATTAACATATAGTGGTGGCCATCCCAACAAAACAACCAAAACTAAAAAGAATGACAATGTTAAACATTGGTTAAGTTGTGGATCACCTGCCGCTTTGATCTGTTATTGGTAAGTATGGATTGTACAACCACTTTGGAAAATGGCCTGGCAGTTTCCTATACAATTGAATACACACCTTTCCTGTGACACCAGAAGGCCTCTCATAGGTATTTGCCTAAAGTAAATTAAAGCATATATTTACAAAATACATGATGAGAATATTCACAAACACTTTATCATAATAGTCAAACACTAGAAGCAGCCCAGACACCCATTTTCAATATGATAATGGATAAACCAACTATGTTACAAAATTTACTACCACAAAACAATGAAAAGTAACAAAATACTAAATGTTAGGTGAATCTCAAAAAACACTTTGTCGAGTGAAAGAAGCCCTTCACGAAAGAGAACATACCATGTGAATCCTTTTATATGACATTTTATAACAGGAAAAACAAATCTAGGCTAGAAAAGATTCTGAACAATAGTTCCTTCAGAGACAGAGTATGATGGTTGGGAATGGGCATGAAAAAACTTTTGGGGTAATGATAATTTTTTATATCTTAGCAGGAATTGGGGGTTACACAGGTGTACATATTTGAAATACTATACAAATGCAAATTTAAGATCTGTGGGTTTCATTATATGCACATTTTAATCAAATGAAAAAACTATAAATAAGAATCAAACTCTACTTAATTAGATGCAGGGGGAAATATTTAGGGGGAAATACACTGAAGTCCATAATTTATTTGGAAATGCATCAAAAAATAAGATGGGTTACTGATGAATAGAGGCTTAGCTAGACAGGCATGCAAGTAAATGTTAATGGTAAAACTAGGTGGTGGGTACACAGGCATTTGCCGTAAAATTCTTTCAGTGTTATTATATGTCTGATAATTTTCATAATAAAACATTAGGGAAAATGTAGTAGCAGCAAAAGTTTTTTCCTACCTAAGGGGAGTAATTTTCTAACTTTCCTTTGCCATAGGAAGTCTTGCTTTATTAAAGGAAATTATTTCATAGAGTATGAAAAAGGAATCTATCAAAGGTAAGGGAAGATGACCAAAGATAATCTCTTCAAAAGATAGAGCTAGTCAAAATCAGGCACCCTTTCACCACTTTCTCTCTGTTTCCTTCCTGTTATTTTGTTGGTCTGGTCTGGTGGTGCTCATTGACTTAGGGCTGTATGAAAAGGAAGGTTCTGCCCATTTGTGGTCTGAGTTGGAGGCTGTTAGGCAAGACCTCCACCTCAGTGTCAGTTTAGGAGAGAGAGAGGAGAGAAAAGCATGAGACAGAAGATGGGAGATGGTACCAATTTCCTTCAGCAGAGACCAAGCTTTGTGTGAAATGATGATGGTGTCTATGCCTTCACTATAAAGATTGAAGTGCTCTCCTTGCCAACATATTAACGTAATACATGTGGAGAAAAGGAAAGGCTTGTTTCTCACTGAGCTGGGAGTAAGAGCAGTACTATGTACGAAAAATGGGATTTTCCTTTCATTAACAGGATCTGATTTTCCATTTTTCCACATTAGGACTAGCTGGCAGAGTTATTTATAGGGTCTGGGCCTATACACATTAGCCATGTGCTGATTTTGATGCTTTTTCTTGATTAAAATTTTATAATAAAGTAGCAAAAAATAAATTGAAATCTCAAGAAAGGCTCTATCAGGGAAATATAGTTTGTATTTGTAGAAATATCACAGGATTTTGCATTTTATAGATAGGTGTGTGATCTGCTTATTTTGGCACAAATACAAGGACATTTAGGCAGAATCAAAGGAAATGACCATATCAGGGTTAATAATAACAAATGGGCTGACCACACTTGATTTTAATGAACACATAAGTGAAAGTAGTTAAGCATAATTGTTAATGTTGCCTTGTACAACTTCAGAATAACCACACTTTCAAGAGATGGAACTTCTGCTGGCGGCTTCAAGGAAATAGCCAATGAGTAAATAGCCTCCATGGCTTTCCCACTGCCTTTTCTGGGAAGGTGACAGGAAAGAGCATTCAAAAGATACACCCAACATGGTCGTGGACACCATTAAGATCCACCTCGCCCAAGATGGCCTCAAAACCGACACCCACTTGGCAGAGAATTTATCTTTCTATACTTCTTCAGGTTAGCTCTCATACCTTGTTAAACCTTCTTAATAAGGACTGAGTTAGTAAATCAAAAAATAAGTACTACAAGGGCAAATGAGTCAACCAGCTTCATTTTTAGTATCTATCTGAAGAAGAGGAACATCATTCATTGAAGGTGTTCTTTGATTTCCTGGAGATGGAAACTTGAAAAGGTTATTTTCATCTTCTGCTGCTATTTGCTTTTCCCATTTTTAAGAGATGGCATTTAGAAATAAGAATGATCACAAAAAATACATATGACCAGTAAAAATGAAAAATGTCCCTCTCATTAGTAATCTAAGAAACATAAATAAAGCAATAAAGCATCATTCTCTCCTCTATCAAACTGGCAAAGATAAAAATTGGCAAAAAAAAAAAAAATGGAGGGGGAATCCTTACAAACAGCCTTGTATGGAGGGATATAAATTTGCTATAATTTTTTGCTGTAATCTTGCTGGTGGGCAGTTTTGGCAATGGGGATGGAGAGTTTTAAAATATTCTATTTTTAAACTTTGGTACTGAGGTAATAATCAGAGGTACACATAAAGATTTATGTTTTTAGAAAGGTTTATTGCAGAATTTTTTACAGTGGCCCCAAATTGGAAGTAACCTAAATGTCCACCCACAAGGGACTGATGAAATAAATAATGATCCATCCACACATGGAAACAACATGCAAAAAGTCATGATTTTAGAGAATATTTGGTAAGATGTTGATAATATGCCCCTAAATCAAAACAGAAAAATCTAATGAAAATCATATTTAGAGCATTGTTCCAGTTTTGGAAACATATGTCTACATACATGAAAAGTCTGCAAGGATATATCAATATTTGTGTAGGGTGGGACTCTGGGTGACTTTTGTTTTCTTATATTTTCTGTATTTTCTACAATGAGCGTATTCCAACAGAAAACAATGAATCAATACTTGGAACTATACAAACAGATTTGCACTGTGTTTGGATCTCACAAGCCATTGTCAGTCAATTCAGTTGAACGAGGGGATGATTCAGTGAAGAAAAAAAATTAGACATCTTGGTTGGTTGGCAGTTTATAGACAAAAGAGTTGGCTAATTTCCCATACTTGTAATTTTTCAACTAGTTGGTTTGGCATCACATAAATACAGCCGGTGTTGGAACATTCAAAACCGAAAAAGCTTTAAAGCCAAAAATCTCTTAGACTCAAATTGAAAAAAGATGAATGTGGATTTTTTTTCTACTACAGTTTCTCTCATACATAAAAATGAACTAATAAAGCGAATCCCCCATTACCACCAGCTATCTCTTGAGCATTTAAAACCATAAAAGTAGTCCTTAGCCCATCTGGGTGTAGAAGAGCTATTTGTTAGGCTGTGAGGAGCATGGAGGGGGAGGGTCTGTGAGAGAAAGAAAAACTCTCTGCTTCAGCGTGTCTGGACTCCTGGATCTTTCATCTTTGTCACCTGCTACTGTGTTGCTGCTTCTGTCAGTCAACTCAGATGTGGTCAAATTAACCATGATCGGTGTTACCTCATAGAGGTTGCTGAAAGGCTGCCAGGAATTTTTATCCATTTTCCTCATTATAATGTTTACAGCCGCTAGAACAGTCTCTGACATATAATAGGCACTCAGATAACTATCGATGGAAAGAATCTACAATCTAATTAATGCCTAAAATTCTATCACTGTTCAGACACTTCTTCAGCTTAAATCTTCGGGAGAAACATTTCACTAAAAATTCCCATCCTCAGAGTAAAAGTTTAGATTGTTATGAGTAATTTATACTTCAGTGGGTGAAAAGTTTCAGGTCTCTGAGAATGAATTATGACTGGAAAGGAAAGTCACGAAAGAAGTTTCAGGGTGCTTAAAAGAAGGAGGGAAACAATGCGTCCAGCGGCAGAGGTTCCTATCTTTAAGTAAACGGTCCTATCTCTCAATAAATAGAGGCGTCTAGTAAATACACAAGAAGAGGGAACTGTTTTGAGAGCAAAATAGCCTCACATCTTGCCAGGTGCTTTCACATATCCGACATCACTTATCTTCGCAATAATCTTTTCAGAAAATCGTATCTTATTTCCATTTTTGCAGGTAGGAAACTGAGGCTCCAACAGATTAATTAACTTGTCAAAGGCCTATCCAGTAGAAAGTGAAAGAGTCTAGATTTGTTTTACTTTAAAGCTCCAAACCATAGGGGAAAAATACATAACATTTTTAAATGAGAGACTGGAACTGCTCTGAGGGAATTCAGTTGTCTCATTAGTTTTGTTAAGATCTGCCAGTCGGGTGGCACCGTGGTAATCTCTCAACAGAGCCAAGTGCCTCTGATGGGTTAATGCCAAAATAAATTTATAGAATCACTTCTCTGATCAAATAGGCAAGACTGTTGTAAACCTAGTGCTTACCATAGTACCTTCACAAACGCTACAACTTAGCTGTACCAGCCCCCTGGGCAGTAAAAAAAAAATCCTCCCCAAGCACTTCTAATATCCTTAAATAAATACTAGGAAGTTCCAAGTAAATACCCTGAAAGCAAAGGTTGAACTGAGAGCTAAACAACATTAAATTATTTAAATTCCTGAATATCAAATAAAAGAACCAGACTCTAGGTAAATTAGTGGGATGTTTACACACCAATGGGATAATTTCTAATCTAATTTGCAGCAGCATTTAGAACATGGCTGCCCATTTGAAATAAATATGTTGTCTTAGATTCGGATGATTAGAGGATAGTTTGCAAAGATCTGTTTTATGGTACAATGCTGACTTGTGAAGGAAAATTGCTTTAGGAGTAACTGTTGCCAAACTAGGGTTTGTTTTCAAACCATACATGCCCAATGATAATTGTGTGGAGCATGAATCTTATCACCATAAAACAACTCAAACAAGTTTTCACGGATAGTAGCTCAGACTGAAATAAATATGATTTAGAGCGCTTTTATTCCAGGGAATAATTGTGCATGCTGGCCAGCAGTTGAGAGCTATAAATGATGTTCGGGAAGTCAGAAACAAATGTTTTAATTTTAGCGAGTTAGAAAGTTTATGAAAGAACATCTGAGCAGAACAAGCCTGCTCTTGAAAGGAAGAGTAAAAACTGACTACTCCCTCAGAAGGGCAGCTGTCCAGAAAAGAGCTTGGAGAATTGGAAAGCCGGACTCACTTTAGCTGAGCTTCCTAATTTCTGGAGCTCTGGTTTCCACTTCTGCCAACAGGAAAGCAGGGCGTATGTGAAAATAGAAAATGTGCATTTTCAGCAAGATTTGTTGACTTTGCGGCATTCACATGTCTCAGCAAAGAGCATAATGGATAACAGCAATGCTACACCATCAAGAGAGGGAATTTTAGTCTGGCCATGTTCCAGACTAACGAGCAGGGTGAGATGAAAATTTGTGATAATAAATAGATTACCAGATATAATTATAGAATATTGATTTAAGAAATTGATAATATTATGAACTAAGAGCACATAAATATATGTATTTGATATCAGATTCAAGGGTGTGGGTCTCCAGGTTAACCATATTCTGGTCCATAATATTGATTAAGATCTAGTGTATGATTGCATCTAATACCTTCTGTAGAAGAGACAACATTATCAGATACAATTTCAACCTTCTGATAAAGGAAAAGGGAAAGAGATGGAAATTCACCAAAGGTCAGCTACATGCCAGACACAGTTTTAAGCATTTCACATTTAATGTGGCAACACTTCAAGGAGTATATTTGTATTTCTATTTTATGAATGAAATATACATGAAAACAATTGCAAAATAATATAAGATCATCTATCATTAAATCTTATATTGAATGTCCTCAGATAATATCATTTATGATTCTCAGAAAGTACTATGAATGGTCCAGAAAGGGTGAAATTATTATTGACTAGGGTGACTAAAAATGGCATTGTGAAGGAACTGGTTCTTGGAACAGATTTAAAAGTACAGGTAGAATTTAGGTTAGATGAAACAAGGTCTGGATGGGAAGAAGTTGGGCATTGGGAGCAAAAGCTACATAATCAAAAACAAAAATGTCTGACTCAAAAGTGTGCCTGGGGCAGTGGACAATCTGACAGGAAGAGAGGGTACATTAAGTAGAGTATAAAATTAGAGTTGAAGAAACGTTTTGAATGTTTAGATTCTGGTTGATCCAAAAGGCAAGGGGAGACAATTGTAGATTCGTAAAAATAAGTGATATGTTGATTCAAATTTTAAGACAGTTTGATCAGCAAATTCCTAGCAAGGGAGGCTGTTCAATTTTTGGTGGCACTTGGGACACATGATCGTGGAAAATATTATGCTGACACTGAATTAAAAAGGTTTCAGTTGTGTCTTGCATGGCAGAGATTAGTGCAGGAGCGAGGAGATCGCTACATTCTCTTTCTCATGACAATGGCCTAACCTATAGTTATGGCATCAGATAGAGACTAAGAGAGGCTTCCGGTTGAAGGAGGAATCCATAGAACTTTCTGATAGACATGGTTTGGGAAAGCAGAAGGGCAACTTCCAGATCTCTCTCTAGGCAATGAAGGAACTCCCAGCAACGTAGGTGTACATTACAAAGAAAGCACCTAAAATTCAGCTCCAATGTCCTATGCCAGCACCAATGTCTTAACTAAGTATCTTGTTGCCTTCCTTACTCAACACACATACCCACGATTCCAAGTTGACTTGGCAGAAGGAATAGAAGGTGGAGGGGACGTTTGTAATATTTACATTTTAGTTCAAATTTGTTATCTTTCCCTAAGAGAATATGAAGATGCGAGTAAAGGGTATTGCAAAGAGTGGCCCGTACACACCCATACTACCAGGAGATTGAAGGTCAGTGAGATTATTAGTTTCTTTGGCCTTAGAGATCTCACAACAACTTCACAATCTAACAACAATAACCTCACCAATACCAATCACCCCTGCCTTTTCCTTGCCACTACTATGAAATGGGGGGAGGGAGTGTTTTATTTAAGGGCAACAGGACATGTAGAAAATATTTTGTTGAATTAAATAATAATGCTAAGAGCAAGAAAAAAATGCTGGCCGAAATTGAGATTGGGGCCCTAACAACTGGATCAGATGCTCAAATAATGGCTCGGCACATGATGAGTTTCTGGCGCAAAATCAATGCACAATAAATACATTATAAAGGGACAAACAAAGTTTCTTATCTTCTTTTTAGCTCATATTTTGCCTTTGTTCGAAACAATTCCAAAGGGCTTCCCAACACTGGCCCTCTGAAGAATGTCAGCGAATAGCTAAACTTAAGGTGACTGTGGGAATTTTCCAGCACAGTGGAGTGGAAGGAGCATTTGACTCAGGAGACCTGGGTCTGAGTCCCAGCTTTGCCTCAAATCATCTGTGTGACTTTTGGACAAATCAATTCTTCTCTATATGCTTCCATTCTCTGAATGTAGAAGGAGGGGTGAGATCAAAAGGAAACTCAAATTTACTCCGTTCTAACAACCTCTGAATCTACACAAGCTAGCTGCAGCTAGTTCTAAGACTATCTGAAACCCTTCCCTGAAGATTTAGTTAACTAAAATTTCCGCTCTGACCTTAAAATATGACTTAGGAGGATTTTCTTTTTATTATCTGTCATATGTCATTCAAAAGCTCTTCTGTAATGACCACAATGGATCTGACCGCCAAGCCCTTTTAAGACCTTTACACAAATATGACAATTATTCTGTGACACCCATGAGTCACCCATGAATTTGACCACACTGGGCATATGATTTGTTAAGAATTATCGGTAAGGCCCTTTACACAGGAAACACCTGCTGTGATGTCGGTCAGCCCAGCTACCCTAAATATGAAACACTTCTATACACATCCCTGTAGGAATAGAGATAAGCAAGCCAGACTCAGCAAAACCTAAATCCTGCAGCTTCCTCTTCCTTCTCCTTTGCTTCCTTCAGAGCGTATCTACCATCTTTCCTAGAGATCTTGCTCTTTATCTTCTTCCCAGGAAAAGGAGCAAAAGAATCACCACTAGCATGTGCCCTTCTACCAAATTCTAACCAGATTTTAATTGCCTTGGTTATATTTGGGATTTAAATCTTTTCTTCCCCATTAAAAGCAGCCACAAGTTAATGGAGCTTTTTCTCGGTGGGAAAGTATTGGGTGACAAGAAATGGATCTGAATATCATAGATTGTTTTAGAGCTCTGTCTTGCTCTATCTCTCTTCCACTGTGCCATTTCTTCTGTGCCTAGCTCCAGGGCTAGAGAACCGCATCCTGACAACCCTAACACCTCCACCCTTCCCCCTGCTCCTTGAACTCATTTGCTTTCCTCTCAATGCTCTGGTCTAAAACTCCCAGCTGTTCAGTTTCCCCCTTGCCTTCCTCATTCTCCAGTGGCTTAACCATTAGCCTGGGTCCCCCTCTTTCTGTAAAGCTGCTCTTCAGAAAATCCAGACTCAGATCTTGGAATTATTATGGCTTCAATTGGCCTAGAAACTACACTTTGCGAATGTTACTTTTTTTTTTTTTTATTGAGACAGAGTCTCATTATGTCACCCTCAGTAGAGTGCTGTGGCATGACAGCGATCATGCGATTTTCTTGCCTCAGCCTCCCAAGTAGCTGGAACTGCAGGTGCCCACCATAATGCCTGGCTATTTTTTTGTTGCAGTTGTTTAGCTGTCCCGGGCTGGGTTCAACCCACCACCCTCCGTGTATGTGGCTGGCGCCATAACCACTATGCTACAGGTGCCAAGCCGGGAGTGTTACTCTTTTAATAAATATTCAACCACAGCCAGCTCTGTGCTAGGTGAAGGAATGTGATAGCAAATAAAACCATCAAGAGCAGGAGAGGGGGCAAGCGACGGTTCAAAGACCCTTTGTGAAAGGGTGGAAAAGAGCTGGCAGAATGTACTTGGTCTGTGTCCGTCTGGAACCTAGCAATGTGACCTTATTTGGAAATGTGGTCTTTGCTGATGCAATCAAGTTAAGATGAGGTCAGAGTGCATTAGGGTGGGCCCTATGTTCACTATGACTAGTGTCCCTTTAAAAAGAGGGAAATTTAGACAACGAGACACTCAGGAGAAGACCACATGACAACAGAAGAAAGATTGAAGAGATGTGAGCCAAGGGGTCCCAGGGATTCTTGGCCACCAACCAGCAAAGGTAAGGAAGGGTCCTCCCCTAGAGCCTTCAGAGAGAGCATGACTCTGTTGATGTCTTGATTTAGAAATTCCAGCCTCCAGAACTATGAGAGAATAAATTTCTCTTGTTTTGAACTTCTATATTTGAGGTAATTTGTTATAGCAGCCTCAAGAAATTAACTCTGGTTGTTGAGGGGATTAGGCATGGATGGTCAAAGCAAAACCCTGATAACTTTGCCTGGGCCACAGGAGAATGGAGGACCTTGAACTGAGGATTTCCCCAATGTTGGGATCCTAATCCAAAGCCTTGTCCTCCAATACGTCATGTGGAAATCCGAGTATGTCAGTGTTCAGGGAAGGTGATCATGGGGACAGTAATGGCTACAACTGTTACTAAGATATAAAAAGAGAGAGAAAGAACAGAAGAGGGAAAATGAAAAAGAAATAAGGAGATGGAGAAAAGCATGATTGAAATGAATTGAATGACAACATTGTTAAGATTTTTATCTTTGGCCAGAGTAAAGTAGAAGGAGGAATTAAACACTAAAATATGATTCTTTTGGATAAAACAATATAAACTATGCAAACTCCTCATCATGTATGCCTAATGACTTAACAGCACAATAACAATTATATGTATTGTCAAATATTAGATTTTAAATTTTTAAATATAAGACTGTAAATTTTATTTGATCAAAGATGGATACTCTTTGTAAATAACCTTTATAAATAGTTGCTCCCACCATGAGGTCAATAGCTCATAACCTAAAACAAAAAGTGTAGACAACATTGCTTCATACCACTCAGGTATAGAAAATATGGCATGATGACTCATGCTATTTGTAGATTTTACTCCCAGACAAAGACTTAATCATAAGGATTAAGAGAAACGAAACACATTATCCCATATGAAAGAATGCAGAGTCCACAGTATTGACATATCCTTTTATACATAGTATTCCTTGGCCAGAATAAAAGTGCTGTGTGTTCAACTGAGAAATTCGAGGCTTTCTTTGGCCCTGACTTCTCTGCTGCCTGGATTTTAACAAAGACTGTTTGTCACTAACATGTGCTTGCTGGTTTGTATACCAGCTCCTCATACAAAATAAGATCGCTTTTCCTGCTTCCACCAAGACTTAAGAAAAATATCCTGCAAGTGTGAATACACAATCGTGTATAATTGTCAGAGTTCAGCTGAACTCTGTCTCTCCCATTTTGAGACCATGAACACCGTCTCAACAGTTTTCCTCTCCCAAATACACCAGATTTTTTTGTTTAATGATTAGTCTGGATTTAAACAAAATGCAATTTGTTTTTAAAGATATTTGAAACTAAAATAGGAAGTCTCGTTATTGGTTTATTGGTCTATAACCAAGATTCTTTCCTGTAGAGAGAAGTTTTCAACATTTAGTGTGAAACCCACACACAGCAGCTTTCTAGGGACGGGGTGTTGGTGCCCTCTTGAGGCAGAAAGACCGAGCAAAAAGGAAGTGGCTGGAAACCAGAATATTTAGGTAGCCAGGTGCCTCAAACAAATCCAGTCAATCTCAAAAGACAGTTTGGTCTGCTTGGTAGATGGCCAACAAACTCTACACAATTTTTTTTTTTTTTTTGCCAGCACAAACTCACATGTTATGGTATGTGTAAGAGCTTTTTATCTACAGTGTGTTTCCCAAGGTCATGCCATTTTGATGAAGCAGTGTCTCCCTTGCTTTCACGTGGCTCACAGTCAAAAATGATTTCTGATTATTAAATCCACTGTTGCTTGGACAGAATCTTTGCCATCCAAACTGGGGTAGCCACGCTTGAGGAGCCCAAGTCCCAAAGAGCTTCATCTATCTCACCTTCGTTTCAGCACATTCAGTCATTTCCCCCTTCCCTTGTCATTCAGGTCCGTCAAGGTCCTCACCATTTGTCTTACGATTCTTTGAACTCGGTCCGATTTTCTGCCTACTTCGCATTCCAGGAATGTGGGCTCAGAGAATTCTTTTTTATATAGGATGAGTAATATGTTTCGTTAGCATCTCTACTCTCAACCGTCAGATTTGGAAGTCCCTTTAAAGGTTTCCTTGAAAGAAAATTAATTGACTTAAGAGCATTCCCAGAAAATGGAAGAGACTTTAGCAGCATTTCAATGGAGGCATCCCGTGGAGCAGCAGCCCCAAACTCTCTGCGGTTCTGCCTGGATATGTACGTGCAGGACGGCGTTTGCTCTCCATCTGTTCTCAGGGCAGTTGTGAATTTACGGCCACCTTTCTGTACTCCTCATTTTCTACTTAAGTTACTATTATCTTGGCTCTGGTCACTGTAAAGATACAAACATGTTGCATCTTTGCTTTATTCTGCTTTTGAGGGACGGTATGCTCTAGCACAGCGGTTCTCAACCTGTGGGTTGCAACCCACAGGAACTGTATTAAAGGGTCAAGGCATTAGGAAGGTTGAGAACCACTGCTCTAGCAGATCAGAGGACCCACCTTTTCTTTTATCTTTTTCTTTTCTTTCTTTCTTGTTTTTTTTTTTAAGAGACAGGGTCTCTGTCATCCAAACTGAAGTGCAGTTGATACCGGAAAAGTGGGCCCCAGCGAGCTCAGCCGAGCGGGGCTTGGGGACCTGCCACCTCTGTCTTAGTGACAGCAGCCGTCAGCGGAACCGGCAGGTTGGAGCAAGCGGTGAGGAGCTTCCCTCCCACACCAGAGGCTCCAATAGAGCCATGCTAGAGGACCTGCTGGCTCTGCCACAGGCTGGAGCAAAAGGGGGAGCTTTCCTCTCCCACCCGAGGCTCCAGTAACAAAGAAGACCAGGTGGATCAGGTGATAACACTGAGGATTCCTCCAGTGCATCCCTAATTGGTCCATTTTTAATCCTGCTCCTAACTGGTCTATTTTATAGACCAATCAGCTAAGCTTTCAGCTCATTCAACTACTACCCCTATATAAACCCCTGAGCAGAGAGCCTTGGGGCAGATCATCACAGATCATCAAGGAAGAGAGAGCAGAAGAGCAAGACTTCAGCAGACTGTCTCAGACCTCTGAGGGAGAAAGAGGAAGAGCTGTAACACTTATACCCTGCTCTGTAAGGAAGTTTGGCTCTTTGTAAGAGCTGTAACACTTGCATCCTGCTCTGCAAGGAGGTTTGGCTCTTTGTAAGAGCTGTAACACTTATACCCTGCTCTGTAAGGGGGTTTGGCTCTTTGTAAGAGCTGTGACACTTTAAAACCTATCTTATCTTGCTCTGCAAGGTTTGGCTCTTTGTAAGAGCTGTAATAATACCTCTGTAAATAGAACCTAACTTACCGTCCATCCTGTGGTCCATCGATTCATTCATCGAATCGTCGAGACCAAGAGCCTGGAAATCCAAAGTCAAAAATCCGGTATCACAGTGGCCTGATCATAGCTCACTGCAACCTCAAACTCTTAATCATAAGCAATCCTTCTGCCTCAGCCTCCTGACTCGGTGGGACTAAAGGCACACACTACCATGCCTATCTAATTTTTTTTTTTTTTTTTTTTGTAGAGACAGTCTCACTTTGTTGCCCTTGGTAGAGTGCTGTGGCATCACACAGCTCACAGCAACCTCCAACTCCTGGGCTTAAGCAATTCTCTTGCCTCAGCCTCTCGAGTAGCTGGGATTACAGCCACCCACCACAACGCCTGGTTATTTTTTGGTTGCAGTTAGGCCGGGGCTGGGTTTGAACCTGCCACCCTTGGTATATGGGGCTAGCACCCTACTCACTGAGCCATAGGCACTGCTCTATCTAATTTTTTTATTTTTATAGAGATGAGGGTCTTGCTATGTTGTCCAGGCTTGTCTTAAGCCCTAAAGGATCTTTCCACCTCAGCTTCCCAAATTGCTGGGATTATAGGTATAAACCACTATGCCCAGGTAGAGAGTCATTTTTAAACTATGTAACCTTTAGTTCTAACTCCCTCCTCTGCCACATTCTAATTAGGTAAATTCCAGTCAAACTACTTCACCTCTCTGGGCTCCATCTTCTCACCTTTAAAATAGGATGGTCAAAATATCTTGACCTGTGCTAGGAGACCCTGGGACAATCCTATGCCACAGGCCAGGGCTTCTTTTTGGCCACTTGTAACAGTTATTCCTGCATCTTCAAACATTTGAAAACATCTGAATTTACGAAACTGCCAAGAGTTTAAAGCACAGTTTAAACCATTCTATTTCAACAAAACAATACTGTTAAGTCAAAATAAGGGGACCAGAATAGAGCATAGGGTGTTCCTTAACACTGTTCCGAACAGCCATGAGACAGCTGTGGTGTTTAGCATCCTTGCTACTTTGTAACAGCCTCTCTCTCAGTGCCCCAAGCGAGAAGTGATAGCTTGATACCATCAATGTTAGTCCTCTTAGGTGTCAGAGGGAAGCTGGTCAGCTCGAGGGGAGGAGCTGGGAGGTGTCCAGGGTGCTTCTTCATAGACAAGCATATCTTTGTCTGATCTGCCTAAGAGAGAATGGGTGTTTGGTGGTGGAGGCAGGGACAAACCTTTATCTCCATTCAGAGCTCTAAAATCTTAAGGAGAGAGACGAAACCAGGTTGTGTAATAGCTGATTGTTATGTAATATGATCTTGTTTCAAAAATAAAGAGAGTTTTCTCCGGAGGGGAAACCAAACCCTTCTGACTTATTTTATCAGTCTCAAAATTTTGAACCTCTTCCACACACACACACACACACACACACACACACATTTATCAACTTTGGCATCTGAAAGGCATCTCCTCTTTTTTGACTAAAAAATGCCCCGAAAACAGGGGGATATGTCCACACTTTCTTTTTTTTTTTCCTGATACATATTGGAAGAATAAGACTTCTCTTGGGCCATACATTAAATATACAAACACTAACAAAAGCTGATTAGCAAATAAAATGTCCGTGTATACTTTTCATGATATGCTGCACTACAGAAAAACAAAAAATCCTCCCAAAATCTGCACGTGGTCCATGGGCTACAGGTTGGACACCCTTGAAAATATTCAGATGGTGGTTGTAAGGAGTCCCTGAAACAATGGTTTGTGACATGTTGAGTCCAGAGCCAGGGATGTGATTGTACTCAGCACAAGGACCGAGCTCTCCCTGACACATGATACTCAGCTCAGGGAGGTTTGCTGCAGGAGAAAAGCCTGCGCATGCCTGCAGAGGGAAGATGTTTGCCCCTTTAAGTCTGGGCAAGGTCAGAAAGAAGGACTGATTCATGTCCCATAGTTACTGACTCACCAGTCAAGTCCACCTTCATTCTGGTAGGACCTGTCTCCATTTAAGCCAAGGGGTCTGCTATGGAGAATTGTCGAGAAGCCCTTGCCATTTTCTATGGTGTGTTCTGGGCGCTTGTTCTTATTGTAGATCCCTAACATTCTGCTCTCTTCCTCACAGGGCCAGAAAGAGCACCTCTTGAAATGTGGAGAATTACAGGTGTTAGTCATTATGTGCCATTGGTTATTTTATTGATGGCAATTCATGGTTCTTAAAGAAGAGACTGTCCATGAACACAACATGGTCATTTTTTTCCTATTCAAGGAACAGGATTTTTTTTTATCCCAGAAGCCCACAGAAATCTGCCTGAAATCTTCTTCAGGTTGAGAACAGTTGGGTTTGGCTACAGCACAAAGCTTACACACCACATATTGTTACTTGTGAATGTATCTTTGTCCACTGGGCTGATTGCTTGCAAGATTAGAAAAGATGAGATTTTATTGATAATAAGAAACTTTCCATTTCTCTAGGCTCAACCTCTCACATCTCAGCATGTACCAGTCTATTGCACATCAGACTCATCCTGCTGGTCAGTGTAACAATATTTCAGCTCAGTAGAGATCAATAGAGGCCTACAAGAGGAGAGTTTTGCTGTGCATCGGTTGATACTTGAGGCAAGTAGCCAAGAAGAAAAAGACAACAACCTTCCACAATATCCCCAGAGTCTAACTGCCTCATCTGTTTCTTATACAACCCACAAAAGCAACATGGTTTTTCTTTTGCCTCAAGTGGCTCGTTAGCTTAGAAAGGCATCCTTGAGACTTAAAATGTAATCAAGCACAAGTGAAAGTTTAACTTATGCAATACGTGTATGGATATATGACATGCTTTAGGGAGTGGGGCATGTGTGTGTGTGTGTGTGGTTTTGGGGGGGGGTGTGAGAGAGGATCTAGTGTTATTCTTTAATTATCTCTTCTCTTCTAACATGCTAACACCAAGATCCAATATCTCAACAGCACTCTGTAGAGTTTTCCCTGTTACTTTGGAGTCTTTGCAGTGTGGTCCCTTCATCATTAAAAATCAGCGATCACATGTATTCCATTCTGCAGAAGTTTTTTTCCTGATAAAAGGCTTGTTTTTCTTAATGCTGGATAGTCAGAGAGTAAAATTGGCTAACTAGAACCATTTAGATGCTATCAATCACAGAGATTAACCAAGGCTATCAAATTCTGTTCTAATATTTTTTGAGCTGAGTTCCAAATAGACTGTTCAGTCTGCAGCCACAGACTCCAAAATACGAACTGAATATGAAAACATTTTAACTTTCATGTTTTAATGATAAGAATGTTGTTGGCATTAATATTTGAACATTTCAGCATACCTAGTTCTGAAAGCTATGTCATGGCAGGCTCAGAATCCACTGGCAGACTATAAATAAAATCTTTCTATAAATATACTTTATGCCAAACTACCAGCAGAATACATTTTTCATCTTCTAAACAGATGGTATAAGAGAAAAATCATGCATGTATATGATTAATCAAACGTGCTTTTGCTGATAGAATTTTCATTACCATTACCAGCATGAGTTTTGTGCATTTTATATTTTATTTTGAGAATTAATGTATTTAAGGAAATGATTAATATAAATGAAGATGGAAAGATGATAAGACTTTTCACATCTTTGCCTTCTTTGAGGTCCGGTGGGCCTGAGACTTTTTTTCTGCAAAGAGATAAGCAGGTGGATTCTTTCAGGCCCGTGTGGTTGGACGTGCTTGCCCCTCACCTTCTTATTATCCCAGCCCCTCTCTCTCCCAAACCCTCCCTGGTCATTTGTCAGAACTCTTACTCTGCTAAGTAGTTAGCCTTTATCAAAATACTTATCTTTATGATGCTTTCGACCAGTATGTAAGATACTGAAATCAAAGAGAACTTACTGGGGGAAACGCCGTAATAAGGGTTTTTGGCATATTATAAATAGTACCTAATGTGGGGATGGTCACAAAAGAGTAAGAACTCCTCTAGATTCAGATGATCTGGACTGAAGTACAGTGCATCACCATAGTAAGAGTGCTGATTCTCTACTCCACATCCATTCTCCCATCTTTCCTTTATAGGCCTCTAACTTGTTATCTGGGCAAATCGTCATCTAGAATAAAAGATAACCTTCTAACCACCCAAGTGGCTCAATGAGACTGTAGGATTAGGTTGTTCTCTGGGACAAAATTTTAGCCAGTATTAAAATAAGACAGCTTACTTTTCCCCTTCTGCCTTTCACCTTGTTTCTAGATTATAGTTTGTATATGTGGCTGGAATTCAGCAACCACTTTTTTTTTTCATTTTTTTTATTTGCCTATATTCATGGGGTACAAGTGCAATTTTGAGGGATTGATATCCTGCATTGTGTTGAAGTCAGGCCTTCAGGGCCTACATCACTGAAGCAACCCGCATCATACGCAGCAAGCAATCTCCAGCAGCCGTGTTGAACCGTGAGGATAGAGGTGGTAGGCTAAGATGGAGGGCAGAAATTCAGAACCGCAGTCCCTGAAATCACGGAGAAGCTCCCACGTCATCAGCAGCCTGTCTCCTGGTAGGCTTCTTTTATGTGAAAAAGAAATAAGGAGCTATGTTATTGAACATACTGGCTATGGACCTCTGGCAGGTTGTTTAATTTCTCAATACCTTAGTTTCTGTGCCTATAAAATGAAACCAGTAATGGTGTCTAACCTGGAGAGCTGTTATGGGTGTTAACCAAGACAATGCGTGCACAGTGCTCAGAAGAGGACCCTGTGCATAATAAGCACACAAGCTGCTGCTCTTACTTAGATGCCTGAGATTTGGGTATGGAACAGTCAGTTTTTTAATAATTGAAAAGTAACCTGGGAAGATCCTCAGCAAGTTATTATTGTTCGGTGTTCTGAAATGTGAATTTGAATCATGCCTTCTGAGAGAGAATGAGTCATTTAGCTAGCCAGGGAGTCTGCCATCTGCCTATCAGTACTGCTTTGCTGCCCTCTGCCCATGCAGTAACTCACTCACGGTATGACTAAGACATTGTTTCTTCATGTAAACAGTCCTTTAAAAAGCCAAATGGCAGCGCTGGTGGCAGTAGTAAAGAAAATACTTAAAAAGCCTACTAAGGAAATGAAGTTTCCTAGTAAGAATGCTGGCATTATGGTGAGGATTCTGAACCATGACTTGACCATACCCATCGTCGGCTCCATGCCAAGGAAGCTACAGATTATAGAGGCCATTTCAAGTATGAGCATCTTCAAATGTCTCCTGACGTATCATTGACAAATGTTAAGTAAGGATCTGTTATGATGTATGATCCACAAGCAAAATCCACCAGTGATGAAAGGATCAAGTGAAATAACTAAAGGGAAATAGAATCTGCAGAAGATGCCACTGGGCATACTGTGTTTACTTCAGACGAGCTTCAAGAGTGAAGAACTCTAGCCTAGGGGTACTGTTGGCCGCTGGTGTGGGCTCCTGCTTACTCCTGTGGTTTCCCTGCACCTTGCTCACACCTTTGGAATGGGTTCCTTGGCCTATAAGCCACCCTCCAATCACCCTGATTTGGTGTGCCATCTGTTTTCCCTCAGGATCCTGACATAGTTATCACACCTCTGTCAAGGTTGTTTCCTCTTAACCAGCTTTCATATGTTTTATCCTTCAGAAGATTTTCACAAGGGTCCTATGGCAGACAACTCTGTGACACTGAAAGGGGATTCTTGTTCTCCAGAAAAAAGATGGTACAGAGATGGTGAAGGTGACATCTTAATAGGAGACTCAAAAGAGCCCAATTTGGATCCTGGTATCAATGTACTTTATCTTGGGTTTCCCTGAAAGCAGGGCCTAAGTCACAGGCTTGCTCAAATGAAGTTTGTTTCTGAATGTGACCTCAGGGAGCACATGTGAGAGGTGGGAGAGGAAAGAGGGAAGGTTGCGGATGTGAAGAATATTGAGTTGACTGTAGACAATTGGTATTTGATCACACTAAGACCTTCTGAAGATCCTTACAAATGTGACTCAGACCATCTATCAGGTGGATCAAAGAAGGTGGCATTTATCAGTGGCTCCTGTGGCCCAGTGATGAAGAATGGCCATAGGAGGTCCCTGTATTTCCAGGATAAACATACAGGAGTGCCAGGCAAATGACTGGAACTTTCATGCTCACCCTCAGAGAAGCATCAAGGCAAAAAACTAAGAAATACTTGGCATAGACCTGATGTGAGGTACTCTGTAGTTACAACTGCCTGAGGATGGTCAAAGAAGCACTGGTTGGAGCCAAGAAGAATTTGAAGGGATGACAGAGATGTCTCCTCTGCCCAGTGGATGGCTGGTTTACTTCTGTGGTAGTGGCAAGCTACAAATTCACTTAGAGAAGGCCAAGACATCAATGAAGACACTAAGAAGCTAATGCTATTGCAGAAACATCCTTCTTAATATGAAATCTCTGGAGGAGTTGCCATAGTTGGCAGGAACTGGAAATCAGACATGTTCTCAACCACTAAGGATGAAGATAGACACCTGGATGGAGCTTAAGAAGTTGAGAGAAACCAAATTGAGCTCCTCCTCGAGACCACTGCATATCTACTGTTAAAGGTTGTGGCAGGCCATGCCTGTCAGCCCAGGGACAGTCCCCAAGGGATATACATGAGACTCCAAGACTTTCCAATGCAGGTGTGGTTATGGGGCAATTTAGCCAGTCCTGCTACAATAAGAATTTTGGAGTCTAGAATCTGTATTAGTCCTGAGTAGCAGAACTGTTGCTTTGCATGATGCTTAAGTGATTTCTGGGTAAAAAAATATGCCTGTAGGTATAAATGGCTGAGACTATACTTCTCTGGCTGGGTGGGCCTCTTGCTTCATCCACACAGCCAAAACCACCAACCTCCACTATTTTTGCATGATAAATATGTGCAGAAAGAGTAAATCACAGCCAACCATCTGTATCTCTCCCATGTATAGGTAAAAATACTTAGGAAAAGAAGTTCTTGAACTCAGTCCAAGTCATCATTTCATGTTCATCCTGGAACCCAAGTCACACTACATGGTCTAATAGGAAGAAAAATCACTAATTAGGTGAGTTTTTAATGGTTAGATATGGGTAAAATTATAGAGCATAACCAAGTAAATATAATTTATCCATAAGTCACACTTTCAACTCACAAGCCTGGCCAGTGGCTTGCAATGGGGAAAAAAATGAGTTCTACTTTGATGTGTTTTTCTGCCTTCAGATTGAAGGAATGATAGCAGATAACGCTCATATCCTAGTTTGGGATATAACTGCTCTCCACATAGCAACCAGAATTGGGTATCTAATCATATACATTGTAAACTGTATGTTAGTGCAGATTATTATTATCAGGAGTATAATTCAACTTTTCCCCTTGTAGTAAATAAAGTGACCTGAGTAGTATTTTCAGTATTTTTTTCTTCTCCATGTGAAATGTACTAGGGTGAAATGCCATCACAATAATTTGAAACTGCTCCTGATAGTTTATCATTTCACACTTCGTTCTTCACACACACCTTTGAAAAATGCTTAGAATTAACCCTTTAAAGGAAAAGGAGGGAGATAGGGAAATTTGTAACTTAAAAATAATGGTTCTGGGGCAGTGCCTGTGGCTTACAGGAGTAGGGCACTGGCCCCATATCCAGAGGTGGCAGGTTCAAACCCAGCCCCAGCCAAAAGCTGCAAAAAAATAAATAAATAAAAAATAATAATAATGGTTCTTCTCCACTTCCTTTCACACTCTTCCAGCATTCAGGAAATTTGGGAAATAAGTTAGCCATCAACCCTCATGACCTAAAAGATTTGGAAAAATTAAGTACCTGTCTTATGTTCCACCCTACTCCAGAGCACATGATCTTTTGACCCATAGGTAGGATCAAGCTCAAATCACACCCATTGAAAGAGTTTCACTTCAAACAGTGCAGTTAAATGACAAGACTATAATAATTATGACTGAATTTCATCTGCAGAAAATTGCAGTTTGACCTTGCCTTTCCATTACACCGATATGTCAGCAATAGATTGCCTGTCCCCCAAGATTCCACATCTTGTAAGGTGTCTGAATGCATCATGAATGGGGGTAGCTGCATAGTCTAAGGTCTGAATAAAACCTTGAGCATGATTGGCAGCTGATAGCATTTCAAGACATCGCAGGTATTCTACTTCCTCCAAATGCCTTCAGGTACATTTTCCTGAACAAACATGAAGTAGAAATATTTATATTATTAGGACCCTCTGTGATCTGTGCTGCTGTATTTCTTTATAGGTCTAGAACTTCCCAGTAACAAAAATGGCAGAAAAATCTACTAATTAAGGGCAGTGGCAAAAGGGAATGAAAGGAATGATCTGTGGGTAACTTAATATCAGACAGCATTGGAGCTGTGGTAAAAGATGTTTTGACTCATTAATAAGTGAGGTAACTTGACAAGTGTTTGAGGAAATTTAAGAAATTGAGAGTGCCCTGGCTTATGGCCAGTGAGAACAGAGTGCTGAGCTGAAAAGCAACACTTGACTTCCTTGACTAGAGTGTCTGGCTCCCAGAAACCCGGTGAATCATTAGCATAAGGTGTGAAGTCTATGGCCATGTGCCTTTTCTTCCTGCTGCATGGTAATAAAGGCAGAAAGGGTTGGCAGAAATTCACTTTTTGTGACATTGTGTCATCCTTAGCTATGACCTATAAAGAGCTTGGAAGTCATTACTACTGTTTAATGATGAGAAAAAAACTAAATGAACTGAGAACTAATGACATTCCCCTGACCTACAAAAGAACCAAGGTTGCAGGGCAAACTGTCACCCTGAAATCTGGAGATACAAGGGCATCCAGAGAGACATAAGCAAGATCAGCTTCCCTGGAACAGAAGCTGCTCGAGACATAAACTGGTCGGAACACTGCAGCAGTCGAGACATAAACTGGTCGGAACACTGCAGCAGTCACTTTGATGGATGACTAGCGGCTGAGTAGGAAGTAAGGTGGAATAATGTGGACTGAGAAACTCCTGAAGGGTCAAGTCTTAGAGGTGATTCTCCCCACCTTCATGGGTTTTCCTTCCAGATTCTAATGGTGAACATACAATAAAGATGCCCTCTACCCTCTGGGGAGGAGAAAGGCATATGGTGAAATACACCAGCACCTTCTCAATTACAAAAGCCTACTACTCTCTAAGGGAAAAAGACTTTGCAGAGCTTTATTCCAGTGAAGGAAAGGCATTACTCTCATCCCAGCACCCTCTAGCCTTCCTGTTTCATGTAAGGGAAGAAAGAGAAAAAAGAAGTCATAGTCACCAATGGTCAGAGCTTCAAGGAAATAGACTGGAAAGGAGTATTAGGGAGGGAATAATAGCTAAACCTATGAAGAAACAGTTGTAAAAATCACAGTTCCAAGACACAGACCAGCTAAAAGACTGAGATTCAATTGGAAGACTGTAGAACACTCCTTTTACTCCCTAACTTCACATGTATTATGACAGTGAACTATAGCTGAAAGAGGTGTAAGGCACATATTCTTTTTGAGGAGGAGTACTTAGGGAAGCTTAAGTATCTGCTATTCCCCTCATAGCCACTAATACTGGTAAAATATTTCTCCTATATCCAATCTTAGATCAGGTTGATAACTGGTGTTATTAACAAAATCCCACAATACCATGGGATCTGCCCATCCTGTGTCTCTGTAGGATGACCTGACACCCAGAATATATCTTGGCAATAAGTTGTGATAAGTGAATACAGAAAGCAGAGCCATGCCTGATAAACTTGACCATTTCTAGTCTCCGATAACTGGGCATGAGGTTCCCTGGTACAAAGAGTTTCAGGCACAAAGTTCTTGGCTGTCCTATGGCTTTCTGTGGTATTTGTGAACTTGCTTAGCTAAGTCTCTGAAGAATCTTCTTCCCATACTTGCCTAAGTTCATCCTGAGTTTCAGGAGGAGCTTGTAAGATTTACCAGTCTTCTGGTAAAATATATATGATTCAATTGATGGTCTAGATGCCGCAATAGTCCAAAATGGTTCATCATGGAAGTTTATAAAAAGTCCTTTGCAGAGTTGCATTAGCAAGATACTATTGATTTAGCATAAGTCATTTTCCTATGTGCATTACTCAGGTAAAGTAGATGTCTGACCCAATGACCCATCTGTGGCAGTGAATGATAGCATTGATGCTTTCAGCATGATGAAAGTACTAGTAGGACTCCTCATAATACCTTCAGAGAGGGCTTTCTGAACTTATATATGTGGGAACCAATTCCACTAGACAGGATCCTCTAAGTTACAAGCAACAGAAATTTAACTTAAACTGGCTTAAATGAACAACAACAAAAAAAATTGGTGTATATAATTAGAAAGTTGTGTATAGAGCTTTTTTCAGGAATGAGTAGGACATAAAGGCAGTCACTGAGTCTAGATCTGCCTATCTCTTGGTGTTTCTCTCTCTTTTTTTCCCTCTATCTTCCTTGTTTACCTCTGCTTCTTAAAGTAAGTTTCACACCCTGTTTCTGATGATGTCTCCCTCAGTTTGATGGGGAAAGTGGCCAGTGTAACCCTAATTCTAGAGCATTCTAGTACAGAAATCTCAACAGAAAGAGTAATTTTATTTCTCAAAAAATTCCATATAATAATCTCAGGGAAGGATTTGATTGGCTTGTTTGATCATGTACCTTGGACCAAGTATTACTTCTAGAAGGAAGGCTGCAAATGATTGCCCATCCCTGTGCTAGACAGTACTGTGACCAATAGCTCCATCAACAACCTATGGAACGATAAGGGGCAATTTCCCACAAGAAAAGAGGAAAATTGTTAACTAGAAAAAGAGTAAAAACATCTTGGGATGTCAAAAACAATAGATTCTCACTACATTATACCTTGTGATTTTCAAGTATGTACATTTATTCTTTATCTAATACATATGATTTCAAATGTGTCCTCACCTAACCAAGAATTTGATCACCTGCTCCCTAGAAAGAGGAGACTCAAAATCACACCCCAGTTCAGCATCTCTAGATCATGTACATTGCCCTGATCCAGATACAGGGCAATTTCTTTTCTTTTCTTTTTTCTTTTCTTTCCTTTTCTTTTTCTTTGTTGTTGTTGTTGTGACAGAGTCCCACACTATGTCCTGAGCAGAGTGCAATGGCATCATAGCTCACTGCAATCTCAGACTTGGGCTGTGGGCATCCCTCTGCCTCATCTTCTGGAAGCCACTGGGATTACAGGTGCTAGCTGTGGTGCCCAGTAGGGTTTTTCATTTTTTTAGGACTCAGGGTCTCACTCTTGCTCAGGCAAGTCTAGAACTCCTGAGCTCAAGCAATTTTCCCTCCTCAGGCTCCCACAGAGCTGGGATTACAGGCATGAGCCACCATGCCCAGCCAGATACAATTTCTCACAACAGTAGAACCTATGGCTTGAGGACAAAGTTAACCACCCTCAACATACCTAACAGAAAACAGTAGAGGAATATAGAGTAACTACAATGGGAACTTCCAGTTGGAAGAAAGAATACAAATGCTAAATGCCATATGCCATACCCTGCTGGATGGCAATTGTGAAACTAGGGCTAAATGGGTTCCACAGGAGACCAATTCCTTCCCCAGTCCTGCTTACAAAGAGACTCTTTCCTGGCCATTGAACTCCAAGGTTCCCCTTGATACAGGTGTAGATGGGGAATTCTAGGATCACATTAGCAGCCCAATACTCACTGCAAGGTTATGGGGGCCTGGGAATTGCCTTAGGGGTTGAGCAATCACAGGTCCCTTCTTAGACATGAGGTTTCTCAGATAGAGTAACTGCTTAAAACTCTAGGAAGTTGTTAAAGGAATCAATTCTAGAAAAACACCATTAGCCTGGAACCAATGCCAGAAATCTTGGCCAGTCACAATTTGTATATCTGAATCCTGACTTTCAAGTTCCTGTCACTTAGCAACAAGCCTTGGTCCTTTGCCCATGCTCTTGGCTCTCTGTTTTATATGTCAATCTTGGTCTCTGCTCTAGGACTATACATGATGATAAATCAGGGGGGTGAGGCAGAGCTAATCTGTCCCTGGAGGCCAGGCTGTAGCCCACTGGATGAGGTCTTTGTGGAGGAGTAATTATTACCCTTATTTAGCACGAGTAACACACAGCAGGAATATTTGGGAGGAATTCCTGTATTCCCTGGCCTTTCTGGTTTCAATATAATCTCCTTTTTTGGTACTAAATTGAGGGTATAACACATATTTTGAAATTTGTAATTCCACAGATATGCAATTATCTCACTCTTAATGGTCTTGTCTTTCCGGCTATCAACAAATAATATGGGGGGGGGGGTTAATTTTTTTTCTGCTTTAACAAATCAACCTATCCCTTTCTTTCAGGGCAATAGTAATGACTGCAAAAAAGTAGGCAACACTCTCCATCATTCTGATATTTTTCAGCAAATCCTCTGAGAGTTCACCCTTGGTAGGTTCATAGTCTATGTCCAACACCTGAAAGGTGATCATAAGCTGTGCTAGAGCATAGCCAAGGTTTCGTTTTCTCAGCCTGAGATGGGGGATGGTTCTCAGTCTGATACTTTACCTCAACTCAGGTAACTCTATCATGTAAATTCTGTCACTGGCAATGAGCCACTTCTGGATATGGATTCTTGTGTTGGCCAAACCACTTTTGCTTGCAGGTGACAGACATCTAACATAAACAAGTTTAAACAAGAAGAATTTACCTGCTCATGTAACACAGGTAGGGTGGGCTTCTCCCACAGTGAGATATGGAGCGACATGAGGCTCTCAGGGCTCCACCTCTCAGCTCTGCTTCTCTCTAAGTGTTGGTCTTATTTTTCTTAGGGCAGATGACCTCCCCCTGTGTGGTAGAGAGAAGGCCCTTAGCAACCCCACAGTATCCCAGAACAACAACTAGCAGAGTGGGAAGCATCTCTCTCACAGCATCTAATTGCCAGTCCCATGAAAGTTCTCTGATTGGCCTTGACTGGTGGGTCATATGCACAACACACAGACTCATCCCTGTCTCCAAGGTAGTAAATTACATAGAAGTTGCGAGCCTAAGGCATATAGCCTCCCCATGGCGGGAGCTTGCACAAAAGGTTGTGCTCTCTGCTCTCTACCACCTCATGAAAGGGGACCTAACAGCCCTCCAGAGGAGAGTGAGTCCCGTTGTTTGAACAAGCAGGAAGGAGATATGAGGAAGATGAATATGGCACTTATTCCACTATGCCTACTTCCCTTGGGCTGAGATTCCTAAGCCAGCACACTCACTGCCTTGGCTGAGCCTCTGAGGCTTATGATCCACAAAGCCTGTCAATTCCTTAAAAGAAAAATCCACTGAAAGAAAAATATGACTGTGCTACTCACAAAGGTGTGTGATGAAGATATTCACACGTGAAGCCTGTGAAGAGAGACACCTTGAGCCACGGAAGCAGGCCAGGGAGCCTCTAGACAGCACTGCCACCACAGCCACTTATACTTCCAAGGAGTGACATTCTCTCTGAGTGCCATGTTGGCTGAGCACAAGGACTGCACATCTATTCTTATACCCTGGTCACTTCCAGAGTGATTCCAGAACTACGGTATTCAAGTTCTAATGTTCTGATCGTGTCTGAGATCCCAGGTAAAAAAGTGCCTTTCAGCAGTCCATACCAGGTTAGAGCTTCTGTGAGCAGTCAGACTGAGCAGAAAGCAGAGCCAGAGGGAAATACTTTATTATAGGGAAGTGCCCGTGATGGTCATGGCAGGGCATGTGGTACTGACTACCAGATCGAGGAAGGAGCTAGGAGGTGGTAAGAGATGTCAGGACAAATGGTTCAGAGCTAAGAACATAAATGACATCATAGTCTTGAGACCTGCTTTCATGTGATTCTGAAAACTCCTGGGGAAAGTAGGCTTAAAGCTGGAATGAATTAGAGGCCAAAGAAGGATGATGATTATGCATTAAAGTCAGTGTCTAGGTGCTCAGTTGTTTTACTCTAAGGTTTTTATACATATTTTATTGATTATGTTGAAATTAAGAAAATGCATCTTGCATACTGATTTACAACAGCAGTTCCCAACCTGTTTAGCACCAGGGATTAGGTTCGTGGAAGGTGATTTTTCCACAGATGCGGGTGGGGTTTTGATATGAGTCTGAAAGCAGTTGATTTATGATGGTCTCTGTGCAGCCAAACCTCTCTGCTAATGATAATCTGTATTTGTACCAGCTCCCAGCTCTAGCATCACCTTCTTAGCTCTACCTCAGATCATCAGGCATTAGAGTCCTGTGAGGAACATGAAACCTAGATCCCTCGCATGTGCAGTTTATAGTAGGGTTCTCCCTCCCGTGAGAATCTAATGCCCCTGCCTTCTGACAGGAGGCAGAGCTCAAGCAGTGATGTGATCGATGGAGAGCAGCTGTAAATATAGATGAGCTTCACACACCCCTCCCCCTCATCTCTTGCTGCACAGTCCAGTTCCTACCAGGCCACAGTCAAACATCAGTATCAGTCCACAGCCCAGAAATCCAGGACTGCAGGTTTAGGGTATTTTTGTCTCAAGGCTATTATATTGCTTGTTTTTATATAATTAACATAAACATCATAGAATATAAAATTGTTTTTATAGCACAGGGGTCTTTATAGAACATTTAATCCCATTGTTCTCATACTTTTTTAATCAATAAAATCCTTTTTTCCCCTCCAAATAAAATCTTACAAGAAATTCAAATACAAAAGAAGACATGTATTTAACATTCGTTTAAGAAATATCTATATTCCAGACACTGAGCTTAGCAATAAAAATGGGCAGGAACCTAACAAGCTCTGTTAGAACTGCTTTCGCTGAAGCTTGAGTGAAGCCTGGAGGCTTCCAGGAGGCACCTGTCACCTCTTACAGCAGCCTTTGGGGTCCCCTGAGGCCCTGGCAACAGCTCAAAGTCTGATGTAGGCTCACTCCCTCGTTCAGAAGGTGAGACCTCTGAAGTCAGAGAGTAAGCCATTCATGCAGCATTTTGCAACTTCACTATCAGAAACTGTAACTGCATCCATCATTTGTTTCTGTTGCTTTAAAACAAAAAGAACAGCAGAAGTTGCCCCTCTTCGCTTGCTAAAGAAAAAATAAAAACTATTCCTCCTACATCTACCTTCGAAATTCTTTGGCTTCAGGTGAACAGTGCAATCTTTCTTTTCTTTCTTGGTACTTTTTTAATACTGTCATCTGGTTTCTCAGGAAATCTACATAATAGGACAAAAGTAGAGTTAAAAAAGAATTAAGAAATTAAATAATGGTCTCTTGAGGGTGTAACAGAAACCTTGAGGTGGAGAGGTAGAAAATGCGGAAATCTGATTGTGATAAGATTCTCAGGAAAGAAAGCCTAAAAGTTGAAGCTCAAGACAAAAAGAAGGAAGCCATTCACTGGGGATGCTGCATGGATAACCAGAGCATCAGGGAGGGAAGAAGAGCATTATTAATGAGGAATAAGTTGTTGAGGTCATCCGATGATTGATAGAAATGTGTATTTTTTAAAAACTTACATGGGAACACATTTTCCTCATGAATATCTTCTTGTCTTGCCTCTTCTGTGATCAGGAAGCACTGAGGATGCATTTGCTGGTCGAACTGGAGACCAGTCTGAAACATTGAAATGAAATATCTCACTCAAAATACACTAAGTGAGCACCTGTCATGGGGATGGGTCTGTGGCTCACCCTGAGGGACTAATGGGCAAAGTTACAGTTCTGCCTCCCAGGAACTGTCTGGCTGGAAAAGGAAAAAGACTCAAAACAAACATACATACCATTGCCTTGTTTGTTTGATCGTTGTGTACTCAGTACCTACTCTGAGCCAGGCAGCACTGGGCTGGGCAACTGGAGACAAAGGCCAGCAATGACAGAAACATTTTCTCCACTCTTAGCAACGAGGATGTGAGGGGAGGTGTCCAGTCATCAAATGGCACAGGTAACTGTAGAATCACCTCTGCTACAGGACTGTGAGGATTGTGAGGATGAAGACACACACCCTATGAAACCCTAAAATGAGGTGAGTCAATCTAGTCACAGAACTCAGAAAAGGCTCTCCTGGGCCGAGGTATGATAACTAGGAATTAACTAGGCAAAGAGAGGAGAAAGGGCCTTCTAGGGAGAAGCAGCAGTTGTCAAAGGCAGGGAGCAACACTAGTGAGGTGGGATGAGACTGCTATGGGAACCCATGAGCCACACTGAAGTATTGACTGTCTTTATCCTGAGAGTAACAGAGGCTAAAAATCCTTCATAAAAGTTCTACATAGGGAGTGCTATGGCATAGAAAAGGTGTAATTAATTCTTCTTGTAGGTGGAAAAGTCTGAAAATGCTCCTGAAGAGGATATGACATTTGGGATGAGCTTGTCAGGTCAGTGGATGCTTTTCCAGGTAGTAAAATTGTGTAATGCCATTCCAGGCAATGCCAATGACATGAGAAAAGAACTTGGCCAGGGATGGGAAGCATGGGCTGACCATGTGATATTTTGGATGTGTTGGCAAGGGCTGGTGGGGTCTTGGAGGTGGCTGAAAAGGAATGAGGACATAAAAATGGTGAAAATAAACCAAAGTTGGACAGCTGGCGCATATGTCAGAAATATGAAGGAGAGAAAGAGGGACAGGTGCGAAGGTGAAGACAAAGCCAGTTGACCCAGAGAAGCATTAACCTGGAGGTTTACTTTGCTTTTATAATAGAACCTGTTGAAAATTGTCTTCCATTCCCTCTGTAGGTGGCTGGTAGATGAAATTGCCTCTGCCATCAGAGTTACATGCTTGCACTCTGAGAACCTGGTTCTGATCCTGGGCAAGAAGTCCTCAGCATGCCGGGTTCCCAGCAAGCTGCCTTCTCATTTCTGCACTCCAGAGTTGTTCTCTCTCAACTCTGCACTCCAGACCCTTTGCCTTGATCCCAAAGTTTGGTTGCTCAGATTCTCTGTCTAGGGTTCTTGAACCTGTGTCATATGAACTCTGTCTTCTTACATTCATTGCCAAGTTTCCCATTCTGGGTGTTTAATCCTCCAGTTTGACTTCCTAAGTTCCTCACTGCCAAATCTGACCTCTTTAAGGATATTCAGATTATTCTCTCCACTATTTCTCCAGCCAATTTCCCACCTTGGTTTTTACCAACTTTTCCCTTTTGCCACCAAAGGCCCTGCCATAGAGTGTTACGTTCAAACCCACTTAGAATGGAAAAAGAGCCCCTGTGGACTTTTACAACTTTCCTGGAATCCCACTACCATCCCATCCTGTCCTTTTTTAGCCCATTTTTCTCTGCCCTTTGACAGTCCAAGGGAGTCCAAGGTCTCCTGAAATATGTCACACATAAATTTTCACCATGCACTGATCCCCTCAGCATCCAATTTATAACTGAATCAACCAAACAGAAAGCTGATACTGCTGTACATTTCCTCTGTCACTTCATGATTCTGGGAAATGATGTCAAGTTGAATACTTTCTTTTTCAAGTAAAATGTGGCCTTTCTGGGTTTCATGAAATAATGTTGGTTACATGATAAGCCCAATGGCTGACACGCAGCAAAGGCTCTTTGAGGGATGGCTACTCTTAAATACTTTAGCAATGAAAATACATATGTGTGCGGTACTTTTATGTCATATTTTCCTGAGATTAAATTGTATGGAAATGGGCTAATAAGCCAAACAAGAAGTAAATTATTTAGATCAGGAGTTTGAACCTTTTCTGTAAAGGGTCACATAGTAAGTATTTTAGGCTTGGCAGACAATACTGTCTCTGTCACAGCTATCCAATGTTACCTTTGTAAAGTAAAATCAACCATATTCAGGAAATAGTAACCAAATGGGCATGGCTCTGTCCCCATAAACTTTAATGACAAAAATAGGTGACAAGACAGTGAGCCATAGTTTGCCAACCTACGGTGTAGAAGGTTACCTACCAATACCTACCATACTGACTAGTTGATTAATTAATTTATTAATTTTACAAACATTCAGTGAGAACCTACTATGTCGAGTGCTGGGGATACAACGGTAAGACAAATGGATATATTTATAGTTCCTGCTCCATAGGGATGATACCTAAGGGCAGGAGATGAACATTAATTAAATGAACACCTATATAAATATGACGTTATAGCTGTGATTAGGACTATGAATAAAAGACATTGGATGTTATGACACTATTTGATAATAAGGTGTGTTTTTTGCTTATGGTTTGTGGAAGTTGGTTAGAGAGGTTTCCCCAAGGAAATGTCATTTAAACCAAGATCTAAAGCAGGCATCCTCAAACTACGGCCTGCAGGTCACATACGACCCGCCTAGGACATTTATCCGGCCCGCCAGGTGTTTTTGCCATCACTGCCTGTCCTGCTTAGCAGCCGACTCACCCCAAGGCCTGCAGTCCGGCCCTCCAATGGTCTGAGGGACAGTGAACTGGCTCCCTGTTTAAAAAGTTTGAGGACCCCTGATCTGAAGGGTGAAAATAAGCTCACCAGACTGAAGATGTTGTGAAAAGTTTACCTAGGCAAAGGACACAGCACGCGCAAAGCCCTACAATGGGATGAAACATGAGGCATCCAAAGAATTGAGACAAGACTGGTGTGGCCAAAGCATAAGTCACAGGCACATGTGATTGAGGAGACAAACAGGCGAGAGTGACTGGGGCCTTGGTAAAGATTATGGGCTTTAGCCCAAGAGCAAAGGAAAAACAATAACAATCTATAAAGCATGATTAGATTTGCTTGTTGAAAAAATTATCTATTCAGCTAAGGTGTTGAAAATTGAATGGAGGGGGACATACAACATTGCAACATGAGACATTTCAGTTATGGCTAGCTCACTCTTTTGAAAGAGGGAGAACGGGTGATTTGATGATTTGCAAGTAAAAACTCTTTTCTGCATCATGGAAAAGTCACTTGACCTCTTTCTGGTCTGTGGAAAATGAAGAAAAAAATGAATATTTATATTTTATCAGAGCCAACCTTTTTATCTCCTCAATGTTTCTCTTTCAGTGGTAAAATGCAGATGAATTTACATAAAAGTTTATTCACACACAGTTCTGGTGACCTACTGACTCAACTTGTTTTTCAACTTGACTTATTTTCCACACATGAAATATTTTTGCTCAGACAGCAGACAGATTGTAATAAAACATCTCTCTTGTTGTTTGAACTAAAACACTATGAATCAAAACTATTTAGAAGTAAATCAAGTATTTTTAAAGATCATAAATTGATAATCCAACAGGTAGGTTGATTACCAAAAAATGAGATTAAAAAAATAACCTTTGGGGCTTTTTTAATTTGTCTATATCCCTTCTAATGGCACCAAAAATATATGGGGTCTGGAACAATAGTTCTCAACAATGGGTAGTTTTGCCTCCCCAGGGGACATTTTTCATTGTCACTACTCTGGGGGAAGGGGACATGTAATGTGGAGAGGTCAGGGTGCCATTAACATCCTACAATACACACTACAAACCTCCCCACCCCCACTACCAAAGCATTGTCCAAACCAAAATATCAATAGGGTTGAGAAACCCTAATCTATAATAATGTTAATCCACAAATTCCCTTCAACTCTTCTCACTCCAGGTACTCTTTCATTCTTTCCTTCTTTCCTTCCCCCTCTCTCCTTTCTTTTTTCTTTCCTCTTTCTTCTTCTTTCTTTCTTTCATTCATTCATCCTTCCTTTCCCTTCCTTTCCCCTCCCTTCCCTTCTCTTCTCTTCTCTCCCCAACTTCTCTGTCTTCTCTTATCTTCTCTCTCCTTCCATAGTATATGTTCTAATTCTAATCCCTGTAAATATCTCTCTTTGCAATCCTCAGGTACTCCATTGCACTGAATCTTCTCATTACCAAAGTCTGCCTTTAGGAAAAGCATATTAAAGTCTACTAAAATATTGATTGACTGTTTGATCAGTCTGAATAGCTCTTGGGGATCCTGCTTTATGAAGAGGATTACTCTCAAGGATCCATCACAGTATCCTTGAAAAGGATCTTAGAATCCAGTGTAGAAATACTTTCTGCCACATCTAGCCAGCCAGCCATTCTCTGCTGGAATATTCCCAACGAGCTTGGTTTCTGAGCCTCCATTCTTCATTTAGAGGCAATGTTTAAAAGTTTCTCTGTATTTTGAGCCAAGATCTACAATCTTATTGGTGACTAGTACAACTACCTGTTGTCAATAATCTGAAGGGAGTCTTCTCAGCTTTTTTAGAAGTCATAAAATATCTCACAGGCCCACAGGTCACTTCTCCTCTAGTGTATATTAGAATTCATGAATGACTGGTTTAGTGATAATCCTAGTGACTTGTGCCTTCAGAATGTCAATCATCATCTCTCACTGTGACACACTCATCTATCTCCTACATTCATTCTGTCACCTGTCCTCCACCAAGCAGCCTTTTAAACATATCAATTTAATTTTGTTAATCTCCTGTTATTAAAAAGAAACTACAATGTCTTCCCAAGGCATCATTCAAAATCTGCATTGATCTGTAATACCATACAAAATCACGCTATGCTCCACCATCTCCCCCTTTTTCACTCTTGTCTTGTGCCATTTCTCCTCCTCACTCCAGTCATGCTGGATTCTCTCTGTCCCTTGAGCATGCTATGCTCTGCTCTAGCTTAGAGGATTCTCACAGGCTCTACCCTCTATCTGAAATGCTGCTTCTTTTGCTTATTTACCTAACTCCTACTTATTCTTCAAGTCTTAATTTAGTCAAACTTTCTCGAAACAAGCTTCCCTGACTCCCAGACAAGGTACATAGCATCAGAACACTTGAGACTATTTAATTATTTCTGTGTTATCTTTTTTCATGTTCATGTTGGGCTTTTCCACCAGACTGTAAAGCAAACCATGAGGTGGCGTTCAAAAGAACCATGCATTTCAGGTTGTTGCAAACCCTTTGATCTTTTATTCATCTTATGTTTCCTCTAAGAAAAGAGTAGACTTGGGAAAAATCTGTAACTAATTCTAACATTTCACTGCAGCATTGCACAAGGAGCCACGCTTGACATTATGAGATGTTCACATAGCTCTAGTTTTCAGACATGAGACTTTTATGATGTATCATGGGACACCTCAGAGAAACTGCCTGGACTCGTGAATGTGCAGCTTAAAAGTGCAAGGTATTCAGCACCGTAAGGGACAACTCTTGGCCAACGATTTAGGAGCCAGTGTTCTCCCACCTTATTCTGGAATGCATTCTATGTGTGCTCCAGAAGGGCCTGGCTAGATCGAGCCCTAGCTGCCATAGCTATGATTAAGCCAATAATGTGTCCATGAATTAGCTTTACCTCCGTCTCTCTTCCCTAAATCCATCATTCATGCTCCCAGAGACCACTTCCAAAATAAGTTACCGGCATGTAATCCCTTGTCTTGGGCTCCTATTTTGTAGAAAACCCAGTCTAAGTTAATTTATGTTGGAGTAGCTATTTAATCATATAGCGAGTGAATTCCACTCAGTTCCAAAAATCCTGGATCCACCATTGATAGACTACAATCATGCTGTCCTACCAATCCATTCCAACCTCAATCTCTGGCTCATGTTCTGTTATCTTAACATGGAAAAAGAGACTTGTCAAATGTGATTAAAGTATGGATCTTGAAGTAAGAGGATTACCTTGTAATCACAAGTCCTTATGAAAGAGAGGCAGGAGGATCAAAGTCAGAGAGAAGGCAATGTAATGATGGAAGCAGAGTCTGGACTGATGCACTTTGAAGAAGGAGGAAGGCACAAGCCAAGGAATGTTGGCCACCACCAGAAACTGGAAAAGGTGAGGAAATGGATTCTTTCCTATGCCCCACAAAAGAAACTTTGACATTAGCCCAGTGAAACTGACTTTAGACTCTGATCTTTAGAACCCTAAAAGAATAAATTTGTGTTGTTTTAAGCCACTGAATTTGTGGCAATTTGTTGCAGCAGTAATAAGAGAGTAACATATTACCTTTTTCTTGGATGACTGTTAGCTCCATGCTCGTAGTGCAAGGACCAGCCCTCCACACACACCCTCAGCTAGGACTCCCAAGACAACAGCTCCAGCACAATTGGCTCCCTTCTTGCCTACAGAGGAGTATTAAACATGTCATAAGTGATACAATCGAATGTCTCTATTAATAAAAAGAACAGCTGGTATTTATTAATAACAGCAAGTATTTACAATAAGTCAAGTTCTGTGCTAACCACATCTACATACTTCTCTAGTTGACAATAATCCTGTCAATTTGTAGCTCTCCAGTTCACCATGGTAGATATCTTCCTTAAGACCGAGTAGGTCCACTCTTTTCCCTTCCCTGCCCTGCTCTCTGCCCTGGGAAGTGGGTCCCTTTAGAGTGTCTCAGTTGGCTCCCTTGATCTCTTGCTTCCAGTTGGGTATGACCAGTAGAGGTAAGAACAGGAGATGTGGAGGGTGGGAGGGGGCTGAGGTCCCCAGCTCTCTCCCTCCCAGGTTATCATGGGTTGACTGAATCCTTCTCCTAAGGTCATGGAGCACATCAGGTAACTCCTGCAGAGAGCTTGCTCACAGGGTCTTTGCTTCCGCTACCTGTGGTAATTATACCATCACTTGTTGCTTTTCTGGACTCTTGCCCACATTTTGTAAATGGCCTCTGATGAAGCATTCATTTAAAGACTCAGTCTGCACATGCCATCTTATTTCTGCCAGGTCCATTTTACAACTAACAGAACTAAGGCTCAGAGTGGTGAACTTACACATTTCATCCAGTATAAAATAACCATAGAATGAGCAGAATAATAGAAGTTTCATCTATTTTTGCTGTGGTAGGGAGTGTTGATGATGTTCTCCCAAACTTGAAGAAGAGAATCAAATTTATTGCTGTTAATGTTGGGTCTTATTCATCACAGGCATGTTTAATCTGCCTGCATTTTTATCAGGGCTACCACCCTTAAATGTTGTGTTCTAGTTTTGTAGGTGCACTGTCTGGTATTTTTTCTAATAATATATGCAAATTTTGTGAAAATATATCATTTCCTATCTTGTTTTGATCATCTTTACACCACATTTTCCTGTTACACAAACAATTTAGAGTGTGGTTTGTCCTCAAAGATCATGCCAATTGAGAGGAAATGTTTCTGTGAGTTGTCTGTGTTCGATGTGGCCATTTTTGATGAAGTCTGCAATTCTAACAGCTGTGTCCTAAATTAAGAAGAAGATGGGCATTTCTCCAGAGATGAACCAATTCAACAAGAACTCATCTTGCACATAATATAAAACTTTAATAATTCAGCCCTACTGGGGGACTGGCCAGGCTGAAACATGTTTAAAGAAACACAGTTTGATGATTTTGAAATACAAACAAGAACTTGAACTAGGTAAATAAAATGTGGCCAAGCATAATTCTCAGGAAATTTGCTTGAATGAATAGCTAAGAAATATTTATAATTAGTGTGTCAATTATTTCTATGCGAGTGGATGTTTTTATGATGCTTGAGGGTCCTTTAAAAAGTTTGTTCTCATAAGTAATTTAAGCATTTCTCTTGAAATACTATTTGCACTATTAATTTAGGTAGCAAATTAATCATAGAATCATAATATTTTAGAGCTGAAAGAGACCTCAGAGAAATTCCAGTGCCACTCTCCTTTTGCAAACCCTTCCTTGGATGACTCTTAGCTCCATGTATACAGTACAAGGACCAGCCCCCTACGTACCCTTCCAGTCCAGCTTGAACTCCTGAGACCCTAGCTCCAGCACTATAAGCTCCTTCTTGCCTTAAGAGAAGATCCGCATGTCATAAATAATGCATACAACACTTCTGTCACTGATCCCTCAAACAGAGCCTTTGTTCTGCCCCACTCTCCCCTACCTTTTCTGCCAGACTAGAGTGCCTCCATTTCTTTCATTTCCAGTCACTTCCACTATAGAAGGCTCAGAAGATAAACCACTTTTCAGTGTCTTACCTTGCTAATCTTCTTCCTACCTGCACTTCCCCTCTAATCCTCTGAAGTTCCCATTCCACTGAAATGGCTTTTGCCAACGTCACTAAGAACACAGCTCAAGACTCAAATGACTTGGCCAATCCTCAACAGTATTTGGAGTGACTGATGACTCCCTTCTTGATGCTCTCTCCACCTCACCCTTGGCTGCTATTACCAGGGCTTCCACCTGGTTCACCTCAGCACATTGACCTTTCCTTCCCAGCCCCTTTTGTTGGAGCTCCTATTTGCTGTCGTTTTCTCTTTCCGCTCTAAAGTTCTTCATGGGAAATCACAGTCGCTCCCACCATTTCCTCAACTGCCTATAAGTTATATACACTCATATTTAATTATCAGGCCCAGATCTTTCTCCTGAGTTCTAAACTGCCTACTGACACCTTCTGAAGTTCCACCCAATAGATATAAAATAGAACTATTCTTCCTCAAAAACATGCTCCCCACTTACATTTTCTCTCTGTGAATAGCAATATCATCCACACAACTATCCAAGTCAGAAATATGACAGTTACTACATTATCTATCAATGGTTCCCATAGCTCCCAAGATAAAATCTAAATTCCTTAATATGACCATGAAAGAGCCTGAGACCTGTTGGCTGTTGACCACACAGCTCTCATGATGCTGCATCTCTCATGACTGCTTCCTATAAGTCCTAACACTACCCCAGCTAAATTATCTTTCTCACAACCCTCAAAGAACACTGGCTGCTATTCCAAGAGTCATTTCAAACATTTTCTCCTCTATCAAGCTTTTTCTCAACAATTTCCCCCTCTCTGGAAGATTGAATCACTCCCCAGGTGCTTTCATCAATGACACTTAACTATACACATTTGTTCTTAAGCCTTTTTCTCTCTACAAGATTAGAAGTACATTGGGTCAAGCACCATGTCCAATTTGTCCTGATGTCCACTGGATTTAACATGGTTGCATATAACAATTTTTGAAAAGGTATATCTGAAAAGACTGACACTAAGAGAATGAATGGATGAATAAATGAATGGGTATAACTGAATTTTTTTAATGCCCCCAAATTTGCTACTCCAGGTCCCACCAAGCAAGGCTTATGTTTCTAGAGATTCCAAATGTCAGTAGCTTGATAGCACCAGAATTCACTTGGGGTCAAGGCTGGGAGAGAGAGAAGGGGAGATATGAGGACTAAATCAATTTTTCTGAAAAGAAGTCTTTTTAAAGTTTAAAAAGTTATGAGGAAAAAGTCTAGAAAGATAGTTGAAACTGTATTATGATGAGTCTTCACTGCTAGGGAAAGGTTTGGATGTGAGGATTCACTCCAGTCTCATGAACAGAAAAATAGCAGGGCTCTATTATTAATTCATGAATAATGAGAATAATATCCTAATCAAAAATCAAATTTTAAGAATTTTTGCATGACCTCGTTATACAGGATTAGAGATCAGAGTCAGGAGGAGTAGGTAGGCATTGATGGCACAATTTAAGCCCTAAGGTAAGATTCTGATGAGGTTATTGGCATCAGGAATAGGAAGAAAGGGAAAGATCCGAGTCAAATGAAGAATCCATGCTGTTGGGGGAAGTAGAGTTATCTCGGTTAAGGTGAACCATGCTAAGTAACTACTTTAACAATGATAGATAATCAACACTATTGCCTCGCTGATGCCTCTGTTTGCAGGATATTTTCCTGAAAGTGAAATGGCTCTTAGGCTCTGTTCACATCACGTCTCTGTGGTTTCTTTTCTTTTACTGCTGAGTTCTAGGGACAGGTATCTTGGAGTGCTACTAACCATAATCTGCAAGCAGAGAGGAGATAGGAGAAAGATACAGATAAGGATAAATAAAGGTGCATGTTTCCCTGTCTCTAATCTATTAAGGCTAGACATGTGGGAAGAAACTTACTGAATGACAGAAGTTGTCAAGAAATCACAGATTCAAAAGAGGGGATTTCACAGAACCAACAGCCTAGTGAGGATGAAAGTTGGTGTGATAAAAAGAGGGAAAGGATTTGTCTGTGCTCATTGTACTTAGACTGGGATGGATGATCTCTGTGGCCATACTGCCTAGCCAAATATCCAGAGGTTAGTGAAATCTCCAAGTCAGTCTTTGCTTTTTTCTTTCAAGCTGCCCTCAAGACCTCAAATGCCCAGAGCCACCAAAACCAGAGTTCGGGCAGCAGTAACAAACAAACATCATGGCAGTCAGTCCTGACACTGTGGGTACTATGTATACATGTTTATTTTATAGTCCATCCTCTTAGTATTTAAATACATCACATGGCATGGCTTTACACTTTGTCCAAATTCCTGCATGCAAAATGTATAAAAGCGAGTCCCTCTCAATAAAGATAGCTTATAGATGCTTTGGGGGTCAGAAATACAAAGGTAAGAAAATTCTAAAATCTAAACTAGAGAGGCAAAAGCCTTAATGGTCCCCAGACAACATTTCTGTAGACTTGTTCCACAAAGAGGCAGGATAAGTGGCCCTGCCCCTTACTGGAATTCCAAGCTGTGGGATTTTACTGAGGAAAAAGGAGGAAGCTCCCCACATGATTAACTTTGTCTGGTTGAATTGAGAGTTTCTGAATGATTAAGAACTAGAACTTGACTAAATCAGAAACCATGTAGTCTATAACAGAAACCTTTTAAAGGAAAACAACATAAATCTGCAGATGAAGCAACAGATGACTTCTGTAACTTCATAACTAGGACAAGAGCATCCATTTGCCCTCAACCCTGAATAGTCCTGGAAGAGAGGGCCACTACCGGACAAGGGAGTAAAATGTATTCTCCTGATTTCTTGGAAAGAGAAAATTATCTGTTGAATCTGAGTCCTCTAATTTATAGTAATAATATCTCCATTTCAGTTGGGTGCACAGTACATGAATGTGACGGAGTGAGTTTTGAATTCCCTGCTTTGCTAGTATAAACCATTTTTTACTTTGTAATATTTTTCTAATGAAAAGGAAAAAAGCACAACTCTCATTTAGAGGACAGGGCATTAATATTTTACTGAGTCTGCCTGAAGGTGGGCACTGTGAAAGAGGTCCTTCGCATCTATTCTCACTTTTAGAAGTAGCAGCAATAATGATGGAATCTATTGGCAAAGCTCTCATGGACCGAGAACTTTCTACTTGCCAATAAAAAAGTGCTGTGCTTTAAACAGATCCCTCTATCTTTGGGGTCTCCCAGATTCATCCATGGTGTGGCATAAGTTCATAAATAAGAAGGTTATAGTCAGCTAAGTCTAATTCATAATAGAGTTTAGTGTAGCCTAGGTGTACAGTCTTCACACAGTCTACAGTGGTGTACAATAATGTCTTCAGCCTTCACCTTCACTCACCACCTTATTCCCTTTCTTTATTACTTTAAAATTAGATTAAACTAATTCAAACTGGCAAAAGGAACCTGCTGTTGTCATTGAATGTCCCCTCCCATTGTGGTCTCAGCACTTCTCACTACTACAGTCATACACCACATGATGACATTTGGGGCAATGATTGCACATATGACAGCGGTCTCATATGATTATAATGGAGCTGAGAAACTTCTAGCTCCTAGAGACAGTGAAGCTGTTGTCATACCATAGTGCAGTCTGCTCACATGTTTGTGGTAATGCTGGTGTAAACAAAGCTACCGTGCACCAGTGGTATGGAGGCCCAGCCATACAATTATGTCGTGAACACAATATACTTGATAATGGTTGTTAACAACTGCACTGCTGGTCTGTGTATATGTTGTACTATACAGAGGGTGCCAAAAAAAAAGGCATATGCATTTTAAGAAAGGAAAAAACTGATTTGAAATTGTAATTAATACTCAAGTCACATTTAACTTCTGTGATTACAAGAGATACAATATGCATGATAACAAATGTTATCGGCATATATTGAGTATTATAAGTTTAATATAGTTTTTTCCTTTTTAAAAAAGTGCATACATTTTTTGGCACCTTCTATATTTGCTTTTCTGATTATTTTGCAGAGAATAAAAGAAAAGTTAACTATAAAATAGCTCATGCAGTTCCTTTAGGAGGTGTTCCATTGTCATCACAGGAGTTGACAGCACCATGTATGTTATTGCCTCTGAAGACCTTCCACTGGGACAAAATGTGGAGGTGGAAGATGGTGATACTGATGATCCTGACCCTGTCTATAATGTGTATGTTTGTGACTTTTAGCAAAACTTTTAAAAAGTAAAAATTTAAAAAAAAATTAAAAATGGGAGGCTGCTGCAGAAGGATCCCTTCAGCTCAGGGGTTGAGACCAGCCTGAATAAAGTGAGACCCCATCTCTACTAAAAATAGGAAAATTAGCCAAGCATAATGGCTCACACCTATAGTCCCAGGTACTTGGGAGGCTGAAGTAGGAGGATTTCTTGAGCCCAGGAGTTTGAGGTTGCTGCAAGCTAGACTCATAGCACTCCAGCCCATGTGACAGAGCAAAACTCTTTCTCAGAAAAAATTAAAAATAGAAAAAGGCTTATGAAATAATGATAGAAAGAAAATATTTTATACAGCTGTATAAGGCATTTGTGTTTTAAGCTAAGTACTATTACAGGAGTAAAAATATTTTTAAAAGATGTATAAGTTCATAAATAAGAAGGTTATAGTAAGTTAAGTCTAATTCATTATAGAGTAGCCTAGGTGTACAGTGTTTACAAAGTCTACAGTGGTGTACAATAATGTCTTCAGTCTTCACCTTCACTCACCACTCTGTTACTGGCTTACCTAGGGCAACTTCCAGTTCTGTAAGCTCCATATTTGGTAAGTGCCCTATACAAGTGTACCATTTTTAAACTTTTATATTGTATTTTTATTGTTCTTTTTCTATGTTTAGATACACATACGCTTACCATTGTATTATAATTGTCTACAGTCTTCAGTACAATAATATGGTCCATGGGTTTGTAGCCTAGGTGTCTGGGAGGCTGTACCATCAAGTTTATGTAAGTACACTCTGGGATATTTGCAAAATGACAAAATTGTCCAACAATGTATTTCTCACATATCCCCCTCATTAAGTGATACATGACAATAATGATTTCCATATAATCTCTGCAGCCCCCATGTGAAAACAACCAAGGTTTTTTTTTGTTTTTTAGGAGATATACAGCATTATGCATCTTCTATTACTTTTTTCCTGATCTCTCAGATCATTTAGCTTAGGCATATACCACCTCTTTATAAATCAGGGGAGCAAAGACCCAAAATCCCTGGCCTGTCCCAGCTTGCATAACAAGAGAGGCCAGAAGAGGAGAAGTGAGATTGGGAAAGTCTGCTGATCCTTGCCTGTCTCTCCCTGGGCAGCTTATCTGTTCTGCTGTTGCAGGAATACTTTCCTTCCAAGCCAAGTGAAACTGGGCCTCCTATAAATTCTCTGTTTTGATTCTTTTGTGCCTGTTATCTGATCTTAATGGTACAAAAAATTAAGCTGAAAGGCCAGATTGGGATCAGACACATCATTTCTACCTTTGGATTTTTCCTAGTCCTCCATTAGGTAATATAATCAGAGACAGGATCACAGTGTTGGAGGCACTGTGAAGCCTACCAAAGTCACATAGCTGGTTAGTAGCAGAGCTGAGGTTAGAGTTGAGGGGACAAGGCATTTTTCTTGGTAAACTGAAAGCAATATGTATGCACTTCAGAGTGAAAAGATCTAGCTGTGAATCTGCACCTTGCTACTTCTCAGCTGTGGGACTTGCATAAGTTCTTTAACCTCCCCAAGTCATTTCCTCCTCACAGGAGTGTGAATATTACATGAGCTAATGTGTGAAGTGTCAAACACTGCATTTGTGCATTGACTAAATGCTCAGTGTCGATTGTCATACTTCATGCCAGGGATCTTAGGCTTTGGAATCTGGGAGGTCCCTCTCTGGTTGTTGACCAGAGCCCATAATTCCCCATTGCCTCCTCCATTTCTAGTGCAAGAAAAATGGTCGGTACCTGGTTCTCTCAGGTTATGCCCTTTGGTGAATTGTAACCTGAGTGTTAGTTGTCAAAATGCCAGAACAGACCATGACAAGATGCCTGTCACAGACGGCTTCCTCAGATGAAGAGATGCTTCATTTGAGTTCTGAAGCCAGTGGGCCTCTACGTCTCTACTGTGGTTGTTCCACTCTGAGAAGCTCTGGGAGACTCCTGGCAGAGTCTCTTGAATAGAAAATAGAAGTTTATTCTTCCCACTTTAGGGTTCCCAAGGGTAAGAATGGACCCGGAATGTAGCCTGAACTCTCTCTTAGGCCCTAAATACATTACAATCATCCATAACCTATTCCGTGTAATTGAATCATATTACTCATAGTCACAATTTTCCTATTATAAAATATTGTCTTAATTTTAACTAACATGCTTACTCTTTAAAATCTCACTGAAACTTTTCCATACTAACTAAATATCCTAGCTAAATAAACATAAGCTCTATCTTTCAGTAGTGCTTCCTCCTTTTCTGTAGGTTATTGACCCAGGGTATTTACATTTTGCTGTTTTCCCTGAAATGGTTCTGATATTAAACCTCACCTTAACAATTCTTTACCCTCACCGACGGGCCTCTCCCTGGTACTGGCATCTAAATCTCCTCAAAACTGTTTCAGAGCTTACTTCAAAACTATCAACTTTCTTAACACCCATTTTTTAGTCATTTGGAGGGGAGAAAATCTGCTATATCTCTTAACAACTAATAATTCAACCTTTGGGGAACCTATGACAGGTAAAAACTGAACTAGATTCTGTCACTTTATAGGTGGCCTAAAGCAAATTAGTTAACTTTCCTAAGCTTTAGTTTTCCCACCTGAGGAGTGGTGGTAATGATAGTAGTCATCACATATGGTAGTTTTGAGTATTCAAAGAGATAATGAATATCAAGGGCTGGACACCATAACCAGCACACGTAAGTGATCAATCAACTTTAGCTATTGTTCTTGCTGCTGTTGCAAGAACAGACATTAGACAACGAGCAGCACAAGGAAACATAGGCATATTCCCCAGTTTACAAGAAACATAGGCATATTCCCCACCCATATTCCCCAGCTTACAAGATACTTGGGATGATGAACCATAAGCATGCAATAAGACAATGACATGAGAAATACCCTAATAAAGTATGTGGTACTATAATTTGTCAGATGAGTGACAACACTGTGGGCTAAAATATAGGCTGAAAAGACTTCTGGGTCGTAAGGGGAGTTGGTGGTGGTGGTGGTAGTGTTAATGGAGAAACAAGAAGCTGGGCCTTGACCAATGAATTGCAATTGCTCTTAGATAGTAAAGAGGGAATAGCAATAAGCAACATAAGGGATGGGAATGAGAGAGTGTCTAGACCACAAATAACAGGTCAAGTGGAGAATTCCAGTCAATGCAGGTGGGAGCCCAAGTATGACAAGCATTGAATGTGAATGTACCCAATAGACATTTGAGAGCTTAAGCCACAAAGCTTTCAAAAGAAGCTTAATGTGGTGGTAGTATTTGGTGTGGGTTTAGGAGAAAGAGACTACAACAGAAAGTGACTATACTCTTACAATAGTCTTAATTTAAGGTGAAGTGATGAGATTGAGGGGACTATCTGGAGGTGAAAAAACAGGCCACTCAGAGGGAAGAATTGTGTCCCGATTTAACAGGCAAGGGTAAGGTGGGGAGAGGGCAAGTAGAAGGCGGATGCTCTAAAGTGTTAATCCCAGGAAACAGAAGGAATGGATTATACAGTGTTGTTGTTTTGTTTTTTTTTTTTACAATGACTAACAGCTGTCATTCTGAGACGGCCTCCATTCTGCATCTCCAGATGGTCCTGAACCCGAGGAGGTTGTTGTTAGTGGAAGCCCAAGTAACACATGCCACTCCCCGACCCAAGTTCTTCAACATCTCCCACGGAGGACAGGAGAGCCAACATGGCAGAGTGTGTTCACTGGCAGGGCTGAGGAGAACAGGCTGGCTACGAGGCTGCAACAGGGTCAGGAGGATGTGGCTTCCCACTGGCTGAAACAACAGAGTCCCCCTCACGTTGCTGTCTGACGTACTGGTCCAACAAGGTGGTCAGCTGGAGGGGCTGGTGCTGAAGTAGGGAGTGGGTCTGGGCTGTGAGGAGCGTGAGGCCTCCTACCAGCTCCCCTTGTACCAGGGCCAGGCTGGGCAGCTTGGAGTAGTTGATGAAGCCCTGCCTGCTGAGGATGGTGTCATCAATACAGTCACCTAGCAGCGGCAGGAAAGGCATAATCCTTAAGATCCGGACCATCTCCTTGACCTTGGGCTCTTCACTCACCAGCAGCAGGTTGTGCCCCACAAAAAGGGGCAGCAGGTTTTGATACTTGGACTCCTTCAGAAAAGGCTTCAAAACCTCGCTGGGGAAGATCTTCATTAGGATCTTGTGTTTCCGAAGTTGGTGCCGCATAAGCAGCTTATCTTCTGCACTGATGGCCACATTCTGGCAGACGGCTATCATTCGGTTGTCTTGGAAGACTTGTGCTACCTCTCGGCGAAGGAGTCGGATGAAGTCTGTTTCCTCCTTGGGAGGGCTTGGAGGAGGTGGCAGGCATCTAGGGTTGACAACATGTTTGGGGGGGGATATACTCAGTCACAGCCATCAGCTTCTGTCGCTCAAAGTGCATCACACGCCAGTGGCGGGTAACAGCCTTAGAACCATGGCATACACTCTGGAGGGTAGGGAGCTGGCCCGCTTGGGGCAGGAGACCTCCTCGCAGATGCCCCGCCACGGCCGTAGCCATCTCCACCAGAAGATACAGTGTTGTTAATGAAATATGAAGGTCATTCATTCAATCAGTCACTTATCCAATAGCATTAATTCCACACTTTCTAGGCCAGGTAATTGGGATCCAGAGATGAGCACAGCAGTCACTGACTTCCAGGAAATAGCAGTCTAGTCAGAAGGGGAAACTAGCTTGGGGAAAAAATATGAGCGTTTACTCATAAGTTGATAGAGCTGAAGAAAACTTAAATGTCATCTGAGTACTCTTCCCCTCACCCCACATGCCCCTCACCCCACATGAAACAAACTTTAAAGATGAGAAACTGAAGTCCAAAGACAGTAGGTGATTGCTGAAATTCACACCTCTAGTTACTGTTAGCCTAGCAGGTGAGCCCAGAATTCCTTACCTCACGCCATGCTACTGTCTATTCACACACAGTGCTCAGCATTAGGATCTCATGGTTGACAATCAGGCATTGCCTGAGACATTGGGAACCGAAGCCCATGCCACATTGTGAGAGAAGGTAAACTATGGCTAATTCACTCTTTTGCACTGGTGATTTTTTGTCCACAAAAAGATTCTAATTTATGGCCAGGTTCAGTGGCTCACACCTGTAATCCCAACACTTAGGATGCTGAGGCAGGTGGATTGCCTGAGCTCACAGGTTCGAGACCAGCCTGAGCCAGAGTGAGACCCCATCTCTTAAAAATAGCTGGGCATCGTGGTGGGTGCCTATAGTCCCAGCTACTTGGGAAGCTGAAGCAAGAGGATCACTTGAACCCAAGACCTTGAGGTTACTGTGAACTAAGATGCCAGAGCACTCTACCAAGGGTGACCAAGTGAGACTCTGTCTCAAAAAAAAAAAAAAAGATTCTAAGTTATATCTGAGGCCCATGCATCCAGTGTCTGTGGGAGTGAGAACATCCACATGGAAGTCAGCCGGGACCCCACATTCTTGAAGTCATATCACTGTCTTCAGTATTGTTTAAATTGGTCATTTCATATATACCACTTCCACTATTACCTTGGTCCAGGCCCTCATTCCAGTTGTCTCCTAATTTTTGGCCTCTCCCACTTCAATTAGTCTATTACACTCTTCTAACAAGGAGCCAAAGATTTCATACCTCTATTTTAAAAAATCAAGTTCTTTCATGGACTACAGTGTGACTAGGAATTCTTTTCCTTCCAGAAGAAGTTTCCTGCTATTGCTTTCCCGGTACTTTATGCCCCACAAAAAACTACAAACCACTATCAGAACAAGCAAAGTTCCTTCATATCCTTATGCCTTTCCATCTGCTGTGTATTTTGCCTGTTTTTCTCCTTGCTACCTGAACTCCTACTCATCCATTGACGCCCACCTCAAAACTCATCTTTCTTTTTTTTTTTTTTTTTATTTTTATTTTTGTTTTTTTGAGACAGAGCCTCAAGCTGTCCCCCTGGGTAGTGTGCTGTGGCATCACAGCTCACAGTAACCTCTAACTCCTCTGCCCAAGCGAGTCTCCTGACTCTGCCTCCCAAGTAGCTGGGACTACAGGAGCCCACCACAACGCTGGCTATTTTTTGGTTGTAGCCTTCATTGTGGTTTGGCGGGCCCAGGCTGGATTCGAACCCACCACCTTAGGTATATGTGGCTGGTGCCTTAGCCACTTGAGCCACAGGTGCCGAGCCAAAACTCTTCTTTCTTAAACATAGATTTATATTACATGTAATTGTATTTGTTTATAGAATACATCATGACAAAAAAATAAGAGCATATGATGTCACATACAGAGATACATACCATATGGCAAAGTAAAATATATTCAAATTGGCAAGTTATAGGAAAGTAAAATGAAGACAGTAGTAGAAATGCATCTTAATCATTTCCAATAACCAGTTTCTCAAGTTGTATCTGGCTCTTGGTACATAGTTATTGGATAAATTAGTAAATGAATGGATAAATGTATATCATATTCATGTTTATACTCCCCCATACCAAACAAATTTATGTAAAATGTGTGAAGTTATGGAAAGAAATTCTGAGAACTAGTGAAGTACTTAAAGATATGGTCATCCCCTTTGGGAAAATAGATTAACCTTTAGGAATACCTTAAGTATCAAGAAAGAACATTTAGGAAGAAAAGAAATGGAACAAGGAGCCAGTGAAAAAGAAAAAAGGGAGTATTCAAACAGGAAGGAATAGTAGAGGGGAAGGGAAGGGAACGAGTGAGGGGCTAATAGTTGTCGATCATTAAGAGAGCTCTTCTAAGTAAATAAACAGGGCCATGTCAGAAGGTGAGCAGAGAAATTCTGGAGGCCCCAGTCAGGAGTGCAGCAGGTTACATGACTTCATTGTCCTCAGGTTTAGCTTGGACCTCCACGTGAGCACACCTTCATATAATTTGCCACACTTAGGTTTGTATCACTTTAACCCATGTTGGCTGTGTCTTCCTCTACCAGGGGTTTTCAACCTTTTTCTTCTTCTGCTGCGTTGGCAGAAGTGTTGTCTTGGGCCACACATTAAATACATTAACACCAACAAAAGGTGATTAGCAAAAAAAAAAAAAAAAAAAAAAGTCCATGTTCGTGCATACCTTTCAACACCACACATAAGCAAAAAATATCCTTACAAAATCTGCATGTGGCCTATAGACTGCAGTTTGGACACCCTGCTAGACTTTATTACTCTAACAAAAATCCATTTATCTATATTTACTCACCCTGGTTCTTAACTGTTTGAAGACTAGGTATTCCTTTCAGATCCCATTTGATTTCCAACTCTACCCAAGTGTTGCTGACTTACTCATGCCCTAAGTGTTACCTGAGAATCAGCTATCCTAGGTAGTCTCACCTTACCCTTCAAATGTGTATATCCCACCCATGGGCAGGTACATGGCTCAGAAATTCTCATCTTCTTTTCTATTCCAAACCCTCACCCATCTTAGTCCTAACAGACTTAAAAATTAAAATATTCTTGGTCTCTTAGGTTATGTATATTGTATTTACTCAAATAGAAAACTAGGTTGCTTTGGGTCTGGGGGGGTTTTTCTTTCTAATATAGCTTAACTTAAAATCATTATAAATTCTTAAAACACTGACAGCTGGTGACAAAAGACAGCAATTATGTTCAAATATTCTTTGTAAACTCTCTACCATATTTTATGAGAAATTTCGTGCAAATGTTTCTGATTTGGAAATTTCTCATTTATAATTGCTATTTGAGTCCAGGAAGCATTTTTACTGCCATCTGCAGCATTAAAAACCTTTTAAAAGAATAATATAAAAGAAGCTAGTGTCACATATATTCTTATTCCAAAAATCTAAGAATTAGGTGGTTGCTAATTCAATGTATTTCCCCATGTACAACTGCCACAAACAAAAACTGTTTATATTTTAGTTTGTAAAATTATCCTTTCCCACTCATTCTCATAGGGGCAATCTATGTCCCCCCACCTAACTTTCAAGGAAAAAACAAACAAACATAGAAATCACAGTATAAAAGTACTAAAAATAGAAAAACAGGAACTCCCATATTAAAATAAAATCTAAACAGACTACCTCTTTCCCAAGCAAGTTGTCAAAGGATACAAAATGGAGCTACAAAGTATCTTGTGATTTGAGTGATTTCCATAGTAACTTACAAAGAAGTTTAGGAAGTCCCCAGAAATTAGAGAAGGAAAAATATGAAATAGTTGCCATGGGACTTTCACAAGGACAAGATCATACCCAAAATTTAAAAAAAGAAATATGAATTTATCTTGCAAATATAACTTGTGGTACTTTTGCTTACAGAGAATTATACTCTTACCCACCTAAGCAAAATAAAGAGCTGAAAAACACACTTTCAGCAGTGAACTAAAACAATACACACTTGGACAGTGTGTGCAAAGAATCATTGCCCAGTAAAGAATTTAAGAAATGCTAAAATTCAAACCATAGGGATTGAACCAAAAACTTTAAAATGATTAAATAGTGAAATTGTAGAAATAGAAGAAACTTCAGAAACTATTTTTTAAATGAGAGGGTATGGTTCAGGCCATACTACCCCCAAATATGACACCTTGGCATTTGAGAAAATGGTAGAAGCAGGAAGGTCCCTCTCTGAATTTTACACCCTTCTTCCCTGAAGCAGGACATAAGATCCTCATTCATTCCAGAGGTGCCTCCCCATACCTGGTAGAAAGGAACAGCCTTGTCTCTGAAGACTCCGGAAGGCAGAAAAGAATCTGAACAAATAGGCCTTGCCAAGTTCCCACCATTCATTACCGTTAGGTCAGACACTCTTTTCCCACAATGTCCATCCACTCTTCATCAAGCCTAAGCGTAAAAATGCACAACTCGCCTTCTTTCTTTGGGTCTTCATTTTTGAGGACTCTCATGTCACTTAAAATTTATATTAAGTAAATGTGTATGCTTTTTATTGCTAATCTTTCTTTTGCTATTGAGTCCTGAGCCATGAACCTGTAAGTGGGTGAAAAAAAAATCCTACCCCACCCCAAAAGGGAACTGTGTCCTCAGCTATATTTGACTGGCAGTGAAATGACTAAAGATAAGTATACCAACAAAGGGCAACATGCTTCAAGAACAAAGAAAAATTATGTACAATAGTTCTAATTAAGGGAGTTGGACATAATTGGGATGAGATGTGGTGGCCTGACCTACAACAACCCCAGGTTTCTGTCCAGAATCACCCATAGCACGCTCCTCACTCCCTTGCCCTCAGGAGAAGGCCAGAGAAGTTGGGGTCTGTACAAGGGGAAATATAAAGACCCCAGAAGGCTCAAAGCTAATGACAAATGTGGCAAAATGAAAACATGTGAGGTACAAAACCCAGAAAGCTCATGATAATTACAAGAATATAAAATGTGCTAATTTTAGGCAAATTTTTAGTGAAAATTATATCACTACATTGTAAACTTTCTTTCAAGCATATAATTAAAAAATGTGTCCTAACCTATTTTTTCTAAAGAAGGTGTCATTTTAAAATTCAGGTTCGTCTTTTCCTTTTTTAAGATTCATATGCTAATGTGATGTACAGCAAGACTAAGTACCACTTTTTCTGAAAAAAAGCAAATTATACTATATTAAAAGTGCTTAGCAAGAGCTCCTGTTTTGTTCTTTCTGGGGGTGGCAGAGTTTCTCAATTATAGGCATCAGAACTTGTCTTTTTATCTCTTCTTAGCATTGTGTTCTACTTCTGCTATGCCTCTAAGTAAAAATGGCTCCTAAATGGCTCCTGTTGCCAGCTGTGACTCAAAGGGCTTTTTAAAAGTACAGCAGGGAGAGAGAGCTTGGTTGGGTTCAGTGAGCTGCTTAAAATTGTTAATATTCAGCGCCTCAGAGCACCAGTGTTCATTCTTCATGACGAAGATAATCAAAGGATGGAAAACTCTAAATAATTTTAAGCAAGCCTTTACTCTAAAGTTTAAAACTCAGAGCCTTAAAATTTAAGGGTCTTTTGTGGGTTGAGCCTGACATAAGGCCCCTCCTCTTCTTTTACCAATAATGCATTCCAAAAAGAGACTTAAAATCAGATACAGGAAAAATATTGGAAATCAGATAAAGGAAAAAATGGGTTATTTTGGCCTAAAGAATTGAAGATGGTGATGGGATTTACTGCCAAGGATAAAACATAAAATCAGAAGAAAAAAAACAGAAAAACACCATGAAATCAGTGGATGACTAAGGACCTGTCCTAGGAGGCATTCAACATTAGTTAGTATGAGCTATGTTCATTAACAGCAATGTTACCAAAAGTTCCATACTTGTGCCCAAGGCCGAATAGGGAGAACAAAGGATGGGGACAAGTGGTTTGAGGAAAAGGGAAAGAGAAGTTTATTAATTTGCCAGCAAACAAGGAGGATAGACTAGTATCTCTAAAAACTACCATCCTCCTTTCAACAGAAAAACTGGGTTTTTTAAAGGAGTTTTTCAGCAACGAGGCTACTGTTAGGCTATTGAATCTTAATAATTGGTATTTTCTGTCTTAGGATATTGAGACCTTATCTCCAGTGATTGAAACCCTGTGATCCTTGTCTGGACAATTCTGTTTTAAGGTAATAGAGAACAAACACAAAAAACATCTTTCTTTCCCATTGATCCCCAGCCACAGATAGAATGCAAGTTTTAATCCCCCCAAAAGAGTGGGAGATTTTAAAGAGACAACTTATAAAACATTTTGTTCCCTTTTTTCAGACCTTTACCTATATTACAAATTCCTGTCCTTCAACACCTATGGGAGAAGGCATGATGTGGTCCTTGAGATACTTCCTACTAAATTAGGGTGACATTTTAAATGGAAAGTTTGTACTTGTTTACAACTTGTCAAAACTTCAGCAGTAGGTTTACAAAAATTAAGAATACAACAGATTAGCAGGCAAAAAGGGGCATAAGCAACAACTACACCATGAGGACTGACAAGCCAAAATGGAGCATACTTGATGTGAAGAATTTATCAGTAACCCAGAAAAAAAATTAGAAAACCAATCACCTATCCTCGCCTCCCAGATCTCCACTTCATGCAGTGTGTTGTAACCAAGTAGCTTGCTGCCCAGTTTTGTCAACATGTTCTTCTACTTCTGCCCAGGAATTTACCTAAGTGCAACATTAGAATTAGCTATAACATAAACACCTTCCTGTTCTGCTAAAATATTGTCCAAAGCAATGAAATTATCAAGAATTACTCAAGCTAAAGAGCTGAGCAGCTGTGGTCAATGCAGTTTCATTAGCAATAATCCTCAAGTTTATGGACAGGTGGCAAAGAACCTGTTGATGAGCTGCCCACCCTGGGAGTAGAGTGTACCCAAAGAAATATTCATCTCCATCTAGGATTCCCCCTCAGAGACACTGTTTTGAAATTCCCCAAATGCAGTTGCCTTCTAAAATTCCCCTGGTTATTCATGAAAATAATTTCAGAAAACTAGTCCAGTGAACAGTCTCAGATCTGTTATGGACTGAGATGGGAGTGGTGAGAAGCCCCAGTAAATAAGTGGCCTCCACTGTCCAGCTACTTAAGCCATCATACTCATAAGTCCCAGGAGTTCCTTTCTTTCCTCCACAGACAAAAATGTATCCAAGAGTGCACAGAAAGTTTATAGAGCCATTCTGGACAACATTAAGGTTAAGCTTTTTAAACCAAGCGTCTGTATAGGAAAGTTGATTTTGTCCTTCCCAGAGCTGGCTGCTAGTTTTCCCAAGCCCTAGGGTTACATTGTTTTCCTTGTGTACTATGGTACAAATGGGAGTCCCTTTGTCCTTACTTGAGAAGTTAAAACATTTATTAACAAGGTAATTTAGAGAAGGTGGGGCTGAGAAGACCATAACAGTTGCGTTCTTTCAATATGTAGTTAATTTGAGGGAGGAGGGGCAAGATGGCCAACAGGTACCAGCCACTGACAGAAGCTCCCATTTAGAGGGAAGGATAAAATCCAGAAAACACCCAACAAAGTTAAAGACTAGGGGCCCAGCCAAGAGAGAAGAGTCATATCTGCAGGACACCTCTGCTGAGGCAAACTGCGACTCCTGGAGTGCAACTTACAGGTATATGGAACATCTCAAAGGAAAAGTGTCTGTCCCCTCCCCCAAGAGAGCTGTGTTTTTCTCTTTGTTTTCTCTTCATCTGCTCCCATAAGCTTCCTACTGGTGAGAGATGAACTGAGGACCTATTATCTCACCCTACATGTGAGAGCTACAGGTAGTGGAGTCTACTCCCCTAGAGGGACCCTGCTGAAACTTCGAACACCTCTCACCAGGCAGAAAAATTGAACTAAAGTTTCCACTGCCATTTTGAATCTCCAATCCACACTTCCCCCTTTGCCTGCAGAGACAGTGATAGGAGGCCCAAGAGTAGCATCCCCCCACCCACAGGACCAAGTGCACTCTCCTGGCCCTACAGCCGCACCTTCGCAGCTGCCTTTCCCCTGCCCTGGGGTTGCCCCAGCAGGGCCAAACTAGGACTGATCCAGCCACATACCCACACCACCTGCTGCCATTCCCCTGCCCCCCAGTCACCCAGGCAGGCCAAACCAGGACTGATCTGGCCACTACCATTTCCCTGCCCCCTAGTCACCCTGGCAGAGATGAACCAGGACTGATCTGGCCATGCACATTCCCCACACAGCCACTGCCATTCCCCTGCCCACTGGTCACCCCCGCAGGGCCAAACTAGGACTGATCTGGCCGCACGCATGCCCCACACCACTGCTGCCATTCCCCTGCACTTGGGTTGCCCTGGCAGGGCTGAACTAGGACTAATCTGTTCCCCTGCCCCCCTCATCACCCCAGTGGGGCCAAAGTAGGACTGACTCTGCTGCTCATGTGCTCTGCTCCACCCATGTCATTCTACTGCCCCCTGGTAGCCCTGGCAGGGCTGAACGAGGACTGATCTGGCCGCTGCCATTCCCCTGCCCCCTGGTCACCCCAATGGGGCCTAACAAGGTCTGATCCTGCTGGGCATGTTCCGCCACAGCTGCTACCATTCCCCTGACTCCCTGTTGCCCCAGTGCCAAGAACTAGGAGAAGATGACAGACACGCCCCGTCTCTCTGGGCGACCAGAAGAAGCTGGCACCTTCTCTGGTAGCAGTCACTTACTGAACGGTTCTAAGGTCTCTAAACAGTGTAAATCCAGCAAGGGGTGGAATCAGTGGAAAAACTCCAGAAACTTGAATAACCAGAGTAGGTCAACTCCCCCAAGGAAAAATGGGGCAGATGCAATTGAAGACCCTATCCATAAACAGATGGCTGAGATGTCAGAAATCAAGTTCAGAATTTGGATAGCAAATAAGATTAACAGAATGGAAGATAGGAGGGAATTAGAATTTCAAGAAATTATTCAAAAGATATCTTAAGAAATTATTAAAAAGATGTCTCAAGAATTCAATGATTTCAAAGATAAAATGATCAAAGATTTTGAAACATTGAGGCAAGAGTTTTCAGCCCTCAAAGATCTTAAAAATATGATAGACTCTCTCGGTAAAAGAATGGAACAGGCAGAAGAAAGGATCTCTAACATTGAATTCAAAGCTTTAGAACAAGCCCAAGAACTTAAAGATGAAAAGAAATGGAGAGCAAAAACAGATCTTTCTCTCAGGGAACTCTGGGATAATTCAAAGAAAACTAATATTCACCTTATAGGAATCCCTGAAGGCGATGAAGTTGCTTCACAAAACACAGAGGTTCTTCTTCATGAAAT